>NC_133326.1:214252565-215455065 GCF_042186555.1 Aquarana catesbeiana
CCATATATAAGGGAGTACAATCTGGTCCAGAAGTCCAAGATATCATGAACAGCAGCAGATGACATATATGTCCCCAGGCTGTGGTCATACAAGAGCCTGCATCTTTTCTCAGACCAGACTGAACCCAGGTTATTACTCTCTGGTCTTCCTTAGACACTTCCTTCCAGGCTGTGTCTGTGGTGTTGGAGGTGTGGCAGGAGGAGGAGGACCTGGAGGAGGAGGAGGACCATGGTTGAGCTCACAAACGTGGCTTTGGCTTGTGAGTTGGCCCCTCAACCCCTTATTTAGTGCTTGGAAGATGAGATATTCACATATTAGGCATTGTCCCTCCTCCATTTCCTGCATTTTGCAGGCTGTTATGTATGCAAAGTCCTCTTGAACACTGTGGGGGGTTCTGAGGGTCACAGTAGACTTCCAAAATAGGCCAACTGCTGCCTCCTCCAGGTTACTCCTCTTCCTGACACTTTTTGTTTGAAGGCGGAGGGGAGGGACCTAGGTATCGGGCAGGCTAACTAACATAGATTTAACATCATTAATTTGACCAACAGAAATATTTAGAAGAATGCTATACCTGGCTCAAGCTGGGTTCTTCCACATGTTGCTGCCTGGAAGGCCCAGGTTGGGTGGAAGAAAGACTGGAGAGTGCTGGCCTGGGTTCAGTCTGACCTGCCAAAAAATGCAATCTGTCATAGTACCACAGCCTAGGTACATAAATGTCATCTGCAGCTCCTGATCTCAGGGAATCCTGGACCTTCTTGTGGTCCCTTAGATAAGTGCTCCTCATGCCACCAATTAGGGCCTTCAAATAGGGGATGTCTGCCGTGGGGTTCACCGGCTTCACAAATTCCAGCAATTTATCCAGCGCTGCCTTCCTCTTTGTTTGATTCTTATAATGTGGGTGGTTTACCTGCCACAAACAGGGCAGCTCCCTGTACATATTAATGAATATGGGGATAAAGTCCTGATCATTCAATATATCCATTTTCTCTGCAAGACACAACACAAGACAAACACTAATGTCAGGCTAAAGTCTCCTAATCTTGTCCCAATATAGGCCTCAATCTCTAAGCAGTATAGGCCCAAGTTTAAATGTTACCTTCGTTATCACGATCGGCGCTTCCTATACTCCTTCCTCCGCTCACAGATTGTACGTACTGCGTACGCGTGTTACACTTTATATACACTGCGCATGCGTGAAACTCCGCCCGCCCCTGACGTTCTTTCTAGTCTATTCCCCGCCCCTTCTCATTCGGCGCAGTGGGGAAGAGCACATGGCGGAGACAGAGCAGGTGCGTGCTAATTACAGCAATGAGGAGGAGGAGGAGGAAAGCCCGGAGCCAGAAACGTCACGATCCCGGAGGAGACGATTTAAGGCATCAAATATGTCCTTTGTTGAGATGGTCGACATACTGAAGAGGGCTGACTATGACGGGAAGTATGGACCTTACCCCAACCCCAATGTCAGAAAGGCAAAGATAATGACTAAAGTTGTGAAGAGTCTGCAGAGGAATTTTGGGGAACGGATATCCAAGGATCAACTGAGGAAGCAGTGGTCGGACCTCAAATTAAGGGAGCACGATCAGTATAGAAGGATCAGGAGAGTGCTGCAAAAAAGTAAGTAGTTGTCCTGTGTTCCTATTCTTTATTTTTATTACGTTCGTGCTGCTCCATGTGCTTTTCTTTATACTGTTGTACAGTTTAAAATGGCAACTTTCATGTTCATGGACACATTATTCGTTCGTAGGAAACATTGTTCGTTAGGCCAATAAAACACCATGTTTTGTCCAGATGCATTTCAATACATTTTTTCTGGTCTACTTCTCTTAAAATAAGTTTGTTGTCTAGATGGGTTTGTAACTAGAATGAAATGCAAAATAGATTCTGTGTAAGGAGAGGACACTCAGCAGCTGTTTAACATCTGGACGCTGGAGCACTAGTGTGGGACACCAGAACACCCTTTTTATTAGGGGGCCCACACAGGTGCTCAAGTGTATACTATAGGGGTGTCTCCATCTGTGAAGATTGTTCAAAACAGGTAAGTATTCAAGCTTGACAAAGGAAAAAAATATTTCTTCATCTTGCAATTCCAAAACAGACAATTGTACCCCACTTCCAAGCAATGATTCATATTCCTATTTCTGCCATCAAATGGATGACTGCATATTTATAATGCATGTTTTTATTTATTTATATATTTTTAGGTGATCGTGATGTTGTGGATGAAGGTCATTTCACCAGTGAAAGTGCCCAGATCCTGATTGGGGAGATAATGGGGTGTAATATGGACTTGGAAAACATCAATGATGTTCAAAACAAAATGAAGAACATCATTGATGTTTTAGGGAGAATTTAAAACCCCTAGAAATCTTGTTTCTGCTTTGTTTTTCTGACAATTTTGTGAAAATTTTGTGACATATTATAGAAAAGCCAAATTTTGAAGATGCACACACTGTGTCAACATGTGTTATCTGCCATCACGGGAGATCAATGTACACGTTTTGTGGGTGCAACCCCTTCCTCAATAATAAAGTAGCTGAGAGGAAGGGGTTGCACCCACAAAACACGTCCCTTGATCCCCCATGATGGCAGCTAGCACATGTTGACATTCGGCAATTTGTGTGCATCTTAAAAATTTGGCTTTTCCAGGGGTGACTTCACCCCATCTGCTAAACGCAAAATCAAACACAGTTTATAAATACTCATGTCTAATATTGCCTTCAATTTCTACAAAAGTTGAACTTTGTAAGTTCCAGAGTTGTGTATTTCTTGTTGGTTTTAAACTTGTTTTACCCTAAAAGGCAATTTCGACTTTTTAATGTGACCTAAAAAATTGTTATACAACAAATATGTTGGTTTGTTTTAAAAACCTTTTATAAATGCACATGTGATTGTGCTTTGATTAAAAAGATTGAGAATCAACAATGTGTGGCTTCTTCTTTCAATGCTCAAAAGCATTTTTTTGTTGTAAAGTTGGTGTTTTCAGTGACAAGTGGGGTTATTTACTAAAGGCAAATCCACTTTGCACTACAAGTGCAGTTTCACGTGCACTTGTAATGGAAAGTGTATTTTCCTTTAGTAAATAACACCCAACAGTGCTTTCTAATTTTACACAATCACATCATTTTCAGGACTCCCCAAATTTCGGTCATGGTCAGCTAAAAGAAAGCCAAGCAGTAAATCTAAGCAAATATTTGTTCAGTTTAAAATATATTTTTATTTAAAAAATGTCTCAGACATTGTCTGGCATATTGATGGCCCCCCTACCCGCAAAGTATTCCATGTATCTTATACGGACCTCGCAGACACTCTGGGGGGGCAAAGCCAGGACGGCCAGCTCCAAGCGCCGTCAGGTTTGGTTCATTTATATTAATTCCGGCTTCAGGCCCAACTGAGCCAGCAAAGTTCACAGAATTTCTCCTTAAAAAGTTGTGGAGAACACAGCAAGCCAGGATGATGTGATTGAGTTTATATTCTGCCATGTGTATCGGTGTAAGAAATAGGCGGAACCGGCTAGCCATTATTCCAAACTTGTTCTCCACCACTCTTCTGGCTCTGGCCAGCCGGTAATTAAAAACCTTCTGGTCCAGGGTGAGGGTCCTCATAGGGAATGGCCGCATAACATGGTCCCCCAGCGCAAACGCTTCATCCGCAACGAAGACGAATGGGAGCCATTCTGGAGACGCCTGTAGAACTCCATGTGGGCGATGACTCCACCATCTGACATCCGGCCATTCTTCCCCATGTCCACATACAGGAACTCGTACGTAGCCGACACCACCGCCAACATCACAATACTATTGAACCCCTTGTAGTTGTAATAGTATGACCCCGAGTTGGGTGGTGGGATGATGTGGACGCGTTTCCCATCAATTGCCCCTCCGTGGTTAGGAAAGTCCCACTGCTGGGCAAAGTGGGAGGCCATAGCCTCCCATTCATGTGGGTTGGAAGGAAACTGTGGAGTCAAACAAGAAAAATAAATTAATCATTTTGCACATAAACATGGAAAGCAGATTAGACACAAACATTATTGGCCAACATCAGTATAACATTTATTTTAGGGAGTATTTAAAGACAAAGGTATAAGGTCCACCTATCAGATTCCTCCCCCTCTCATGGGCTATTTAAAAAATACACACTGTACACATTTTAGCACATTTTTACATTCTGCTATTACCTATCAAGATAATAATTGGATAAAAAAACTTTTAACATTACCATTTGAAAGTATTCAGGCAGGCCCTTGCACTACATGCTTTGGGGAATTCATCTATAAATATGACCACAAAAGAGGTGGGTATATAGTGTGTATGGGTTTGGCAAAGTCAGCAGATAGAGGATTGAGGATAGATGGAGGATTGGTATCAGCTGAGTTAGCAGTTGGTGGGAGGGAGAGTTGCAAATGATTTTGGGACCCAAAAAACTAAAAATCTGGCACTCTGCCTAAATTTCAAGCACAAATCACATTTTAACACATTTTAGGGGGTGTTTAGGGTAAAGCAATACTATAGAGCTGACAAAATACATTGTTAATTGAGTAGACGAGGTGAATATAGGCCCAGGAGAGCATGCTGGGGAGGTAAGTGAAGGCAAATATGTAAGAAGGACAAAAAAAATTTAACAAATTTCTAGCATGCATGAGGACAAAGGGAACATTCACAGCATATTACAATCATGGTAATTAGGGAATGAGGAAAGAAATACAATACATTATCAAACATTAAATACAATAAAATGTGATGTTAAAGGATAAATCTTACCTTAGTATAGTCCTTCTGCAGGACCTGGATGATGGCAGAACAGGTCTCCGGGATAATGATCCCCAGAGCCTGGGGGGAGATGCCTACCGAGAACTTAAGGTCCTGCAGGCTTCTCCCCGTCGCCAAGCACCGCAACGTGGCGACTAGCCTCTGCTCCGGAGTGATGGCTTGCTTCATGCAGGTATCCTGCCTGCTGATATAAGAGGTCAGCAAAGCCAACAAACGGTGAAATACAGGGTCCGTCATCCGGAGAAAGTTCCTGAAATCCGTTAGGATTATTCTCACGGATCTCACGGAGCAAAGGCATGTGACAGAACTGATCACGCTGGAGCAACCAATTCTTGGTCTATGAACTCCTCCTCACCCTGTTCATGGACTGGGCTTGTGTCAAAGTAAGGACCCCAAAACCAAGCCCCCCGCACAGCACGAACTCTACGATGAGTACGTACATGCAACATAGCTAGAAAATGGTCGGCTGCTCAGAACGCAGAAACAGAACGCACTGAAGAACAGCAAGGCCTGTGAAGAGCGACCTGATAATCAGTAACGAACGGACAAGAATACAATGACAAGTCAGTGGTAACTCGCTGCACACAATGAAGACCAGATATAAACCCACAAGCACAAACTGAACAGCAGAAATACGATCTGAAACCACAAGTCTGAAAAAGCGCGAATCGCATCTCACCAAGCTTTTACTAACACGAGATTAGCAAAAGAAGCCCAAAGGGTGCCGCGCTTGGTACTGAACTGCACTTTTATAGTCTCGTCGTACGTGGTGTATGTCACCGCGTTCTTGGCGTTTGGAAATTCCGACAACTTTGTGCGACCGTGTGTATGCAAGACAAGTTTGAGCCAACATCCGTCTGAAAAAATCCATAGATTTTGTTGTCAGAATGTCCGATCAATGTCCGACCGTTTATACAGGCTTAATGTACACGGGACGTTTTACAACTTCTCCTGAACGATTTAACTTGACAGATAGAAACCGACGCTTTTACATGCTGCGTTTCGCTGTGTTTGCATTTAGAAGCATTGATTTTTTTCAAATAGTCTAAAATTAAAAACGCTTGTAAACGAAACGCAGCTAAACGCGAGTTACCACGTTTACAAGCTGTTACAGGCGTTTGGCGTTTCAAATGCCCCTGAACATCCGTCCTGAATGCATTTTTTTGCTTTCCAAAAAATGCTTCTAAACTGAACTGCCTAGAAATGACTATAAACGACCCCGTGTACATGTACTGATAAGATAACAGAGGTGAGTTGCAGGGGCAGGTGAGAAAAACGCCCAACTGCTCCTAAACGTCCGTTTACCAGCAGCAGTGTACATGAAGCCTAATAGAATATCAAATATAGAAGTGCGGATTTGTGCAGTCTTTTGACAAGTGTGGCGATGTCATTACACTGTCTGCTCCATGGAGAACTAAGAGTCCCTTTGCTGTGGTGGAAGATGGGAGTTGTAGTTTTTTCACTCACAGATTTTTGTAAATGACTGAAGTGACTGTGCGGGTGGAGGTACACACAGCTGCTCTGATTTCAAATCTGACAGAAGCCCCAGATTTTGTAAGTGAGCAGAGTGCAATTTAGGTCTGGGCATCCTGAGCATATTTCACGTTACACCCTATAAATAGGTGTAACATTAACCGCTTCAGCCCCAGAAGATTTTACCACCTTCCTGACTAGCGCACTTTTTGCAATTCGGCACTGCGTTGATTTAACTGACAATTGCGCGGTCGTGCGAAGTTGCACCCAAACAAAATTGACGTCCTTTTGTTCCGACAATAGAGCTTTCTTTTGGTGGGATTTTATCACCTCTGCGGTTTTTATTTTTTGCGCTATAAACAAAAAAAGAGCGACAATTTTGAAAAAAAAGCAATATTTTTTACTTTTTGCTATAATAAATATCCCCCAAAAATATATAAAAAAAACAAATTTTTTCCTCAGTTTAGGCCGATATGTATTCTTATACATAGGTTTGGTAAAAAAAATCACAATAAGCGTATATTGATTGGTTTGCGCAAAAGTTATAGCGTCTACAAAATAGAGGATAGATTTAGAGTTAGGCATTTGACATGGATGGTGCTGTGTCTTATCACCAGCTATCCTAATGCATAGAGGACAAATTGGGCTTTCATTTGGTAAACGGTAATGAATATCTCCTGAACATTTTAATCAAAGGAAAACTGACACAAAATATGAAAGGTTTCAACCCCTACCAGGTGTTTATCTGCAGCTCCATTAGAAATTGACCATCAGTTCCTGTTCTGTCAAAGTTTTACCAGAGAGAAAGTAAAGATACCTTTCCAACAGCAACACAGATAGAAAGAAAATGTGTTTCTTTAAAGTGGGATAAGGTGGAGAATATATGAGACACAACGCTGAAGTTTGGAAACGTGCTTTAAAACCCTATCCATGTGGTTTGCATGCGTTTTAGTCTAACATGAGAATGTAGGCATTGCAATTCGGTGAGTGCGTTTCTTTTGGGCAGTGGAATCACAGACACACTGGTGTGGTGTATGGATTATGAGAACTTCACATCGATTTTGGATCCCCTTTAATATTTTATGGACTTTTTCCACATTATTTTTTGTTTTGTTTACTTATCATTTGTCACAGGGTGGTAATTGTTATCACTTGTATATTGTTTTATTGCTTCAATTTTTAGTGTCTATTATGTTTACTCATATCTTTTAATTTAAAAAAAAACTTTTTTCACATGTCACTTTTAGGTGTTTTAACACTCTTATGTATTAACACTCAGCGCCGCTATTTTTAATTTGTGTCACTTACATTCACTGACCAGTAGTCTAAATTCAGCTCTTTTATTTATTTTTTGTTAAGTGGCAGCTTCCAGATTAAATCCACTATCCTGAGGCGCAGTGGTGGTATTTTTGAGTAGTGGCGCCTTTTTTCGCAGTTATACCAACAGGAATTTAAAATAGGGGATAGTTTATGGCATTTTTATTATTCGTTTTTTTTTTTATTAGTAATGGCGGCGATCTGCGAATTTTATCGTGACTGCGACATTATGGTGGACACATCGGACACTATTTTGGGAGCATTGTACAGCGATCAGTGCTATAAAAATGCACTGATTACTGTGTAAATGACACTGGCATGGAAGGGGTTAAACACTAGGGGGCAATCAAGGGGTTAAGGGGATGGGCTACCTAGGACATGACAGTTATCACTGCTCCCGATCACAGGGAGCGGTGGATCTCTGTCATATCACAAGGCAGAATGGGGAAATGCCTCATTTACATAGGCATCTCCCCGTTCTGCGGCTCCGTGACACAATCGCAGGACACCCGCGGACATAGAGTCCGCAGGACCCTCGGGCACAGTCACGCTGTATGTGGCGAGTGCGCGCGCTTCCGGTGGCGCGCATGCTAGCCCCGCCAATTAAAAGGGACATACAGGTACGCCCATTTGCCCACCGCTGCCATTGTCCTGATGTATATCGGCGTACAGCGGTTGGCAAAATTTCAAGTCCTGAGCTACTAGCCAGGCCTGAAGACTTACTCATCACCAGTTGCGCCACCCAACCGCGCCCCCGTAAATTATCTCATGAAATTACACTGTTAAATACTTTATGCAGAATTAAGTTACAAAAATAAATATTAACAATAACAACTTTAACAATATTAACATAAAGCATATCAGTACCCATCAGTGCAGCCTCATCAGTGCCACCTCATCAGTATCCATCAGTGCAGGCTTATCAGTGCCCATTAGTACAGCCTCATCAGTGCAGCTTATCAGTGCCCATCATTGCCGCCTCATCAGTGGCCATCAGTGCCACCTCATCAGTGCAAACAAAGTCCCACCTCCTGGACCAGCATTGGACCAGTGTGCCATCATAAGAGCTTGTCCAGGAGGCAGGACTTTCTTTGACAGTGGCCGGCATTTCATATCCAAGTTGTATCCATAGCAGGAGATCCCCGCTCTGTGTGATCCAGCCGACTCTCCTCCTGACAGTTTCCTGGCTGATCACTTTTGGCAGAGGTGGTGTGGCCTTTTTTACAGGGCCCTGGGCTGCTCTGATGCCTTGTAAAAAAGGCCACACTGCTTCTGCCAGAAGCAATCAGCCAGAAAACGGTCGGCCCAGTCTACCCCTTCTCCACACTCACCCTCAGCTAATGTCCACTCACCAAATGTGAAATTTTGAGGGCTAATGAAACATGTTCAGAAAAGTAGAGTTAGCTCTTGAAATCTAAGTTTGGTTAAACATTTTTTTTAAATATCAGCACAATGGAGAGTGCTTATATTTTCCTAAAGTTTCCAGTGTGCTGGTTGACATAGTTGAAGTCCTCTGTCCTCTTCCACCTTCCATACCCCACAGCGGTAATATTCCTATGATTATACGAGCTGAGGGACCTGTCACATGCACTCATCAAGATTGCTGACTCTGCCCGGCCCTTCCTCGTGTTCATACAAACAGGACTATAGCTTCCATCAGTGAAAAGGCCTCTATGAATGGAGGAGGTGGACCTCTCACTCATCCGCCTGCCCTCCATTCATAGAGGCTAAAGCACAGCATCTATGAATGGAGGAGGTACATGGAAATGACGCAGGAAAATAGTATGTGAGCTGCTCAGGCTTTGAAGGAGTACCAGTCGTCTGTCCAGTACTGTGAGTGCCTGCTGGGAAAGCAGCTTAATCTGAGGGGCAGTGCGAAATGCATTGGAGACATAGCCTGTTAGAGCCCAGGCTGAGTTTGCCATACCCCATAACTAGTGGGTATGCGTTGATGTGTGGCTACAGGGACATCTACTCCACTACACATTGAAAGGACTGGCATAATTGGCATTCTTGATGAGTGCATATGACAGACACAGCAGCCCTTTTTAAGTTCCAAAGAACTGGAAGAATAGGGCTGCAAGGTATGGGGGGGGGGGGCTGAGGATTTCAGCTATGACAGCCAACTGCACAAGGGGCTCCTCTTCTTAAATTAGAATTCCAGGATAACCCTAACTACTTTTAATACTGCCCACTCCTGATGACAATGCTTACTAACCTGTGTAAGAAAGATCTGTTTACTTACCTATTTTCAGGACGCTGCAATCATATGATCTGGCTTTCTTGTATCAGCCAGTGAGGCTTCAAGTGAAAGAGGAAGAAACGCTGACAACTGATGGGCCAGTGAAGCCTAAAGGCCCCCATACACACGATACAAAAATTGGACGAAAAATGCCGCTTTGGAATCGATCGTATCATAATCGGATCGTTAGTACAGAGCTTTGGAGAACCGATCACGACAGTTCATCTGATAGTATCCGATCGGATAAACACGATTAAACACGTTGTTTAATCAGTACAGTTGTCGTCTGAAAATACAATAGAAATACACTACATCACATTACATCACTTCCCGATTTTTTTATTCTGTCATACAAGAATTTTCGGCCCTTTAGTAACCTCTCCATTTTCGATATGCGACTAGCATGCAAAAAAAAAAAAAAAAACGGACGATCTGTTGTCCAATTTTCGGATTGTGTGTATGGGTCATAAGGGTGACATCACCACTCCAGGCTTTACTAGCTGTTGGTGATTGCTCATTTATCTCCCCTGCAGCCATTACTGGCTGACACAAAGGGGGGGGGGGGGAATCGTGTGACTAGAGCGGCCCTCTTCCCTCACTTCCTACTGCCAATGGCTTTGCTGAGGCAGTGGGAGCCACTGGCTCCTACTGTTGTCAATCAAAGCTAGTGAGGACTGTGGAGGGGGTGTCGAGTCCTGCTGTGTGTGTCTATAGATGCAGGCAGGGTGGCTCGGGATCAAGCCTGCATGAGTGCTCCCATAGGAAGTGAATTTCTAGGGGGGCACTCACTGGAGAGGAGGAGCTAGAAGCACCATATTGGGGCTGCTATGTGCAATTCCATTACACAGCACAGGTAAGTAGAAACCCATTTATTGATGTAAATGCAAACTTTGTTTTGTTGTCTTTTTTGTAGAGAGAGGGGCTCCGCAGGTAAGTGTCCATATTCCCCCAGTACAGACGTAGCATTGGAGTTCAGGAACCCTGACAGCAGATGGTTTTGTACAGGCACAGCTGTATACCTCCCAAAAATTTGAGATAGGAATGAGGGACACCTACTAACAAATGTATGTAGGTACAGGACACGCCCCCTGCCACACCACCTTAAAGGAGAATTAACCAAAAAAAAAAAAATTAAATCCACGAAGGCTTTTTTTTTTACCACTACTATTCCTTTAGATTAGCTTTTAAAATGTACAAATGCAGAAATTTAGATTTTGGATGAAATGTTTAGCACTGGGACACAGCAGCCCTTTTTAAGTTCCAAAGAACTGGAAGAATAGGGCTGCAAGGTATGGGGGGGGGGGGGCTGAGGATTTCAGCTATGACAGCCAACTGCACAAGGGGCTCCTCTTCTTAAATTAGAATTCCAGGATAACCCTAACTACTTTTAATACTGCCCACTCCTGATGACAATGCTTACTAACCTGTGTAAGAAAGATCTGTTTACTTACCTATTTTCAGGACGCTGCAATCATATGATCTGGCTTTCTTGTATCAGCCAGTGAGGCTTCAAGTGAAAGAGGAAGAAACGCTGACAACTGATGGGCCAGTGAAGCCTAAAGGCCCCCATACACACGATACAAAAATTGGACGAAAAATGCCGCTTTGGAATCGATCGTATCATAATCGGATCGTTAGTACAGAGCTTTGGAGAACCGATCACGACAGTTCATCTGATAGTATCCGATCGGATAAACACGATTAAACACGTTGTTTAATCAGTACAGTTGTCGTCTGAAAATACAATAGAAATACACTACATCACATTACATCACTTCCCGATTTTTTTATTCTGTCATACAAGAATTTTCGGCCCTTTAGTAACCTCTCCATTTTCGATATGCGACTAGCATGCAAAAAAAAAACAAAAAACGGACGATCTGTTGTCCAATTTTCGGATTGTGTGTATGGGTCATAAGGGTGACATCACCACTCCAGGCTTTACTAGCTGTTGGTGATTGCTCATTTATCTCCCCTGCAGCCATTACTGGCTGACACAAAGGGGGGGGGGGGGAATCGTGTGACTAGAGCGGCCCTCTTCCCTCACTTCCTACTGCCAATGGCTTTGCTGAGGCAGTGGGAGCCACTGGCTCCTACTGTTGTCAATCAAAGCTAGTGAGGACTGTGGAGGGGGTGTCGAGTCCTGCTGTGTGTGTCTATAGATGCAGGCAGGGTGGCTCGGGATCAAGCCTGCATGAGTGCTCCCATAGGAAGTGAATTTCTAGGGGGGCACTCACTGGAGAGGAGGAGCTAGAAGCACCATATTGGGGCTGCTATGTGCAATTCCATTACACAGCACAGGTAAGTAGAAACCCATTTATTGATGTAAATGCAAACTTTGTTTTGTTGTCTTTTTTGTAGAGAGAGGGGCTCCGCAGGTAAGTGTCCATATTCCCCCAGTACAGACGTAGCATTGGAGTTCAGGAACCCTGACAGCAGATGGTTTTGTACAGGCACAGCTGTATACCTCCCAAAAATTTGAGATAGGAATGAGGGACACCTACTAACAAATGTATGTAGGTACAGGACACGCCCCCTGCCACACCACCTTAAAGGAGAATTAACCAAAAAAAAAAAAATTAAATCCACGAAGGCTTTTTTTTTTACCACTACTATTCCTTTAGATTAGCTTTTAAAATGTACAAATGCAGAAATTTAGATTTTGGATGAAATGTTTAGCACTGGGAAACACTTTTTGAAAGATAAAAGTGCATTTTATATACAATTATATAAATCAGACCAACATGAGGGACAAATGAGGGGGGAAGAGGAATGGAAGGACATTGCTCCAAATCAGGGACAGTTGGGAGCTATGCAGCGGACTGGCTATAGAATAAATGCACCCTCTCCCCCCTGTTGAATGCTCTCGCCCATACACCTGCCGGGCTACACCTTGTCCCCCCTCAGCCCTGACTGTGCTGTGCACGTGTCGGGGCGACAAAGCCGACTGTGTGTGATGTCAGGTGACCCGGCTACAGGCTGGAAGGGCGCACTGGCGCGCTCTTTATAGGGGGGACTTTGTGCAGAGCGCGGTACCCCCCCTCCCTCAGCCTGGACATGGAGCGGTCACAGTGATATGTAGCTGTAAGCCGAAGCTGTAAAGCCCCCGGCGGCAGTCCCCTGTTCAGGCGCCGCTTGATGACGCGCTGTCTCCTCCTCCTCCCGCGGCTGCCCTGGGCTCAATAGTCGGGCCGGCTGGCTGGCGGGGCGTTGCGCACGGTGAGAGCGCGCCGTTGGGTGTCGGTGTGAGCCATGTTCCGGAGCTGGTGTGCCGAGGCTGAGGTAATGTGTTCCGGCTATGAGAGGAGGAGTGTGCCGTGTGCTCTCTGCGCTCTTCCTTCACTGATGCGCCCCAGCGCGCTCGCCGTGCCTGGCCTTTCCTGGGTTCCATGTCTCCGCTGGAGTCCCCCCTGTGAGCCCCGGGCTCCTCTCCTGGGTGTGGGCCATGGAGGGGCTCCCTGTCCGCCTCACCACCACTCACCTCGGTGCCCGGAGAGGTGCCCGCCAATGGTGGCACCATGGTGGATGTGGCACTTGTCAGGGAGCGGGGCCTCCAGGACGGCGCACAATGCGGTGCTCGGCACCGGGCTGGGGCTTTGCTGTATACCGGGCACCGGCTGGGGCTGTGCTGAGCCCGGGAGGGTGTGCGGAGCTGTGTGCGCAATGGGCCGAAGGCTGCTGGGAGCGCATGAGCCGGGCTGTGTGTGTGCATGGCCAGCCAATGCTTCTCACATGTCTTTGTTTACTCCTCACATTACACTCTCTCTATATTATATGTATATATTCTATACTAGGATAGACCGTCCCTGGGACTTCCTCCAGGGTCATCACCACCTACAGTCAGGGATCCAGCTACCCAATGACAGCCATATGTGGCACTTCCATTTCTGTATTCTGCTTTAAGGACCATTTTACACCGGAAAGCGTTCATCCCTGTGCACTCTGATTGTGACAGCTCATTCTTTTAAATGGGATGCCAGAGCAAGCGCTGCTTTTCCAGATTGCACAGCACCATGCCATTTGGTTTTCACACACGTGATGCATTTGGCCTGCTGTAAACATTTGATCAGCACCTTGACGTGCGGTACAGGAAACGTACATGGGACGCACCGTCTTTTAGTGTGGACCGATCCTGAGCCTACGTTCACATTGAAGGGCGGGTTTTAAATCGTGCATATTTAGCTGAACTCGTACGATTTCATTGCGAGTTCGGGGGCGATTTGAAAGACGTCTGTGGATTCATGCACAGATATCTATTGAAATCACCCCTGAAGTCGCCTAAAGTAGTGCAGGAACTACTTCTGGAAACCGGTGCAGTGCTGATTGGGTTAGTGCTGTTTTCCGTAATCGGCTGCGATTTGGCATGTGAATAGGGGCTTTGGGCTCGTTCGCACGGGCAGCTAGGGGCCGGTCGCCTGCCTGTAGAAAGACAGGCAGGTGCTCGGGGCTTTTCATATTACATATGCCGCGACTGAAATGCTAATCTGCTGCACTGCTATCTTGAACTGCATGTCCCAATCCTCAGGAGGTATTGACGCTGAGTGTAACCCATTTAGGGCACTTTCACACTGCCAGCGCCTGGGTGTCAGCGGTAAAGCACCACTATTTTTAGTGGAGCTTTACCGTCATTTTAGTGGTGTTATTCCCCCGCTAGCGGGATGCTTTAACCCCCGCTAGCGGCCGAAAAAGGGTTAAAAATGTAGCTACAGCGGCGGTTCGGTGGCACTGCCCATTGGTTTTAATGGGCAGAGGAGCTTTAGGAGCGGTGTAGTCACCGCTCCTACAGCGCTGCAAAGAAGCTGCTTGCAGGACTTTTTGTGACACCCTGCCAGCGCAGCGCCCCAGTGTGAAAGCACTCGGGCTTTCACACTGGAATTGCAGCTGAGGCTTTTTTCAGGTGCTATTTCTAGCGCTAAAGCGCCTGAAAAACACCTCCAGTGTGAAAGGGGTCTAAAAGCAGAACTAAACCATCTTAAAGCAGAGCACCACCCAAAAGTGAAGCTCTACTAGTCCAATGCAGCTGTGACAGTTATCGGTCATGACGTGCTTTAAATTGGGAAACTGATAAATCTATGGGTTTAGTTTCACTTTAACAGTTCACATCCCTGCGTTCTGAAAAGCAGCAATTCGAATTCTCTGTCGCTTTCAATAGCACCCCAAACCCAGCGCGATTGTCGCCCGGCACGCTAAGATGTGAATGGAGCCTAAAGCAGAGCTTTACCCATAACAACTTGATAGAAAAATAATGTTCTTTAGCAAGGAACATACATTTCACATTAATAATTCTGCTACCAAAGTTAGTGTATTTTTTAAATTGCCCCTAGCATTATTCCTGTTTTCTTTTTGCTGGAGGCTGTCATTTTGCTGAAGCTCAGAGCTCCTGAACAGCAGTAAACCATAAAGCGGAATTAAACCTGTCGGTTTAATGGTTTCAAAAAAGTTACATTCCTAGAATGCCAGGATCGCTAACTGTCACATTTGCTTGTGTTCTCAAACTGTCAAACCATCAAATGGCTGGTGTTACAACTGATCAAATGTGCAGCACCTTGGCACTTGCAGATCAAACTGAAGCAGCATAGACACTTATGTATTATGTTTTAAATAGCTATACATGCCAAAGAGTCCATCCTGAAGTTATTTAGCAGGACTTAGTTTTTTTGACTAACGTTCCAATTTAAAGAGTCTAAACCGTTTACAAAAGTTAAGAGGTTCACATTTGTGCAATGTGGGATATCGCATGTGATTCGGATAGGCATCGCATCCCGATTCAAGCCCATTTATTTTGTATGGGCTCAAGTCGCACTACACAAAATGCAGGCTTTCTTTTTTTGAGCAAGGCCTTGTGTGTGGCGGCACCTTTTATGGTTTGTTACTATAGACTCGAAAGGAACGGGTTGAGATGCTTCAAATCCTTCCAAACTCCACATGAAGCTTCAATTTTGAAGTGACACGATGCTGGCACTTCATGTTTTGAAATTGTGAACAGCACTGAGTCTGGCATTTGTGTCTGGATGCAAATGCTGGACTCGTGAGCACACCCGCAAGGTAACTCCCTCAGGAGAGCGCTTTCTCTAGGGGATTATCTGATGCGGGAAAGAGCCGTGAGAGCTGCCGCGGGACCCCAGAAGAGGATGTTCGGGGCCACTCTATGCAAAACGAGCTGCACGATGGAGGTAAGTATGATATGTTTATTTTAAAAAAAAAAAAAAAAAAAAATGGTCCTTTACAATCACTTTAAGTGCATAGGGCCATGCTTTAACCAGGTGCATTGCCTGTAGTTGTGGCAAGGTGGATCAGCCTTTTAAGGATAAATCCAGGCAGTGGGGCAACCATATCTCCTGCTTGCCACTGGTCAAATGCCATCTGAAGTTTATCCAAAATAGAGAATTAGTGCTAAGGCTCCGTTCATGCCTATACAGGTCCAACAGTGCACATTTGTTTTTGTGCGTTGTGTTTAGGGCAGTTTATTCAATGAAGTTACATACTGATTGGTTACTGTGCACATCTGCTCCAGTTGTAGTAAATTCCCCTGTGTCCAGGGACAGATTGGATACTCTGAACACTTCTCAATTCATGTGAACTCCTTACATTTAAAGAGCATCTGTCATTTCAGATCCATCATGGCAGCACCTGTTAGGGGGTAACACTCACCTGCTGCCGCCACGTCCCTCACCTTATGTCACTGCCACATCACCAGCCGTCCCATTAAAGTGAATGGGACTGTCGGTGAGTCAACAGCGGGTCGGAGGAGGTGCCGCTGCGGGACAAAGATGACAGTTGTGTGAAATGTGTCACTGGCACAAAAAAAAAATTAAGTGATATTCATGTGTCTTTGGATAGTGGATCTCCTGCAGTCATAGAATCCCCACCAAGTATGGGGTAGGCAATATTACAGTAGAAAGGATAACTGCGCTGACCCTAAAAAAAAAAATACATGTCTTACCACATATCTCAAACAGTGAATATATATTCTTCAATAATTAATATTAACCATATATTATAACCGGTTCGTGGTATACTGATATAGGGGAAATTGCATAAGTGAAACAAATAGTAGTGTGTATTTTAGCAAAGAAAAGTACCAGTGTACCAGATCCAGATCACATGTGCACAGCTCTGCATCCGTAATTAAAGAAATCTCCACCAATCCGTGAATTCTACACCACCACCACCTTCTAGAACGAACACTCACACACAAAAAAAAAAAAAAAAAAAAAAAAAAAAAAGCCTTGGTTTATGCCTGGGTTAGCCACTCCACTCGTGAGACCGAAGGTTTCCAAATGATATGTCAGTAATCACTTCATACATCTCCACATTAGGTGATCTCAGGATCTCATAAAAAGCAAACGGCCATCATTGCGCAACATGTATACATTTATTTAATCAATAAAACTTGTATAAGAAACTTGCACTCACTAGTAAGGTGCCTTTTAGACCGCCATTGGGCCTTTCTAGCAATACTCTTATGCCCCGTACACACGGTCGGATTTTCCGACGGAAAATGTGTGATAGGACCTTGTTGTCGGAAATTCCGACCGTGTGTAGGCTTCATCACACATTTTCCATTGGATTTTCTGACACACAAAGTTTGAGAGCAGGATATAAAATTTTCCGACAACAAAATCCGCTCTCGGAAATTCTGATGTGTGTACACAAATCCAACGGACAAAGTGCCACGCATGCTCAGAATAAATAAAGAGATGAAAGTTATTGGCCACTGCCCCGTTTATAGTCCCGACGTACGTGTTTTACATCACCGCGTTTAGAACGATCGGATTTTCCGCCAACTTTGTGTGACCGTGTGTATGCAAGACAAGTTTGAGCCAACATCCGTCGGAAAAAATCCTAGGATTTTGTTGTCGGATTGTCCGAACAAAGTCCTACCGTGTGTACGGGGCATTAGAGTTTGTTAAATGCCGTTTCATCTACGGATGCCGGCGTGTGCTTGAAGCCTCGATATGGTGTGAGTTGGGACAGGAAGGGACGTTGGTGTTACCCAGAAACCTTGTGTTTCGATGCAATCATGCGTCTTCAGGAAGCAGATAAAAACACAGCAAATTTTACAAAACGCCTACTAAATCCCTACTATGTATAAAAGCTTAACCTGTATGGAGTTAATAAATAACCAAGTTTTAATTTTTACATTGTTCGATTTTCACCATTTTGTAAAATGACGCAAAAATGTAAATAACCAAATTTCTCTAAAATTCTGAAGGTTTTCATTTTTTTTCCTTACAGCTTTCAGAATTTGGAAGACCCCCAAAACAATATTTTCTAAAAGCATATGATCTCTAGAATAAAAAGGTGCTTCTGAATCATTTTTAAAATGTTTTTTTATTTTTATTTTTTTACCCCACAGTATTTGCGCAAAGGTTTATCAAGCTAATATATTAGTAAAAAATACACTAAAACCATTATTAAAAGATAAAAATACAGCTAATTTTACAAAATTCCTGCTAAATCCCCACTAAATGTAAAAGCTTAACCTGTATTGACTTAATAACAAATATTTGTAAGTTTGCGCCTTTTTGCAAAATGGTGAAAATCGAACGTACCCAAAAATTTCTCTAAAAATCTGGAGGTTTTCACTTACAGCTTCCAGAATTTGAAAAGACCCTGCAAACTAGACATTTTCTACAAGCACATGACCTGTAGAATAAACAAAAGTGCTACTGATTTTTTATTTTTTATTTTTTTTGGCCCTGCAATAATTGCGCAAATGTTCATATTGCTATTTTCACAAAAAATTACATAATGTACATAAACACAACGTAACTTAAAAAATTCCTGCTAAAGTAGTACTAATGCATCGTTTACATGTGGCATACTAAAGTGTACGCCCATGGGGGGCTATGTTTACATACACAGGAATGCACAGGTGTTCCATGCATCCCTGTACAGGCAGTCCCATTTATGTCAATTGGGTTTCAACGGCTGCACAGGTATAGCTGCTGTTTCCAATCTGAAATCCGTGTGGGTACATGACCCTGAATTCAGACAGTGTGAGCTCAGGGACATGCATGCAGACCTACATGGGTGTAAAATTGGAAGAAACGGCTCTGTTGGTGCAGTTGCTACATCCTAATTGACATCAATGGGGCGGCCTGCACAGAGATGCACGGAACACCTGTGCATCCCTGTAAAGTTACGCTGTGTATGCCCTGTGTGAACAAGGCCATATGCCCCTTTCACACAAGCACACAGATTTGGGTCTGCCTGTATGTTTTTCATGCGGGCCCAATCGGACCACCCATTGTTCTCTATGGAGAGACTGATGTAAATGGACATGTGTCCGTTTACACCCACCTGCATCCGATCCTGTCCAGTCCAATAAAAACAGACGGATGGGGATTCCATTCCCCATCCATCTAGCAGATCGGATTGGATGGCGTCCGATGGAGATGGACAGGCAGTCCGTTTCCATCTGACTGTCCCATAGAGAACAGCGGGCTATGTCTGCTCTGTATCAGCGGAGCGCACACGTACCTGTCGTTCCCCCCCCCCCCCCCCCCCTGCTCAGCAGGAATCAGAAGACAGATCCTCCGCTGAGCAGGCGGATCTGATTGACAGAGTCCGCTCCATGTGAAAGGGATCTTACCAGCAGTGGGGCCGGTCCATTAGGGGCACTGGGGCGCCGCTCCCCTTCAGGGCACTGGACTCGTATGTCTGTGTGTTTGTTTGTTTTTTTTCCCAAGCCACATGTTTAGATCCTGAGGCTCTAATTGGCTTGAAAAAGGTTGGGCTTGGGGGGCAGAGCGTTGCACCCCGAACCCACCCACGTGTGACAATAGTGAATTAATATTTGCTATCATCTTCTGGATTCTCCTCCTGGCCAATCAGGACGGATCCGGTTGGCCGGGAGGAGAAGCTGATGTACCCATGGAGGGGTGGGGGGGGGGGCATCACCATGGAGGGGTGATTACGAGCTGGGGGTCTTGCTATGTTTGTGGGTTTTTTGGGGGTGTCTTTGGTATATCAGAGGTCTAAACAGACCCCCATATATCATATTATATATATTTTTTTTTTTTTTTCTTGAGACAAAGGGTCCTTTTCTCTGTATCACTTTACTTGAATGCATGGAATCTGTATAGAGATGTCATTCATAAACTGAGTCTGATACATAGGAATACTCGCAATTACTATTATCGGATGTCAGCGAGCATATAGGAGCAATCATAGTGATCGATGTATGCGCCCAGGGTGCCACACTTAGGGGGGTGGTAAACCATGTTTACAAAGCCCCCCCCCATGCCCAAGGATCACCTGGGGGTACTCTGTGCTGGGGGGGGGGGGGGTGAAGGGGTTAGGAAGGTAGAGTGGGGGGGGGGGGTAGTTTCAGGTAACATTTGGCGGCAGAGGTAGAGAGGCAGGGAAGTGGCGGGATGGTCACATTAGGGGTTAATAACTGATCAGCAGGTTGTAATCCGCTGATCAGAGTTATAGAATTGTTCAGCAGACTGCTGAACAATTCTGATATAAGCTTATGGTCATTGAAGTGACCATAAGCTTATAGGCGAGGGAGGAAGGTCTATATGCCGTACTGACTTGGCCACCTGCAGGCACTTCTGTATGTCCGTACGGACCTGGCAGTGAAAGGGTTAGGACATTACTACTATTTGTTTTATTTATGTAATTTTCTCTACATTCTGAAGAGAAATACTGGGACTTTTCTTTGCTACTATTTTTCACTTATGCTACACTGGCGGAGGCTCTTTACCACGTGATCAGCCGTGTCCAATCACGGCTGATCACGCTGTCAATAGGAAGAGCCGTTGATCGGCTCTTCCTCACTCGCGTCTGACAGACGCGATTAGAGGAGAGCCGATCGGCGGTTCTCCTGGCAGGGGGGGTCTGTGCTGATTGTTTATCAGCGCAGCCCCCCCTCATCACCACACTGGACCACCAGGGATCGCCACTAGGACCACCAGGGAAGGGGCAACATGTGGATGGCCAGGTATGTACCCCATGGCCATCCACGTGTGCCCAGTCAGTGCCAATCAGTGCCCACAAATGGGCACTGATTGGCACCATTATGTTGCAGTGATGCCCAACAATGCCACCCTTAGGGGCATCACTGCAAACAACCAGTGCCGTCAGTGCCACCCATCAGTGTCCATTCATGCCACCTGTCAGTGCCCATCCGTGCCCATCAGTGCCCATCTATCAGTGCCCATCCATGCCCATCTGTGCCAACTATCAGTGCCACCCATAAGTAACCATCAATGCCACCTATGAGTGCCCATCAAAAAAAAAAATTTTAACAGAAACAAAGAAAAACTTGTTTTTTTTCAAAATTTTCGGTCTTTTTTTATTTGTTGCGCAAAAAATAAAAACCGCAGAGGTGATCAAATACCACCAAAAGAAAGCTCTATTTGTGGGAACAAAATGATAAAAAATTTGTTTGGGTACAGTGTAGCATGACCGCGCAATTGTCATTCAAATTACGACAGCGCTGAAAGCTGAAAATTGGTCTGGGCGGGAAGGTGTCTAAGTGCCTGGTATTGAAGTGGTTAAATAGTTGATTTAAATTAAGCCTTTTTACTAGTGATTTAAATCATGATTTCAATTGTGATTTAGATCGACTTGATTTAAATCAAATCCACCCTGTGAAAGATGACGTTCCTCTTCATGTTCAGATTTCAGTTTGTTTTTCAATTTAGTTGTACAGTTTATAGGTCACATTAAAGGTGCAAAAAGTTCTGAAATCATTTATCATTTTATTTTTTTTTTTTTTTTTTTTTTTTTTTTACATCACAGAAACCTGACATTTTAACAGGGGTGTGTAGACTTTTCATATCCACTGTATATAGCCATTCATTACACATGTATACAGCCCTGGGTATGACCATGCGCTCAAAATTTACATTGTATATCAAAAGCACCCTTGTGCGTGAGCCCTTATGCTTCCCAGATCCAGTGATCTTGCATTTAAGTCTATGTATTTACATGCGTTCAGTGTATCTAATCTGCTCCTGGACACGGGTGAATTTACTACAACTGGAGCGAACAGAATCTGGAACAGCTGTACATAGTGACTATTCAGCTTCTAACAGCTTGTTCGGTTAAGCCTAAAGCAGACAAAGATAAATTCTAATTTAAGTATACTCTCACAGGGTGACACTGTGGGTATACAAGTAGTGATGTGCCAACGTCCCAATAGTAAAAGCCTAAAGCAGAATTCCACCTGTTTTTTCGTGCCTCACTCCTCTCCGCCGGCGCTGTCATAGCAGTTATAGGCACCTGGCTGACGGCTTTCGGCTTCAAGGCCGGGTGCGCACGCGCGAGTTGCTCTGCCAGTGGCCAGGCAATCTTCTGGGACCTGTCCCAGAAGATGGGAGAGGAGGAGTCGTCTAGGTGGCCAAGAGCAGGAAGGAGAAAGTGGGACAGGAAATCCCAACCCCCCCCCCCCCCCAAAAAAAAAAAAATTGCCTGGGGGTGAGGTGTGCTTAAAGAACGCTTTAGGGTGGAACTCCGCTTTGAGGGCTCATCCACAAAGGTCGTAGTGTGAAGAGCTGTCTATGGTCTTGCACTTGTGGCGCGCTGCATGCAGGCAGTCCATTTCAATGAATGAAAGTACTTTGGATGTACGGACTTGCCTGTGCATCAGTCCATGCATCTGTCCTTGCATACCTGTCAAACTTGGCTGTGCAGGTGAGTCCATACAGGCGCTGCGCGTACCTTCACGAATATGCACTGCCTTTTTTGCAGCTCTCCGTAAGTACAAAAAAATAAAAGATGCGGCTCTTTACACTGTGGGACTGAATGCCCATGTAAATGAGCCCTTAAAATTAAAAGTTAGAAGCTGGTTGCCATGCACAGCTGCTCTAGGCTCTGTCTGCTCCAGTCTTGGTAAATTCTTCTATTTTCTTTATAAGCAACAAAACCATGTAAATGTAGTGTGAATTATTATACCATTTAAAATCCTTACATGCATTTTTATGTGTTTTACAAACGTCCTATAAACTTGTGTCTTACTGCTAGTGTGAATGAGGTCTTAGATATTGTTTGGTATTTTTAGATATTTTTTTTTCTTTTGTGGAGGATGCAGCGGGAGTGTTCTGGAAGTTATCACAGACCTTTTCTGTGAAGTTGCTGCAACATGGGAATCAAGTATAGTGGGAGAGGGCCTGCTACCATCCACCTTTAATAGAAATGTGCAATTTGGGTAGAGTACAAAAAAGATTCCTCTATGGGACTTTGAGAGGCAGAAACTCCTTAGTAATTACACAGTATTGAAAACCTATTCATATTTAATTTCTAAAGTTAAGATCATGAAATATAGCATGATAAAATCGAAATTGGATGCATATACAGATGCGGTGCAATATCAAAACATTCTTCAAACAACCATTGGACTCTTGGGCATTCTTAGTCTCATCTACATACCGACAGAGTGTGGTTGTTTGTAATGTTTTGATATTGCACTGCAGCTGTACATGCATCCAATTTTGATTTTATCATGCTATATTTCATGATTTTAACTTTACAAATAAAATATGAATGTTTTCAATACTGTATAATTACAAAGGCGTTTCTGCCTCTCAAAGTCACATAGAGCAATCTTTTTTGTACTTTATCAAATTAGGGATTTGGGCAGCAACTCCCACTCTACAAATCATTGGCACAACCTTTATTCTTATCATTTGGGTAGAGGTAGCCTTTTAGCTTGTCTGCTCTTTCAAATTGCAGTGCATCAATCATGGGGCATTGCTTGGATATCGAAAGACCTGGGGCACCCAGCGTAGCATTGACGCTAGTCAGGAGCACGCACTGTATCCACAGCCTGGTGCCAGGATAAAATCTCCTTTTGGCAACTTGTAGGAACTTCAGATATGCAAAAATGTTCTACAGTCGTATACAGGTTATTGCTTAAAATGAGCTTTTCACATATTTGCATAAAAGCAGCAATGCAAATCTCTCAAGGTGGATACAAATTTTTTTTTTTTTTTTTTTTTCTATTTAAGATGCATTAATAATTTAGTTAATTCAGCATGAGGCTGTATATTCTGCATTTAGTTATAATTTTTGGTAAACTCTTTCAATGAATGCAAGCTGAGAACATGGACTGCATTGATGCATTCACACAATTTCACAGTAACCATGAGCTAAAACAAAATTCAGGAATATTCATTTATCCCATTGTTTTGCAAATCTATGTACACTACAAACTGCATGACTAAATTGGTCCTGATATCGCTGTTTTACTAACCTGACAGCTTATTATTCTAAATGAGGAAACATTCATTTTGTTTGCAAAGATTCTAACTACCAGCAAGAATAAGTCCTTGTATTTAACCACTTCCCTACCCGCGTATAGACATATGATGACAACAGATGGGACCTCCCATCCTGGGTGGACGTCATATGACGGCCTCGGGTTCCCGGCCGTCTTGGGGTCGTGTGCGTGCCGCCGGGGGCGCGCGCGCCCGCCGCGTTGCTCGGGACCCGGTGCGTGTGCCCGGCGGCCGCGATGGCCGCCGGGCACCCGCGATTGCCCGTTAACCGGGCCGGACCGTGGGTCTGTGTGTGTCAGGTGAGAGGAGAGCGATCTGTGTTCCCAGTACAGCGGAACACTGATCGGTCTCCTCCCCTTGTACGTCCCCGCCCCCTACAGTTAGAAGCATTCCCTAGGAAACATATTTAACCCCTTGTGTCCCCCCTAGTGGTTAACCCCTTCACTGCCTGTCACATTTACACAGTAATCAATGCAATTTTATAGCATTGATCGCTGTATAAATGTGAATGGTCCCAAAAATGTGTCAAGTGTCTGTGTCCACCATAATGTCGCAGTCACGAAAAAAAAATGTGATTGCCGCTATTACTAGTAAAAAAAAAATAATTTTTTTTTTAAATGCCATAAATCTATCCCGTATTTTGTAGACGCTATAACTTTTGCGCAAACCAATCAATATACGCTTATTGCGATTTTTACCAAAAATATGTAGAAGAATACGTATCGGCCAAAACTGAGGAAACAATTTGTTTTTTTTTAAAAAAAATTGGGATATTTATTATAGCAAAAAGTAAAAAAATTGTGTGGTTTTTTTTTTTTTTTTTTTTTCAAAATTGTCGCTCTTCTATTGTTTATAGTGCAAAAAATTAAAACCGCAGAGGTGATCAAATACCACCAAAAGAAAGCTCTATTTGTGGGGAAAAAAAGACGTCAATTTTGTTTGGGTACAACGTCGCACGACCGCGCATTTAAAGTGCGACAGCGCTGAAAACTAAAAATTGGTCTGGGAAGGAAGGGGGTGAAAATGCCCTGTATTGAACCGGTTAAAGAGCACCTGTCCTTTCAGATTCATTATGGCAGAGCCTGTTAGTGGGCATCCACTCACCTGCTGCTACATCCCCCGCCTTGTGGTGTCACTGCCGCATCACCAGTTGTCCCATTAAAGTGAATGCAACTGTCGGTGAGTCAACAGCAGGTCAGAAGAGGAGCAGCTGTGGGACAGATGACAGTTGCTCTTTAAAAATGATGTTTTAAATCGAGTTAATTTAAATCAAATCCACCCTGAAAGCTCTTATTTGAAACAGCAATGTTTTAGGCCATATCTGGCCCTTTATAAAGAATTACTTTTGTTGTGCCACTTTCATGCAAACTTGCGACCGCTATTTTTTTGTTTTAAACAAAGCAGTGTGCAGATGTACAGTGCCTTGCAAAAGTATTCACCCCCCCCCCCCCCCCTTGGCTTTTTACCTATTTTGTTACATTACAGCCCTTAGTTCAATGTTTATTTAATCTGAATGATATGTGATGGAGCAGAACACAATAGTCTAAGTTGGTGATGTAAAATTATAAAAATATATACATAAAACTATTTTTCAGAAATAAAAAAAAAAAAAAACTGATAATTGGCATGTGTGTATGTATTCACCCCCTTTGTTATGAAGCCCATAAAAAGCTCTGGTGCAACCAATTCCCTTCAGAAGTAACATAATTAGTGAAATGATGTCCACCTGTGTGCAATCTAAGTGTCACGTAATCTGTCATTACATATACACCTTTTTGAAAGGCCCCAGAGGCTGCAACACCTAAGCAAGAGGCACCACTAACCAAACGCTGCCATGAAGACCAAGTTATTCTTCAAACAAGTAAGAGACAATGTTGTCGAAGTCAGGGTTAGGCTATATTAAAAATCCAAATCTTTGATCCCTAGGAGCACCATCAAATCTATCACAACCAAATGGAAAGAACATGGCACAACAGCAAACCTGCCAAGAGGTGAAACATGGTAGTGGCAGCATCATGCTGTGGGGATGATTTTCAGCAGTCGGTACTGGGAAACTGGTCAGAGTTGAGGGAAAGATGGATGGTGCTAAATGCAGGGATATTCTTGAGCAAAACCTGTACCACTCTCTGTGTGTGTGTGTGTGTGTGTGTGTGTGTGTGTGTGTGTGTGTTGAGGCTAGGACGGAGGTTTCCCCTTCAGCAGGACAATGACCCCAAACGCACTGCTAAAGCAACACTGGAGTGGTTAAGGGGAAACATGTAAATGTGTTGGAATGGCCTAGTCAAAGCCTAGACATCAATCCAATAGAAAATCTGTGGTCAGACTTAAGACCCATACACACGATCGGACTTTTTGGCAACAAACATGCAAATTAGCTGTTTTGGAGCAACATCCGACCGTGTGTATGCTCCATCAGACAAACTTTTTCTGTTTTCATTGGACTTTTGGCTGTGTGAACGCACAAACTTTCCGGCAACAAAAGTCCGATGGAGCAAAGTCCAATCGTGTATACACAAAGCCATCGGACTTTTGTACAAACTACAGTACGCAGCTGCGAGAATGTTTCCAGTGTTCTCTGCGACAGGGTACTGTACATCTCGCGCTGGCTGCAATAGGAAAAACATTTTCCTTTTGCTGTGAGCGCGAGAGGGAATTCCCCTCTGGGAGCATACCAGGCCCTTAGGTCTGGTATGGATTTTAAGGGGAACCCCCTACGCCGAAACAATGGTGTGGGGTTCCCCCTAAAATCCATACCGCAGCCTGGCCGGTCAGGAAATGGGGTGAGGACGAGCGAGGCCCCCCCCCCCTCCTGAACCGTATCAGGCCTCATGCCCTCAACGTGGGGGTGGGCGCTTTGGGGGAGGGGGGCGCCCTGCAGCCCCCCCACCCCAAAGCACTTTGTCCCCATGTTGATGAGGACAAGGGCCTCTTCCCGACAACCCTGCCCGTTGGTTGTCGGGGTCTGCGGGCGGGGGGCTTATCGGAATCCGGGAGCCCCCTTTAATAAGGGGGCCCCCAGATCCCGGCCCCCACCCTATGTGAATGAGTATGGGGTACATCATACCCCTACCCATTCACCTAAGGGAAAAAAGTGTCCGTAAAAAAAACGCACTACACAGGTTTTTAAAGTAATTTTATTAGGCAGCTCCGGGGGTCTTCTTCCAACTTCGGTGGTCTCTCCGGCCTCTTCTCCCGGTGTCAGGTTCTTCTCCGCTCTCTGGCCTCTTCTCCCAGTGTCCGGTTCTGCTGCCGGGCTCCTCTATCTTCTGCTCTTTTGCTAGCGGTGGCCCGGTCTTCTGCTTCATCTTCTTCCCTCTTCTCTTCTTCCGATGTTGATATGACGCTCTCTCCCGCTGTAATGCTGTGTGAGCGCCTCGCAATGACTTATATATGCATGGGGCGTGGTCACCGGGTGATGTCATCTGGTGACCCCGCCCCCTTATGACGTCACAGTCCCGGGACATGCTGGGCGTCATGTCAACATCGGAAGAGGGAAGAAGACGACGCAGAAGACTGGGCCACAGCTAGCAAAAGAGCAGACAATAGCGGAGGAGCCCGGGAGAAGAGGCCGGAGAGACCCCCGAAGTTGCCTAATAAATTACTTTAAAAACCTGTGTAGTGTGTTTGTGGTTTTTTTTTTTTTTTTTTTTTTTTTTTTCCCTAGGTGAATGGGTAGAGGTGCGATGTACCCCATACTCATTCATATAGGGTGGGGGGCCGGGATCTGGGGGTCCTCTTATTAAAGGGGGCTCCCGGATTCCGATAAGCCCCTCGCCCGCAGACCCCGACAACCAACGGCCAGGGTTGTCGGGAAGAGGCCCTTGTCCTCAACATGGGAACAAGGTGCTTTGGGGTGGGCGGGCCGCAGGGTGCCCCCCTTCCCCAAAGCACCCCCCCATGTTGAGGGCATGCGGCCTGGTACTGTTCGGGGGGGGGTGCTCGCTCGTCCCCACCCCCTTTCTTGACCGGCCGGGCTGCGTGCTCGGATAAGGGTCTGGTATGGATTTTGGGGGGGGGACCCCCACGCCGCTTTTTCGACGTACGGGGTTCCCCTTAAGGTCCATACCAGACCTAAGGGCCTGGTATGCCCCTGAAGGGGAAACCATGCCTCCTTTTTTTTTTTTTTTTTTTTTTTAATTTTTGGCGTGGCGTTTCCCCTCATGATTCATACCAAACACAGTGCCTGGCATTGGCGGGGATCCAAGTCGGATCTCCGCACCAGTGTGGACCCGGCTCGCAAGGTGTCAATCTCGCAGATAAAAGCGGCGAGATTGACACAATATCAGACAATACAGAAGTTGACCAGAGGGTGGTGGTAAAGAGCTGAAAAACCACTTGATTTGGTGAAAGTTGGCTGAAAAAGTTCTGCCGCGTGTATGCAATACAAACTTATGGCCAACGCCCTTTTGTACAAAAATCCACAGGAAAGTTTGTACAAAGTCCTATCGTGTGTATGAGGCTTTAGATTGCTGTTCACAAGCCCAAACCATCTAACTTGAAGGAGCTGGAGCAGTTTTGCAAGGAGGCATGGGCAAAAATCCCAGTGGTAAGATGGGGCAAGCTCATAGACTTGTACAAAGCGACTAGGAGCTGTGATAGCCGCAAAAGGTGGCTCTACAAAGTATTGACTTTAGGGGGGTGAATAGTTATGCACATTTACTTTTTCTGTTATTTTGCCTTATTTATTTTTCCCTTTTCGTCATTCAGGCCACTATTGAGAGATGGTCTCCTCCTTTTCCTCTAGGAAACACTGCGCCAGCCCATAAATTCTCTCCTCCCCTGCCGGACCTCAGTTATTAGTGTTTCCTCCAGGGGGGAGACACTGTGCATGGAACCAGGCCTGTTTCAGTCAGGGAGATTGTGGCCTCTTAAACATCCCTAGGGAAGCAGGGGCTTCCAGGATAAGAATGTCGGTACATACCCGCAGCAGAAGCCACCCCTTCCTTGTCGAGCGCGGCATCAGGTTGCGGGGGACCCCTATCGCGTCCACAGGGCCGCAGCAAGGAGACAATCCGCTCTCCCTGTATGCTTTACAGGCTGCAATTGTTTGGAACCAGCGGGCCGGACGACGGGTGACGTCATTTCCGGGGGGGAGGGCGGATGTCACCCTTTGACCCGCGGCTTCCGGTTCCGGGTCGCGGAGCTGATAGGGGGCCGGGCACAGGCTGGAGAGAGTCGGAAACACGCGCAGGCAGCGTGAGACTCAACACAGGCAACCACCTGCAGTCATGTCGGAGGCAGATGCTATGACTCATGCGGACACTATCTCCAGCCTTCCGACGGTAAGAGTTCCCTGGGGAGGGGCCCTCTCTATCTAAGGATTGTCCCCCCGTATGGTTCCTTGCTTAGAGGGGGGGCAGACCCCCTAGGTGGTCAGGGGGTGGGGGTGGCTCAGATCCCTAGGAGGTGGGTCTGGTGCACTCCAAGGGTTGTTTCCATTAAACATGCTGAATGTAACATATTTTCTGTATGTAATTTCAGAAATGTCTCTAAAAGGAAGTGTGCTTCTTGTAGAGACAGTTTAGGGGAAGCATGGACCAAGGTTTTGTGTAGAGTGCATAGACTCCCTGGTTAAGGAAAGGGAATCTGAGCAGCAGTCCGGATTGGCAGCTTCTGTGAAAGAGCTGTCATCCACCATTTCATCTTTTAAAACACTTTTTGAAACATTTCAGCTTCCCTCTAAACCCTTTCAGCAGGACACAACCCTGCCTCATGCTCAGGGCTCTGCACCTGCCAGATCTACTAATATAGTTATGGCAGAGGAAATTTCAGGCCCTTCCGGGGTGGAGCAAAGGCAACTGGACAGTGGCACTTCTGACTCCCATGAGGAATCAGAGGGGGAGGACTAGGATGGAGAGTCCAGGAAAATCTCTAGGTATAAATTGTCCTTGGATGAGGTGGAGGATCTCCTAGGGGCAATATATACAACCCTCGGTATACATGAGGATAAAAAACCCCTATCACTCCATGACCTTTATGTACAAGGGCTTGGGAGATCAAAAGAGAAAAGTTTTCCCAGTACATGAAGTTCTGGTGGAAACGATTAAAAAAGAGTGGCAGGATCCTGAAAGGAAGCCCTTTTTCTCTAGCTCTCTCAAGAGAAGGTTTCCGTTTTCAGAGGATCCAGCATCCATTTGGAATAAAAATCCCAAGTTGGACGCCGCCTTCTCTCAGGTCTCTAGGCACACATCTGGCATTTGAGGATATGGGGGCCTTATCGGATGTCATGGACAAAAGGATAGACTCACTACTAAAAAAGACGTGGGACTCAACAGTAGGTAACTTAAAGCCAGAAATGGTTGTTACTGTTGTAGCCCGCAATTTAGAACACTGGCTTTTCCAGATTCAGGAGCACATTGAAGCTGGCACGGCCAAGGAAACTATCCTAGCCTCTTTCCCCACGATTCTGCGAGCAATCGCATACATTGCAGACGCCTTGGCACAGTCAGTCCGTATGTCAGCCAGATCGGCAGCTCTGGCTAATTAGGCCAGAAGAGCCCTCTGGCTGAAAACTTGCCCAGGTAACACCGCCTCTAAAGTCAAATTGTGCAGGATACCCCTAACAGGTGATCTACTCTTTGGCCCTGGGTTAGATACATTCTTAGACCGTACAGCGGACAAAAAGAAGTCCTTCCCACTCAAACGGAAAACCCCAGACAAGGAAGGGGTTTCGTCCGCAAAAGCGCAGGGAAACTCCCAAACAAGGGGGGCAGAAGAAAACTTGGGGCCAAAGGGGCAAGGGCAGAGGAGGGTTGATTTTTTCACCCTCCTGAGAAAGCCCGTAAAGATCAATGACTCTTTAAGTACGGTGGGAGGAAGACTGGGGGCCTTCCTTCCACAGTGGGAGACCATCTCCCCCAATCGATTCATCCTAGGGATCATAAGAAGGGGGTATCTCCTGGAATTCACAAGGGCTCCCCCCCGTAAAGGTTCCTTGTTACACAGCTTTCCAGCTGCATGGCAAAGGCCAAGGTTCCCCATCAGGTAAAGAGATCTCTTTGGTGGAGGAAGGAAGCGAACTTGTCGCAGGGACTTCTGTGGCTTATCCCAGTTCCGCAGATAGTAACCACGGACGTAAGCGGCAAAGGCTGGGGGGCACATCTGGGATCCCTTCTAGCGCAGGGCATGTGGAAGGGCGACAAACTGAAAAGATCGTCCAATTGGAAAGAGCTGAGGGCAGTGGGCCTAGCCCTCAGATTTTTCAAAAAGGAACTTCAGGGCCACCATATACAGGTACGGTCAACTCCTCTACTGTGGCCTATATAAACAAACAGGGAGGCACCAGAAGCGGAAGTCTGCTGGCTCTAGCAACGGACATTCTAAACTGGGCCGAGACCAACACTCTCTCACTCTCAGCGTTTTTTCTGAGAGGGGAGAGGAATGTAATCGCAGACTTTCTAAGCCGGAGGAGACTGAGAGAAGGAGATTGAAAACCTCCTGGTTGAGGGCCCAATCTCGTATCCAAAAAATGGGGACCCCGGAAGTGGATCTTTTCGCTTCAAGAGACAACGCGAATACCCCCTGTTTTTTCTCCCTAAATGCAGGAGAAGGAGCACTGGGGGTGGATGCTTTAACCCAGAATTGGCATTTCAGGACATGCTATGCCTTCCCTCCTCCGGTGCTATTACCAGCGGTTCTGAGGAAGTTTCAACTAGAGAGCACCTCTCTCATTCTAGTAGCTCCACATTGGCCCGAAAAGGGCATGGTTTTCAATTCTCAGTCAGTTAGCAGCGGGGCCGCCCCTATTCCTTCCACCTCGGGAGGATCTTCTCTCACAAGGTCCAGTCCTCTGTCCACAAGTGCATCAGTGGAAATTAGCGGCCTGGCTACTGAGGAGGGTATATTAAAATCTAAGGAATTTTCACAGAGATTAATCTCCACCCTCCTCAACAGTAGAAAAAAGGAGACGCGGCAGATTTATAAAAAGGTCTGGCTCCTTTTCAACAAATGGTGCATAGAAAACTCCTTCTCGGTGCAGAGCCCCATAGCTGTTTTGGAGTTTCTGCAGTGTGGAGCGGACAGGGGGTTATCCGTAGGTACCCTTAAAAGTCAGGTTTCAGCATTCAGTGCTTATTTGGAGAAGTCTCTGGCCACCAATCCATGGGTAGTCAGATTCTTTAGGGCAGACAGAGACCTACCCGAGGTCCACCCTTTCCCGGGTGGGACCTATCTCTAGTATTGCAGAGCCTTACGGGAATCCCCTTTTGAGCCTTTGGACAAATGCTTGTTAAAAGAACTTACCTTTTAAAAACAGTATTTTTAGTAGCAGTGACAACTGCCAGGAGAGTCAGTGAAATTGAGGCGTTCTCAATTAGACCTTCTTTTTGCGTTATTTTGCCAGACAGGATAGTCCTTAAGACTGATCCAGCATTTTTGCCTAAAGTGGCGTCAGGCTTTCACAGAAACCAGGAAATAGTCCTACCTTCATTTTGTCCCAACCCTTCAGGAGAAAGGGAACTGAAATTTCATTTTTTAGATGTAAGGAGGTATATCCTACAATACCTAGCGATGACTAAAACAATAAAGTCTGATTCTCTATTTATTTTGTTTTCCGGGACCAGAAAAGGACTTAGAGCGTCTCGACGCACGATTGCCAGATGGCTTAGATTAGCTATTGGGCAGGCATATTCTTTAGCAGAGGAGATCCCTATGGGTATAAAGGCACACTCTACTAGAGCCGTGGCAACTTCACAGGCAGAGAAGGCTGGAGCAACGCCAGAGCAAATATGCAAGGCAGCGACATGGTCCAGCTACTCCTCTTTCGTTAAACATTGCAGAGTGGACCTGGTGGCGGCAGGTGAGCAGGCTTTTGGGTGAAAGGTTCTGCAAGCTGCAGTCCCACCCTAATTGGTAAGTGCTCGATTATCCTATCAATAGTGGCTGTCCTGAATGACGAAAAGGGAAAATTTAAAGTTACGTACAGGTAATGTCTTTTCCTGTAGTTTTTCAGGACAGCCCTAGTTACCCACCCTAAACTTTGGGGGGGGTCTTATAAAAGAAATGTATAATATAATATAATTTATAATATAATTGTGAAGCAAACAACATCTTCTTCAAAGTTTGTGGGCAAGTTCTGTAACTTAAATGATGCAAATCCTCAAATAATCCATGTTAATTCCAGGTTGTGAGGCAACAAAACACAAAAAATGCCAAGGGGGTGAATACTTTTGCAAGGCACTGTATAACGTTTTGTATAGTGAGAGCAGTGATGGATGGTGGGTGTGCCCATATTACACTTTAGGCTGGCCATACATGGTTCAAATCTTGCCGGTTCAGCAGGAACTGACTGATTCTGTTAATGGGCAGGCTGAATGTACCAAGTTGATTCACTTGCGATAATCTCTGTCTTCTCCTGGTGGGGATGACTAACCCGCCCTCCCGACCGGAGAAAACCATTGCGGATTCCACTGTCTACACTGCCTGTATTGATGGAGAATTGTGCAAATTTCTTTGGTTGCAGGAAATACATTTTTGCACCGTGTATGGGCCAGCCTTAGAGTGGGAGGGGTCTAAAGGGGTACAGATAACGTGTATATGAAGCTAAAACACTTTTTTTCATTTTGGCTAGAGTAGGGAAGGGTTTCATCTCCTGCAAGTATCTTCCTTTTTTTTTTTTTTTTTTTTTTTTTTTTTAATCTGTACCATAGGGGAAATATACCTTAACTTCCTGTTCCAGAAGTGCAAAAGAATAACTTCATCTTTGGTAATGTTAATACAAAATCAGATCTTGCAATGTGCCACTACCCAAGATCTTATCACTGCGCCAAGGAAAAACCTAATGTAAATGGGGCAGTCACTTTAATGGAAAATTATGGAAAGCATCTGCCAAACACAGGTTATAAGTAAATAGTGGCGCTAAGTGTGCGATAACATAAACAGTAATCGTATATATTACACACCCAAAGATTAGTAGTGTATACAAAATATGCATGGGGACAAAAAGTATATATTAGTCCATAAGATGTGATATCCAATTCTGGGTGTTTTATTTATTTTTTTTTTTATTTTTACTGTGATGGATATTCAGTTGATTGAATGATCTGACACCACACCACATGATAAAACACTATCTCCACTCCCCAGTTAGATGTAAACTCACCAACACTATTTGCCTCAGATTCTCATGTTCAGCAAAAAGTGTTGCACCCCTCAGGGTTATGGATATCCCATCAATCATTCCAAGCACCCAGAGACCAGACTGTATCCATTATATTAAAAGGAAAATTAAACTCCTAATAGTGCAATAACCTTAAATGGAATTTATTAACGCACAGCCTAATGGTAATAACAAAAAGGCATATAAAACACGCATTAGTATGATTAATCAGATGCCAGGCGTAACCTAGTCACAGCGGACATAGACAGAACACCGTATCTCGCCTGACCAACAAGCCAGTACACACGGAGTGTCACTTCCAGTGGTGCGTGAACGTCGCTTCACGGTTGCCGTACAGAATTCTATGTGCACTAATTAGAGATGCACCGACATTTCGGCAGCCTAAAAGAGAAAAGGGTGCCGCTATTGCGACTTTTCAGCATTTTTTTATTTCTTTAACCAAAAATACAGCATGCAATATTTTCTAATGCCAACGAAAGCGCAGCGGACCAGTGTGAAGACATGCATCGAATTTTAAAGGGATGCATTTTTCTTGCGGTAAAGGTGCCGATAATGACCGACAATAAATTCATATTCGTTTAAATACAGGATATTAATTAAAAAGTTGAATAGACTACACTTTTATATAAATAAATACATTTTTTAAAAACTGACATTTCCAAAACGTCTTTCAGGACAGCACCCAAGAGATCATGGCTCCTCCTCCCACAGGAAACACCTCATCAATTAAGTCTTTAATTGGAGTCCTCCACGTTGCTTCGTCAGTTTTTTGTTTCCTCCAGCTGGAGGAACACCTCTGGTGGGAGCCATGGTCTCTCAAGGTTTTCCTGAGAGACACCGGTTCTCACCTGTTAAGTCTTTTTTGCTGGGAGAGTGATCCTCCCTCTTGCCTCTTGTTGGACGGTCCCATGGGCTCCCTCTTCCGTGCTCGGGGAGAGCCTGTACGCCTGGAAGTGCTGCTTCCTTTTCTTTTCAGACAGACGGCTGTCCTCCGTTCCCCGCTGGATGCCTGCATTGCGACTAAGCGGCGGAGGAGCAGCCGCCATTGTTCTGGTGGTAGAGGAGCGCCTCAGCCATGTCCTGTATAGGAGAAGCAGCGCTTCTGGGTCGCCGCGCGGCGTCATTTCCGGCTGCAAAGCGCAGAGGGAGAGAGCAGAGTCACCTGGTGCCTTAATTTCCGGTTCCAGGTCAGTGCAGCGGCGCTTTCGAATCTGGAACCGCCGTACATTTCACCATGTGTCCGCAGACAGCTATGGATAGTGATGCAGCGGATAAGGGGGCAAGCCAAGGCGCCAGTAAGGCTGAGGTAAGGGACTGTGTCCTCTATTACTGTGGGCCACTTTCTCCTGTGGGGGATTACTCACCTCCCCCCCCCCCCCCCCCCCCATCTCCCTGGGAATGTTTGTTGCAGTGGCTAGTGTTAGCATATCTGCCTAGCAACAGGGGACTTTAGGTGGTGGTGGTTTGCTGGGCACATGGAAGTAAGATGTTATCTTCCCTAGTGCACCTGGGTGTCTTATCTGCTGTGTAGCAGCCTTTTAAGCGTGGTTCCTTGTCTCTTTTCTGTTTGTCCAGGCCAAAGGTTCTGCCCAACCAGTCAAGAAAAGGTGCCCTGTCTGCAAGGAAAAATTAAACGATGTTTGGACCAAAATGCTTTGTGCAGATTGCATTGCAAATCTAGTCAGGGAGGAGTCTCCATCCACGTGTGGCGATTTGGTTACAACAATAAAGGATGAGCTCCGGGCCACCTTTCAAGCTTTTAGGTCAAACCTAAGAGAGGAACCCTCCAAAGGATCCCATGGTTCCCCAGCCATCTTCAGTACCCCAGGGAGGCTCCCAAATCATAATAGGGGTTCCGATATCCCAGGACACTTCCCAAGGGTCCGTTTCCCTCGCTCCCAGATGAAACAGATTCTGAGGAGGAGGAAAATGAAACAGATGCCGCTTCTAAGTACAAAATGTCGCTAGAAGAGGTGGGAGGACTCCTGAAATGAATCCATGCTACTTTGGGGATAGAGGAAAAGAAGGAACTCTCCCTACATGACCGCATGTATGCTGGTTTAGGAGATTCAAAAGGCCGTTTTTTTTTCCAGTTCATTCAATTATCACGGATATGATTAAGAGAGTGGCTGGAACCTGAGAAAAAGCCTTTGTGTTTTTTTTTTTTTTTTTTTTTTTTCCCCCCGGGCTCATAAGAGAAGATTTCCATTTGAGGAAAGTCCTGACTCTATATGGAACATAGTTTCCAAAATTGCACTCTGCCTTTTCTCAGGTCTCGAAGTCTACAGACCTTGCCTTTGAGGATATGGGCACTCTAAAAGAGCCCATGGATAAAAGGATGGATCTGCTTCTTAAAAGAACCTGGCAATCAGTGATGAAGAATCTAAAACCAGCAATGGCAACAACCTGTATTGCAAGAAATTTAGATCACTGGGTGAACCAGCTGAAGGCTCATGTTACACCAGATTCCACAAAACCGGAGATTCTAGACTCATTTGCAACTTTGTCTGCAGCAATATCATACGTTGCGGATGCTTAAGCAGAATTTATTCGCATGTCAGCCAGGTCAGCAGCTTTAACTAATTCTGCTAGGAGGGCCTTATGGCTGAAAACTTGGCTCACATGAATGGTCGGTGGGCCCAGGGCTCGTAGTCCACAAAAGATGCACTGAGGTCCTCAAATTGGAGTGAACTAAAACCTATAGAGATAGCCTTACTGACCTTTGCAGAAGAAGTCCAGAGACAGCATACTGTTTATGTAGGCACAGCGGTGGCCTACATAGACAGACAGGGGGGAACCAGAAGCAGAGTTCTGCAAAACCTAGCAAGAGGCATTCTAAGTTGGGCAGAGCGCCATACTCTATCCTTGTCCGTGGTCCACTTAAAGGGGACCCTAAACAGGGTAGCGGACTTCCTCAGCAGGAACCAGGTATTAGAAGCGGAGTAATCCTCATCACTCCCTTCTGGCCCAGAAGGCCTTGGTTTTCATCCCTTCTTCAGATACAACTAGAACTGTATTGGCACCTTCCGTTAAGAAAAGACCTGTTACAAGGTCCTCTGCTTCACCAGGAAGTAGCAAAGCTAAAACTCATGGCTTGGCTACTGAGGAGCAGCTCTTGAAGAGATAAGGTTTCTCGGATAGATTGGTGGCTACCCTCCTATCCAGCAGAAAGAAGGTTACAAGAGCAATATATTCCAAAGTCTGGAAAGTCTTTAACTCCTGGTGCACAGCATCTGACAGATCACCAAAACAAATTTCCTCTGTTCTGGAATTTCTGCAAGAAGGAGCGGACAAGGGCCTAGCAGTCAGCCCACTCAAAGTTCAAGTGGCTGCATTGGGGTATTTCTGGAAAAATCCATTTCGTCAGAACCCTTAGTGAGTAGATTCTTCAAAGCTCTCACCCAGTGGTGATCAAAAGTTGTCCAGTATGGGACTTATCAGTTGTTCTACAGGCCCTGACCAGGGAACCTTTCGAACCCATTAATTTAGCCTCCCTGAAATTGGTTACTTTAAAAAACAGGTTTTTTTTTTTTTTTCTCTTGTGGCTGTTAAAACAGCTAGAAGAGTCAGTGAGCTGTAAGCCTTATCAAACAGGGAGCAATTTCTTTCCATTTTCTCAGACTTGCTTGTTCTAAAAACGAATCCTAATTTTTTACCGACGGTCGCTTTGGTCCAGAATCGAACCCTGGAAATACTTCCTACCTTTTTTGTTCTAATCCATTGGGTAAGAAGGAAGAAGAGTTCCATACCCTGGATGTTAAAAGAGCAGTCTTGAGTTACTTTGAAACCACTAAAAACTTTAGATGTTCAGACGCTTTATTCATTTTATTTTCCGGTAATAAAAAAGAGGAACCATTGCCAGATGGTTGAGAATGGCTATCTCTGAAGCCTATTCCCTTTCAGGTCGAGAGAGTCCAGTGAATGTCCGGGCTCATTCTACAAGCGCTTCGGCGGTGAGTTGGGCAGAAAAAGCTGGCGCCGAACAAATCTGTAAGGCAGCTACTTGGTCAAGTCTGACAACCTTTGCCCATGATTATAGGTTAGACCTCATGACGGCTGGGGACCAGGCTTTCGGAAGAAAAGTCTTATAGGCTGTAGTCCCACCCTAAATGGAGTAAGTCTTGATTATCCTCTCGGGTGCTGTCCTGAAAGACGTTTTGGAAAAATGCAAGTTAGACTTACCGGTAACTTGTTTTCCAATAGGCTTTCAGGACAGCAGTAACCCGCCCTTTTTTATGCTGTTGCTGTAATACTATGATATAATTGTCGCTTATGTGTTGCAGCTGGGGCTGGAGGTTCTCTACAAACAACTGACTCCAATTAAAGACTTAATTGATGAGGTGTTTCCTGTGGAAGGAGGAGGAACCATGATCTCTCGGGTGCTGTCCTGAAAGGCTATTGGAAAACAAGTTACCGTTAAGTCTAACTAAAATTTTTTTTTTTTTTTTTTTTTTTTTTTTTTGGATTTCGGCACCAAAATTTCCATTAGGTTCACTAATGCAATCCCATACCATCAGAGATTCAGGCTTTTGAACCAAGACGTAAGGTCCCTCTCCTCTTAGTCCTCTTAGTTTTAAATGAGCTTTGGTCCAGAGAAGACAGCAGTGTTTCTGGATCATGTTCAGATATGGCTTCTGCTTTTGCATTATAGAACTTAGCATTTTTGGATGGCACAATGAACTGTGTTTATAGACCGTGATTTTAAGAAATGTTCCTGAGCCCATGCAGTGCTGTCAATCGCAGAATCGTGCTGGTTTTTAACCACTTGATGACCAGCGGGACATTGCTGGACTTCAAGTGGTTATACCAGGATAATGCCTGCAGCTGTGGGCATCTTGCTTTTTATTTTTTTATTTTTAAGGCCAACGGTTGGCTTTCTTGTAAAAGCAACTCTAGTAGCTATTTAGCACAGTATAAGGCTACTAATGTAGTAGGCAAGTATTTTGATATGGACAACCTCTTTTTTAAATCTGGAGGGATGGCTGGGGTGCTCAAATTGTTAGTCTGTACCACATACAGTCTGAAATTCCAGGTGGTGCTGCAGCAACTTCCTATCTCAGTGTTTCTAAACCCACAACAGTAAAGTCAGTCTGTATATGCAGTAAAGCAGGGGTGCCCAACCAGTGGCCCGCGGTGCCCTCTGATGTGGCCCACGACATCCTGCTCTGGGATGGCAGGTTGGCAAGCCCAGATTGTGGTTTGCCGACCCACCATCCCAGAGCAAGAGTGTTGTGAATGAAGCCGGCGGTAGAAGAACAAGTGGCTGCAGAGCCGCATAAGCCAATGCTTCCTGTATAGCGCCAACTCCTGTCACAGCCGGCGTGATACCAAATGCTCTCTAACTGGGACAGCAACACCTGACTATACCTGAATGGAAGACTGTTATTAAAGGTAAGTTTTACTAAAATCGTGTGTGTGTGTGTGTGTGTGTGTGTGTGTGTGTGTGTGTGTGTGTGTGTGTATATGGGGATATCTGTTCTGCAGTGGTTACTGGGCTGCTTTCAAACTGATCCACAGGTGCAGGTTCTGTTAATACCTGGGGGTTTGGTGCACTTCAGAAAGTGCAGCACCCCTGCAGTATATAATAGAAGGCTATGGCAAAGTACAGCTAAGCCACAGGTGCACTGAGCTGCACCCTTGGTGTGGGTAAACCATTAGGCTGCTTTTGACACGATCGATCCGACCCAATCAGACCTGTTCACCTCTATTGAACCACAGATGAAAATGGACTTATGGCCATTTACACCCACCTACCTCCCAATCTGATCTGCTAAAAAAAAAAAAAACAGAAGGGGGGGGGGGATCCGTCCCCTTCCATCTGGGCATATCGAAACAGAGGGCTCATAGTGTAGAGCAGGCTGTGTCAGGCTCATTATGACCGGTTACCAAGTCGCCTAAGTGGCCCTAGCTCTTCAAAAGGTTGGGCACCCCTGCAGTAAAGCATGCTTGTTATACTCACTCTGGAACCTAAGGGGTTAATCCTCCGCATTGTGTAGAAAGGCTGTATGATCCTGTCTTCTCTTCTCCCTCCACTGACTCCAAAACAGGTCTGGATAAGACCGAGTCTATGGAGTCAGGTGGCACATTCTCAGTTTGGTGTGTATTGCTAGAGGGTTGGTTTTTTTTTTTTTTTTTTTTTTTTTTTTTTTTTTTTTCATGGGAGAGTGGCCCTGTGCTGATCACATGTAATCGGCACTGTCCAGAGGGTCAGGAGTCCTGCATCCTGATAGGACAGTCAGTACAGTATGAAAACTCCTCCTTTAAGCTTTAACCAGACTCTGATAGAATTCACAAGACTGCTATATACTGCTGATGAGAAAAGGTATTTAGCAGTTTTTAGATTTACTAAAATAATTGCATTTCCACATTCTGGGTACTGTGGGAGAACAGCTATAGTGATTGCAGGGTCCTGGGTTTAGTAACTCTTTAAAGTAATTATAGTGGTCGCTCGTTTGGCACCTCCTGTCTTCTATAATTTTTTTTTTTTTTTTTTTTCTTGGTCAATACAAGACGCTGTGATTGGAGTGGCAGATGAAAGTTGCCCTGCCTTTTCACAGAACATATTCACTGAAAAGGATAGACTTATTTTGAAATGTAGGCGGTTCTGAGTGAGCGACTAGCTATACTCCACTGTATAATAGGAAGTCACTGCAGCATCACCCCGAAAATCAGTTTTAGACTGTTTTGTGAAATAGACCACTTCTGTTTGAACATCCCCAGCAGCTCTCCAGCTGTTAAATAACAATCATTGGAGGTTACCACACTAGCCCAATCTGACTTTCAAAAATCAAATTTTTCCTGGAGTTCAACTTTAATCCAATGCAAGCCATTGAATATAAGCCTGTAATTAATAGCTATGTAGTCCATTAATGGTTGTTTAAAAATGAACACTTTTTAACAGGCTGTTAATGTGAAATGTATGTATGTAAATTGCCGCTTGAAAACTGTTACTTTTTCTAATTAAAGATTTAATTTAAACAAGTTTCCAATGGGAAACTTAATTGCCAAATCCTGCATTGAAGGTGCATTAATGTTCTCTGTAATGAAAATGAGTTGATATATGAGTTTAATATGCTTTTCCCCCTTTATTGTGCAGTATTTTTTCAAAGAACAGAGTGCATGATGGGGCCCATGCACACTGCAGATCAAAAAAAAGCTGCATTTACAGCTCATATAATATTTTTATATATATTTTTGAGCTTCTATTTCTCTGCCTAAAAAGCTTGAAGCTTTTTTTTGTTCTCTTTTGAGTGTTTTTATTGAGCTTAAAAGAGAAGTATGGGTTTGTGGGTCACCCCCACCCCCCCGATTCCTGTGACATCAGCAGGGAGCGGACTTCAAGGATCCATAGGCGCCCAGCCAAATGAGCTTAGGCTGGACTTCTCCTTATTTTGAGTGTGGGTGTGTTTTTTTTTTTTTTTTTTTTTTTTTTTTTTTTTTTGCCACATGGACATCTTTTCTGCTTGAAAACGCCCCTTTATTAAAAAAAATAAGTTTGGTGTTTTTTTTTTTTTTGTTTTTTTTCTGCCTGTATATGCCTATAAACTCCTGAAAAAGCCATAGTGTGCATGGACACATTTGCTAACATGGAGGGGAGCTTCCAGACAGTAAAAATAAGGGCTCAAAAGCATGTAGGAGAAGCTTCTTTGAGATACAGTGTGCATGAGCCCTAACTGCTTTTGAACATGAGGCTTTTTCCGCCATAAATTCCTAAATTTTCTACTTTCCTTTTTTTCTTCTTTCCTTTTTTCTTCTTTCCTTTTTTTCTTCTTTCCTTTTTTTCTTCTTTCCTTTTTTTCTTCTTTCCTTTTTTTTCTTCTTTCCTTTTTTTTCTTCTTTCCTTTTTTTTTCTTCTTTCCTTTTTTTTCTTCTTTCCTTTTTTTTCTTTCTTCTTTCCTTTTTCTTCTTTCTTCCTCCTTTTTCTTCTTTCCTTTTTCTTCTTTCTTCTTTCCTTTTTCTTCTTTCTTCCTCCTTTTTCTTCTTTCTTCCTCCTTTTTCTTCTTTCTTCCTCCTTTTTCTTCTTTCTTCCTCCTTCCTCCCTTTTTTTTTTTTTTTCTTTGCCTGTAAGAGCCATTATTATTATTGTTGTTGTTGTTGTTCGCTATTTATATATGCAGCTCTTTAAAATGTAGAAGGGGGGGCACAATTTTATAATACAGTTCAATACAGAAGGTCCCTGCTCTTAGAGCTTACATTCTAAAGGGAGGGCAGTGGTGGTACAAAAGGTAATAGCTGCGGGGGATGATTTGATGGGGGTGGCTCGGGTACACTTCTTGGGTGGGTGTGGGAAAAGCTTCCCTGCATAAATGCATTTTTTCAGGGATCTCCTAAAGGTGGACAAGGTATAGGGGCTCATCGGACATACCGGGGCAGGGAGTTCCAGAGGATGGGACTCCTGAAAAGCCATAGTGTGATGGACACATTGGCTAACATGGAGGGGAGTTTTGAGGCAGAAAAAAATGAGCTCTCCAATGCAGATGCAGTGAGCCCTAAAGCTGTGCACAGATATAACCTATGCATGTAGCATAATCAAACATTTAAAGGTTCCTGAAAAAAAGTACATTTAACGTGGCAGTTTGCACATTTTTATGTACTGTGCAGGTAAACTGTCTATATTATATGTAAGAAATACAGGTTTGCAAGGGGAGGCATAATTTGCATACATACAAGATTTAAAGACTGATTGAGCCATGTTAAAGTGGTATTAAATTATATATATATATATATATATATATATATATATATATATATATATATATATAATATATAATTATAAAATTGTTTAGCTTTTAGCCCCCCTGTTCAAACTTTGTATCTGATACGGCACAATTCTGCACTTGTTTTCAGATTGCACTAAAATTGCAGCAAAAAAATAGTTAGCAGACTTGTGTTTTGTCACTTGGCAAACTTGCACTGAAAACCATGCAAGCTACTCCAAAAGGTGCACAAGCTTCCTTGGGGCATTTGTTGTGCGTTGGGCAGCCCATTCAGTTTAATAGGCCTCCCTGTGCGAGACCCGTGTAAACGTGCAAAGAAAAAGAGTAGGCACGTGTTTGAAGTGTGAGTGGGGCCTTACTGCCGCACTTGGCAGATAAAAATAAAGTAGAAAAAAGGCTGGCTGCATTGAGGGGGTTCATTGGAGCTTTAACCCTTTTCTTCTGTCTGTAAACCTCTGAGGCTTTGCTGGCACATAAACAGACATTTATCAACATTGCTCAGTGCTGAGATGACTATAAACACTTGGGGAGATGTACTAAAACTGGAGCACTCGGAATCTGGTGCAGCAGTGCATGATAGCCAATCAGCTTCTAACCTCAGCTTATTCAATTAAGCTTTGACAATAAAACCAGTTAATAAAAGTCAGTCGGTTACCCAGGACATCGCAGAGCTTACAGTACCTCCTGTGCACCTGTCAATTGACAAAACTTATCTTCTGCTTTCCTGCCCCACACCCTTGATTCTATCAAGTATTACCCTTTTTTTTAGGAAGGTACGATTTTACATGGGACTCTTTTGGGGGTTCCATGAGTAAGACAGATATGCTGAAGGAACTGTATGTTGGAATACTGTTTGTTCTTTTGTAGTAGGGATGCTTTAAATGAGCTCTACCTTGAAATGACAATTGTACTTTTTTTAATTTTCTTTATGCACATTTCAAGATTTAAAGAAATCGTACAAAAAAACCCCAAATGGTTGATTTATTTATTTTTTGGATCTATTCTTTTAACTTAAAATCTTCTCTGGCAGAAATTTTGATTGCAACCCAAGGTACAATGGAACATCTTTTTGCAATCATTCCATAGCATCACATTTCTTCTTCCTTACTACATAAAATATACTTTTCTCTTACAGTCTGTCGCAGCAAGTTTAATAATTCTTCCTTTGCCTTAAATTAAACCATGGAAAAAAATAACATTACTTCTCGGAAGATGCACTATTTGCGCAGAAAGGTATTCCGCAAATTTATCCTTGTTTTTAACTGCATCCTTGCATGTTACTTGAAAACGCATGTGTATTTGGGTTGTGCGTTTGTGCTGTGTTGGCAAAGCTTAAAAAAAATATGCTTTCTGGTTTCTAATGTAATGTTTTAATTTTACAGCAGAGCAGACATGCAATGGATACAGAAGAAACTAGGTTATCTCCTCAAAAAGTGACGGTGAGGGATAAGTATTGCCAGACTGATCATCGCCACCATGGCTGCTGTAATCAAGGTACCCTTTTTAATGTATGCATGCAATGATTTCATTTGTAGAGTAATTCAACGTGCCTGCCAAAAGGAGATTGTGTGGTGTAATGGTGAATCTCTGTTTTTGTGAGGAAATCATGGCTGCAGAAGCAAAAAAAAAAGTAACTGCAAACTGTAGTTATCTGCATAGAAAAGGATGCTTTAAAAATTAAATGATCCCTCTGCACACTTCATCAAATGTTATATGAAAGAGTTGGTTTTTAAAAGCGTGGTTCTCCCCTCTTCTGATTAATACCATTTTAAAGAGAAACTAGTTGCATATGTGTGGATAATTTTATATAAAATATATATAATATATATATATATATATATATATATATATATATATATATATATTCAGACTGCAGAAAATGCAGGCTTTAAGATTTTTAGCATTTCCACTCCAAGCAGTTGTATTATTAAAATAACACAGTACAGGACTTGTGTTTGCTAGACCATGGATTGTACGCAGGTTACCTTTACAAAAAACTTGCGAGGCCTGCCCCTATGTGCACTTATATGGCTCTATTCACTCTGTGAGACTCCCAATTGTTAGTGTCTTTAGGTGCTGTACCAGCTCTATGCTCCTGAAATATTTTTCCTTGTAAATGCTTTCTTCCTTCTTTTTTTTTTTTTTTTTTTGATTTATTTTTCCTTCTGACTCTTCGTCAAGATGAAGGGTGAATATGAATGTAGCGCTAATAAAAGCTGTGTGAGGCAGCTAGATAGTCTGAAAATTAAGAAGTGGTAATGATGAAAAACATGTGGATAAATGTGAAAAATCTGTGAATCTAAAACAATAACAAAACACTAATGAAAATGAAAGTGAATCTCAAACAAAAACAATGATGATAACAATAAATGGTCCGTCTAATGGTGGACAACTAAGTGTAAACAATAAAAAAAGGAAAATGTCTTGACAACTAGTGTCCCAAAAGATGAAGGTTTGTGGAGAAACCTGGGAGTCCGTCAGATAGTAAACATCTTCCAGTGGGCAATCGGAAACATCAAATATTTTGTTGACAGCAGATATCACAAAAAAAGAATGGAATGGGTACTCTTACCAGAGCGTGTGGATCTGGATGTCAGCGACACCAGATCAAACAAGCATGGATGGAAGCAGCACGGAGCAGATTCGGGTATCCACAGAAGGCGGCATCTAGCCGATGAACTGGTCATGGATGGAACGATCCTGGAAAAGCTGCCAGTATTTCTGAAAGTAGGTCAATTTATATCGAAGTAGATTAGCCACAAGCTGCAACAAATGTTCTGATGTACCACTGACTTGAATGAGCAAGTCAAGATGCTTATTATGCTGGGACATTTAGCAGATTCCAGGTCTGTACCCTTTGGTGTTACCTCATGGTCTGTATATAGACCCAGCTGTGTGGCCCTGGCCTGTAATATTTGCTTTGGCCAGCGTATCCTGAATTAGGTCATCTAATTAAATCATCTTGACAGTGACACAAAGTGCAATTTGTGTAGTTGGCAGGTTGACTAGCATTTCTATGGTTCCCAGATCCTTAAGACCCCTCGGGATATGCACACTGTGACGGATAACGCCTGGACCTGTAGTAGGTCCAGCGTCATGGATGGGCAAAGTTTCCCTGTGTCATGACACCAATTTCTGGCTTTTATTATGATAAACTGCAGTGTGCAGCTCACACTGCAGTTTTGTAGGCAGAAGAGTGGGGAGTTTATTCACTTTTATGTGGTTCCCCATTATACTTGTTTCTAAAATCTTTTCTCAGCATGAGCAATTAGAATTTTGGTGGTTTTACTCCTATCAAGACTTCAGCACGCCTCCTGGAAGAAGCATTCCTGCCCAACTTTTGTGCCAAAAATGTATACAATGCATACCACCAGCCATCTACTGCAGAGACAGGAACACAGTTTCTGTGTTTTAGAGGCTCCTGCACCTGGACATGCAAAACCCCATCCAGTTGAATGCTGTTCTGGGAGTAGCCCACTGTTGATACCTTCACTTGGCAATGGTGGATCACAGGTGCATGGGAGCTGGGATAAAAGGGTCAAATGACATATGACATACATTCTACGGGCAGCCTATAGGAAATTCAAAACACTGTTTTGGACGACATCTATTCCCTTTTCCCCAGGGCAATATCTTATGACACCACTTCCCTGCTTTGACTCTAGAACTGTTTTTCGCATGCACCATGCAGCCTGTCCTCCAGACCTTTCTAATGTCAACAGGCGAGGTGATTGTGTACCAAGATTGGGGGGGGGATAGGGGAGGATTTTTGCACAGCGCTTTATGCTACATCCTTCCTTCCTGATTAAGATCTTCGTTTCTCCTTATCCCCCTACCTTTCCTGCTGAGGCTTGCATAGAGGTTAAGGGATCCATCTGGGGAGCTCCGGCGGGTAGGTGAGGTGCCTTTTTACAGGTAAACACTGGTAGTATGGAAGGAAGCATGCATGCCTGCTGGGGGTCCCTACGGTCTACTGGTGGAATGGGATGGACGTCCTTTCCTTTGGTCCTCAGAGGTGCACTGGTGGTGATGTCACTGGCGGCTGCCTTCCCACTTCCTAAGGAGAGGATGTTGTATTGCAGCCATTTTCTCCAGGCTCGACCTATCCCAGGATGGGAGAACCCAGCCAAGGTGGCAACTCCTCTGAAGTCCACACACAAGCCATTCTACGGTAAGACCTGGGGTAAGACTGGAGTGCAGTATAGGTCCAGCTCTTTGAGGATGTGTACTTCCACCTTATTGGAGCTAGATAGACACGTATGTGTCAAAGGAGGCCTAGGCATTGTGCAAGGTAAGGGGGATAACCCATGTGGTCAGGCAAGACTGCTAGTCCTAGTGGTAGGGTATCCGCATTGCTTAGCCAGCACTAGCCCTACCAACTACGCTCAGGGGCAGGGTACCTCCCAATTTTTTTCCTTTTTGGAGCTCTACCTTGTTCGGTTTCCCTCGCTGGTTTGGGAGTACACAGTCAGATTTACAAAGTCAGGCTTGCTAGTGACCACTCCCGAACTGTCCAAAGGACATTGGTTTCCCCCAAGGAGTCAAAACTCTACATTTAACACCTGGAATTGGTAGCCATCTGATTTATCTCTAAAACACTGGACATCCTTGCTGCAAAGTCACCCAGTCATGGCAGAGTTGGACAGTGCCACAGCAGTAGACTACGTAAATTAGTAGGGGGCATCAAAAATCAAGCTGCCTTAAAAGAAACAAGTAGGCTGCTTTTCTGGGCAGAAATCTTACATTCCAACTCTCAGCCAGCCACATCCCTTGTGGGACAGTTGGCATGTGTACTTCCTCAGCTGCAAATGCATAGACCCTGGGAGTTGTCTCTGCACCCCTATATCTTTTAAAAATCTCCCTCAAGGGTGGGGAAAGCTAAATGTGGACATCCTGGCCTCCAAGTTCAACTACAAAGTGTACACATTTTATAGTCGGAACCAGTGAGCCTCTGTCCTTCACAGTAGATGCTCTGATGATTCCTCAGACTCCATTCAAACTGGTTTTTGCCTTTCCTCTAAAAATGTTCCCTCAAATGCTGTGTAAGATCAAGAAAAAGGGTACTGTGATTCTCACCAAATTGGCCCAGAAGGAAATGGTACACAGACATACTTGGACTTGACAGGCAAGCATTGGTCTCATGTGTGTTTTGTTTTGTTTTGTTTTTTGTTTTTTTTGTTTTTTAGTCTATTTAAAAAAAATAAACATGCAGGCCCAAGGCCTGCTTCTGTCTCTGACTTTAATGGCACGGCTGTTGAAACCAAAGTCCTGAAGGATGGGTTTTTTTTCTGACTTGCTCACACCTTACTCAGAACAGGAAAACCCAACTCACGCAAGATTCCCATTGCACATGGAAGGCTTACTTTGCATGGTGTGAAGACTGACTGCTTAAGGGATAAGTTCACCCTTGGGAACATGTAACATGTTCCTCCCTTTTTTTTTTTTTTTTTTTTTTTTTTTAAGCAGTACAGAGTACGAGAAGTTCCCCCGTACTAGCTGTCGCTTTTTGAAATCCGCTCGGCTGTGCAGGGCTCTGCCCACCGCTGTGTGTGTGTGTGTGTGTGTGTGTGTGTGTGTGTGTGTGTGTGTGTGTGTGTACAAGCCCAGACATCCTTTGCGGCTTTTGGCTTGTATAACTCAATGAACTACCACGGCGCTGTGGAGCACCAAACCGTGGTAGTTCATTCATGCTTCCCGTCGGTGTATCTGCTTGCCTGTATAGACACAGATACAGAAAGTTCTGCAGGAGACCTACATGGCACCAGCGACCTGCTAATTGCTGGTGCAATGCTTTACAGGCATGTAAAGCATTGGTTGGTCCTGACCAACGTCTGGCTCCGAGTACCCTCAAGGGGCAGATTTCAGCTTTTATCCATTCTCTTCCAGAAACCTCGTAATCGCTAATCAAGACTTTTCTTCATGGTGTTGCTCATATATAAATACCTGTGGGGGCAACACAATGACTTGGTGGTTAGCACTTTTGCATGACAGTACTAGGATCGTTGGTGCAAATCCCAACCACAAGACGTCCTATGTGGAATTTGGATGACCTCCCTTGCCTGTCGAGAACAAGGTGTCCTTTTGTTCTGCTTGTAGGTCCTCATAGAGGATGCCTGCTTTTCACTTTACAAATGCCAGTTAAATTGGACAACCTATTTACTTAGTCCCCACAGGTGCCCCCCATCCCCCTCAGGGCTCCTTCAACCAGGGGTGTTGGTGTCTCTTTGGCCTCTCTGTATCCCAGATTCACAAAGCCACCACCTGTTTTTCTGCTCACATGTTCTCCAAATTTTATCAGGTGGATGTTCAGTCCTCTGCTGATGCAGGCTGTTTTATCAGTGCTTTTTAGGATCTTTGATCCTTGGGATTTTTTTTGTGGGCCCACTGTTAGTTCTGTTTTATGTGCTGAACGATTAAGATAATGGGCATTCTGACTTGCCTGTAAAGTTCTTATCTTGGAGAACAGTAAAGAACACAGACCCCCTGCCCTTTGTGAATTGATCACTCCTTATTGCTTGCAAAAAATGATAGGCCGTGGGCTATGAATATTTGAAATGGCAAATTATTGTATGAAATTCTTTATGCCCTTTAGCACTGGCTGAATGCTTTAGTCAAAGTTGTGACTACCATCCCTGGATGACTGGTAAAGCGTACCTGTTTAACCTGTGGTGCAAAACCATATACTTAAAGCATATCTAAAGCCAAATCATCCTCTGGCATGGTTTAGCACTCTGCACACTACAGGGAACCTAGTATCCAAGCTAGTTGGAAGTGTAAAGGGGAGGATGTTCAGCATGCATTTTAAACTATGCCCCCTCACATTGACCATTGACTACCCCCCAACCTTGTCCATCCAGGGCACCTTCTCTGCAAGATGCAGGATCCAGATGGCCTTTCTGCACCCTATTCTCTGTAGCGTCCTCCTCTGTGTGGATGGGGGGCAACAAAGCCTACTGAACAGTTCTGCAAAAAGCTCATGGTCACTGAAGTGACCATAAGCTTATAGTAGGAGGAATGCAGGTCAGCTGGAAGCGTACTGTAGATCCTGGTTGCAGAAGGGATAAAGTGCAACATGAATGAAAAACATTAGCAGGTTAAAGGATGGTATACTGTAGCTAAAGGCAAAACCCTCTTTTTTTTTTTTTTTTTTTTTTTTTAAACAGTGAGGAAGACTAAAGCTGGCAATAGATTGACATTTTGAAGATCTAACAATCCACTTCTCATGCGCTGGCCTGTTGAGATATTTTGCTTCGATCATCGATGCAACAAATTGCCTGCAGAACCGAATGAAGGTAGTATTGGGCACTGTGAGCCTTGTAACCTTGCTCCATGCCAGTCTAGTAGGCCCTGCCAAGCTTGACATAGCCAGTATGGATAAATGGGAGTAATCTACGTGGTGATTCAAAAGACTAACTTCAATGCTCAGTGGAGATGCCTAGCGGCATAGGCGTCGCCAGGGGGTGGCTATCGAGGCCGGAGCCCCGAATGTGTAGCCCATAGCCCCGAGTCTGGTGGAGGAGAGACTAGCAGGCATGTACTGACACTGAGCCATCGGACTGCCACCCCCCTCTGCTCCTCTGACTTTGCACCCCCCCCGCCCCCCCCCAAGCACTCACCTCTTCTCCCTGCTTAGTTATGCAGCATGGCTGCATACAGACACGATCCTTAGGAGTGGACACTGAGAAAGCAGCCGCACACAGCTGTGACATGAACTTCCTCAGCACTCGTTCTCTTGTTCTTTCCTTCCCCCGCTCTCCATCCTGTCTGCTGCCGCGAAGAATCTAGATGAGAGCGGGGGAAGGAAAGAACAAGAGAACGAGTGCCGCAGAAGTTCATGTCACAGCTGTGTGCGGCTGCATGTCTTCTGGATCGTATGATGAGCTTCTCAGTGTCCACTCCTAAGGATCATGTCTGTATGCCTGTCTGTGCACTGTCATGTCTGTATGCAGCGCTGCATATCTAAGCAGGGGGAGGAGGTGAGCGCTGGGGGGGTAGAGGAGCACGGGGACCATCAGAGCACATGTGGGACCAAAACAGCATACGGGGGATCGGCGGAGCATTCAGGGGACCAGCTCAGCACGCGGGGGACCAGCGTAGCATGCAGAGCACATGTGGGACCAAAACGGCATACGGGGGATCAGCAGAGCATTCAGGGGACCAGCGCAGCACGCGGGGGACCAGAGGAGCACAGGGAGACCACAGGAGCAAGGGGGACCAGAAGATCAGGAGAGGAATGCAGAAGCATGTGAGGGTACAGAGAAGCAGAGGGGGACCAGAGAAACACGAGGGTACAGAGGAGCAGGAGAGGAACGCATAAGCATGTGGGGGAACAGAGGAGCAGGGGGAGGAGCATGGGGGAACAGAGGAGCACGGGGGGGGACCAGAGAAGCATGGGAGGGACCAGAAGGAGCACGGGGGAGGGGACAAACAGCTGACTCAACAGCTATGGCCTGGGAGTTCTCACTTCTGCCTAGACTTCTTGTCCCATTACGGGGAGGGCACCGAACTGATTCCTTGCCCCGGGTGAAATAATGTCTAGCTTCCCCACAGGTACTGCCTATAAGAATACCAGTACCAGCCGTTCTACGCTAATAAAGTAGAACAACTAATGGCTAGTGAAGGGGGGGCTTGGGTGGCCATCGGGGTTGGCCGGCTGGGGGGGGGGTTTTGGCCGCCATGGGTGAGGCCTGTCAAAGTTGGCCGGTCTGGATGAAGTCCAGTGCCAAATTTTTGTCCCAGTCCAGCCCTGGAGATGAGCGGGCGGACGAGCAAAGATGACCTATCTCTCTCCGCCCGCCCGTCACCACTCTTCCGCCCTCACAGCCGGGACTTCAACGTGGGAGCGATGTGTGGGTGACGTCATCTCTCACTGCCTGCCACACATTAGCGTTCTTCTGCCCTCACAGCGCGGGCCTTTTAAATGTCGGAGGTGCAGCGGGGAGCAGAGAGATTACATCATCTCTCACTGCCCATCCCGCATTTCCGCTCTCCTTCCCTCACTAAATGGGCCAGTGCTGCCAGCCTTCCACCAATGCAGTGAGAATGCACATTTTGTGGCACTGGCTGGCATGGCAAGTGACAATCTGCAAATGGTGGCAAGTGTCAATCTGCTGATGGTGGCAGGTGACGTGGCTAGTGAAAAAAAAATTGCTTACCACCGGCGTGCCCCCCCCCAAGTTGGTGACCGCTGCTATGGGCTCTAGCCCCAGATCTTTTGCAGACCTAGCAACGCCCCTGCCTAGCGGAACGGTAAGGGCTCATTCAGATGAGCAATTAGCCCGTTGTTCACGAAGAGCAGCTGGCAGATTCATGTGCAAATACTTTAAAGCTGCAGTGTAGGCAGCACACGGAAGCTGGACACCTGGCGGCTGCATGGACACAATCTCATTTTAAAGTTTGACATGCAGGTAGGAGCGGGTGCATGGTTCTGAATGCACAGTGCCTGTGGTAACAGGGGGGATGCAAGTACCACTACTAAAAATGTGCCTTTAGTAAAGTATCCTACCTGTGGCTGCCTGATTACCTGAACAGTTAAGGTACTTTAGTTGGACCGTTTGATTATTATTAATTTTATTTTTTTCCCACTGGGGTTTGTTTTATTTATTTTTTTGCAATGCATGGCTTTATTTTTATGGGGTGAGTTGTCTGTGGATGGGGACCTTCAGTGGATGTTTTATACCATGGACTTTATGTTCAAAGCCCTCCTGCATTGAAGGATAAAGTGCACTTTTGAAACATGTTACATGTTTCACCTTTAAAAACAGGCGGAACACATGTTCCAGCATCTGCAGCCTCTCCAGTTGTAAACTTCGGTATACACTCCTCAAATTGTAAGGCCACTATGCTAAACATTTCCGTGTGTGTGTGTGTGTGTGTGTGTGTGTGTGTGTGTGTGTGTGTGTGTTTGTTTTTTGTTTTTCCTTGTTTCTGTGTTCCGGCCGAAGCCAGTGCCATATTTGCGGTGGCTTCCCATTCCACGTGGTGCTATACATTAATAGTAATGGGTCTGAACTCTCGCAGGATGCTTGTGTAATGCCATGGAGCAGCACTATGACCGAGGTACGTTCTTTGTATGAGGAGACTGACAGCACACTGAGCTTACAGTCACAGGATGACAAAAAATGCATTCGCCAGTGATGTCATATCGGGTGCAATCACCTAAATAGCAAGGGTTGGGATAACATGAAAGACACCTACTTATGTCATTTCACAATGCTTTACATGGCACAGAGTAGGTCAGGAGACATTACAACCACTATAGAAGCATGGACAGTTAGTGCCCATATGGGACAGACACCGCACTGGAGGTGAGCTACAGACCCTGATCCAGCAATGCATGGCCACAATGGGAGAGTACACAAAGTTAAGTGGGTGAACAGCACCAAGAGGTTAAAAGTAGTAATCTATGCAGGTAACCACAACAACAACAAAAAATCACCAAAATAAACAAATACAATGGGGAAAATAATAATTTAATCCCCTGCAGATTTTGTAAGTTTGCCCACTTACTAAGAAATTAAGAGTCTATAATTGTTATCATAGGTGTTTGTTAAATGATCGAGACAGAATATAAACCAAAAATACAGAAGAAAAAAAAAAACCTGATACAAATGTTTTATAAATTGAGTTGCAGTTCAGGGAGTAAAATAAGTATTTGATCCCCTACCAACCAACTATAATTCTGGCTCCCATAGACTGGCTACAGTATGTGGTATACATATTAGTCTTGTCCAGTTCAAGAAGGTACTCCTAACGACAACTCATGTGTATAAAAAAAAAAAAAAATCCACAGATTATCTTTCTTCCATTCAAACCTCGCTATCATGGGCAAGACCAAAGGGCTGTCAAAGGACATAAGGGACAAGATTGTAGACCTACACAAGGCTGGAATGGGCAACAAGACCATCAGCAAGAAGCTTGAAGGAGACTGTTGGAGCGATTATTCTCAAATGGAAGAAATACAAAATGACCAACCTCGGTCTGGAGCTCAATGCAAGATTTCACCTCATGTTGTAAGGATGATCATGAGGAAGTGAGGGATCAGCCCAGAACTACACGGGAGGAGCTTGTGAATGATCTCAATGCAGTTGGGCCCACAGTCACCAGACAAACCATTGATAACACAATACGCCATAACACAATATCAGAAAAAGCCCTGTATTCATTCAGGAAATGTAAGCTTTCTGTAAATGGTTTAGCAGCATACAACCCAACTTGATTTTTTGGGGGGGAAGTCCCTGTCCTGCAAGAATACAGTGCTTGTATACTGCATATAGGAGACTCTCTACATTCAGTTTATACAGCACTGACAGCGGCTGCATGCACCAGCTTGGTCCCAATGAACTATTAAAACATAGAATTGGGCTTTAACAGTTTCCTGACCGGCTCACGTGTATATACTGCGGCAGAATGGCACCGCCAGGCGAAATCCTGCATGGGTACGTCTTCCTCTAAGAGCCACCAGAGGGTGCCTGCACCCGCTGCACGGAGGGGGGCCTGATGCGAGTGGCGGGCATAGTCGCGTGCACGAGAGCCAGCACGGGGATTTATGTGTCTAAACGCACAAATCCCTGTTCTGTCAGGGGAGAGGAGACATATCGCTGTTCCTACTTTGTAGGCTCCTTCCCCAGTCAGTCCTATCCCCATACAGTTAGAACACATCTAGGGAACACACATTTAACACCTTGATCGCCCCTAGTGTTAACCGCTTCCTTACCAGTGACATTTACACAGTAATCGGTGCATATTTATAGCACTGATTGATGTATAGATGTCAAGTGTCCGATCTGTCTGTCGCCGTACTGCTAAGAAAAATGATTTATATATAATTAATCTAAACATTTTTTTCCGCTCTCGCAATATATATTTTTAATATATATATTATAATAAAAATTATATATTGCGAGAGCGGAAAAAAATGTTTAGATTAATTAAAAGATTAATGTTTTAGGTTAAATTTTTAGATACATTTTTGGGGATTTTCACACGCGGTACTGCATACAATAGAAGTCACTGTGGAACAAATTATCTGAGTTTCCATTGACTCCTATGAGAAAACTCACTTTTGATATACGAGTGCTTTGGATTACAAGCATTTTTCTGGAAGGAATTATGCTCATAATCCACTGTATATATAATGTTTGGAGGTTTTAAAGTAATTTTCTAGCAAAAAATACTGATTTTAACTTGTAAGCAACATGTATCAGAAAAGGTTTACTTTATGTTTATAGTCCTCTCCCAGCGCTGACAATGTTGATAAACATTTGCCGGCATTTTTTTTTTTTTTATCAATTGTGCAGCTTTACCATCGGATAATATAAATGGTCAGTCACTGATCATTGCTGTACAATCCTGGAAGATGCTCAGACATTCTCTGCCAATGATCACATATAGAAGAGTGGACCCTTATAGGGTAATAATGTTTTTTTTAAAAAGTCCGTTATTAAAAATAGAATGTGCACTCATATACTGTATGAAAAGCCTAACATGGCTATCCTTGCATGGCAAACGGCCAATCAGCAAAGACTCTCCTTCCGGTCCAATTTTCAACATAGTAGATGCCATTAGGGTATATGACCTGACTTCTACTATGATGAAACATACGTTGGCTGTGACATCATGCACGCTGTACCAGAAGTTGGATCAGAAGGAGAGTCTTTGCTGAACGGATGTTAAGTGTCACCACTTGTGCACACATCTTCAATAAAATAACTTCCACCTCTGCTTTAATTCATGAGCACCACTTCCAAAAATGTGTGTGACTCTCACCAGACAAATTTGCCTCGCATCAAAGTGACGCGTTTCAGCCAATGAACTTCCTCATGGGGCCTAACCGCACCTCTCTCCTTGCCGATTTCATATAGGGGAGCTTCCCAATCAATGTGTCAAATGTAATTCAGCTGGTTTTGTTATACATCCACTAATAAAAGTCCTCATTGAACAGAATATAACATTAATCAAAAATGAATCAATCAAAAAATATTGAAATGAATGCATAGAGCGACAAAAGAACTATGATGTAGAGAACGGTCAGCGCATGAATTTAAGCCCTCCAAGCACTGATAGTACAGAACTCCACCCAGATTCAGTTTAATAAAGGGGAAAAAAAAACACATAAAAAAATGGAAAAGACCTTACCACTGTAGACTATTAATCCGCCACCAATTTTAATATAAAAAAATATATATAGAATCTAAATAGCGCACACACCATATCTCCTTTTTAACTGTAGCTCATAGCAATTGAAGCGGAACTTCATTTTTTTCATCTTTCCATCTATTAAATCTCCTGCCCTTGTTTTAACTTTGGATAGTAAAACATTTTATTTCTGCCAGTAAATGCCTTAAGTACAGCCTACTTCCTGTTTCTTGTCTGGTAAAAAAAAAAAAGTCTCTCCCTCTCCCTCTCCCTCTCCCTCCCCTATCCCCCCCCCATGAGAGGTGTGTGTGTGTCTCTCTAGAGAGTTTGCCAGGAAGGTAGGGGGGTGAGTCATATGAGAGCTGGAGGTGTGTCTGTAAATCCGGGAAGTGAACAGGCAGCAGCTTCAGCTGCCCACAGTTAAAATGGTTGCAGCCGGACTCAGTGGAGGGAGATTTCTGCAGCATATTTGGCAAGTACAGAATCACACTATATATAAAATAATATGCAAAGTGGTTGGAGGGAAGCTTCAGAATGGCAAAGATGTTTTTATTACAAATTATATGAGCAGACTGCAGTTCTTCTTTAAGTATTTTAGCCAGGAAATCAAACCAAGATCTGCTGCTTGGAAGACTGCTAAACTTAATCCCTACACTACAGCAAGATTCTATATATCACTAATGAAATAATTGAAATCAATCTCAGCATTCAAACCTCCCGGGTGCAAAGGTTAGAAATCAGATTTTAAAAAAAACAAATTGTACTGAAAATGTTTTGGAGCAGAATGTAAAAAAAGTTTTTCAATATTTTCAGTCTTTTTTTTTTTTTTTTTTCTTCCATATAATAAAAAAATAAAATACCCAGTGGTGATCAAATAACACCAAAATAAAGCTCTATTTGTGTGAAAAAAAAATGTTTTTATATAAATTTCTTTCAGGTTCAGTGTTGCATAACTGCGTAATTGCCAGTTAAAGTAGCGCAGTCCCGAATAGTAAAAAATACCATGCTCATAAAGGGGGTAAAATCTTCCGGAGCTTAAGTGGTTAAATAAAATTTAATAGAAATGTATCTAAAGTATTCATCTGATCTGGCTGAAACAAAATCAAAGGTCTCAGTGCAGATTAGGCAGTGTCAACTAAGCGGACAAAATAAAATAACTTGATTTCAGAATATGGATACGTGTGATGTCAACAGTTACTTGTGGCTTCAGGAATAATCCAACGAAATTACTCTTAAGTACAATTATTTGCAAATCACTATGAGTCTCATAAATCCCAGTATATCTATATGATATTCAAGCAATGCTCCTTGGTCTTGGTTATGGAACATATAAAAATTGACCAATGACCACATATGATGACTGCCACCCCTCTCCATGACCCTGCAGGGCAGAAGGGATGTCAAAACGTCACTTCCGCCCATAGCTGTTAAAGGGCCAATTTTTTTTTTTTTTAAATGACAATTTTTTTTTTAATTTTTTTAGCGTAAATATGAGATCTGAGGTCTTTTTTGACCCCAGATCTCAAATTTTAAGAGGTCCTGTCGTGTGTGTGTGTGTGTGTGTGTGTGTGTGTGTGTGTGTGTGTTTTTTTTTTTTTTCTATTACATGGGATGTTTACATTCCTTGTAATAGGAATAAAAGTGACACTCTTCCTTCTTCCTTCTTTCTTCTTCCTTCTTCCTTCTTCCTTCTTCCTTCTTCCTTCTTCCTTCTTCCTTCTTCCTTCTTCCTTCTTCCTTCTTCCTTCTTCCTTCCTTCTTCTTTCTTCTTTCTTCTTTCTTCTTTCTTCTTTCTTCTTTCTTCTTTCTTCTTTCTTCTTTCTTCTTTCTTCTTTCTTCTTTCTTCTTTCTTCTTTCTTCTTTCTTCTTTTTTTCAAAACTGTAAAATAATAAAAAAAATTTAAAACGCACCCCGTCCTACCAAGCTCGCTTGCAGAAGCGAACGCATACGTGAGTAGCGCCCCCATATTAAAACAGTGTTCATACCACACATGTGAGGTATTGCCGCGATCGGTAGAAGCAGAGCAATAATTCTAGACCTCCTCTGTAAGGCAAAACATGCAACCGGTAGAATTTTTTAAATGTCGCCTATGGAGATTTTTAAGGGTAAAAGTTTGTCGCCATTCCACGAGTGGGCACAATTTTGAAGCGTAACATGTTGGGTATCAATTTACTCAGCGTAACATTATCTTTCACAATATGTAAAAAACATTGGCCTAACTTTACTGTTTTAATTCAAAGAAGTGTATTTTTTCAAAAAACAGGTGCGCTTGTAAGACCGCTGCGCAAATACGGTGTGACAAAGTATTGCAACGACTGCCATTTTATTCTCTAGGATGTTAGGGAAAAAAATGTATGTTTGGGAGTTCTAAGTAATTTTCTAGCAAAACAAAACTGTTTTTAACTTGTAAACGCCACATCTAAAAAAGAGGCCCGGTCTAAGTGGTTATGAGATGATTTTTCTAAGCTTGCGCCACCTAAGGTCTGTATATTTGTATTGCTTCAGACACTAGTTTGGATACTATTGAATATGAACCTTACCTTTTGAATTTCTTTTCACATTGAATTTTCTGTAGCGCTGCACATTTTAGGTATAATAAAGTAGTAGTGATTTATTGAAATTTTCAGTCATTTCTGTGAAAAAACTGGGGAACAAAACTGAACTACTTTATTCAGACTAGAATAAATGTGCATTGCCACAGGTATAGAGCATGGTGGGATAATTTAGCTGGAGAGATCAGTATTCCAAGTAAGACACCAGCACACGCTTTAAGGCCCCTTTCACACGGACGGATAGAATTGTGCTTTTAGCTGCGTTTTCTACCGCAGCTAAACGCACAAAATGCTTTCCTATGGCCCCATTCACACGCTGCGTTTAGCTGCGCTTTTGATTACATGCGGTTTTGTGTCAATAGCAAAAATAGTTGACTGTGTCCAGGAGCGATTTAGCGCAGCTATCCGCACATAACCACAGGTAATCGCAGTGCTGAGCTGGCTCATTGGGAAAGGAAAAATGTTTTTTCCTTCCCCAATGAGCGACAAGCACGGGGATCCGACTTTGAACACCCCGCCAATGCCAGGCACTGTTTGGTATGAATCTTGAGGGGAACTCCACGCCAAATTTTAAATATAAAAAAAAAGGCATGGGTTCCCCTCCAAGAGCATACCAGGCCCTTCGGTCTGGTATGGATTCCAAGGGGCACCATTTCATACCAGACCCTTATCCGAGCGCGCAGCCCGGTCGGTCCCCGGCCCAAAGCACCTCGTCCCCATGTTGATAAGGACAAGGGCCTCTTCCCAACAACCCTAGCCGTTGGTTGTCGGGGTCTGCGGGCGGGGGGCTTATCGGAATGCGGGAGCCCCCAGATCCCGGCCCCCCACCCTATGTGAATGAGTATGGGGTACATCTTACCCCTATCCATTCACCTGGGGAAAAAGTGTAAATTAAAAAAAAAAAAAAACTACACAGATTTTAAAAAAGAATTTATTAGCCAGCTCTGGGGTGGGGGGTCTTCCGACTTCAGGGGTCTCTTAGGCCTCTTCTCCCTCTCTCCGGTGTCGTCTCCGCGCTCTCTGGTTCTTCTCCGGTGCCTTCTTCCTTCTGCTGGGCTCTTCCACTATCTTCTGCTCTTTTGCTAGCGGAGGAGCCCAATCTTTTGAGACGTCTTCTTCCCTCTTCTCTTCCAGAGATGTTGACACGACGCTCCCTCTCGCTGTAATGCCGTGAGCGAGGTCCACAACCAATTATATAGGCATGGAGCGCGGCCACCAGGTGATGTCACCCGGTGACCCCGATCCCTTATGACGTCACAATCCTGGGGCATGATGGGAAACCATGCCGGTTTTTGTATTTAAAATTTAGCGTGGAGTTTCCCCTCAACATTCTTACCAAACAGTGCCTGGTATTGGCGGGGATCCAAGTAGGATCCCCGTTCAATATGAGTCGGTACCATGTCGGGTTGCTATGGAAATGGCAAACCGCAGCTAAACGCACTGTACAAATGCAGCTGATTGCAGTGCCTGGTGTCTTGAATTTCACAGAAAAAAAAAAAAATGCTTTTAATTGCGGCAGAATAGCCGTCAGTGTGAAAGTCGCCTAACATTCCGACTGTGTGATACTAGAGTCTGAAGCAAGTAACTTTTAATGAGGTCAGTTTCCGAGTACTTTCAAGGTATTAACAGAAACATTTGCTCTTCTCACTGAGGTGAAATCCAAAGCTTATTTTCAAAAAAGACAGGTTTGGTGGTGGCAGTAGTATGAAAGTGTAATAAAGTGCAGCTTAAAGTAGACCTTCAGTAATTTTTTCAACTTTCCATTTATTAAATCTTCTGCACTTGTTGTTTTAACCCCTTAGCGCCGTACGCACACATGTGTGGCCTCAGCTTGAAGGGGTTAAACCGGGGTAATGCCTGCAGTCGCAGGCATCACCCCGGTACCGTTTCTTAAAGCGGGCGGTCGGCTCTTTAGGGATAACAACCGATGCAGCTAAAAGCCTCTCGGCTGTTATCCTTAAGGAGCGGGAGGGGACGTCTGCCGCTCTTTCCGGGCCTCCCGTCCCACCGGGAGACCAGATCCACGATCTGGAACTTTCACCGGCTAGGCTGAGACTGGAGCAAAACCGGAAACGGCTTTGTTCCAGTTTCCTATGTAAAAACACGGAAGTGGCGTCACATCTTCACTTCCGGCACTTTTACTCAAGTGCCAATGGTGCCGATCTAAAAAAAAAACAGTATTCAGAATCGCCGTTTTTGGCGATCTAGATGCCTCCATAAAGAGTACCTGTCACCACCTATTATGTTCAAAAGGGATGTTTATATTCTTTGTGATGGCAATAAAAGTTATCAGAATTTAAAAAAAAAAAAAGAAAAAACATTTATAAAGCACCCCCGTCCCCGCAAGCTTGAGGAGGAAAGAAACCGCATGTGTAAGTCGCGCACGCATATGTAAACGGTGTTCAGATCACACATGTGAGGTATAGCCGCGATCGTTAGAGCGAGAGGAATAATTCTACCCACAGACCTTCTCTGTAACTCTAACCTGGTAACCGTTAAATTTAAAGCGTCACCTATGGAGATTTTTAGATACCGTAGTTTGTTGCCATTCCACGATGCAATTTCAGTGTGACATGTTGGTTATCTATTTACTCGGCATAATGCCATCTTTCACATTATGCAAAAAAATTTAGCTAACTTTACTGTTTCTCTTTTTCATGAAGAAAAAAAAAAAAAAAGTGTCTTTTTTTTTACCCCGTTTGACAGACCGCTGCGCAAATACAGTGTGACAGAAAATCTTGCAAGGATCACTATTTTATTCTCTCGGGTCTCTGCTAAAAATTAATTATAATATATTATATTATATTATATACGTTTGGGGGTTCTAAGTAATTTTCTGGTAAAAAAAAAAAAAACAGATTTTAACCACTTGCCAACCGCAGCGGTGGGCAAATGGGTGTACCTGTACGTCCCCTTTAATTTGCGGGGCTAGTGGGTGTGCGCGCCGCTTACCGAGTGAACGTGCCCACGGGTCCCGCAGACTTTGTCCGCCTGTGTCCGCAATCGTGTTACAGAGCGGCAACAAAAGTGGAGCGGTAAACAAGGCACTTCCCTGTTCTGCCTAGCAACATGACAGGGATCTACTGCTCCCTGTCATCGGGAGCAGTGATCTCTGTCATGTTGTAGTGAGCCCCCCCACAGTTAGAATCACTCCCTAGTACACACTTAATAGTGTACTCCGCTTTCGAGGGTTATACCGGAATGATGCCCGCAGCTGCAGGCATTATCCCAGTACCGTTTTGTAGAGCGGGTGATCGGATATCCATGTATAACAACCGATGCGGCTAAAAGCTGCTCGGCTGTTATACCGGAGGAGCGGGAGGGGACGTCCCCCCTCCCACCGCTCTTACCGGGCCTCCCGATCACCAATACGCCGCCTCCGGCGGCTGCTGACAGTCTGGAACAAAGCCATGAGCAGCTTTGTTCCAGCCTTCTAATTCTAAACGCGGAAGCGACGTCATGACTTCACTTCCCATTTACTTGGCTGCCAATTGCGCCGGTCTAAAAAAAAAAAGTATACAGTATTCAGAATCGCCGTTTTCAGCGATCTGAATACTGTGAAGTGCAAAGGAGGGATCGGGGGGACCCCCGATCCCTCCATAAAGAGTACCTGTCATCACCTATTACTGTCACAAGGGATGTTTACATTCCTTGTGACAGCAATTAAAGTGATCAAATTTTTTTTTTTATTTTTATATTTAGAAATTGTGTTTAAAAAAAAAAAAAAAAAATTTGAACACAATTTCTAAATATAAAAATAAAAAATAAGAAAAAAATTTTTTTTTAAAGCGCCCCCGTCCTCGCGAGCTCACGCAGCAAATGCATACGGAAGTCGCGCCCGCATATGTAAACAGTGTTCAAATCACACATGTGAGGTATTGCCGTGATCGCCAGAGCGGGACCAATAATTCTAGCACTAGACATCCTCTGTAACTCTAACCTGCTAACCGTAAAAAAATGTAAAGCGTCGCCTATGGAGATTTTTAGGTACCGTAGTCTGTTGCCATTCCACGAGTGCGTGCAGTTATAAAGCGTGACATGTTTGGTATCGATTTACTCGGCGTAACATCTTTCACATTATACAAAAAAATTGGGCTAACTTTACTGTTTGATATTTTTTTTTTTTTTAATTCATGAAAGTGTCCCTTTTCCCAAAAAGTTGCGCTAAAAACACCGCTGCACAAATACTGTGTGATAAAAAAATATTATGACAATCACCATTTTATTCTCTAGATTCTCTGCTAAAAATATATATGTTTGCGGGTTCTAAGTAATTTTCTAGCAAAAAATATGGATTTTAACTTGTAAACACCAAATGTCAAAAATAGGCTTAGTCATGAAAGAGTTGTACAGCCCACTTCCCGTTTCTTTGTTGCCTGGTCTAGGCTTATGACATCATGCAGCTCTCTCACAAAAAAAGTTCTGCCTATAGTTCTACTTTAAGAAAACACTTATGTGGCATCAGTGATCATTATTATTCTTTTTAACAAAGTAGACAAATAACACACTTCAAAAATGCAGTCAATAAATGTCAGAATATATGCGATATGCATGCTTTTCCAGATGTTTTTTGGTATGGATTGGCCTTTACTTGATGTATCCATTTTGTGTTTGAATAGCACATCTTTTATGCTGTATTTTATAGGTCGGCATCTCGTTGATAAAAAATCGGTAATGGGTAGATTGTTGTCGACCTAACATTCAGCCAGCTCCGGAGTGCCTGAATGGAAACACCCCTCCCCCTTACCCTGTAGTGCAGAGTCCTATGTTGATAGACCCACCACTCTTTTCTGAAGCATCAGTGTTTCAGGTTTAAGCAGATCCTGCCCACTGCTACCATCTTGAGACTCTTCAGTTGAACATTCCACATTATCAAGGGTGCGTATAGGGAGAAGGGTTTCTGTGCTTAACACTGACCTTTTAAGTTGCTTGCCTCACATTTCACTTTAGAACTACAGGTGGAGAAGCTTCTAGAAATACAACCAGAGGGGAACATTCTCAGCTAGTAATGTTGCCTACAAATGCAGCTGTTTATTTACCTGCTGTTCTCTGTGAACATTTCTCATCATGCTATCCCAATCACTTCAGAATCGCTTACTAGAACCGCTGGACTCAGTCCCTTACCACAGCACTAAAATAGTTTTAAATGTGTAGCACTCTCCTAGATAGGCTGCTGGATTTCTGGCAAATTTAGAAAGCCTAACGGGCGTTTAGGTTTCAGCTTTTAGCTGTGGATAAAGGAACTTCTCTAAATGCAGACAATGCTTTCCTTATGGCCCTGTTCACACGCTGCGTAGCAAAGTTTTCACAACATACGGTTTTGTGCATTTAGGAAAAATAAAGTTGATAGTGTCTAGAAATTATGTACTACAGCCATCTGTACATAAACGCAATTAATCGCAGTACAAAAGAAATAAGTAAACCATTGCTATACAAAAGGCAAGAATTTACTATCCCAGCTAAACGCAGCCGCATGTAAACACAATCGCATATAAACACAATGTGCAAATGTGAGTGATCTCTGTGCCAGGAGTGTTAGAATTTCAAAATAACAAAATCTGCTTTTACCAGTGGCAGAACAACCATCTGTGTGCCATCACATCTAAGAATTAGTAATCTGCAATATGTTTTCTTTTGGGTTTAATACTGGGTAAAATTTTGGTTTGCCCCCGCAGTGGGGCTGTGCCCGCACTGCATGGGTTAACTGATTGTTTTGGACAAGCAGATATATTTACCAGACCTGCCTATCCTCCCCACACAAGACCGGTCCCTGTGGCTCCAGTGCTCCGAGTATTCCATACCATCCTAACCCGTTCTACAAGCTTTAAATTGCAAAAAGACAACCCCTCAACTGTTTCTTGGAGCTGGAGTGAATGGACTGTTGCTTGGATAACTGGAGACCTCTATGCTGTTTGGAAAAGAACCCAGCGGCTCCTGCAGAGGTTGTGCTACATATGCAAAGCTAGTGTGGTGTTCAACCAGTACCCAGCATTTTTGCTGCAGTTTGGAAAGGTGTGGCAGAAAAGGAAACTTGGAAACCATATGGTTTAGGGTAGAACTCCATTTATTACTGCATGCTTGGTTCACACATATACACTGCAGCTTAGAATATATTTAAAAACAGAAAATAAAGCTTCCTTAGGTGCATTTCTTATTTTTCTGAGTTTTCTTCAAACATTCATTACTTTTTATTGGGGCCTTGCTAGATTATCTCTTTTTAAAAAAAAAAAAAAAAAAAAAAAAAAGCCACACCATGGTGATATCTTGCTCTTGTTCACATTTTCAAGATAGATCTTCACTTTTCCAGGGTTGCCTACTCCTGCCCTAGTTGTAAGTGGCATAAAACCTGAGATCAAGCTAATTAAAGCACAGATGTTCAAAAAAAGAAACAAACAAAAAAAACCCTGCATGGGAATGATATAATGTGCTAGTATGCTCACCTTGGAACTAAGCCCTCCAGCGCTGTAAAGTCACCGCTGAAAGGGCTGACGTGTCGCCCCCCCCCCCCCCCTTCGGCTATGTGATTGGCCGGAGCCGCAATAACATCACTCCCACAGATGCACGCGTGAGCCCTCGGTTCCGGCACAAAGCTCTGGCAAGCTATGCTAGACCTTCAGAGTGCATGCACCAATGATGTCATTGGCTGCATGCAGGGTGAATATCTCCTAAATGGTGAATGTTTTAGGAGATATTCATTTTACCTACAGGTAAGCCTTATTATAGGCTTACCTGTAGGTAAAAATGACCAAGCTGGGTTTACAACCGCTTTAACCACTAAGCCACCGTCGTATGACGGCGGGACGAGGCTTCTGTTGTTCTGGGCGGACGTCATATGACGTGATCGCCCTCCCGAGCTACTAGGGGGCGCGCGCGCCCGCTGCGTCGCTCGGGACCCGGTGCGCGTGCCCGGCGGCCGCGATGTCCGCCTGGGCACCCGCGATTGCCGGGTAACAGAGCAGGACCGTGGATTTGTGTATGTAAACACAGATCCACGTCCTGTCGGAGAGGAGAGGAGACCGATGGTGTGTCCCTTGTACATAGGGACACCGATCGGTCTCCTCCCCTAGTAAGTCCCCTCCTACCACAGTTAGAATCACCTCCCTAGGTCATACATTAACCCCTCGATCGCCCCCTAGTGTTAACCCCTTCCCTGCCAGTCACATTTACACAGTAATCAATGCATTTTTATAGCACAGATCGCTGTATAAATGTGAATGGTCCCAAAAATGTGTCAAAAGTGTCCGATATGTCCGCTGCAATATCGCAGTCACAATAAAAATCGCAGATCGCCGCCATTACTAGTAAAAAATAAATAAATAAAAATGCTATAAACTTATCCCCTATTTTGTAGACGCTATAACTTTTGCGCAAACCAATCAATATACTCTTATCGTGATTTTTTTTTTTTACCAAAAATATGTAGAAGAATACATATCGGTCTAAACTGAGGAAAAAATTTGTTAAAAAAAAAAATTGGATATTTATTATAGCAAAAAGTAAAAAATATTGTGTTTTTTCAAAATTGTCCCTCTTCTTTTGTTTATAGCGCAAAAAATAAAAACCACAGAGGTGATCAATTACCACCAAAAGAACGCTCTATTTGTGGGGAAAAATGATAAAAATTTCATTAGGGTGCAGTGTAACATGACCGCGCAATTGTCATTCAAAGTGCGACAGTGCTGAAAACTGAAAAATGGCTTGGGCAGGAAGGGGGTGAAAGTGCCTGGTATTGAGGTGGTTAAATGTTCTTTTGCCACTCAGAGCCAGCAGAAAATTATGATCCAGGGCAGGGTGGATAAAAATCAATGATTTTAAATTAAAAAAAAAAAAAAAAATCTGAATTAAAAAAAAAAAAACATTTTTATTTGAATAAAATGCTTTTGGAGTAAAATCCTATCTAAAGATAGTTTTCTATTTAAGATACATTAATAATTTAGTTTATTCAGCATGAAATTGAGCTTAGCTATGTAGCATGAGGCTGTATATTCTGCAATATTTACATTTTTGGTAAACTCATTTAATGAATCCAAGCTCTGCAAACTGCACTGCATTGATAAATTCACACTTTCACAGGAACCATGAGATAAAACAAAGTTTAGGAATATTAATTTATCCCATTGTTTTGCCAATCTATGTACACTACAAACTGTATGATTGAATCTGTTCCGATATCACTGTTTTACTAACCTGACAGCTTATTATTCTGAATAGGAAACCTTCATTTCGTTTTCAAATAGATTATAACTACGAGCAAGAATGAGTCCTTACATTTAAAGAGCACCTGTCATTTCAGATCCTTTATGGCAGGGCCTGTTAGGTGGCATCCACTCACCTGCTGCTGCCATGTCCCTTTCCTTGTTGTCACTGCCACATCACCAGCCGCCCCATTAAAGTGAATGGGACTGTTGTTGAGTCAACAGCGGGTCAGAGGAGGAGCTGCTGCGGGACAGAGATGACAGTTGCTCTTTAAAAATTATCATTTAAATCGAGTTGATTTAAATCAAGCCTTTTTACTAGTGATTTAAACCAAATCCACCCTGATCCAGAGCTTTGACATAATAATAATAATTCTGTTACACTACATGTTATGCATTGGACTTCTTATGGTAGATATGGAACCATTTTACCTTTATGTACCAGATAGAAACTTTTGAAATAAAGTGACAACCTGATCTGTTGAATCGTAGACTGGACATGTTATAAATCTTTAAATTTCTCTTCTGTGATTGGATTCATTTTCTAAATTGACCTCATCGTATGCGTTGTAATCTGTATGCTATGACTTACGGGTACTGCAAAATTATGTATAAAGTAAATGATTGTTATACAGGATTTGCACAGTGCTTTACAAAATTAAGAGCCCATACAGCTACAACACAATTCAAGACTGTGTACTGTTGAGTGTTTTGTTTTTGACTACATACGTAGCAAGATTATGTGGACCCCATTCACAAATAATCTATGCACTAAAAGGAATATGGAGGCTGCTAACTTTTCCTTCTGAAAATACTGGTTATCTGGCTGTTCTGGTGTTAAACTATAATGCTTGTGATGAGTTTCTAATTTCACTCTGACTGTGTTTACTGAATGTTAGTTCCAGGTCAGTGACTTTGTTTTAGAAAGATGTCTGGCAGCCAGGCAGTAAAGTATTCAGAAGGAGACATCCCTGTGACAGCATATTTCATGTAATGATGCCTTTGCCATGTGGACTGTGATTTTCCTAATGTGTAACTGGTATACTGTTCTACCTTGTTTTGGCTCGAACATTAAAGCTGAACTACAAGCAGATATGGGGCAGCACAGTGGCTAAGTGGTTAGTGTTTCCGCCTGGCAGCACTAGGGTTGTTAGTTTGAATCCCAACCACGGCACTACTTTCCTGGAGTTTGCATGTTCTCCCAGGTGCCTTCTGGATTGGTTTTCTTACACACTCCAAAACATGCTGGTAGATTAATAGGCTCCTGTCTAAATTGGCCCTAGTATGTGTATGTATAAATGTCATTTAGGGTTCCTAAATTGTAGCTCCTTGAGAGCTGGAACTGATGTGAATGTATAATAAATAGAGCTGCACAATTAATCGTTAAAAATATTGTGATCTCGATTCACCCCCTCTGCGATCTCTCCTGCTGATTTTCCTGATTCTTTCATATAAACAAGTGGAGAGACTTTATCTGCTCACTCAGCTGTCAAAAGAAAACATTGGGCAGTCTTTAACTTGTAACATTGTAACTAAGCTTCCTTCTTAGATCAAAGGGATAGAACTTCTGTGTAAATAAATAATCCAGGCAGTCTGCCAAGTTTTCAAGTGTAAATGCAAGAAGTTTAACCACTTAAAGTCTAAATCTTTTTCTGACACTTCTTTCTTGTTAAAATCAATATTTTTTGCTAGAAAATTACTTGGAACCCCCAAACATTATATATATATATAATTTTAGCAGAGACCCTAGGGAATAAAATGGCAATTGCTGCAATATTTTATGTCACGCTGTATTTGCCCAGCGGTCTTTCAAATGCAATTTTTTTGGAACAAAAATACACTTCAATGAATTAAAAAAAAAAACAAAACACGAAACAGTAAAGTTAGCCCATTTTTTGTTTTAATGTGAAAGATGATGTTACGCCGTGAGAATCGTGAAAGAATCATGATTTATCTTCTAAGCAAAAAAATCGTGATTCTCATTTTAGCCAGAATCGTGCAGCTCTAATAATAAATATGTAAAGCGCTGCGTAAAATGACGGCGCTATATAAGTACCTAAAATAAATATAAGGCACAGCTATGAATATAGCTCTTTTAATCATTAAAACCTCATGATATGTTTTTTTTCAAATGTGAGCAGTGTAACAAAAGTTGACCTGGTGTCAGCCTCTTGCAGACTACGGTACAACAGAGCTCAGGTTGGGGGGATAGAAGCCATGCTGAGAGAGAGCAGAGTGATAGATGAGCTAATTATTATTCTACTTCTCATTCACTGTCAGGAATGGGGAGTGCACAAAATTTCAAGCCTCCTTCAATGCTGGACAGAGCTGTGTTAATCTCGGAATTGGATGGAAAAAATGTTGTTTGGCCGGTAACACAGCTTACGTGTTTGTATATTTTAAGGTTCATGCATATGTACGTTTTGTAGGTATTTTTATATGCCTATCAATCCCCCAGCATTTTACAGCACCTGGGGAGCTGGCAGGTACAGCCTGCTCCCCAAATGAACAGCTGTATTGAGCTGTGTTCTTGTTTGCATTGGTGTTTACCCACGCAACTTCTGACACTTGGGTCCATGCACACTGGGTTTAAAAAAAATTACCAGTTCTCTTGGCAGAAAAACACTCATCTAGGGCATTTTTGTACAGGAGTTTTTTAGAAGCTTTTAGGAGAACAGAAAACTGCTTTCAAAAATACAAAAAGAGTTTTTTCTGCCTCTAAGTGCGGAGCTTAAAATATACCTCTTATGGGTTCATGCACACTGGCCTAAAGTGGTAAACCCTAGGACAAAAAACTTGCAAGACAAAAGCATAATGAGCTAGTATGCATAGCATACTAGCTCATTATGAATTGCTTACCTGAGATTGATGCCCTTGCAGCCGCCCTCGTACACCACCCCGGCGGCCAACATCTCTCCCGGAGTTGCTTCTGGGTATTGTGGGCCCCGGCTCTGATTGGCTGGAGCCGCGATGACATCACTCTCGCACATGCACGCGGGAGCCGCCGGTAACAGCACACTCACTGAAGCAGCGGCACGTACGTTGCTTCAGTTTGCATGTGCCAATAACTTTGGCACATGCAAACACAGGGGATATCTCCTAAACCGTTTTTAAATCCTCTATTTTTATCCACCCTGCGCTACTTGGACACATAGGATAATATTGAGCTGTTTCTTCAGGCAAAGCACAAAACTCCTGTAGAAGCAGCGTTTCCTTCTTCTTCCCTTTTTTTTTTTTTTTTTTTTTTTTTTTTTTTTTTTTTTTTTTTTTTTTTTTTATAGCCAATATGCATGGAGCATAAAGCAAATTTATAGAGCTGTGTATGTGACTTTCACCAAGCATTTAGCAGTTCACACTGCGACTTTGCCTGTGACTTTGCCCTGCGACTTCCTTTCCAACCTGATCTGACATGGCTGCTATTTTTTAGAAGCCTGTACAAGGGCTGAAATCACACCCAAATCGGACCAAAGTAATGGAGGAACCATTTCTAAAGTCAGAGTGACTTTGAAGCATCAGTTAAGATGGCTCTCATAGGTAAACATTGAATTTGACATGTCATGCAACTTGGGGTCTCACAAGTCGGATCCCATGTCGCAGCAGTGCGAACTTAGCCTTACTACTGGTGAATCGATCACTGTCTTTCTCTTTTTCACTTGCAGTAAATTGTTGGTGAATGTTAGATGCAGTGCTTTATAAATATGCCCCTTTTGTGTTTAGTCCTCTAGCAGAACAGCCAATGTAAGTAGAAAGTGTACAATTTTTTAAATTTTTTTTTTAATTGCTTTGTGCAGTTCGTTTTTCCACACCTTAAAAAAAAATTATGTGCTGGAATAGGAAACCAAAATGTGTATGCCACCATTATCTGTCTTCCCTCTTCTTTTACAAAAAAAAAAAAAATATGATCTGTGCTTTTTGTTTAGAAGTCTAGTTTTGCTTTCCTGTAACATCCCATGAGTGCTTGAACTAAAAATCATTGCTGATGTGTCATAGCATACAGGTGGTTTCCTGTTTTTCATTTTCTTGAGTAATCGTCTAGTAAAAGAAAACTAGTCTCTCACTTATTGTTTGGCTGTAATTAATTTATTCTATTGAAAGGGGTGTACTAAAAGCTTAAAGAGCAACTTTATGTAATTTTCTCAATTAATGAACTTGTAATGGAGTATAAAACAATGCAGCTGTGCCAATTGACCTTTATTTCAAAAGAGAATACCTAAATAGATAAAGATCCAGCTGTCTCCTAAAATTGTTTTAATTCAGGTTTAACCTTTCACTCTGTTCAAGGCAACATCTTATAAGACTACAACTATAGTTCCTCAGCAAGTAGATAAGTCTTCAGTAGCCTTTTGTATTCTATTAGCCACAGAACCACAAGCAGACTGGCTGGAAGTGCATGATGGAACTTCTATTTCACTAACGCCTAAAAAGGCAGAGACCTGTTTGAAAACCCATTATAGTTTCCGCCACTGCTTGCTATTAAACCGGCATCTACTTTGTAACAGTAAATCAAGCCAGCCTTGGTTATTCTCGTAAAAAAAAAAAAAAAAAACGCTCCAAGATTTGCAGCATACACAGTTGGGTACCTGCCACTCAGATATGGAGCACAATATTCAGGGCCCTTTAACATCTAATTGGGAAAGGGTGGGGGGCTAAAGTATGAGCACATTGGTTACCAACCACACGCTTGGCGGTTGTTTTGTGGGGTGCAGAGCAAGAGCTTTGAACTTCTCTTAACAGTCAAATGAAAATAATTATAAGGAGCTTGTAGAGGGCTATAGTGGTTTCCAACTGTGGGAAAATCTGTGCGTAGGTGTTTTTTTTTTTTTTTTTTTTATTTTAAATGGACACAAGGGGACAAGAATTTTAACAGGTGTCTGCTGCATCCACATGTCAGACAAAGAGGGAAAAATCAATATCTGATGTGAGAAAAGAGAAGTCTCTTTCTATAGTCACGTTTTTGGATTTCAAAATTACAGGAACCAGTCAGGGGTAGAAAATGGAGGTTTTTTTTTGTTTTTTTTTTTTGTTTTTTTTCTGTTAACAAATAGACTTTTTTATGTAATGTAATGGCATTAAATGCCATAATGGGAAATCTAAAGCTTACAGGTAATATCACTTATTTTTAAAATCCCTCTAACGTGTATATATATTCCAGTTACAAAGACTATTACCGTATTTATCGCCATATAACAGGCACTTTTTTTCCCCTTAAAATCGGGAAAATTGTGGGTGCATGTTATACGCCGATCCCCACTGTCTTTGAGGAGAAGAGGAGCGAGCTCCACCGAAAAAGACCGAGCCGAGTGTACTTGGCTCCGCTCGCAGTCCCGCCTCCCTTCTGTCTCTGAGGGGACTGCGAGCGATGCCAAAAAAGACCGAGCCGAGTGTACTGTGTATTCAGCTAGGCTCAGCTCCACTCGCAGTCCCGCCCAGTCCCGCCATTGGACCTGCGTTATGTCCATCATAGGAGCTGGGCGGGACCGCGAGACGAGCCGAGTACACAGGCTCTGTCTATCGTGGTGGTAATTTTAAACAGTTACATGCCGCAAATGGCACTGGGCAAAAGTCTGCAAATGGCACTGGGCAAAAGTCTGCAAATGACACTGGGCAAGGCTGCAGATGGTCACTGATTATTATGCAATGATGGACAAGGCTGCAGATGGACACTGATAAGGCTGCATTGATGGGCATTTAAATGTAAGTTTTTCCTAAATTTTTTTTTTTTACCTTAAAATTCCCTCCTAAATTTGGGGTGCGTGTTATACGCCAATAAATACGGTAACATAAACAGTAGGTATCATGTGAATGTCTTTTGCTTGTTTTTAATTGTGCTCCACAGTAGCTATGCATGGTGCTTTTAAATGTGTGGATAAATACTTTCAAACGTATTAATTTTAGAGATGGATTTAAAACTGCATACAAGGTGGTACATTACCTCCCATCAAAATCCATGCCTTCAGTCCAACTATCACTGCTCATTGTTCCCAGAGTTGCCTAGACATAGGCACCTTTATCTATTCTTTTTGGAGTTGCAAAAGAATTGCGCCCTCCATGACAATAGATCACATCTAAAACTGCCTGTATAGCAGGTTTTCTGATTACTCTTACTTTTGCCAGTTGTGCCTCTTGTTTAACGCTAGCCCAGATGTACCCCATCCCAAACCCACGAGAGACGGTTACATACTTTTATTTAGTGTAGCTCAATGGGTTTTAGCCCTAAATTGGCGTCCCTCTGAAACACCATGGCCCCAGATTATGGCTATGATGGAGATGATCAAGGTAAAGGACTGTATTTATCACACTATCCATGATTTCATGGTATTATTCAGTAATAAATGGAACTATTGAAACATTTATTGAATGAAGTATCACTGCAATAACATTTTCAGGTGCTTAGTTTCTCTAGGATACACTCTCATATCACACTTGATTATTTAATGTTTAAGTTTCTGGACAACTGGTAATACCTTGAACCTCTTTTTGATTTTGGTCACTTACAGGCTCTATTTGTGACCGCTTTTTTTTTTTTTTTTTTTTTTTTTTTTTTTTTTGTTTTTATTTGGGACCATTTTTTGTTTTGTAGGAACTTTTGTGTTCTATTTATATTACCATTAAATTGTTTCAATTTGATCCGAGTACTGTCTATTTGGCCTTTGTACTCAATGGGCTTTGATTCCCAGTCACCCTGTGTGATGATTCAAACACTTTGTAATGTCCATGACTGTTAATGCTGTATTCTTATATATATATATTGATTTATTTTTTTTTTTACAGAATCAACGGTGGAACCTGGGGACCCACCATTGTTACAACAACCTGTACAGACTTCCAAGTCTGGCATACTGCAAATTATTGAATGTTTTAGATCAGGTATGTCTCTTTAACCTAACATGGTGGATAGTGTATTACAAGTGGAAATAAGTGTTCCTTTAGCTAATGGTTTCTTTATTCAAAGTAGAAAACTTTTTCCTAGAAAGTAATGTGAATACAGAAATTTCATCTTAATGGTATAGTACAGAAATCAGGCAGAGTACTGATACACCATGGGTTATTGGCATACCCAGGCAGGTCCCATATAACCCTACCCCACTCAGAGTCCTCAGTTTTTTGTGCTAGTTTCTGAAGGTGATGGACTTCTTCTTCATGGAGAAAATCACCCTTCGCTTACCTTGTTTATTATGATACTTTACAATATGTTCAGATTTCTTCAATCCTCACTGTCTTCTAATGCCAACATAGAAGCAGTGTATCTGGATCAGCTCAACCTCTGTAAAACATTGGGAGCTGTTTCTCGACCCCACGCTGTGCAGATGGTCTGTAATGTTAGGGCACTGGATCCTGCATGGGCTAACCTAGGCACGGCAACATATTAAGTTAGCCGCACGGTGCTATACAGATCCAGGGACATGGTCCATCTCTATGGAAACCAATCCCTGAAGATTCCTTGGGCGATATGTCCACTATGATGAATGAAGCCTGCACTTTTATACAGTCCAGCAACATGAACAGGTCTCTGACCGTTACTGTAAAACAGTTTGGAATGTGTGTTAAAAAAAAAAGCAAGCTTTAAACTTTTCAAACTTTGCACTAAAACCCAAACACTCGGAGCTTAGTCTCAGTTGAATGACCAAGTGTTACATCACGCTAATGGTCACATACTTTACTGACTTCTGCCATCTTATTGACCTGAAACAAGTATGCAGCTTCTCTCCACTGTCATTCTGGTTTTCTGGCTATGATGACTGGCTGTATACTATCCATGCTGATATGATGGGGCTCCTGACAGATGAAGTGGAAGTGACATCCCAAGGGGTGCTGGAGTAGGACTGTGGGTTTGTTCACTCTGAAATTGCACTAGGCCACAGCACTAAAGCTTTTTTTTTTTTTCTGCACTACATCTAATGGGGTAGGCCTTTTAGCTGAGACCAGGGCAGTTTTTGTTACCAGGCTGCAAGGCCTAGCAATACTTTATATATGTGTCATCTTTCCTTTTCCGAGCCTTAACAACGGGGAAGGCTTTTCTTCCATTTCACTGGAAAACGGGCTCGGGAGGAGTGTTCAGTCCCTCACAGTTCCAGAAACATTGGTCACTGGTGGAAGCTAAGCTCTTCGTCAACATCCTGGAGTTCAGAGCAGTAAAGATGGCTCTGCAACACTGAACCCCATTTCTTTAAGGACACCCAATCAGGATGTAATTAGAAAAAGTAATGCAGCGTGAATGAAGCAAGCCAGATTACCTCATGGATGGAGATTCGCTCTGATCTCCACATTTCAGGAGTGGACAACCAGAAGGGAGATTACCTGTGGTGTCACTGCCCAGACCAAGGGGAATTTGCCCTTATTGCTGTTGGGCCTGTTGGCACAGTTCTGTTTGCCTGGTTGTTGCCCACCTTTCTCATTCATTACTTTGGATGACCCAGGGTCTATGAATAAACCCAGGTACTGCACTATTGGAGGTTGTTTTTCTATTTGTTGCCTATGACCTAGGTTTGAGCTGTCTGGAGCCATCTTGGAGAGGGAATTCCACCGTTCTTAAAGGAACCTGAACACCAGAGTTTGGTCCAACAGATCGATATGCGTACATGCTTTGTTGACCCTTAGGGGTCTATAATGGAGGTGAGCTTGCACTTCACCTGGTGAAAGGATCATGAGTGGAAAATTGACATTACACTGTGGTGTCATCTCTATGAAGCACTGTATCAAAGACTTTTTTGATTACACAATTTATATTTAGCTTTATTTATTGCATTGGCTTTTTTGCATTATGTTTGTTTATGGATTGAGTTTGCACTGGCACTTTTTTTTTTACATTTTGTGACATGGGGGATCGTTAGATCAAGTTGATAGATGCATTTTTGTGCAGTAAGTCCAGATCAGACAGGCATTTATAGTTAAGGGCCTGGTAGCCCACGTTTATTAAAAGGAAAAACAAAAGTCCATTCAGGATTCCAACACAGGGGTTTAACGTCAGTAAATTCACACAATCGAACATGCCAAGCCTCTTGGCTCCTAGGCTTACTTTGCCTTGTAGTTCCCTGTTGAACCGGCCTACTCCTGGCCTCAACAGGATTCTCCAGCCCCCTGGCTTTGCTCACTGTCCCCCAGACTTCAGGACTTCCTTCAGCCCCCTTGGACTTGCTAGTCGCCTTGGCTCTCCTGGTCTCCCGAGCTCTTGTAGTCGTCCCAACCTTCCCGTTCTTCAGACAAAGTCCCCCCTCACCAGGGATGTAGTCTCTCACACAGGGAAAACAGTTTTCCTGACAGGGGTCTGTCTTTAAACAGCAGCAACAAGCAGCTCACACTCCACCTTCCACCCAAGACTCTTACCAGCCCTTTGTTGTATTGGCTGTGTCCACCTGAGCACACACCCTGCTCGCTGTCCACAAGCTGCCAGAGCAGTTTTCTCCGTTTTTAAAGCTATGCTCTGCAATCTGCCAATATGGAGGCTGTGTCCATTTTAACCTAATTTTCCCAGAGATGGGGACTCTCACGAGAGCGAGAGAGAGACACCTTTACCTATTTAGTCATTTATGCTCTGAAATCTATCATGAGATGGTTCTCTTGATTGTGTCTATAGGGAACCCCATTTCAGAACTTTTTTTGCATTCTTAGCCTGCAACTTTTTTTTTTTTTGCCTTGTACAGTATATCACCTTCCTAATGCCTTGGCTCTCGCACTTCCTTTTGCAAGAAGTTGCTCTTGGAAGCAGGCTCTTCCTGCTGTGGGCATTCTAGTCATGTTGGTGACTGTGGTTGTGGCAACCCCCTCCTTCCCCATGCACGTCCGTGTACATTGACTGAGTGATGTCCTGATGTTATTGGAAGCCTGAACACAAGGTCCTGTATAACACCTGGTTTGCCTGTCATCTGCCACGTCAACAGAGGGAGGTTCGGACACCTGCCGGTTATCTGGCCCTTGGTCTATCTACGAACTTATTGAGCTTACTATCTGGTAAGCATGCATTCTTAATGGTGAAGGATCACTGCAAGGGGTGTCGTTTTCATTTTCCACTTTTAGACACTGATCCCTATGAAGAGCTAATTGGGGACTCTTCCCATCCTTTAGAAGATTTCCTCTTTTGGTTCTGGGACTTTTTTATTTATGGTTCACTATCTTGTGTTTTTGACATTTTTGTGATTTTTTTTTTTTTTTTTTTTTTTTTTTTTTTTTTTTTTTCATGATATTGACTGTTCACTATTGATTTGTGTGCTATTCAATTTAATTTTCGAGGATTCACATACACTTCCATAATCAATTGGGCGTCTTTTCATATATGCCCTAACATATGTTATGAGGGTTTAGCGCAGTTTTTTTTCTTTGTTTTTGCTCTTTCTTATCGCCCACTGCAACTTTGTGTCCCTCTGGGGCTTTCCCCAGACACACCTGCCCACTCAGAGCCCTTCCCTTCAAGGGGGTTACAACTTTTAAAGGTCCTCTGTAAGAACGGAGCCTCTTCTTTCTATTGCCCCTGGCAGTCATAGTTCCGCAGTGGCTCCCCCTGTTTTCTTCTTTGGAGACCCCGAATTTTATTGTGCAACATTGGGACAAAGTGCCCTGGAAGCCTGTCCTTGTTTCTCAGTTTTTCTTCTTTTTGCCTTCTGTCGAAATGTCATTCTCCCCTACCTATGTCTTGTCCTAAAGGCATGTCAAAAAATTTACAATTCACCTTCTAGCTAAGGTCTGGACTGTCTGTCATGGCTTCCATCCACGTCTTACCTTTACAACTGACCCCTCTTCTGTTTCCTTACAGGATGTTCCCTCTTCGGGATTTTTCCACCTGGCCGGGTGGTTATTTTTTCGTTGTTTTTGTGTTTTTCACCACATGGTGCAGAGTCATTACCAGTTTCTATGTTCATGTTTTCAAAACCATTTTTTTTTACAACTGGCTGTTTGAGTGTCTGCTGATCTATGTTTCAACTGCAAGGTGGTTCTGCTATCAACTGCCTGTTCGATCTGTTGACACTACTTGTTGTTTTTGTGGGTCTGTTGCTGCTGTTTTGGCAATTTTGTTGCCCACCCCTGGATTCATTTTAAAAATGTAACCCAGCTTTGTATTTTCTAATTTTAATAGGTGAACCTAGTGCTGTAAAACCATAGTTTTGGGAACAATTCATTGCATTTTTGGTCATATGTATCTTAGGGAATTAAGGCACTATTAACATGTAATGCCTTTTGCACGTGGGCAGCCGAGTCCATGCAGCATAAATTCCAGCATTCCATGCACAATTCAGGTTATCTTTGCTTTTGCATTAACATGCCTCTGCTTTAGGACATGCATCAAGACACTGTAGCACAAGCTATTTTTATACCCTTTTTTTTGCTTGGTGTCAATTAAGCACTTCAGCCCCAGAAGGATTTACCCCCTTCCTGACCAGAGCACTTTTTGCGATGCGGCACTGCGTCATTTTAACTGACAATTGCGTGGTCATGTGATGCTGCACCCAAACAAAATTGACCTCCTTTTTTTCCCACAAATAGAGCTTTCTTTTGGTGGCATTTGATCGCCTCTGCGGTTTTTATTTTTTGTGCTATAAAAAGAGCGACAATTTTGAAAAAAACACAGTATTTTTTACTTTTTGCTATAATATCCCCCAAAAATATATAAAAAAAACAATTTTCCTCAGTTTAGGCCAATATGTATTCTACATATTTTTGGTAAAAAAAAAAAAAAAAATCGCTTTGAGCGTATATTGATTGGTTTGCGCAAAAGTTATAGCGTCTACAAAATACGGGGTAGATTTATAGCTTTTTTTTTTTTTTTTTTTTTTTTTTTTTCCTAGTAATGGCGGCGATCTGCGATTATTTATCAATTTTTTTTTATCGTGACTGCTACATTATGGCGGACACATCGGGCAATTTTGACACATTTTTGGGACGATTGGCATTAATACAGCGATCATTGCTATAAAATTGCATTGATTACTGTAAAAATGTCACTGGCAGTGAAGGGGTTAACAATAGGGGGCGCTCGAGGGGTTAACTGTGTTCCCTGGGAGGTGATTCTAACTGAAGGGGGATGGGACTGACTGGAGGTAGTAACGGATCGTGGTTCCTAGCTAATAGGAACATGTGATCTGTCACTTCTGTCAGAACAGGGAAGTGTGTGTTTACACGCACTCGTCCCTGTTCTGTCTCTCCTGCCCATGATCGCTCGTGGCCGGCGGTCATCGCCTACAACATGCACATAGACTATCTTCTTAGCGAATAAGCATATACGATATGTATGCAATAAGTATACTATACAGATGCTCAACTTGGGCTTTCCATTGATGGAATCTTCTTCGTGGTTCTTTGCTAAACTGCTATCTCCAAAGTCCTCAGATCAACTGTTGCTTCTTTGTCTTCAAGAACAACTCTGTCCTTTTGCATGCTTGTTAAAAAGTCCTAATTCCCTGCCCCATACTTCCTGTACATCATGTCCTATAACCTGACTTAAAGCGAAGTTCCACCCAAAATTGGAATATGGAATTTACGCTTTTTGGAATCCTCCCTGCACCCCCCCCCCCCCTTTCTGGTGTCACATTTGGCACCTTTCGGGGGGAGCAGATACCTGTATAATCCAGGTATTTGCTCCCATGTCTAGGCATAGATAGCTGCAGTATCCGCGGAGTTCTATGCCATATCTGCGCCTCCTCTGTACCGAAGATGGCGGGGCCTCCACCCGAGAGCCAAGGGACAGATCGGCTTCGGGTGCCGACATCGCGGGCGCCCTGGACAGGTAAGTGTCCATGTTTTAAAAGTCAGCAGCTGCAATATTTGTAGCTGCTGACTTTAAAAAAAAAAAAAAAATTTGGCGGAACTCCGCTTTAAACTAGTCCGACTGGTTCATTTGCATATTAATGGGGGAGGCTTGGCTTCTAAAGCAGCAAATTGCTATGCTATAAAATCACCCAAAAATATCCATAACACAACTCTGTAGCTTATATTCACTGTAAAGAAAATGCAAGCTCTTATGCGTGTGCATGTGTCATGTATTTGCCCGTGTGCTGGAAACCTGAAATAAAACAGACTAGTTGTGTCTTACATTGGATATCAGCAGAAGTGCAACCAAAAGAAAAGTCAGCCTTAACAAAACCTTTTACAGTTGCAACTGACAATTATTTTAGTAACATTTATTGTAACTGACTAATGCACACTGTATGGGCATTTCTAAATATATCTTTTTTGGCACTTGTGTTCTAAACTGTTATTTTTTTCTCCTCTCTAGGCACTAAACAACTTAGGCTGATGTTGTTAAGAGAGGTGGATACTATATTTGAATGCAAGTCATGTCGTAGCCTTTTTAGAGGATTACCTAATCTGATTACCCACAAGCAATTTTACTGTATATCCAAACATTTTGTGGATGAAGGTAAGCTTTAAGTAATTATTTAGGGTATGTGGGGAGAGGAAATCCATAGGCTGTGCCTTTCCCAAAGTTGCAGCAATGTCATACCTCCCAACTTTTTGAGATGTAAATGAGGGACACTTATCAGCAAAAGTATGCAGGCATAGGACACACCCCTTGGCTGGCCCCCCTTAAAGGAGAATTGTACAAAAAACAAGATTGGTTAAACGTGTGTGGTTTTTTTTTTTTTTTTTTTTTTTTTTTTTTTTACCACTACTATTCCTTTATAATGGCTTTTGGAATTTACATATGCAGCAATTTAAAAATCAGATGACAGGTTTAGCGCTGGAAAACACTTTTGGATAGATAAAAAGTATATTTTATATACATTTATATAGATCAGACCAAAATCGGGGACAAATGAGGAGGAAAGAGGGACAGTCCCTCGAAATCGGGGACAGTTGAGAGCTATGCAGTGTGCTGTTTTTTTCTTCCTGCAAAGCAGCAGTAAAAAACAGCACATTGCTTAGTAAAATCGGCACACACAGTAAGACATTTTAGGCACATATGATTGCCCCTGATGTTAATCCCTTCCCTACCAGTGTCATTAGTACAGTGACAGTGCATTATTTTTAGCATTGCTCACTGTATTAGATTCCCAAAAAAGTGTCACGTGTTCGATTTGTCCACCGCAATGTCGCAGTCCCCCTATAAGTCGCTGATTGCCGCCATTACTAGTAAAAGACAAAAATTCCATAAATCTATCCCATAGTTTGTAGACGCTATTATATTACAATTATGTAGCAGAATAATATTTTGGCCTAGATTGATGAGGAAATTTTGATTTTTTTTTTTTTAAATGTTTTTATTGCATGTGTTTTATAGTGTATATATTTTATTTTATTTTATTTTTTGTTAAATTGTCGGTCTTTTTTTTTTTTTTTTTGTAAATATCTCCTAAACGTGCGCAGTTTAGGAGATATTTACTTTTGTAGTGCACGATGATGTCATCAGTGCATGCACTGTGAAGAAACGGCCCTCCGTGCCATTTCTTCACTAGCAAGTGCTGTGACTGATGCCTCCCGCGTGAACGTGCTGTAGTGACGTCTCGTGACTCTGGCCAGTCACAGATCCGACGTCCACGGCCCCGGAAGGAGGAGTGGTGAAGATTGATGTGGCGACAGTGCAGGCTTTGTTTGCAGGTAAGTGGCACATAATGGGCTAGTATGCGATGCATACTAGCCCATTATGCTTTTACCTTGCAGGGGGAAAAAAGGAAGTAACACCCATTAGGGTTTACTTCCTCTTTAAAGATCCACACATGCTTTGCTGAGGGGATCCTGTCCCTGGTAAGGGATTCCTCCCCTCACCATGGTGCGGGGGGTGCACGCTCATGTTTCCCTTTCCTGGCCTGCCAGGCAACATGCTTGGATAAGGGTCTGGTAGGGCATTTTCAATGCTGACAGCTGAAAGAGCAGGGATAAGTTATTGGTTATTAGGACACCGGTGCGTACCAGCTTCCTGACAACCAGCATGCCTAAGCAACTAACTCTTAATACATTAAGCTAGGCTAGACCAAAAGATAATTACCTAATGTATGTGGTTTTTTTTTTTGTTTGTTTTTTTTGTGAATTGACCTTTAGGTAATATCGCATCTTTTTGTGATATTTACTGCAGGTAATTACTGTGTTTTGCAGTATTTACCAGTAGTGGATTGCCATTTTACATAACGCATAAGATATTTTCTAGAAAACTCAAATCACATGTGATAAGTGTTAGTGAACTGGCCCCATAACTCTTATATAAATACGTTTTTATTGCTGCCTGTGTCACTGTTGTAGGGATCATCTGCACATTCTGTGTGGTTACCAAAAGAAAGTGGGATGAAATCTTCCCAAGAAGAACACAGCAGTAAAAAATCGCTCTAACCAAAATTAAAAACGTACATGTTTTTTCTTAAAAATTATGTTCTGTGCAAACCTTTGGGAAAAGCAGCAAATCAGTCAAACATCAGCAGGAAATGAAACCGAACATTTTGGGGTTGCCTTAATGACTATTCAAAAAATGTATGCTAGCTTTAGAAAATTTTACCCGGCTGCGAATCAAGTTGCAATGTAATAATTAATGGCACTACTTTACATTTTTTTTCTTTTATATTTGTTTTGCAGTTTTTTATACATTTTTAAAATAAATGTAAAGCTTCCCTTTTAAGACAAAATGTCATAACTGGATTGTCTAAGAGCTGGATGGTCAACAGGAAAAATGCCTGAGCAGACCGAGCCTGTTGACATTTTTCTCAACACTGATCATCCACCTCTACGACAGTGTGCCCTCTGCAATATGGCAGAGGACAGTGTGGTTGATAGTCTCAACTGTAAGTGTCCACCCCACACACTTGTGGCTCCTGGCCTCTAAAGACATTTGAGACTCGCACGTCTCGGAGCCCTCTTTGCCATTATCCTGGGGAATGAGAGTGAGAATGTCGCTCCTGGTTTCTTGGTTTTTAAATTTTTTTAGGATATCACTCACATTAAAACAGCCTTGATGACAGCACATAATAAAATGCATTGGTTATTGAAAGATTGTGCGATTTTGGGCACACTTTTTATTTTATGGTTTAATTACTTTTTCCTTACGGTATGATAAAATATGATATGCCACTTTTACTTTTTATTTATATTTTGCTTTTTATATAGTGTATAGAGATCCATCTAGAAGGGGATCTGAAAGGAATTTCTAAAAAAAAAAAAAAAAAAAAAAAAAAAAAAAAAAGCTAATTCTTGATTTGATTTCTTCCATTGCTCGCAGTGGCTTTCTAAATTCCTTTTTATTTAAAGCTGTCATCCAGACAGGCAGCTAAATACACGGATGACATTCATATAATGGAGCTGTTTTATGATTTAGAATGTGTACTTCTGTACAGCCTGTCCTGAGATTTGCAGAAGCAGCAGACTGATGATCTCCTCTCTCTGTTACTCTGCTTTATCCTATCAGCATGTGCCTTGCCACCACATGAGCACTGTTGAACAACTGAATCGCTCCTTGTACAGCTTCTCCATCTCTGAGTCTGAGCTCTGCTGTACATAGACTGCAACAGGATGATACCAAGTCAAATTCAGTTACTTGCACTGCTTGCAGTTAAAAGAGAACTAAAGTAATGATGTATTCATGAATACACAGCTGCATTCATTTGCATATTTTAAATCTGCTTGTAGTAAACTTTAACTCTTTTGCTGTCTGGACTTCCCTATCATTTTTTAACATTTCTTTTTGCACTAACTAAGCTAATTAAAAAACCTAACCATCTATTTTTCTGGAAGCACAGAGGCCTGTGGTTTTAAAAGATGGTGTTACTGACTTTTGTACATACTATGTTATTTGTACAAAGGTGTGCATATATGCGGTGGCATTCAGTGGGCTTTAGGTGTACAGCCAGGGTCACTGTTTTGTGCTGGTAGAACATTTAATCGCAGATCCCAGTCACTGTTTACATTGGGAGGCTATGAGGTGGGCTCTCAGTAATGGAACCATTGTGGATGCCAATCACAGTGGTTACAGGATTGGGAAGCCCACAAAACACCTAAGAACCATGTAAATGGCCAGAGGTGGCTGGTGATAAGTGGTTAGGCGAAGAGCCCTGATGCTGGCCTTACACCTCTGGTTTGTGGTAGTTTTGTATTCTGCAGTGCACTGAGTTGCAGTGCCATCAGGGGCCTGTTTGTCTCCTCTTTGTGCTGTAAAAAGGACACAGAATCTTTGGTTTCCTTCTCTCCCAACACTGTACTGAACTTGGAGAACTTGGAAATGCTCATCCAGGAGCACTTCTGATTCCGTTTTTGGAGTAATGTTTAAGAGAGCTTCCTGCTCTCCATCTTGGAAAATATATGTAAATGATACAGTGGCCAGCAAGTGGTTACATTGGCATAAGGGAATCTAAAAAAACTTTTTGGTAAATGTTTTCTGTGTACCCCATGAAGCCTTTTATCGATCACTGCCGTTTTTTTTGTTTATATGTAGTTGTGGCAATGTGGCGGAGCAGTGTTAGCCACTGATCACATTCCTTTATGATTGCAATCTATCTTGGGTATCAGCTGCAAGTTTTAAAACTGAATTAGCCATTAACTTACAGCCTCCTAAACTGCTGTGAACTTGAGGGCTAACAAGCTGGCCAGCTGTAGGCCGTTCTGTTCCAATATAACTCTAGTGTTCATGGCAGTAAAAGAGTTAAAGAACTCCACTTTTGTGTAAAAATAAATATGTATTAGTATACAACTTTTACACAAGCCATTTTGTAATGTTATTAAAAATAACCTTTCCATTTCAAATTGCAGCCAGTATAATTTTCTAAAACTGTAAAAAAATTCTGTTCAGTATGGCAACCTGGGGGCATTCTGTACACCTTCCGTGTATATAAAGCCTTGGAGTAGGAAGTAAGAAACTGCTTTTCCTTGTGAGGTTGTCTCATTGATTTTTTGAATTATAGTCACATTTTAGGCTTCCCCTGCAATAAGAATGAGATATAGTGACATACTTCCCAAGGGTTAACTACTTTTAAAGAGATACTGACATTGCATTTTTACTCATCAGAACACCAAGATTTCACCAGGTGGTTGACCGCCACATTCAGGAATCAGTCTGGAAAGGAAATTGTGACACAAACAGCTGTTTCTTCAATACAGGAAATGTAGGAATCTGCAACAAAGTTTGTTAACCGGTTCCCGACCGGTGCATGCCGATGTACGTCGGCAGAATAGCACGGCTGGGCAAATGGGCGTACCTGTACGTCCCTTTTTAAATTTGCTGCCGTGCCTTTGCGTGCGCCGGCCTGGACCTCTGTGAGTCGTGTCGCGGGTCCCGCGGACTCTATCACCGCAGGGATGCCCGCGATCGCCTCACGGAGAGGAAGAACGGGGAGATGCTAATGTAAACAAGCATCTCCCCGTTCTGCCTAGTGACAGTGTCACTGATCTCTGCTCCCTGTGATTGGGAGCAGAGATCAGTGACATGTCACACGTAGCCACGCCCCCCCACAGTTGGAGTCACTCCCCAGGACATAACCCTTACACTAACCCCTAGTGGTTAACCCCTTCACTGCCAGTGTCATTTACACAGGAATCGGTGCATTTGTATAGCACTGATTGCTGTATAAATGACAATGGTGTCAAAAATGTCCGATGTGTCCGACATAATGTCGCAGTCACGATAAAAATCGTTGATCGCCGCCATTACTAGTAAAAAAAAAATTAATAAAAATGCCAAAAAACTATCCCCTATTTTGTAAACACTATAACTTTTGCGCAAACCAATCAAACGCTTAGTGCGATTTTATTTTTTTTTACCAAAAATGTGTGTTTTTTTTTTTTTTTTTTTGTTTTGTTTTTTTTGTTTTTTTTTATATATATTTTTGAGGGATATTTATTATAGCAAAATGTAAAAAATGGGTTTGTTTTTTTAAAATAGTCGCTTTTTTTTGTTTATAGCGCAAAAAATAAAAACCGCAGGGGTGATCAAATACCACCAAAAGAAAGCTCTATTTGTGGGGAAAAAAAGGACGTCAATTTTGTTTGGGAGCCACGACGCACGACCGCGCAATTGTCAGTTAAAGTGACGCAGTGCCGAATCGCACAATGCTCTGGTCTTTGGCCAGCAAAATGGTCCGGGGCTTAAGTGGTTAAAATCCTTGCAATCTACATAGATCACCCAGAGAAGATTTTTTTTTTTTTTTTTTTCTTCTTTCTTCTCAACAAAAGTGGAGTTCACATTGTCCAGAATGTTTGGTTTTCTTTCTTTTTCTGGTAAGGCGTGAAGCACTTAGAGGAAGTAAACTTCCATGTATTGTTTGAACCTATAGGTAAGCCATAAGGCTTACCTATAGGTTCTGTAAATGTCTCCTAAACATGCACTGTTTAGGTGATATTTACTGTATATGCAACCTGTGACCGGCGGCTCCCGCATGGGAGTGATGTCACACGACTCCAGCCAGTCATACAGCCGGAGTCCGCGAACTTGGAAGGCAGACTAGCGAAGATGGATGCAGCCTTCAGCGGTGACAACGAGGGCTTCAATTGCAGGTAAGTTTAATATAATGTGCTAGTATGCAATACTAGCACATTATGCCTTTACTTTTGCAGGTCAGACCGCGTTTTACTTCCTCTTTTAATGAGTTCCTTCTTATTGTAATAGAACTTTTAATTAGCTTAGTCCCAGAGACATTGGTTTCCTACAATCAAAGCGGCTCCTGTTTACAGATTTGTTTTACATGTATTACAAACCTGAATTAAGAGGTGTGTGTGTGTGTGTGTGTGTGTGTGTGTGTGTGTGTGTTTTTAATATAATTTTTTATTTCTATTTATTTATTTATTTTTTTATTCTGTTATATTTTTTTTTTACCAAAAACAGCCAAATTTATTTACAGAAAAAGTGAAATTGTATACAAATGCACAGTGGTTATTAGTAGGTGAATCTACATACCACACATTTTCAAATTTTACTCTGGTCACATAGAAAAATTACCCAGTCTTGCAACTGTTAAACAATTTTAGTGAAGAGAATGCTATAAAATATTACTCAGCAATATTAGGAGATGAAAAATAATCTTTTTTTTTTTTTTTTTTTTTTTTTTTTTTTTCTCTAGATCCTCCCAATGAAAATGCACAAAGTCAAGCTGTAAAAGACTTACTGGACACAGTATATCCAAGAACTAATCAACCAGAATATGCTGTACAATTAGAACCTATCCAAACAAACCAGAATGCAGTTTTCCAGACTGTTAAGCCCATTAGTGAAGTAAACCTTGATGTAATGATTACATCTGACTCCACTGACATTCAGAAGGAACACACAGCTTCAGCTGCTTCATCAGCCTTAACTTCAGAAAGTGTAGCTGTAGTATCAGCTTCATGTGAGAGTGTTAAAAAGGATACAGCTTCTAATTTTTTGAGTGCAGAACCTTCTGATACAGCACAAAATGATAACAAAAATGTTAAAAGAGCTTCTAACAGCAATCCTTTTTCATGTCGGATTTGCAAGAAGGATTTTAACTGTAGACGCAGTGTACGTAGACATATTAAGAAGGTACATAAGAAAAAAATAGAGGATATAAAGAAATTCATTGAAATGCAGCGAAATACACCCTTATCGTCCACAAAAGGTCATGTTAATTTGATCTATACAGGAGCAAGCAAAAGTTGTCACATATGCCAAAAATCATTTGCTACTAAAGCAAATACAAGGAGACACATTGATGAAGTTCACAGAGGAATGAGAAGAGACTATGCCACTCAGGAAATCAATACCAAACCTGGTAAAAATGTGACTCCTGAGGCTGTAACTCCTAAAAAATTACTGAAGGCTGTTTCTCGCACACAGAAACTTCCAGCAAAGTCTGAGGTTAATCTCACTTCGTGTACATGCCCATTTTGTAACAGGCGTTACACCTCTCAGTTCCTACTCAAGAAACATGTAAAGATAGTACATAAAACAGCATCCCATGGAACCAATGTCAAGTCAGATAAAGGACAAAATCACATTAGTACTTCAGACAGTAAAATAAAAACAGAAGACTCAAATATGATAGACTCTTTATCAAATCCTGTAAAAAGCTCACCCAAGGGTGAATCTAAAGGTCATAACCATGCACAAGAGAAAAAGAGTACAGCGGTGCTAAAGGGTAAGGCAAAGTCTGATGGTGATTCCCCTAAACCTAGCAGTTCACCAAGTGATGACAAGAAGAAGCACAAAAAGCCTAAACTGTCAGCTGGTTTTGACTTCAAGCAACTTTACTGTAAACTGTGCAAACGGCAGTTTACATCTAAGCAGAATCTTGAAAAACATATAGAGTTACACACAGATGGGAACTGCATTTTTGTTAAGTTTTATAGATGTCCTCTTTGCTCCTATGAGACTCGGCGGAAACGTGATGTCCTACGTCACATAACAGTGGTACATAAAAAATCCCAGAGAGCACTGATTAAAATAACTGCAGGTTTAGAGGGCAGAGCCATAAAAAAGCCAATTGAAACCATTCTGGATAAGGTGTCAAAAAGAGGACCTCAAAAAGACAAAGTAAAAAAGACTGGTTCAAAACAGGATGGAGCATCTTCATCATCTACCAAAAAATCTGAGGGAGTAGATGCTGGCATTGAAGTTAAGTTGACCAAAAACTTTTCACTGCTTAAGTGTAATATGTGTGGTAAAGCATTTGCAAAAAAGAAGGATTTAGACCACCATAAAAAGAATCACAAAGCCAGCTCAAACAATTCACCTGTAGACATCAAATTCAAGGGACGAAATACCAGGTCTAAAATACCTGCAAGCTGAAAAGAAATAATGTTTGTGACTGGTAGATATTTTATTCAACAAATTATTTTTATAGTATGTTTTAGAAACTTTAAGCTGGCCAGGAGAACAACATATATGACAACCTCTCACTGGGATTGTTTTATGGCTCCACATTTTTGTCTCCAGCCTCTTTTGATAATTTGAATCTTCTGTATTCTTCAAAAAGTAAACTGTGTTTATTATGTTGATTGGTCTTGGACTGTAAAAAAAAATAAAAAATAAATAAAATGTAAATTTTAAGGGCTAGTTCACACAGGGAATATGCAGTTCTGTGTTGTGCAATTTCAGACCATTTATCTTGTGTGAATATAGACAAAAACTAACCCAAGCTCTACCGCATATTTATAGGATAAGCTGAATAACGGTGCTCAGGCCATTGTGTCCCATACATCAAAATTGCAAAAAGAATGTCGGCAACTTGATTGCTTCTTCTTAAATCTTTATTGAGCACAGACAGCAGTGCAACATCAAAACGCTAACATGTTTTGGCAAAAGCCTTCCTCATGGCATACAGATTTATAATCAAGTTTATATAAGAAAAGGTATCCATTCCTCCAAAAAAAGGGAACAGTACAATCCAATTTAAGATCCATTAACAATTAAAACTTATGTGAGGTTGGTATAACCAGAGCAGGGGGAGGAAAAAATGGAAAACAGACTAAAAACTTTAGGGCAAACAATTATTAACCTCCTGTGGAATCAAATTTTATTATTTTAAATCCACATGCCCTACTTCAGCGGGAGATGTGGTGGATACACAGATTGAATACTCAATTTCCTAGTGGAATGAATGGTAGAATGGAGGTGAACTTGTTTGTAAAATAATAATATAATTTGATTCCACAGGGGGTTAATAATTGCTAGCCCTAAAGTTTTCAATCTGTGTTTTCCATTCTTTCCCTCCCCCTTCTCTGGTTATACCAACCTCACATGATTTTAATTGTTGATTGATCTTAAATTGGATTGTACCGTCCCCCTTTTTTTTTTTTTTTTTTTTTTTTTTTTTTTTTTTTTTTTTTGGAGGAGGAATTGGATACATTTTCTCATGTAAACTTGATTTCATTATAAATCTGTATCCTATGAGGAAGGCTTTTGCTGAAACATGTTAGCGTTTTGATGTCGCACTGCTGTCTGTGCTCAAAGATTTAAGAAGAAGCAATTGAGTTGTCTGCCTTTTTGCAATTTATTTTGTATGGGTTGAAATCACACCGCACCACCACCACATACAAAAGTACTGCAACAGATACTTCTGTACCATGCCATCCAGTTTGGGCAAAAGCACTGCATGTGCAGCCCAGGTTTTGGTGTGTCATTACCTTATTATTGACACCCACTGCAGATCACAACTGCAGTGCGTTTTTGAACACAGTGTGGAAAATGCACACCAAATGCAGATTTCCTGCAGTGAGTTCTGCTGTGAACCAGCCTTTAAGTAGAACCATTGTATATATCATCAACCTAACAGAAAATGTCCTTTTGTAAATACTGACCTATACATTTGCATGAGGGAAAATGACAATGAATGTCCTCTTGCACCAATAGATGAGCTCTCTGTACCAGATTTTCCTGAAGATTATTTTTTAAAAGCTGAAATGAAGGAATCTTTTAATGTTTGATGGGAAGAACCCATGCAGTGCTTGAATTTTGGATTATAATTATGATTGTTTCCTCCTAAAAAATGTGTAATAATGAAATATTTTGTCTGTGTTACATTAGTTGTGAAAATAGTAAGTAAATTTGAGTGCTAAACAAGATGAACTTTGTTTCACAACTGCATATAATGTGTATTTTTAGATTTTAAATTATTAGCTTCCAAAGACCCTACTACTAGTTTTTGGGCATGATGAACAAAATCCATTTAAATAGATTATAATGTTATGAAATATAATGCATATCAGTTAATTTTATGAACTGTATAGTTCCTTGGCTTCTTTGTAATTTTGTCCTCAATTTTCATATTACCATGGTATAATAAATTGACCCGGATAGGAAGCACATTGTCAAATCAAAGTAGTAGTAGTTTTATTTTAATGTAAAGCATGTGCTAACATTTTAACTGAAGAGTCATTTATTTGTCCTTGAAAAGCTTCAGTGTCTTTTTTTGAAAATTTGATTAAAAAAAAAGTATGTCCTGTTTAACCACTTCAGCCCTGGAAGGATTTACCCCCTTGCGGACCGGGCCATTTTTTTGAGCTATGGCACTGCGTCGCTTTAGCTGACAATTGCATGGTTTTGCGACGTTGTACCCAAACAAAATTTGTCATCCTCTTTTCCCCACAAATTGGTGGTATTTGATCACCTCCTGCGGTTTTTATTTTTTGCGCTATAAACAAAAAAACAAGAATTTTGAAAAAAACCAAAATATTTTTTTACTTTTTGCTATAATAAATATCCCCATATGTAAAAAAAAAAAAAAAAAAAAATTCTTCCTCAGTTTAGGCCGATATATATTCTTCTACATATTTTTGGTAAAAAAAATTGCAGTAAGCGTATATTAATTGGTTTGCGCAAAAGTTATAGCATCTACAAAATGGGGGGATAGATTTATGGCAGATAGATTTACTAGTAATGGAGACAATCTGCGATTTTTATCAGAACTGCGACATTGCGGTGGACAGATCGGACACATTTGACACTTTTTTGGGATCAGTGTTATAAATAAGCACTGATTACTGTATAAATGTCACTGGCAGAGAAGGGGTGAGCAGTAGGCGGCGATCAAGGGGTTAAATGTGTTCCCTCAGTGTGTTCTAACTGTAGGGGGATGAGACTGCCTGGGGGAGGAGACCGATCTGTCTCTTCTCCCCTTGCCAGAACCTGGATGTGTGTGTTTACACACAAACATCGTCGTTCTGGCTCTGTCAGGATCGATCGTGGGCGGTGGGCACGCGCATCGGCTTCTTAGTACCGCGGCGGGCGCCCCCCTATACCCCTTAAAGCTGCCGCCATACAGCTGTGGCGATTCATGCAACTGAGCCATTCTGCCGCCATCAAAGGACGGCAGACGGTCGGCAAGCTGTTAAATGGGACACGGTTGGCAAAAAAACTGATGGGGGTTATAACCCTCTCCTACTCTAAAAAGGTTTTGGCTTTATTTACAGTTTAACATAGTTACTTAGGTTAAAAAAAGACACCAGTTCAAAAATTTCAACCAATAGAAAAATAAAGAGCCGCAGTTACAGAACGCTAAACCCACAGTTGATCCAGAGGAAGGAAAAATACAACACTTATAAAGCATTGTCCAATTTGCTCCTAACAAAGGGAAAAGAATCCTTCCTGAGCCCCTAAGGCAATCAGTTCCCTGCATCTGTGGTGGTGTTTTGTATAAGTTTTTTAATAGCCAGTTATAGTTTGTGTATTCAAAAACAAATCCTTTTAAACCATTGAGTGAGCTGGCTGTTGAGAAATTCTTCTACATTTTCACACCTTTTACAGTGCCTTGAAAAAGTATTCATACCCCTTGACATTTTTCAAATGTCCTGTTACAACCAAAAACCTAAATGTATTTTATTGGGATTTTATGTGATAGACCAGTGATAGTGAACCTTGACACTCCAAATGTTTTGGAACTACATTTCCTATGATGCTCAACTACACTTCAGAGTGCCTGAGCATCATGGAAAAGTAGATCAAAAAACATCTGGGGTGCCAAGGTTCACCAACACAAAGTGGTACATAATTGTGAAGTGGAAGGAAAATGATAAATGGTTTTCAACATTTTTTACAAATATCTGAAAAGCGTGGCTTGCATTTGTATTCAGCCCCCTTTACTCTGATACCTCTAAAATCTAGTGGAACCTATTGCCTTGAGAAGTCACCTAATTAGTAAATAGAGTCCACCTGTGTGTAATTTATTTTCAGTATAAATAGAGCTGTTCTATGAAGCCCTCAGAGGTTTGTTAGAGAACCTTGGTGAAAAAACATGAAGGCCAAGGAACACACCAGACAGGTCAGGGATAAAGTTGTGGAGAAGCAGGGTTAGGATGTAAAAAAAAAATAAAAAAAATAAATATCCCAAGCTTTAAATATCTCGCGGGGCACTATCCAATCCATCATCCGAAAATGCAAAGAGTATGGCACAGCTGCAAACCTACCAAGCCATGGCTGTCCACCTAAACTGAGTCTGGGCAAGGAGAACATTCATCAGAGAAGCAGCCAAGAGGCCCATGGTAACTCTGGAGGAGCTGCAGAGATCCACAGCTCAGATGGGAGAATCTGTCCACAGGACAACTAGTAGTCATGCACTTCACAAATCTGGCCATTATGGAAGAGTGGCAAGAAGAAAGCCATTGTTGAAAGAAAGCCATAAGAAGTCCTGTTTGCAGTTTGCGGGAAGCCATGTGCGGGACACAGCAAAAATGTGGAAGAAGGTGCTCTGGTCAGATGAAACCAAAATTGAACTTTTTGGCCTAAAAGCAAAAACGCAATGTATGGCAGAAAACGAACACTGCACATCACCCTGAACACACCATCCCCGGCGTGAAACACGTAGATGGTGGTATCATGGTGTGGGGATGTTTTTTTACAGCAGGGACAGGGAAGCTTGTCAGAGTAGATGGGAAGATAGATGGTGCCAAATACAGGGCAATCTTAGAAAAAAAACCTGTTTAGAGTCTGCAAAAGACCTGAGACTGGGGCAGAGGTTCACCTTCCAGCAGATCAACAACCCTTAACATACAGCCAGAGCTACAATGGAATGATTTAGATCAAAGCATATATTAATGTGTTAGCATGGCCCAGTCAAAGTCCAGACCTAAATCAAACTGAGAATCTGTGGCAAGATTTGAAAATTTCTGAATTTTGAAAACCATTTATCATTTTCTTTCCACCTCCCAATTATCTGCCACTTTGTGTTGGTCTATCACATAAAATACATTTTATGATTTTGGTTGTAATATGACAAAATATGGAAAACTTCAAAGGGTATGAATACTTTTTCAAGGCACTGTAATGTGAAAAAGCCTTTCCAGATGTGGAAGTTAACACTCTTTTCTTCCAGGTGCAGAGTGCCCACTTTTCTTGCAATGACTCTAAAATGAATAACATTGCACATAGCTTACTATATGGACCATTTATTTCTACAAGGTGATCATATGCCCCCTTAAACAGCCTATTTTCCTTTAGTAAAATAACTCCTATGTTTCTTCCCTTGGAGTTCATACCTCTCTTAATAACAAAGTATTTTGCTTGAAACTGCAGCTTGGCATTGCATACAGTTGTTAAGCATGTGATCTACCAAAACAATGAGATTCTACTTGCTCTTTAAATGATATATGGTGCATGCAAGTTTTTAGTACCCAAGTGCATACCTTTACATTTACCAACATTAAATGTAATTTCCCATATAGTCACCCAAACCGTGCATTTAGGTCTGCATGAGGCATTTTGTAGACATTATTCCACTACGTAGCTTGGGGATACACTACTTCATCTACACACCACTGAACTAAACTGACATCGCAGCTATCCAGATCAGCTAATTCTCAGAGCCGCCTTTGCGGCTGTACCCTGACCCCGCTGGATTGAAGACTGCAGGATTACCCTGGAATGTTACCCCCAAATACTGGGCTCTGCCAGTGTCAGTTGCAGAGCACTTTCCAGTTGCAGAACCATGGCACTGCCTATGGAGCGCAATCTTTTTTGGCTGAAGATGAATGGCAAGGGGCTACTACACTTTGGTATCCATTTTGCTCACATTTCAGCAGTCACCACCTAAAGTGTTTAATGTTCTATCCTGGTTGGTTCTTGTTGCCACCTACAGTGACCTTAATGGCCAAAAAAAACCTCTGTTTGTGTAGCTGGAAGTTTTTTTACCTGGGGTCTACTATTATCCATTTCACCTCCGGAAGGTTTACCCCCTTCCTGACCAGGCCATTTTTTGCGTTACTTTAACTTACAATTGCACGGTCGTGCGACACTGTACCCAATTAAGAAAATATATATATTTTTTACTTTCTGCTCTAAAACATTTTTTTAAAAAGTTTAAAAAATGTCTTCATCAATTCAGGCCAATGTGTATTCTGCTACATATTTTTGGTAAAAAAAAATCCCAATAAGTGTATATTGATTGGTTTGCGCAAGAGTTATAGCGGCTACAAACTATGGGATGTTTTTATATATTTTTTTTGAGTAACAGCGGCAATCAACGACTTGTAGAGGAACTGCGATATTGCGGCAGGAAAATCGGACACCTAACTGACACTTTTTTGGGGACCATTGACCTCATTACAGTGATCGGTGCTAAAAATATGCACTGTGACTGTACTAGACACTGGCAGGGAAGGGGTTAACATCCATGGCGATCAAAGGGTTAATTGTGTGCCTAGCTGGTGTTTCAGTGTAGTGGGGGAGGTGCTTTTACTAGTGGAAGATATGAATCAATGTCGCTGTGTCTATCACAGAACAGGGTAAAGAGCCAATCGATTGCTCTTTTACCACATAATCAGCTGCTCTTTACCACATGATCAGCTGTGTCCAATCACAGATGATCACGGTAAACACAGGTCGGTTACATCTACACTGACAATCGGGGCACTAATTATTAGTGTCCTGATTATCACTGCAGTCCCATCAGTGCTCATCAGTGAATGAGAAAAATTACCTATTTGCCAATTATAACAAAATATGAACTTTTTTTTTTTTGTTTTTTACATTTTCGTTTATTTAGCAAAAAAAAAAACCCAGTCTTGATTAAATACCACAAATCGAAAGCTCTAGTTGTGTGAAAAATTATATAAAAATGTAACCACTTGCTTGCTGGGCACTTAACCTCCCTTCTTGCCCAAGCCAATTTTCAGCTTTCAGCGCTCTCAAACTTTGAATGTCAATTACGCAGTCATGCAACACTGTAATAAAGAAAAAGAATTGCGCTAAGTGCCTGAACTATATATACAGACGTGAGGGGAGTCCTGCTGCTGAACACTATAACCCCGATATGAGGGCACAGAAGATAGATATAAAAAGTGCAGCGCTGGACATATAGCACAAATTTTTTGTGAACAGTGATAAATTAATAAATTAAATAACAAGCAACAGTAAATAGTATCCAATAACTAATAACAGATCTACAAATATATTACCATTAAGTGCTCATAAATATTGCAAAGACATAATAAACAATTAATAAAAAAATAATTAGTTCATTCGGTGAAAGTAAAATAAAGTCCAAAAATTATGATATGTTTGGTATTCAATGCGAGGCCCAGGGTCAATATTCCAGTGCTAGTGCTGCCCACCACCTGGTGATGAAGTAATGGAGGCTTTCCGGAAAGCCTGCGAGCGCCCTTATTCAGGGGGGTCAAAACAGGCTTAGTAGAGAGATGTAGACCACAGAGGGTGTGCTGCAGGAGACACTGTTGAGAAAACCACCAACCTCCTTCATGGACAACTGGTTAGCAACAACTTGAAGCACTTCACAAGGTGTAGTCCCAGGGTCACTTCACATAGAGCAGTTAATAATTGCTTCTATGAATCCAGCAAAGGTGAGCCATAAGTGCCAAAAGAGAAAAAGTGACTCCACTAGTGTAGAAAATCTTTGGCTGGTTTATTAAAGTTAAAAACCTAACCATGTAGTTCTTAGCAGGGATAGAACTACATGTGAAGTGCTTCAAGTTGTTGCCTGTTTTGACCCCCGTTGGAGCCTTGATCAGCTGAATTGGCTCCCAGACCATATTGGCTTTTATAACAGTACGAGTCACATTTCCAGGTAAGCCAGGTGATTCAACTAGTACTCTTAGGCCCCATGTACACGGGTCGCTGTTAAACGTATGTTCAGAGGCAGTTGGACACTTTTTTTTTTTTTCACCTGCTTCTGAACTCATTCAATGTTATCCTATGTGACCATGTACACAGTCTCGTTTATTGCCGTTTTTATGCAGTTGCGTTTTAACAGAGTTTCTTTGGAAGCAAAAAAATGGATTCAGACGCTGAAGATTTCCACGTTCCAGATGCAGCTAAAGGCGGTACCGGCGTTTAGACGTGTTTTTGTTTATAAGCTTTTTTAAAGGTACCCTATATTTTAGACCTGAAAAGACAAAAATATGATGGAAAACAATGAAAAAACATTAAAAAAAAAAAATGTAAATGTTTTAATTACTTGCGATGATTCATAGACCATATCTAGTAGGTACGCAGCTGTACGTACATGTTTACAAATTATCCTGCCGACATTTGCTGCACAATCAAAGGATGGGTCCAGTAGCGAAGCACTCTGACTCTGGACCTCTCGCGCAATTATCTACGTCATTCTAGCTTCATCAAGAGCAATGTCAGGAGCATTTCCTCACATATGCTCATTATGGGATCCATTGATAAAAAAAAGCACAGAAATAGAGGCAAATACAAGTAGACAACTGCTCTCTCCGCTGCTGCTACTCACTCTGGTCAAAATAGCTGAAATGGTTAACTTATAAGGTTTTTTTGAGCTTGGGGAGGGTCTTAAATGAGATAATCTTAATATACTCTTCTAGACGCAAACGCGGCTAAATGGGCGTTTTAAACGCCGGTTTCAAGGTGTCAAAATTAGTTCAGAGGACTTTGCCTCAGCGTCCCGTGTACATGGGGCCTTAGCAGTATTGTCTCTTTCTTTAAAGGCCCTAAACCTGTCAAAGTTTTTCTGATTTTACACCAACCATCTAACTGTTCTCTATGGTGACTGGGAAAATCCTGACATTTTTTCCTTACAAATGTTTTGGCAACCAATATCAGTTTCTGCGCTACTTTAACCACTTCAGCCCCGGAAGGATTTGCCCCCTTAATGACCAGGCCATTTTTTGCCCCCTTATTGACCAGGCCATCAGTTTTGCTTTAACTGACAATTGCGCGGTCATGCGCCACTGTACCAAACAAAATTGATGTCCTTTTTTTTTTTTTTCCCACAAATAAAGCTTTCTTTAGATAGGTAGATCTATCTATCTATCTATATATAATTTTTTACTTTTTGCTATAATACATATCCAAAAAAATAAAAGAACTAATTTATTTATCAGTTTAGGCCAATATATATTCTACATATTTTTGGTAAAAAAAAAAAACGCAATAGGTGTACATAGTTTGTAGATGCGATAACTTTTGCGCAAACCAAACTATGGGATAGTTTTTTTTTTTTTTTTGTTTTTACTGGTAATGGTGATCTGCGATTTTTAGCAGGACTGCATCATTGCGGCAGACAAATCAGACCCCGAATGTCACTTTTAGGGGACCAGTGACATTGATCAGTGCTATAAAAATGCACTGATCAATGTAAAAATGACACTGGCCAGGAAGGGGTTAACAGTAGGGGGCAATCAAGGGGTTAACTGTTCTCTGGGTGTGTTCTAACTGTAGGGGGGATGGGCTGGCAGGGACATGACAGAGATCACTGAACAGTAGATCTCTGACGTGACCCCTGTCAGAATGGGGATCTGCCTTGTTTACAAAGGCAGATCCCCATTCTGCCTCTACTAGGCGATCGTGGGTCGCTGACGAACATTGAGTCTGCCCGACCCACGGGCATGCTCCCGCAGCGTCCAACAAGAGCCTGCCCACTATCGCGCCTGCATCGGCCGACGTACAGCTACGTCGATTTGCGCAGGAGAGCCAACCTGCCACCGTATAACGACGGCGGCTGTTCTGCTAGAGGTTAACTGGCAATTGCACAATCGTGCAATTCGATTTTTAGCATTTTTTCCACACAAATGGAGCTTTCTTTTGGTGGTAATTCATCAACACTGGGTTTTCATTTTTTTTGCAATGTAAACAAAAAACAACCGAAAATTTTGAAATAAAAACTGATATCTCTTCAGGACTGGATGGAGGGGAACCCCACACCAAAATGTAAAAAAAAAAAAACGGTGTGGGGTCCTTCCCCTAAAATCCATACCAGACCCTTATCCGGGGATACTGGAATACCATTAGTAGTACAAGAACTAATGCGCAAAACCACAAACTAATATATAAAATAAACAATAGTATAAAATATTACTAAAATACGGTACCAGATAAAAAAGCTGCCAACATAGATGGGTGCTCTCAACACCCCAGTGGGTGAATAATAAAATATGATATGTGGCGCTAATCTACCCTCCTGTACCACACTGCAGAGAGCAAATTCACTACTATTGAATCAATCACCTTTCAACCATTCAAAGAGAAAGTAATCAGTAATTACAATTTTGCACACAGTCACTTTATTGATGTTAGGTGGCACGTAAGATTTATTTAAGATCATTACACAGTATACTATCAAGGACATTTTTGGCATTTTCATTTGAGATAGCAACTGGAGTTCTTCGCAGATCCCCTTTCTCTTTGAATGGTTGAAAGGTGATTGATTCAATAGTAGTGAATTTGCTCTCTGCAGTGTGGTACAGGAGGGTAGATTAGCGCCACATATTATCTCATTTTATTATTCACCCACTGGAATACCATTAATACTTGGTGACTTATTTGATAAGATTTAATGCTGTGACTTCTTCCTATGGAATATTTGGCTCGTCTTTGTTGTCCACACTCCTTTTTTTATATATACATTTTTGGTATAAACTTTTTTCATCTCTTTTTAATGTTCTCTGGATCGTTCAGTATCAGTCAGTCTTTAACCATTTCCCGACCAGCCGCCGCAGTTATACTCCACTGCGCAAGCCGTCGTAGCTAATAATAAAAATGCTATAAATCTATCCCCTATTTTGTAGACGCTATAACTTTAGCGCAAACCAATTAATATACGCTTATTGCGTTTTTTTTTTTTTAAATGTCGCTATTTTTTTGTTTGTTTATAGTGCAAAAAATAAAAACTGCGGAGGCGATCAAATACCACCAAAAGAAAGCTCTATTTGTGGGAAAAAAAGTACGTCAATTTTGTTTGGGTGCAACATCGCATGACTGCGCAATTGTCAGTTAAAGCAACGCAGTGCTGAATCGCAAAAAGTGCTCTGGTCAGGAAGGGGCTAAATTCCTCTGGGGCTGAAGTGGTTTAGCATCCCCAATCTAGGTTGGATTTTCTCCCGCAATGTCCTGAAAAGCTAGTCTACTTTTTCCTTTTATGTGCCCAGCTTCAATTTTCTGACAGATATTCTTGATTTATCTTTCTTTATCTTTCGGAACTTGCATTGAAACATTTGATTCATTTGTGATAGTTTCACACTATCAACAGAAATTTTGGCTTGCCTTATTTGTGCTGCCGCTTTTCTAGTTATTTCTGAAATCCAAGGTGACTTCTTGATCATAGATTCAGACCAGAAAAGAGCATTTTTTTACCCAGGCAAAGATCAGCACCACAAAGGAGCTGGTCCAGATTTTCAGGGCGAAGAAGGACCCTCCTATTCACCTTTTGCATGAGGTTCTTAGGCAAGATGGTGGCTTCGAAGCCATTCCCTATGCTCAGTTTCATTCGAGACTGCTGCAAAACAGTATCCTATCTGCTTGGAACAAAAGGGTCCAAGCCTTAGACCTCCCAATGCATCTGTCTCCAAAGGTGCCCAAGAGCCTCAGTTGGGGGGTGGTTAACCAAGAATCTGCAGAAAGGGAAATCCTTCATACCAGTTACATAGAAGTTGGTAAAAACAGATGCCAGCTAGGGTTGGGGAGCAGTCCTGGAAGAGGCGACTGCCAAGGGGAAATGGTCCAGAACCGATGTTCTGTCAGGGTTAAATCCGACAATGCCACGGCAGTGGCCTATATCAATCACCAGGGGGCAACAAGAAGTCTTGTGGCCCAGAGAGAGGTGAACCATAGCCTAACTTGGGCAGAAAATCAAGTTCCTTGCCTATCGGCAGTATTCATTCCAGGAATAGGAAATTGGCTAGCGGACTACTTGAGTCGCCCGCAGTTGTTCCCGGGGGGAATGGTCCCTTCACTCCGATATCTTCCTGGCAATATGCCAGAGATGGGGGATCCCGGACAAAGACCTATTTTGCGTCCAGGTTCAACAAGATCGACAACTTTGTATCAAGAACAAGGGATCCTCTAGCATGCGGAACAGATGCCTTGGTGACCCCGCGGATCAGTTTTCACTGATTTATGCATTCCCTCCTATTCTGCTGCTTCCACGACTTCTTCGCAGGATCAAGCAGGAAAGGAAGTCGGCGGTTCTTGTGGCCCAGAAGGTCTTGGCATGCAGAAATCGTAAAGATGGCGGTAGGCGATCCATGGACCCTACCACCATGTCCGGACCGGCTGTCGCAGGGTCCAGTATTCCATCCTACCTTACAAATGCTAAATTTAACGGTTTGGCTATTGAAACCCACATTCTGAGGAAGAGTGGGCTGTCAGGATCAGTTGTGTCTACCTTGATTAATGCAAGGAAGCCAGCCTCCAGAGTCATATATTATAGAGTCTGGAAGGCATATGTTTCCTGGTGTGAATCCAAGGGTTGGCATCCTAGAAAGTATGTCATAGGTAGAATCCTTGCTTTTCTGCAAATAGGGTTAGAGATGAAGTTGGCCTTAAGACCTGGCCTTTGATGGTACTTATTGGTATTGTTTCAGTGACCACTTGCTTCGCATTCCTTGGTCCGTAATTTTATACAGGGGGTAACTCGACTTAATCCACCGGTTAGGTCACCTCTGAATTCTTGGGACTTGAATTTAGTTCTGTCGGTGTTACAGAAACAGCCTTTTGAGCCAATTCAACATATTCCCTTGGTCCTTTTGACAAGGAAATTCGTTTTTCTGGTAGCCATATCTTCTGCACGAAGAGTATCAGAGTTGGCGGCTCTTTCTTGATTTCTTGAGCCATATTTCATTATTCACAAGCTACCCAGATGGGCTGTACATCATTAGTCTGGTATCTCTGCTGAAACCTGTCTGCCTTTGGTACACAAGTCACCTCGCACACCAAAGGTGGTTCCTTATCTGCCTTATTTTGATAGGTTTACTTGTAAGGAATGGGAACAACCAAAATCGCCCTTTGTGGTCCCCAAACGTTTCTCAGTACGCTACCCCTTTGAAGAAACGCTTTTAAAAAAGTGCACTACCCCACCAGTGGTGGACCCTCCTATTTCCAGGTTGAATAAAGCAACCATGATCCCCATCCTTTAAGGACCCCGCTGACAGGAAAGTGGAGGCTGTGGCATGCAGGTACGGCACTGGTGTCACAGACCCTAATTGAACGGGCCAAGCTTTTTTTTTTTTTTTTTTTTTTTTTTTTTTTTTCAGCGAGGTGTTTGTATGGGAGATATAGTTTCAACTTTATGGTTCAATCTCATCCCTTTACATATTCACATCATTGTGGCATTATCTTTCTTTACCCTTTATTACAAGATAGTTCTAAAAGCAAGCAGTACAAAAAACTCATAGGAATTGTTTTCACCCTAATCCCACCCCCCCCCCCCTCGCTACACCCTATTCCCCCACCTCTACCCCCTAGTGTCGTGACCTATACCAGTCCCTGTCCTCATCCTTCTCTTTTACAGTATTTAGTATGAGTCGTCTAGTTTGTTTATGTTTAGATTTAAGTTTAAATTTAAATTCAAATCCAAATAATAAATTTAAATGGGGCATCGAGCTAAGTTCCCCACGCCTCGGCCGCCTGAAGTGAGGACTTATACTTTACCCAATCTCTCCACATCTCTTCATAGGCTTCCATATCTAACCCTTCACTGTATCTCAGATATTCCAGGCAGTGAATTTCGTTTATCTTATTGAACCACTCCCGCAGTGTAGGTCTCCTTCTATCCATCCAATATCTGGGGATGAGGCTTTTAGCGGCATTAAGGAGGTGTGGTAACAATGATTTCAAGTACCTCTTCGTGGGCATTTTACTCCCATGATGTAAGCACACCCAGGGGTCGTCTAGGACAACCATGCTAATGATCTCGTAAATGATTCTCCTCATCTCCCCCCAGAATTTTTTAATCACCGGACAGTGCCACCATATATGCGCCATTGTCCCAATATCTCTGCAGCCCCTCCAACATAGTTGCGATGTTCCTTTCAGAATTTTGTGTGCTTTATCCGGGGTGATGTACATTCTCGCAAGGATTCTAAAGTTCATCTCGGATAACTTAAAGCTCACTGAGGTAACAGTTGCCCTTTTCAGAATTAGCCCAACCTCCCTTTCAGTGATCTTGATACCCAATTCTTCCTCCCACTTCTTAAAGTATGGCGGACACCCCACCACTCCTGCTTTAATCAATGTCCTATAAATCCTAGAGACACCTCCCCTCCTTTTTTTTTTTTTTCCACGAATACTTTTTCCAGGGGACATGGCTCTTTCATCGACCTTATTGGCTGCAGGAGTGTATCAACAAAATGTTTCAACTGCCTATACTTCCAAGTATCTATAGTGAACCAGTCTTCTTTAGCTTTCAGCTCCTGATATGTGCACATCTCACCCTGTCTCAAAATATCATTTAGTTGGACATCTTCCTTCAATATCCACCTCCCGAACATATCATCTTCCCTCCTAGGTCTAAAGTAATCTGTGCCCTTAAGCGGGATAAACGGTGAGTTGTACCCCCAGTGTTCCCTTTCGTGCAGTTTATCCCAAATGTTTAGTGCGTGTTTAGTGATATCCGGTGTTTTCGTACTCAATTTTCTATATTGTGGTGGGATCCATACTATCTTGCCCAACTCAACTTCAACTTCACCCATTGTTTTTCTTTGTTGTTTTTTACCCAATCTAGAATACGTGATAAGGCTATTGCTATATAATATTTTTTTAATATCTGGTGCCCCCCACCCCCCGTTCCTCTTATCGTTAACTTCTGAACCAGTGGTGACAGTCAGAAACGGGCTACTCTGCACTCCTTGCAGGAACCGTAAAAGATACATAAAGATCCGGCTGTTTGGAACGGGCACTTGCCAGCCCCCCACTCCAGCTGGAAATGAGGCTCTCTGACTATTACTGGCTTTCATTCTACAGATGTTAAATAAAAAGCTCAGTTAAAACGTAGCTGCAGAAAGAAAACTGGGGGACATTAATTGGCAGGAACAGAGGGAAAAGTGATCCACGTAAATATATATTCTCCCCCCTCTTTTTTTTTTTTTTCCCCTCTTCCCTGCTTGCCCTGCTCAGTTTTGAAGCATAGGGTCCGGTTGGGCTCCCAGGTGTGGACTCTTGGTGGGCTGCTGACGCTTGGTGGACAGACTAAACCCACAGTCTAAACCCACATTTGAGTAGGAACACCCTTGCACAGTAGAAGGGAGTACCCCAAGGATCGTGCGTAAACCGACAAAGCCACGAGAAAAAGGCCTCCAACGAGAGGTGGGTGCTCCTTGAAGCCTACGGAGAAAGTGGGGTAAATAAGGAAGTGGTGAAGCCGCTGTACCAGAAGCAACTGTGCCCTACTTCTTATCATTAAGAGGGGGCCCGGGAGAGCAGAGGGAGGGGTGAAAGAAGAGGGGAAAACAGGAAGAGGTCAGAGAAGAAGCCAAAATGAGAGGTAAATCAACAAAAGGGGCAATCGCTAATCAGCCTAGAACAAGTGCAAGCCCAGGAACTATCAGAAAATATATGGTAAACGATGGCAGCAAAGAAAGTAAAGATATCCCGGGTAAAACAGGGACCAAAAATAAAACCCCAGAAGGTACATCTAAAATTGGGGCGAGAAGACAGCTGGCTGACACTGAAATACAACCTTCTGGTAGCGAGGTAGCGGAAGAAACATTAGCAGAACCCCAACAGAAAAAGCATCTCCCTACAAAGGGAGAAATGGCAGAAATGTTCGCTAAACTGGAGGCGTTGATTAAAGAGGAGATCAATATCGTTCATGAGAATATGAGCCACATTCTAAAAAGAGTGGAGGGGGTAGAAAATATAGCGGACAAGCAAGGGGCGGAAATAATAGATCTGAAGCACCAGATGGAAGTAGTACAGATAGAACAAAGAAATATAAGGTACAAATTAGAGGACCAAGAGAATCGCAGTAGAAGGAAAAATCTCCGGATTAGAGGTCTCCCTGAGACACAAGGCGAAAAAGAAAACTTGCAAGAAAAAAATGGAAGTAATCTTTAAAGATTTGACAAATCCAAATGATGCTAGCTATAAACTAAAATTGGATGGAGTGCATAGGATCAGAAAGCCAGCGGAAATCAGGGGAGATGTCCCGCGCAACGTTATCATTAGATTTCATAATTATCAGGACAAGGAGCAGATCAACGTCAATCTAAGAAGAAATCAGCAAGCGAAGTATGGTGAAACAAACTTGCATATCTTCCAGGATTTGGCTGCAGACACCCTTATTAGGAGAACTTTGAAACCATTACTAGCGGTACTAAAAACGCACAAGGTACAATACTCCTGGGGCTTCCCTGCCTGTTTAATTGGTCGCAAAGATGGCTGTATGGCAGTGCTGAGATTTCCAGAGGTGACACAAAAATTCTGTCCGCGTTTAGCTATTCCCCCAATGGAGATCCTGGGATGGTGGGAAAGAACAGCCAACCAGGAGTCTACAGAGGAGCTAACTGCATGGAAGCCTATAATTAATGCAAAACGATCTTAAGGGTCAAGACTACTGTTGACTTAAAGGGAATTAATACTGGCTTCTCGACACTTCTGCAGCTGAAGGACTGGGGCGGGGGGGCCAGACAGGACGGGTCAATCTCCAATCCAGTGAGGAGGTATCGGCACTTGATTAGACCCAACCCGAGCTCAACCTCTGGGGGGACAACCGGAGGGCTAGGAGGAGTTGGAGGGCCACGGTTTAGTTTTGGGCACATGGGAGGCCCGTTTTTCCCCCAATGTATGGAGGGGGAATCCAGGGGGCTGGGGGGTGAAGGGAGGGGGGGTCGAGGGGGAGAGGGATGTTAGGTTAAAGAAATGGAGTCGTGGGCCTATTCCTTTCAGAGAAGTCCAAGGAAAAAGGAGAGGGAAGAGGAAAAGGAAAGAAAGGAAGAAAAAAAGTGAGAGGATGTCTAACTTAAAAATAATTTCTTATAATGTCAGGGGCTTGAACTCCCCCACAAAACGAGCCAATATCTTAGGTGAACTGAAATTACTGAAAGCCGAGGTGGCAATGCTCCAAGAGACACACTTAAGCATTAGCAAGTGCCAAAAAAATCTTCTCTAGAGACTTCCCGGTATGGTTTTATGGTGACTCACCGTTTAGGGGGGCAAGGGGAGTGGCCATAGGGTTTGCCAGAGAGGTTAGGTTTGAGCTAGAGGAGAGATTGGCCGACCCCGAGGGCCGATTTCTCTTAAGAGGTAAAATCAACGGCGCGGAGTGCTCTCTGGCAAACATTTATGGGCCAAACAAGAATACACACAGATTTGTAATAAGCACCCTGGTAAAATTTGAAGAATTTAAGAGGGGGGGCCATCATTGCGGGGGACTTTAATCTATGCTTGGATCCCGTAAGAGATTGTACGTCGCATGTCCGGGGGACAGGTGGAGCATGGGTAGGTAAACTTAAATAGAAGCTGTACCAACTCCAGCTGGTAGACGTATGGAGGATGCAACATGGTAATACAAGAGATTATACATTCTACTCTCCCGTTCATGCGACGTACTCGAGATTGGGTCTCTTTCTGGTCGAACACCGGCTGCTGGAGGCGGTTACAGGGGTGGTTATTGGTAACATGACATTTTCTAATCATGCATCGGTGTGCTTACAAATAAAAATAGGGGAACCCCGTACACATGGTATAGGTTGGAGACTAAATGAAGACCTGCTCCAAGATAAAGAGATTTTGAAGAGAATTAAATCTGTATTTTAAAATAAATGTTCCCGGGGAGACCACCAAGGCTACAGTTTGGGAGGCTCATAAAGCATACATTAGGGGAATACTAATGATGGTAGGGTCGGAAAGAAAAAAGAGATTGATAAAAGAAAAGAAAGTCCTCTCTAAAGAAAACCAAGAATTAGAACAGCAACACAAAACATCGGGAAAGAGAGAGGTGTGGATAAGCTTACAAAGGAGAAGAGAAGAGATGAGGGCCTTAATGGAGCTGGAAACGCGTAAAATGTATAATTTGGTCAAAAAAGAAAGATACATTAATGGAAACAAACCGGGCAAATTAGTAGCCAGGGCCTTGAAAAAAAAAGAGACTAACTATATTGAAAAAATAAGGTCCAAGTCAGGGGAAATTAAATATAAAATGTGCGATTGTCGCAAGAGCCTTCCAAGAATTTTATGGAGAGCTATATGTGATAAACTTAAATAACCCGCACGAGGCCAACAGAAGTAAAAGAGGGGAGAATAAAAATGTTTTTAAAAACGCATGTTTACATAAAATAGCGGAAAGTGATAAAGACATCTTAGACGCTCCTATAACAGAACAGGAACTTATGAAAGCCCTCCGGGACACCCCAACTGGGAAAAGCCCAGGACCAGATGGGCTGACTGTCCTTTATTACAAAAAATTCCAGGAATTATTGATCCCAATCATGTGTTCGTACATGAACGGGATAGGGGAGAACTGGGAGATGAGGAAAGAAGCTTTAGAAGCTAGTATCGCCATCATCTGGAAGGAAGGGAAGGACAGTACGTTATGTTCTAGCTACAGGCCCATTTCCCTTTTAAATGTGGACACGAAATTATTCGCGAAGATTTTAGCCGATAGATTGAAACAGATAATCAATGAGATTATCCACCCAGACCAGGTGGGTTTCGTGCCGGGGAGAGAGGGGAGAGATAATGGTATAAAGACGTTAATGGTGGTCCAGAAAATAAAGGATAGCAGAGCCCCAGGTCTACTCCTGTTGATTGATGCTGAAAAAGCTTTCGACAGGGTAGACTGGGGCTTTATGTGGGACACCCTTGAGGAGATCGGCCTAGGAAATAAAATGCTTAGTTGGATAAAGGCCCTATATACACACCCCACAGCAAGAGTTAAGACGAACGGTACTCTATCTGAACTGTTTACAATGTATAACGGCACCAGACAGGGGTGCCCACTTTCCCCACTGTTGTTCGTGTTGACGCTGGAACCCCTACTTGCAAAGATAAGGCTCAATCCCGACATCAGTGTGGTAAAAATAGGGGAAGAAGAGTACAAAATAGCTGCCTTCGCGGACCACATTTTACTTTGTCACCCGCCCGAGGATTACTCTCCCGAACCTGTTAGAGACTATTAAGGCCTATGGTAGATTATCTAATTTTCGGGTTAACACAACTAAGTCAGAAATTATGGAAATAGTTGAAGAGAAAGAAGGGGAAAAGGCATACCAAAAGAGCCTTCCATTTAAATGGGGGATAAACAAGCTTAAGTATCTAGGAGTTAAAATTACCACAGCGATAGAGTACTCCATTGTTTCAAGCCAATTTCATAACACTCCTCAGTGAGATCAGGACCGATCTGAACCAATTTGTCAGGAGGCACAAGCCGCCTCCGTCCGCCGGGCTCCACGGCGCATGCGCGGAGGACTCACGCTGCGCCGTGCACTCGTTCGCGGCCCAGCGGTGCGGCGCGCGCGGGTGCACGGCGGTCCCCGTATGCGCGCCGTGGCCGTGCGGGTGCCCGGCGGCGCGTCACGCTGACGCGCTCGCCGGTGGGCTACTTCTGACGGCTCCAGCGCCCAGTCGGGTTGCTGGTTAGTCGTCAGCTGTGCCCTGTCCTGTACCCAGTTTCCTTAGTGCTACTCTCTCTGCCTGCTGTTACCCCCAGACCTCTGCTAGTTAAACGGATACTCTCTCTGCTTGCTGGATACCCCTGACCTCTGCTAGTTAAACGGATACTCTCTCTGCTTGCTGGATACCCCTGACCTCTGCTAGTTAAACGGACACTCTCTCTGCCTGCTGAATACCCCTGGCCTCTGCTAAGTAAACGGACTCTCTCTTTGCCTACCGGATACCTCTGACCTCTGCTTGTTTTACAGATACCCCTTGTCTGCCTGATACCCCTGATCTCAGCTTGTTACACGGACTTGCTCTGGCCAGATACCCCAGTCTCAGCTAACCACTTGTTTGCAGCTTCTCCTGTGTCCACGGCTACACGGACTTCCTTCTGGAATCCAGTCCCTTCCGGAAGCCCGTGCCTCCGCGTGCCCCCAACTCCCTGTATCACCTCCAGGGGTCGGGTGCGCGTGGTCGTAAGGGCGAGCCGCTCTCGGCATCTCGGCCTCGGTGAGTATAGTCTCTGACACAATTCCCGCGTAATCAACTCTCATGGGGAGGTAGAATAAATTTATTTAAGATGATGATCCTGCCAAAAATCATTTTTAAAATACAAATGCTTCCAATATCAATCCCGCAGAGTTATTTCAACAAATTGCACACTGTTTCTAAAGTTTATATGGAGAGGGAAAAAACCCCGAATGAATGGGCCAAGCTTTTGCGACAAGGTCTGGGTAGTGAGCAGGTTCCCGCTGCTTATGTTGATTTAGCAGACCAGCTGGTCCATGGGCAGCAGTATATTTGTGATGCAGCCTTGGATGCAGCTCCTGTGCTGTCCAAGCTTTCTGTTTCAGCGGTGGTGATTAGATGTGTGCTGTGGCTCAAGAATTGGTTGGCAGCCCAAGCCTCTAAAAAAAAAGCTCTCATTGATCTGCCCTTTCAAGGTGACCGCCTGTTTGGGGCTACCCTGTATGACATCATTAAGGGTGTCATGGAGTAAGAGTACCTTCCTTCCTCAATCTAGGAAAGGGAAGGACCCTCGTCGCAGATGGGGCCTTCCTTCTCAGCCCATAAATTCTTCCGGGCTCCCGTTACTGCAGATAAAGGAAACGTATCTCTCAAGTCTTCCCTGGGAAGTTCCAAGCAATCTTGGTCTGGTAAGCCTAGAACAGGTTTCTCCGGATCCACTGACAAGACTCCTTCAGCATGAAGGTCTGCCCTCTCCCATTGCTGGGGTGGGGGGACATCTTCGCTGGTTTCCAGATTCATGGACCTCCTTCGTGAGCGTCAAGGAGGTCCACGAATTGAACCTTTTGGGGAAACCAAAGAAGGGGGACAGAATTTGTCCACTTCAGGGGGCCCTGTGTCTCCTTGTGTGGGTATAATTCCTGTAAAGTTTCGGATGACGTCCGAACTACCCAAGGTCTGCTCTAACCCCGTTCAGGAAATTGGACTAGCTGGGTCTGACTCTGGAGTGAATGCTGACCAGGTTAGTAGTTTTTCTTCTCAAATGTCGGCCCCTTCAGCAGGTTCAGTTCAACAGGAAGTAACTGAGGCTTGTGGCAATCTCGTGGGTTCCTCTGGTAGACACCACAGTTGCCCTAGTGCCACTGCGGGGCCAATATCTTCCTCTTCTGCGGTGCCTGCGAAGGACCAAGGAGGAAAGTCTTCTGGTGGCTGTAAATGTCCCTTGGAAGGTACCTCTCAAAGAGGACCAGTTATACCGAGGGCTGAGCTTACATCCTGCTTTACAGTAATTGGTTTTAATGCCCTAGACATTGAATGTCAGGTACTGAGGGACAGAGGTCTGTCGGGATCAGTGATCCCTACTGTGGTAAAGGTGAGAAAGTTGACTTCTGGTAAGATATACCATTGTACGTGGAAAGCGTACATTTCTTGGTGTGAGTCGATTGGCGTTCATCCTCGATCCTTTTCTGTGGCTCGGATCTTAGCTTTTCTTCAACAGGGAGTTGAACAGAAGTTGGCGTTGAGCACCATCAAGGGCCAGGTGTCTGCCTTAGCAGTCTTCTTTCAACAACCCCTAAACGCTCACTCTTTAGTTCGTACCTTCATTCAAGGAGTCATGCATGTGGCTTCGCCTGTACGGTCTCTTTTGCCACAATGGGATTTAAACTTGGTGCTATCGGTTCTCCAGAAACCTCCATTCGAGAATATTCGGGAGATTCCCTTACCTACGTTGTCCCAGAAGGTGGCATTCTTAGTGGCTATTACCTCGGCCCACAGGGTTTCAGAGTTGGCGGCATTATCTTGCTGTAGTCCCCATTTAGTACTCCATAGGGTTAAAGTGAGCACAGCCATTTGTGACCCTGTCCCTGTAGGCTCTCTTTCTCTGAGTAAGTCTGTTTGCAATTAACATATCTTGGTAACCCTTTCTAACTGGACTCTGCATTTTGTCACTTGTACACTGTATCAATATCTTGTACTTTTATAGTTTTAGAGCTCTGGTACAGTCTGTTGCTGTCTCCTATTACGTTTAAGGTGAAAGCTGATAGAATGCAGCAAAGGAACAGCGTCACAATTATAACTGTTGGGTGCCATTTTCCACTTGAAAATTTCCACCCTTTTTAATGAGGTAACTATTCAGCCTGAGGAAACTTAGCATCATCTGCTTGTTCCTTTCTTGCCCTTCGGATTAAAAGAAATCTCTTCCTGCTGCTACTGTTGTTTCTAGCGCATCCTGGATCATCTGGTTTCTGATTTTGCTCTCTGGATTATCTGGTTTCTGATTTTGCTCTGCTGTTTGCCTTCTGTGACTTGATTACTGCCAGCTGCCTTGTAAACGGTCTGGGTTCTACCTTTTTTTTTTTTTTTTTGGTATGTAATTGCTTACTGCTTTTTGGTGCAATGTGTGTGTTAAAAGAATCAGTTCCATTGTGTACAGATCTTCAGGATGATGAGCAGGGGCCTCCGTAAGTATTCTCATGTTTACCAACCCCTTGAATGAACACAGGAATGCTCACTACAGTGCACTCTGATTCATTCACAGGTGATGACATAGTAAACATCAGTCCAATGTTTACTACTATGCCTTTTGTTTGTGAATGAGCACAGAATTCTCTGTGTAGAACATTCCTGTTTGTTACAGAGGTCAGGTTTGCAGAGGAGGAGATTGAGGAATGTGTCCTCTTAGTCAGTCTAAAGCCTAGTACACATGGGCCAAATGTCAGGTGGCATTGGCCAGTTCAAAAGAAACCAGCCAACATTCAGCCCATGTGTACTGGAGTCGGGGCCGGCTTCTGTCGAAGGGGCATGACCAAAAAAGATCTGCCGATCTGCTCCCAATGAGCACTGTCAACCAATGACCTGAAAGAGCTGACCAGCGTGTTCTGGCGGGGGGCTTCCCCCTGTCAGAACACCATAGAATAGCAGGGGAGATCACTGTACTAACATCGGATTGTTAGTACAGTTGCTTCTCCTGAGCTGTCAGGTTTTTTTTCTTGTCCAGCCCTGCTAATGTGTTTGTGGCTTTAGTCAAAAGTGAAACATCAGGGCCTATTTCCCAAAAGACCTCTGAAAATACTGTAAAAAATTTAATACAAACCTAATTAACCACTTCAGCCCGGGGGATTTGGCTGCTCAATGACCAGAGCTCTTTTTACAATTTGGCACTGCGCTGCTTTAAGTGGTAATTGCGGGGTCATGCAGTGCTGTACCCAAACAAAATTTGTGTGCTTTTTTTTCCCACAAATAGAGCTTTCTTTGGATGGTATTTGATTTGCCTCTGTGTTTTTTATTTTTTGCAATATAAACGGAGAAAATTTTGAAAAAAAAAATAAATATATATATATAAAAAACCTCAATTTTAGTCATACATTTAGGCCAAAATGTATTCAGCCACATGTCTTTGGTAAAAAAATGTCAATAAGCCTATATTTATTGGTTTGCGCAAAAGTTATAGCGTCTACAAACTAGGGTACATTTTCTGTAATTTACACAGCTTTTAGTTAGACTGCCTATCTCATTTCTTAATGTGCTAAAGTGGCAGGGCAGTACAACCTTATTCTTATTTTGGAAAGTAGACACCCCAAGGAAATTGCTGAGAGGCATGTTGAGCCCATTGAATATTTTATTTTTTTGTCACAAGTGATTAAAAAATGACAAAAAAAAAAAATTGACACAAAGTTGTCTCTAAATGATATATTGCTCACACGTGCCATGGTGTAATTCCATATGTGCCATAGTCATATGTGGAATTACACCCCAACATACATTTTGCTGCTTCTCCAGAGTATGGGAATACCTTATGTGTGAGACTTTTTTGGGAGTCTAGCCATGTACAGGACCCCGAAAACCAAGCACCGCCTTCAGGATTTCTAAGGGCGTACACTTTTTATTTCACTCCTCACTACCTATGACAGTTTCGAAGGCCATGAAATGTCAAGATAGCCCCCCCCCCCCCAATGACCCCATTTTGTAAAGAAGACACTTCAAAGCTATTTGCTGAGAGGCATGTTAAGTCCATGTAATATTTTATATTTTGCCACAAGTTTTGAGAAAATTCATTTTTGTTTTTTTGTTTTTTTTTTACACAAAGTTGTCACTAAATGATATATTGTTCAAACATGGCATGGTTATATGTGGAATTACACCCCAAAATACATTCTGCTTCTCCTGAGTATGGGGATACCACATGTGTGAGACTTTTTGGGAGCATAGCTGTGCACAGGACCCCGAAAACCAATCACCGCCTTCAGGATTTCTAAGGGCGTACATTTTTTATTTTACTCCTCATTACCTGTCAGTTTCGAAGGCCATAAAATGCCAAGATGGCACAAACCCCCCCCCCCCAAATGACCCCATTTTGGAAAGTGGACACCCCAAGCTATGTGCTGAGAGGCATGTTGAGTATTTTGCAGATCTCGCTTTTTGTCACAAAGTTTTGAAAATTTAAAAAAGAAAAAAAAAGTATATTCTTTCTTCATTTTCAAAAAAAAAAAATCGTTCCTCTTCACTCTCATCTGTCATGCTCAGAAACGCGTAGGCATTTTCCCTACTGTACCTTTTGATTTGACATTTTGGCCCCTAAATTTACTGGTACACTAGTGAGACTCAGGAAAAAAGAGCACTGACTGTCAGCGACTGCTTCCGACGCTACCAAAAAAACTGTTAGCCTTCGCAGGGATCAGGCCTGACTCTGGGAATGCTGCAGTTTTATGTGTTTTGTAAGTGACAGTGATCGATTGATACTGTACTTGGGAGGTCTGGGCTGGGCGGAGGGGCTAAACGCAGGTGCTAGCAGGTGTCTGGGCTGATCCTGCTAACACTGCTTTTTTGGCAACCCTAAACTACTGGGGACGTTAGTATAGATCTGATCCGATATTGATCCATTCAAACACTATACTACTAAGGGAGGTGTATGGTGCGTGCATGGGTGTTCGTGCTACTGGCACTAATCTGACTCTGCCGGGGGCAACGCAGATCCTAATTTATGCTAAAATCTAACTGATATAAGTCGCCAGGTGATCAGGGGGTTAAACCTTTATTTAAGTAATATACGGCGGGTGCCCTGACGCTATATAAAAAATAACTAGCTAACCAGTGTCACCGTGACACTAATACGGTGATCACTAGTGACACGTAGGCAGAGGAACAAAGAAACTTGCAGAGCTGTGCTGTGAATAGACTAGCTCTCTGCTTATATGTTTCTAAGTTACCTCAAAATTTCCAGCTGCTTTTATCTCCTGCGTTGGAGATATTGCGCTGATAACAGAGGAACGGAGCAGCAGAAAGACACAGGGCTTAAGGCTTTGGAGAGCGATAAATAAACATTACAGATATATGTGCCCAGGTCAGATTTCATGAATAGGGTTTACATCCACTTTAATGGACATCACACCTTTTGGGACTTCACTGACAGTCATTTGGACTCTATATTTAAATTTCAGTTTGATTTAACTGGTACAACTCTCCATCCCCTGTTTTATATGATTTTTAATTTGTGGAACCATGTCTGAATTGGATTTTATCCTTTTTAGAGGGACTTCTCTAACACATAACAAGACCTTTGAGCTTTGCAACTTGTTGAGCTTTACTTTAATTCCACTTTAGTTATGAAGGCCTCTCAGAGGCATCTATGTTGATGATTCAAATTGAAGTAACATCTGTATATATGCATAGAACAGTGGCGTCGCTAGGGGGTGGCTACTGGGGCTATAGCCCCAAGTCTCTAGGGCAGGCATGCGGTCGTGTGGTCACACCATTTAGGAGCCTTCCTTCCTTCCCCCTGGCCCCCACCGCTGTCATTCTCAAGGCAGCGTGGAGAATGGGAGGCAGCGGATAGCAATGAGAGAGCCAGGAGGCACAGCAGCACTTTATGAAGGGCAGGGTGGGTTGGGAGCTGCATGAGTTAACTAGCAGGTGATAGAATACTAGGACACTAGCAACCACTCACCTGTTTGTTAATAGGAAAAGTTAACCTTGGCCCCTTCCCTTTCCTTACCTTCATCCAGTGCTGCTGTGCCTCCCGACTTCTCTCCAGTCTGTGTAAGGTAGGCAAAAGGACATGGCTGTGGATGGAAAGGCAATGGTTAAATGAAGACGGCATTGCTGTGTGTGTGTGTGTGTGTGTGTGTGTGTGTGTGTGGGGACGGGGGGGGGGGACTGATGATTTGAAGATGGTGGCAGAGCACATTATTGTGATATGAAGAGGGGGATGTGAAAGGGGAGCAGTGTTGTGGGGGGAGGGGAGCAATACTGTTTCTTACTAAATTTAATATCCTGGAAACTGAACTTCACTATGGGGACTGCTTTTGTTTATTTTTATTTTGGCTGCTATATGAGATCTGGCCATGAACCATTGCTCCTGAGGGAGTAATAGGGATCCAGGATTTAATCTGTGTATTTGCGGATGATACTAAGCTAAGCAGGGCAATAACTTCTCTGCAGGATGTGGAAACCTTGCAAGAAGATCTGAACTTATTAATGGGGTGGGTAACTACAAGGCAAATGAGGTTTAATGTAGAAAAATGTAAAATAATACATTTGGGTGGCAAAAATATCAATGCAATCTATACACTAGGGGGAGAACCTCTGGGCTGGAATGGAAAAGGACTTGGGGGTCCTAGTAGATGATAGGCTCAGCAATGGCATGCAATGCCAAGCTGCTGCTAACAAAGCAAACAGAATATTGGCATGCATTAAAAAAGGCATAATTCGAGAGATAAAGCGATAATTCTCCCACCGTACAAGACTCTGATCCAGCCGCACCTGGAGTATGCTGACCAGTTCTGGGCAACAGTCCTCAGGAAAGATGTGCTGGAAATGGAGCAAGTACAAAGAAGGGCAACAAAGCTAATAAAGGGTCTGGAAGATATTAGTTATGAAGAAAGGTTGCGAGCACTGAACTTATTCTCTCTGGAGAAGAGACACTTGAGAGGGGATATGATTTCAATATACACATACTAGTGACCCCACAACAGGGATAAAACTTTTTTGCGGAAGGGAGTTTAACACGACTCATGACCACTCATTAAAATTAGAAGAAAAGAGGTTTAACCTTAAACTACGTAGAGGGTTCTTTACTGTAAGAGAGGCAAGGATGTGGAATTCCCTTCCACAGGCGGTGGTCTCAGCGGGGGAGCATCGATAGTTTCAAAAAACTATTAGATAAGCACCTGAACTACCGCAACATACAAGGATATACAATGTAATCCCACACATAGGTTGGACTTGTGTCTTTTTTTTTTTTTTCAACCTCACCTACTATGTAACTATAACATATTGAGACTCTGATCAGAGAATCATGTGAATCTTATGCCGCATACACATGACCGGTTTTGCCGTCGGAATAAACTCAGAAGGTTTCTCCGACGGAACTCCGTAATTCCATTCAAGCGGTCTTGCTTACACACGGTCAAACAAAAGTCCCACTGCCCAGAACGCGGTGATGTACAACACGTACGACGGGACTAGAAAAAGGAAGTGCAATAGCCAGTAGCCAATAGCTTCCGTCTCGTACTTGCTTCAGAGAATGCGTCGTTTTTGGTCCGTCGGAACAGCATACAGACTAGCGGTTTTCCCGATAGGAATTGGTTCCGTCTGAAATATTTAGAACCTGTTTCATTTCTAGGTCCGTCAGAATTTTCGAAAAAGAAAGTCCGATGAGGCATACACGCGATCGGAATAGACGATGAAAAGCTTCCGTCGGACTTTTTCTGTCGGACATTCCGCTCGTGTGTACGCGGCATTATACTGATCTGATGTGGGTCTGAGCATTATTTAGTGGTGAGCCTCCAACTGCTGCACAAGGGTGGTGTGCTTTTTCTATCTGGGATCTTTGGATAGTCTTGAACCCTTCCTGCTGACACTTCTGAGTTGAATAGCTATAAGGACCTCTTTCCCCTATGAACTGACATTCATATTAATTGGTTTTATGGACGCTTACATCCTAACCACACAGTTTAATTATTCCTTGAATTAATTCATTGCATTATACATTTTTTTTTTTTTTGTTTGCACTTATTTTGATCGCTGCAAGTGAAGGTTGCTTATGTGGTTACAGAAGCTCTGCACATTTCTCTCTATATTGATATATTTTGTACCTAACTATTGTGCTACCAGCTCCATTTTCTACCATTATACTAGCCATAGCACAGAAAATCTTTTTTCTTTATTTTAAGTGTGTGGGTGTGTGTGTGTGTGTGTGTGTGTGTGTGTGTGTGTGTGTGTGTGTGTGTGTGGGGGGGTAAAAGAAGCAGTGCTGGTAGGTAGGTGGATTTGTAGGGGGGCAGTGCTGTGTGTTATGAGGGGTGAAGTAAAGGGGGCAGAGCTCTTGAGAGGAAGATGTAAAGGGGAGCAATGCTGTGGGGAAAGGGGGGCAGTGCTGTGGGGGGAACGTGAATTAAAGGGGGAAAATGCTGCGGGGGTAGGGGATTTGAAGCAGGCCAGTGCTGTGGGCAAGGAGATGTGATGTTAAGGAAGATAAGTGCTGTTGGGGGATGAGGGGGCAGTGGTGTGTGTGGGGAGGTTTATGTGAAGGGGACAGTGGATACTAATGTGAAGTGGGTGACTGATGTGTGGGGGACTGAGGACACTGATGCGAAAATAGGATTAGGATATAAAATGAGGGGACTGTGTTAGGATCTGAGACATCGCACAAATATGTGATTCGGACCTCTGTGGGAAGAAAATGTTGCTGTTCGGACCTCCACAAATTTTATTTCAATACCTCTGCTCTAGGGTGACCAGGGCAGGTGCTGAGGCAGAGGGGGAGCGGTCCGCCCGGGTGCCACACACTGGCAGGTCTCGAGCTGACATCGCCCGATGTGTCATCTCTAATTTTAATTGTCGGGCACCCGCCATCATAAAGTCCCGCCTCCTGGTATGGCTCCTTTGACAGGCAGCACACTTGTCCAGTGCCAGGGCATATGCTGTCTATCATAGGTGGGAGCCTATCCAGGAAACCTGAAAGGGGATCTCTGGGGAGTCTGATGTAAGGAAGGGGCTCTCTAGGGACCCTGTTGTAAGGAAGGGGCCCTCTGGGGACCCTGATGTAATGAGGGAGAGTCTCTGGGAACCCTGATGTAATATGGGGGCTCTGGGGACCCTGATGTAAGTGGGCGGCCTCTCTGGAGATCCTGATGTAAGGAGGGCTCTCTGGGGACCCTGATGTAAGTGGGGGGGCTCTTTAGGGACCCTTATGTAAGGGGGATCCGCACTCAGATATGTAATGATATTTTATATATGTATGTGTATATATACAGTGGGGACGGAAAGTATTCAGACCCCCTTACATTTTTCACTCTTTGTTATATTGCAACCATTTGCTAAAATCATTTAAGTTCATTTTTTTTTCCTCATTAATGTACACACAGCATCTCATATTGACAGAAAAACACAGAATTGTTGACATTTTTGCAGATTTATTAAAAAAGAAAAACTGAAATATCACATGGTCCTAAGTATTCAGACCCTTTGCTGTGACACTCATATATTTAACTCAGGTGTTGTCCATTTCTTCTGATCATCCTTGAGATAGTTCTACACCTTCATTTGAGTCCAGCTGTGTTTGATTATACTGATTGGACTTGATTAGAAAAGCCACACACCTGTCTATATAAGACCTTACAGCTCACAGTGCATGTCAGAGCAAATGAGAATCATGAGGTCAAAGGAACTGCCTGAAGAGCTCAGAGACAGAATTGTGGCAAGGCACAGATCTGGCCAAGGTTACAAAAAAATTTCTGCTGCACTTAAGGTTCCTAAGAGCACAGTGGCCTCCATAATCCTTAAATGGAAGACGTTTGGGACGACCAGAACCCTTCCCAGAGTTTACCGTCCGGCCAAACAGAGCTATCGGGGGAGAAGAGCCTTAGTGAGAGAGGTAAAGAAGAACCCAAAGATCACTGTGGCTGAGCTCCAGAGATGCAGTTGGGAGATGGTTAGAAGTTGTAGAAAGTCAACCATCACTGCAGCCCTCCACCAGTCGGGGCTGTATGGCAGAGTGGCCCGACGGAAGCCTCTCCTCAGTGCAAGACGCATAAAAGCCCGCATGGAGTTTGCTAAACACCTGAAGGACTCCAAGATGGTGAGAAATAAGATTCTCTGGTCTGATGAGACCAAGATAGAACTTTTTGGCCTTAATTCTAAGCGGTATGTGTGGAGAAAACCGGGCACTGCTCATCACCTGTCCAATACAGTCCCAACAGTGAAGAATGGTGGTGGCAGCATCATGCTGTGGGGGTTTTATTCAGCTGCAGGGACAGGACGACTGGTTGCAATCAAGGGAAAGATGAATGCGGCCAAGTACAGTGATATTCTGGACGAAAACCTTCTCCAGAGTGCTCAGGACCTCAGACTGGGCCGAAGGTTTACCTTCCAACAAGACAATGACCCTAAGCACACCGCTAAAATAACGAAGGAGTGGCTTCACAACAACTCCGTGACTGTTCTTGAATGGCCCAGCCAGAGCCCTGACTTAAACCCAATTGAGCATCTCTGGAGAGACCTAAAAATGGCTGTCCACCAATGTTTACCATCCAACCTGACAGAACTGGAGAGGATCTGCAAGGAGGAATGGCAGAGGATCCCCAAATACAGGTGTGAAAAACTTGTTGCATCTTTCCCAAAAAGACTCATTGCTGTATTAGATCAAACGGGGGCTTCTACTAATTACTGAGCAAAGGGTCTGAATACTTAGGACCATGTAATATTTCAGTTCTTCTTTTTTAATAAATTTGCAAAAATGTCAACAATTCTGTGTTTTTCTGTCAATATGGGGTGCTGTGTGTACATCAATGAGGAAAAAAATGAACTTAAATGATTTTAGCAAATGCCTGCAATATAACAGAGTGAAAAATTTAAGGGGGTCTGAATACTTTCCATCCCCACTGTGTATGTGTGTGTGTGTGTGTGTGTGTGTGTGTGTGTGTGTGTGTGTGTGTATATGTATATATCTCTCTGACGCAATTGCTTTTTTATTTTTTTGAATTTTCTCTACCCCATTGTACATAATCCCAAATTATTTAGGCTTCCCACACCCTAAGACTTATGTTGCCCTGTGTTGCCTGAAGTTTGTCTTGAGGTATGCTACCCCTATTTTCTCTCCCCACTTCTTTTTTTGCATTGCATGGTAATATCCTAATATTAGGATCAATACACTCCTTGTGGTGCTAATCTCTCCTAAGACCTAAGGGGAACCTTTTAAATTTAAGTGCCCCCTCCATGGGATGACATATTGACTCTCACATCTGCTCAATGCACTTTCACTTGACTACTGTTGCCTATGGCAAAGCTACTAAAATAGTGTCAAAACATGCTGGGTAATCTTATTGAGACACTTTTGTAATTGTATTGATGGGATCTCTTGCAATAAAGAGAGGATTTGAGAGGAATAGAGGTAATGTGAATTATAGGTGGAGGAAAGGCTAAGAAGAAAGAAGATTTGAGAAAGCCTAAGAGATAAAGAAAAACAAGAATCAATAAGGTTAAGAGGATTTTGAGAGAAAGATAAGGAATAAATTGATGGGAGTACTGTGAAATAGAATAGGAGATTGACAGAGAGAAACATATTTAAACATAGAGATACTGCTGATAAAGATGAGAAGGCTGCACTGCTCTCCATGATAGGATAACACTTCATGGTTAGTAAGTAAAGATAAAAGAAAGACACAGAGACCAATAATGGTGATACAGTATATCAATAAAATGTAATGAATGTTAAAAGTATTAAAGGTTATATTTTAATCAGTGGGCAGGTTACTATATGCATACTTTAGCATTGACCAGTGCATCTTTCTAGTGCTCCTTGGCTTTCCAGCTTTACCATAATGAAATGTTTAATAGATCCTTGCTAAAAATTGATATCCTAGATTCTGACAATTCTTGTTGTTCAAAGTGTCATCTCCTCTCTACTCTGAGTATAGCACAATACTATCCCATCTACCAGCCCCCCCCCCCCTTTTAGGATTGTGGAATCAATTGGAACTACTTCCTTTCCGTACTGTCCCTCAGTACTATTTCGCCTCTCATCTTGTATGGCAGAATATGATTTTTGGACATTACAAAAATTTGGTCCTTAAAATCTTGTTTAAAAAAAAAAAGAAAGCAACAAACATGTTATACTCACCTCCACTATGCAGTTGGTTTTGCACAGAGCAGCCTGGATCCTCCTCTTTTTTGGGTCCCTCTTCACTGCTCCTGGCCCCTCCCTCCTGTCGAATGTCCCCACAGCAAGCAGCTTGCTATGGGAGCACCTTAGCCAAGTCACAGCTCCGTGCGTCCATTTAGACATGGAGCCCCAACCCAGCCCCGCCCCTGATTTGGTTAACTGACTGACAGCCGCAGGATGACCAATTATTCCGCTGCTGCCAATCAGGAGAGTCCCGGAGTCCATGCATTCCTGTGCAGGGAGTTCCATCCATATCAATTGGGATGCAGTGGCTGCATGGACACAGCCACTGTTCCCAACTTGACATCTATGTGGGTGCATGTCCCTGAACTCACTCTGTGTTTGGGCGTGGGTTACTTTTCCACAGTTGCCAGGCCTGTTCGTTGTGTTGGAGGTTTTCAGTTCTTATGAGTCTACCTATTGTGAACTGGTAGGCTGGCTTTGCAGAAGTGTATAGCTGACAGGAGGAGCCTCCTGCTGACTTGAGTGGCAAGGGACAGGGGGGGTACAGGCAGCCTTCCCGTGCTGAGCCAGAACCCCATCGAGTCAGCAGGGAGGTCTAAGAATGCCTGTAAACTGTTGGGGAGGAGTGGGCATTAGTGAGGACAACAGCTTGTAAGAAAAATCTAGGTTCAGTCATGTGACTGGGCAAGGCTGATACTGTACCGTGTGATCTGCTAGTGTACTGTGGAAAATTGTGCTGGGTGGGAAGACAGAATGGGTAGAGAATGGCGAGGAGAGATGTCTAATATGAGGAACCAAGTGTACTACAGGTATACATATGCTATTGTGACTGGCAGGCTGAGATACAGTGTGTTATGAATGTAGTGTGCCTTCTATGGGGTTGCTGACTGGGTAATGTAAGAGATGCAGTGTGTGTAACGTGAGTGATACTGCATGCAACATTACATATATTATGTATAATTTGAGAGATATTATATGGGGCAACTGTCTAATGTGAGGTACATATGTGTGGAGCCCCTGAAGGAAGCTTCCTGTTTCTCGTCTATCACTGATGTGAAGGGGAGAACTTTGATGCTGAGGTGAGGACTGCAATATGTAGGGGGGCTCCTGATGTGAAGGGGAAGACTCTGCTGTAATTGGGTCTTCTGACATGAAGGTGAGGACTCTGTATAGGAGGGGGGAGCTGCTGATGTGTAGGGGAGGCCTTAGATGAATAGGGGAGCTCCTGATGTGTAGGGGAGGAATCTGATCTAAAAGAGAGCTTCTGACCTGACGCGGGGACTCTGATGTATAGAAGAGCTCTTTATATGAAAGAGAGGGCTCTGATGTATTGTATAGGGAGCTTCTGATGAAAAGGGGGCTCTGATGTGAATGCTAGATAACTCTGTAAGTGGGTCTTCTGATGTAGGGGGGGGGGGGGGGGACTTTAATATACATTACTGTGCAAAAGTTGTAGGCAGGTGTGAAAAAATGCTGTAAACAATGAATGCTTTCAGAAATAGAAGTGTTAATAGTTCATTTATTTTCCATTTTGTGGAAGTAAACCCTGTGTGTGTGGCTCTTGAAGCACTGACACCAGCCAGAGGCCACGCCTTCTGAATTTCCCTCAAATTCTTGAATGACCTTTGCTTCACAATCCTCTCAAGGCTGCTGTTATCCCTGTTGCTTGTGCACCTTTTTCTACCACACTTTTTTTCCTTTCACTGAACTTTCAAATAATATGCTTATATATATCACTCTGTGAACGGCCAGCTTCTTTAGCAATGACCTTTTGTAACTTACCCTCCTTGTGGAGGGTGTCAATGACTGTCCTTTGGACAACTGTCAAGTCAGCAGCCTTCTAATGATTGTGTAACCTACTGAACCAGACTGAGAGACCATTTAAAGGCTCAGAAAACCTTTACAGGTGTTTTGAATTGGTGTGACACCATGAGTCTACAATATTGAACTTTTTCACAATATTCTATTTTTCTGAGATACTGAATTTGGGGTTTTCACTAGCTGTAAGCCATAATCATCAAAATTAAAAGAAAGAAATGCTTGAAATATATTACTGTGTGTAATTAATCTATATAATATGAGTTTTTTACTTTTTGAATTAAATTACTGAAATAAATTAACTTTTTGATGATATTAATTTTTTTTTGGGATGCACCTATACATATACAATGTGAATAGGCACAGGTTCTGTTTGTGTCCCTATTTAAGCCACTCCTACTGTTAGGCCGACTCTGTCATGCCTGTCGTAAGCTGCAGCACACTAAGCCTGCATCAGAATTGAATTTTTCATTGTAACCCAGGGTTCACCAAGTTCTTTTCATAATCTTAGTAAGGTGCACGCAGTGAGCTGTGAAGCATCCTCTTGGATAATACCCATTTATAAGGGTCCATGTACACCGGTTTCAAAATCGCTGCTTACACTGGAGTTTTGTGTTTTGCCTGTAGAAGCAGCTCAACGTTACCCTATGTGTCCATGCACATTAGGACATTTTAGAGGCATTTTTTAAGCTCAGCATTTAGAGGCATTTTTATTAAATGTTTTTGATTTGAGCTTTCTGGCAGAAAAAAAGTCACACACCTAAATGTGTACAAAAATGTTGTATTTGAGCGGGGGGGGGGCCTCTTTTTACTTTTTATTAAATTAGATTTTTATTAAGATAGGTACAGAACAAAAATTGTCAAAGTTTTTACAACATTGAAAAATAATGGTATACAGTACATGACCTTGTTACAGAGGTATATATGCTGGTTAGTGAGGTGTGGGAACTGTCGTTTTTTTAAGTGTGCATGGAGCCTAATTGATAAAAACCTGTTTAAGAAGCTTACTGCAATTCTACCTGTTTTTTTTTGCTAGATATCTCTGTAGGAATATTGATAGTTTTCCCTAGTCATCCAAAAAACAGTACTTGACATGGGATTTAATAATGTCTCTACTTCTTGTGCCAGAAGCTCTCAAATATCCCGTATTTAGCAATCTTGTATGGCCTTATACATTGATGTCCTTTTGCAAATAAATGTGTCTGTGATTGTAAAGGTCTAGGTATCTATGCATCAGCTGCTATGGTAATAAGGTCTTTGATACAAAAAGTAAGCTTTGTTCTGAAGAAACTGTTTGTACACTCTCAGGCATTTCTGTGGTACTCCAGACTGACCTGCTGCAACTTGAGCATTATCTTTAGGTGGTCTACTAGATCACTTAGAACTTTTAAAAAAAATATTTTATGGTATTAGCTTACATTTCCACAGGTGATGAATTTAATTTGCCAAAGCAAATATCACCTTCAAAAGTTACAGAGCAGACGTGTGTTATAGTTCAAAGAACAGCTCTGTATTTTTCAGCAGAGTGCAAATACTGGTGCAGCTCTGCATAGAAACCAATCAGCTTCCATTTTTTTTCCCTCAAAGCCTAATTACACAAGATGAAGTTAGAAGCTGATTGGCTACCATGCACAGCTGCACCAAATTTTGCACTCTCTAGTTTTAGTAACTCGACCCCGCTGTCGCACAATGAACATTCTAAATTCTACATTCAAGATGTAAGTTTCAGTGCTAAGAGAACAATCCAGTTTAATAGAAAATTAATTATTTTTGTAATCGGCAGCCAGCTGTATATTTTCTAAAACTTAAAAAAGCTTAGGTATATTTTTTCCTTGAACCCATGACATTTGTGGTTAGTTTGGAGAGAATATGTCCAAAAATTCTTATCCCCTGCTTCTGCAATTGGCTTACTGCTTTCCCAGAAGTCTGCAAAGAGCTTGAAAAAGCACAGACCGGAGGGGCAGGAGGCGGAGCAGACATGCATTGTTAGAGCTCCACACCGCTGAGGAGAGAAGAGAAGGACAAAGCGGAGCCTGCAGGCTCAAAAGGTATCCATTTGAACCTTTTTGCCCCTGGGAACAAACTGTGAAAGTTTGGGCAGGAAATATGGTACTGGGAGGAAACCGTGGCAGAAATAAAAATCACCTCACAAAGAGCTCACAGGCACTCACTGCAGCTGAAGCAGCTCCAGTCACCTCACAAGATACAGCATCAGGGCGCTCTCACAGACAGAAAATGTCACAGCAAGACTCTCCATTGGAGTCCGATACAGAACAAAGCCTCTCACAAACTTCTCCACAAGCCTCCTCAGTATCCCCAGTAATATTATTACAATTGGAAAAGATGCTTCATAAGGCTTTAAAACAAACCTCAGACCAAATAACAAAAAGCCTAACCAAAGAAATAAGAGAGCTGGGAAACCGCACCGCAGCCCTAGAAATAAAAATGGATGAAATTGAAATTACAACCCAAGAAAATATAACAGAATTGGAACAATTAAAAAAAGAGAATTTAATACTTCAAACTTCGAAGATTACGAAAATAGAGCCAGACGTTCAAACTTGCGCATAAGGGGAATACCTGAAACTGTGACAGACCTGCAATCTACTATTACTGCTCTATTACAAGAACTAAAGCCAGATATCCCTATTGAACGTTTAGAACTGGACAGAGTACACAGAGCCCTCACAGCCAAAAAGAAAGATGGACCCCCACGTGATATAATCACAAAATTTCATTATTACAGAACGAAAGAACAAATACTAATTGCTGCAAGAGAAAAAAAGGAACTTAATTTTCAAGGACACAATTATCAAATTTTTGCTGACCTATCCCAACTTACTATTACTAAAAGACGATCCATGAAACCCCAACTAATGGAACTGCAACGCCACAACATTGTGTATCAATGGGGCTTCCCCTTTTCAGTCAGATTTAACTACCAGGGTACAATTTACAGAAGCAGATCAGCAGATGAACTACAACAAACCCTTTTAAAATTAAATCTGACAGAACCCACAAGCAGCAACACTCCCACACGCAGAAGAATGGCATCATCTTCACCTTCAGGCAGCACTCGGAAAATTTCAGAACAAAATGGGAATCATCATTCTCACAAAAGAGGCCGTTATGCCACATCATCCATGGACCAAGAAGATTCAATGGACTGACATCCTAATTCCTGATATCTCTTCATTTATTATACTAAGAGATGGTTCTCTATAAAAAAACCTATATTTATAACTGAATGTAACTGCATTCTGATAGTCACACACTGTGTGGGATCATGTTACATTCCAGTTATATTTCTTATTACTTCTGATTCATATAGCCTTAGAATATATAAGTGAAATAAGGAAATTCTTGTTCAGTTATATATTATCAGGTAATAACAATAGATTTATTACTTTTTAGGACAAATATGTTCAATAATCCAGAAGTAATGGAAGCTTTTTCTTTCTTTTCTTAAAACAAATATATTATTACCTAACTAGTTCCTAGAATTATGTTTTTGTTTATTCTAATCTGAAGCAATACAACCTCAATTTTATGAGTTAACATATCTAAACAGTTACATATGAATAAAATATGTAATTGTTTACTCTAAAAGGGCTAAAATCCCAAAATAATTCAAACTATCTTCATCAATACCAAAGTTATTAACAGTACCTTTCTAACTGAATTATTTAGCCTAGGGCAAGACTAACCATATACAACCACCCTGGAATAAATAATTTCAACAAAAACTATATTCTGCACTCCAATTAATGAAACATCATTTTGATGTCTTTTGACGTAGCACTTCTCTCCTGTAAGCGGAAGATCCGTGTACCCCCATTAGCCCTCCTCATTCTCCCAACCATATTATGTGGAAGTGTGACGAAGGCACTTATTCCCCTGAGAGAGATATATATTTATTCTCTTTCACGGGTAAATTGTGATTACTTGCAAAAAATAATTTATACAATGTATCATCTAATCTCATATGTTTTTTGTTTACTCTTTACTCCAGAATTCACTGGTTTCTTTTCTATCTATTCATCTCTTCAGTCCACACAGGTTGATCTGCGCAGTCAGCTCTGCATAACAAAAAGTAAGTCAAAACTATTTCATCTATTGCCATGGCACCACTGAATATACTTTCCCTGAATGTTCAGGGAATAAATGTCCCTCAAAAAAGGACCAAAGCCTTCCGTACTTTCCATAACAAGAAGGCTCACATAGTATGCCTCCAAGAAACACACTTCACCAAAGATTCTACTCCAAAATATATTTCTCCTTTTTATCAACAAATTTACACGGCTTCTGCCTGTACCAAGCAAAGGGGAACTCTAATTGCATTTCACCGATCCACACCATTCACCTTATCAGAAATTAAAGACCCAGAAGGTAGATACCTGATACTCATGGGTTATATAATGGATACAGCAATCACAGTGATTTCCTACTACGCTCCTAACAAACAACCTACACCATTCCTCTCACATATATTACAAGTGATTAATACACACAAAATAGGAACAGTGATAATGTGTGGGGATTCGAACCAGGTCCTCCTCCCATTTCTAGATAAATCACCTTTTACACCATCCAAAATAACCTCTAGATTACCTTTTTCTCAACTTCTTTCCAAATACAATCTGGTAGATTCGTGGAGAGAAAGTAACCCAATGAAAAAGAAATTCACTTATTTCTCGCACCCTCATCAAACCTTCACCAGAATAGATCATATTTTTCTAACAATAGGAATGATACCAGAAATTATTGCATCAGATATAATTCCGATTCCGTGGTCTGACCATAATGCAGTATACACTACTATAGCCTCAGCCATACCAAAAGCGCATGACCCAACGTAGTACTTACCGGACATAATGCTCAAACACCCACTACATCAGATGGCCATTGAACAAGCTTTAAAGGAATACATATCAATTAATAATACAACAGACATCTCCCCAATAACACTGTGGGAAGCTCATAAGCCTGTCTTGCGTGGTACAATACAAAGACAAATGGCACTATTTAAACGGGAACGCAAAAATCTAGCAAAAAAACTAGAACTCAATTTGAATGCAGCCTACATATCATTTCAAGATAATCCATCTCAGAGTACAAAATCTCATCTGGAAAAATCTAGATTGGAATACGATCTATTTCTCACTGAGTCAGTTGATAAATCCCTCAAACGCTCCAAACACAATTTCTACATGAATACAAACAAACCAGGTACATATTTGGCTCGGGCATTAAATTCAACTAACAAATCTTTCAAACCAATATGTTTGAAATTATCAAAAAATGTTTACACTTGTAATCCAGTTAAAATAGTCCATAAATTTCACTCACATCTCGCAACTTTATACAAGACAAACAATGAATTTAATCCTACAGAGGCTGAATCCTTCTTCTCAAAAATAACCTTACCTGAGTTATCTCAGAATCAAAAAAGCAGTTTGGATGAGCCTATAACTATAGATGAAGTTGCTAACGCCATAAAAGACCTAAAACTTAACAAAAGACCAGGCCCAGACGGCTACTCGGCTTTATACTATAAAACATTCTCAGAAATACTCTCTCCCATTCTCACTGAAACTTTTAACAAACTTCTAGATGGACATTCTTTTCGGCAAGAAACACTAATGGCAATTGTTTGTATGATCCCAAAACCCCTTTCTGATGATACTTCCTGTGTGAATTATCGGCCTATCTCTCTGTTAAACCTCGATATTAAATTATTAGCAAAAATAATAGCAAAACGCCTTAATAGCATTATAGGAAAATTAATACATAGAGATCAAGTAGGCTTCATGCCAAATAGACAGGCAGGCGATAATATACGCAGGGCAGTGTTATTGGCACAATTTGCTAAAAAACGGAAAATCCGTTTGTTTTCTATCTCTCGATATTAAGAGGGCATTTGACACAGTATCCTGGCAATATATGCAATATTCATTACAAAAATGGGGTTTTGGACCCCACTTTTTAACATGGATCAAAGCATTATATAATAAACCCAAAGCCTATATAAAATATGCTGGATACAAATCTGAAGCCTTTAATATCGAAAGAGGTACCCGACAGGGTTGCCCATTATCTCCCTTATTATTTGCCCTTATACTCGAACCCATGGCCCAATACATCAGAACAAATCAAACTATAACTGGCATTGAAGTAGGAGGTATTACACACAAATTATGTATATTTGCAGACGATATATTACTTTTTCTATCATCACCACAGGTCTCTGGTCCTAACTTAATACCAGCTCTTGATGGATTTGCAGCCCTATCCGGCCTTATGATTAATCCTAAGAAATGCCTAATGCTTAATATTTCACTCACAAACATGGAATTGATCCCGGCTAGGGCTGCACTCCCATTCACATGGGCAGAAAAATCAATCCCATATCTTGGAATTCATTTAACAGCATCTCATTCTGACTTATTCTCAACCAATTATCCTCCTGTATTAAGACAGATCACAAATCTAATAAAACAATGGTCGCAACTTCCTTTATCCTGGATAGGGAAGATTAATGCAATCAAAATGACTATTCTACCCAAATTGCTTTATCTATTCAGAGTCCTCCCTATTCCAATTCCTTCCTATTTTTTGAGAATAGTACAAAAAAGAGCAACTTCGTTTATATGGGGCTCTTCTAAACCACGTATACCTATACACACACTACATCTTCCCAAAAATAAAGGAGGCCTGGGATACCCTAATTTTACTAACTACTACAGAGCAGCACATTTGGCCAGTCTGTCCAAATACCATGCAAAACAGGAAATCCCATTATGGGTATTTATAGAGGCTTCAGAAAATGACCCTCTATATCAAATTTATTATGGCTTGATCCTAAAGACCGCTTTAAAATTCATAATCCCATAACTAAACACTTCTTATCTCTCTGGGATAAACTAAAAACCAAATATCAGTTACAATCTCCACACAATCCTCTCCTTTCTTTTATCAGAAATCCGGCCTTTTATCCGGCATGGATCTACCCAAATTCTTTTAAAGCTTGGACAACATCAGGCATTCAGACACTAAATGACTTCATAGCATCTAAATCATTCCTTTCATTCCCATCGCTTAGAGAAAAATATGATCTACCAAACTCTGAGATATTTAGATATCTCCAAATCAAAAATTTCTATACACCATTCCTAAAGGGGGATACACCATTATCCCAATTATCCATTTTTGAATCAATCTGTACAAAAGATCCATTTGCTAAAGGTACAATTTCATCACTTTATAATCATTATATGGAGTAGCAAATCTTAATAGACCCTCTTACGTTCAGAGGTGGGAGGAGGACCTGGGACGAACTTTAGAAGACACGGACTTGTCTAACATATGGCTCACATCTAAGTCATCTTCACCCAACATCTTAGCACTGGAGACAAATTATAAAGTCCTAACTCGCTGGTACCTTGTACCCGCTAGAGTGGCAAAATATTCACCTAATACCTCAGCTCTTTGTTTTCGAGTAAGCCCAGAAATAGGCACATATTTACACATATGGTGGACGTGCCCAGTAATCCAAACCTTCTGGAAGGAAGTCTTCATGATTGCATCTAAAATATTTAAAAAAATAATACAACCAGATCCATATTTAACTTTACTTAATCTAAAACCGGAATGGTTAACACTCTCTCAATTCAAACTTATAATCCAACTAATAACGGCTGCAAAACAAACAGTGGCCAAGGCATGGAAATCTCCTACATTGGTACTAGCAGAAACAATTCACAGAATGAATAATACAATGTCCCATGCTAAGATGGTAGCCATCGATCAAAATCAAATTCCAAAATTTGAAAAACTTTGGCATCCTTGGATAAAACAACAGTTCCTGTCAAACTTCAATGACTCTGTCCTGTTGCCATGGTAACAGATTAAATGACTTACAGAGACACCCATTCTAAGGCTTCAAAGAGAACTAAAAAGAATAATAAACTGACGAGCGGGACAACCTTGTGGACCATACTTCTACCTTTCAACCCTTTTTCTTCTTTTTCTTTCCTTTTCTCCACCTTACGATTAAAGCTCATTATCAGAATTTATTTGACCTATATACACTCTACTTGTAAACAATATGTATAGTAGGTATAAATCATTTAAATACCTACAAAAGTAACTAAGGAAATGATATATATCTTTAATTTAGGTTTACATAAACCCAATGTTTAATATTTGAAATTTCATGATATTTACCTATATAAACCCTACTGTAAAACAATGAGCTTACTTTATAGATCCTTGTGAACTTACTTTATGTATCTTCATAACATTGTATACTCAATAAACTTCTTTTGACAAGGAAAAAGCACAGACCATGTCTCTAGGTAATGAAAATGGTGAATTTCATGGCTGGTGAAAGATTGCCTTTTTAAAAGGTGTATTGTTTCTTGCAATGTATGAATTTGGAGGTAGAACCTTTCAATTTTCAGGTACAGTAAATGCACAAGAATAGCCCATCTCAAGCAAAGCCAGGTTAAGATCTCAGTAAGGATTGCTGAAAAATTTCAACATTATATCTAATCTTGAAGGAAAGGGATGTGCTTAAAACCATTTTTCTGTGGTTGTTGGAAATAGAAACAAGGACCAAAAAGAATAAGATATCTATAAAAAACAGTTGACATAAATAGTGATGGAAAAATCCAGTACTGAAAACATTATACATGAGTGATAAATCAACTAGTGAAAAAACTCAATGAGTGGCACAAGTATCATGAACAGATTGAGTTGGTGTCTCAGGAAGGGAGAGCTGCTGTTTGTACAAGCCCTTCAGGGTGTGGGGTCCTAAGACCACTTTGTTAGAAATGGGTAACACCATATTGCTGTTATGTTACTCTAAACACCCTAGCTTTACATTTTTTGTAAACTTTTCAAACTTGGTGCTAACATTCTCTCACTTAGAGTAGTGGTCTCCAAACTGTGGCCTGGGGACTAGATGTAGCCCTTTGCTTGCCTTTATCCGGCTCTTGGGGCACCATTCCCACTGAGAGCTTATAGATAGGGGCGAGTGGCGCTACCTGTATTGAATATCAAACTACGTGCTTGTGTATAAATATATAAAGGGTGTGTGCCCAATAGGTTAATAACCGTGCTACTGTATTTAAAAACCAGTGCCTCCTAATCCTGGGATATAAATGGTTAATCTTCCACCCAAATGTGAATTAATCAAGTAAATAATATACTAAATAAACAATAAAACCATAAACATTCCCTCTAATGCGTGGAGGAGAATAGATATCTATGAATTACTAAGTGCGAATTATCCTCTTATAATAACTGTGCATTAATAACATTGCATCCTAACCACCATTATTTCATAAAACTCCCTGTGCTCTCACCCGTATGACTGAGTAGGTGAAGAGTGTAATCAATCCAATACTACCACATTTAGAAAAGTGCAATATTAGTGAATTATTAAAAATTATTTTGAAAAAATAACACCTAAAAAAGTGGGAACCCCTGAGTACTCAAAGTCTTTTTCTTCTAAAGTTTTTCGTAAACGAACCACAACCCAAAAAGTGGGAATTATATCTCTCATCCAGGACCCATCTCTTGTGTCCTGTAATATGATCCACACAGCACTGTACCTCGGAGCAATGATGCTTCCCATACACCAGAGCAGGAAATAAATTTAACGCATTACACATTAATTCCATTGTAGCTCGAACACACAAATGGCCTACCTGACAAAAATTGAATTTTCTTCATCTGTCCCAATTTCTTGGACAACTACAGTGTAATTGTCCTAATATAGTCATTTTATCCAGGGCTGCAAAACGTTTTTCTCCAATTCCTCCTCCGCGAGACCTGCAAAACTTGTTAAAACATTCCCCGTTCACAAATAGAATGGACAGTTTATGGCGATTGGCTCACTCCCAAAAAGTTTTTTTACTTCTTCAAAAATCTTTGCCGAACTATATCGGGTGGAAAAAGAGTTCACTAAAAAGTGGTCTGTTGCTGTAGTTGATCTGCAGTCTCAGTCTTAAACAACAAATACCTCCAAAATGAACAAAATTGAAACTGCAAGGTCAATAATTTTCGCCCTGCAACACAGGGAATATCTAGCATCCAAGAGGCTTGTGTGCATATTTTCATCTACCCACCTCATCAGCACTTTCTGCGTTTTGCAGTGGCAGTCAGCTGTTTCCAGTTTTTTGCACTACCCTTTGCCCTGTCTTCTGCTCCCAGAGTATCCACAAAAGTCCCAGCACCTTGTTTCCTTTCTCAGAAGGTTATATAGATCACAGGTTATCTAAACAACCTTCTCCTGATGGGCTCATCTTCCTTATGCCCTGTACACACGGTCGGACTTTCTGACGGAATATGTGCGATCAGAGCTTGTTGGAAATTCTGACCGTGCGTAGGCTCAATCAGACTTTTTCCATCGGAATTTCTGACACACAAAATTTGAGAGCAGGCTATAAAATTTTCCGACAACAAAATCCGTTTGCTTAAATTCCAACCGTGTGTGGACAATTCCGACGCACGAAGTGCCACGCATGCTCAGAATAAATTCCGAGACGGAACTGCTCGGTCTGGTAAGATTAGTGTTCGTAATGGATAAAGCACTTTCATCACGCTGCAATGTTTTAAATTGTTTAATGCAGCGCACTCTCTTCTTCTTTATAATGCTAGAAGAATGAAGTTGTTTTGCTGCTCATATTCACACAGACTTCTCACAAACTTCTTTCTTTATTATTTCTCATGATTTCATGAATATAATATTTTGATTTGTCACATCTACCAAAAATTTCTTTATTTTTTTTAAATTTATTTTTTGGTATTTGTTGTATTTTTTTTAAAATACAGATCTCCTCCTGGTTTTTTTGTTTTTTGGTGATCTCCAGAATAGTTTTTATCTTGTGTTTTTTTAATCTCAAGGAGCTTGGTTGGTGTTGGTGTCCCTTGTTAATTTCACATTGTATTTTGGAAATGTGTCAAAAATAAATGTGAAACACAGCGGTAACTAATACGGATTAATAAGAGCTGCTGCATACGGTCTGACAAAAACAGTAAACTTATATCAGAAAAAAATGCAGCGCATGTGCAAAGGAAATAAGTAAATAAAATTGTGAGTTGGTGCTAAAACAGTGTTAACAAGCCAAAGGTGAGTTAAACATAATGTCCATAAATGGATGTGAATGTCCAACTGCACAGGAGATGAAGGTACTCCAAAAGATGGTAGGTAATCTGATAGTTGTCAGAAGTCACCTTGCATCATAAACGACCTCTAGCAGGATGAGCCAATGAGCAGAAGTACAAAAGAGACTCTTACCAGATTCCGTGGATTCCCATGTCAGTGACAGGGAATCGCATGCGCAGTTTGTCACCAAGGACGTGGAGTGGAAGGTCTGGACGCTCGGATCCTCTAGGTTGCGGTCTGCATAGATCTCCAAGAACGACCGGATGGGTCCTCACAGGGACGGCCGAAGTATAGATCAGGAGAGTGCAAAAGAAGGGACACTTGTAGAGCGGTTGGAGGTACTAGGCCTCATGCAGTGGATGTAACGACAAAAAAGATATCCCTCCACATAATGCAGGTAAAAGGGTGTTTTTATTGATAAAACAACCATATACAAATAAAAACATGATCATGATGAATAAAAACAAATGGGCAACGTGGAGAGTGGTGTATGGGCCGACGCGTTTCGACCTAGGGGTCTTCAACAGGGACATAGACCACCCACTCCAGGTTGCCATATATATATATAACTAAAAATATCTAGAGGGGACCAATCGCAATGGGTGTGAGAACTGGCCATTTCATTGGGTGGGTTTAATCACCTGCTGACTTGCTTGTATAACACACCATAATGTTTATTCATAATATCTGAGAATAAAATGTAATACCACTTGGATGCAAAATGGCAAATATAAAGAGATCACCAAACAAATAAATGAGAACGACCTGAAAATCTCTCTGGTAATGGTGAAAGGACTTCCTATTCAGCTATTAATTAAAAGCACTCCTGTGCTGACAGTACAGAGAGGCGTACCACCCTGTCAGCCAGAGGAGCCAATCGAAGGGAGATTAACAAAAGGTGCTAGGTGAGACAGCCAATGAGTGGCTTTCTATAAGCCGACTACTGTCACTATGCAGATCTGAGTGTCAAGCGCACGGAGGGAATGACGTCACGTCCGCGGGCGTGTCCGGCATCCCCTCACATGTGACTTCGGTGACGAATCAGAGAGCTAGTATCGAACTCCGCTCTACTGATCGTACCGTGCTTGTGCAGCAGGAGGATGTGACGTAGAGCTTGGAAGCGCGCCAAGCGTCCCAGCTCCCTCACATACCACCTGACGGATGCTTACTGGGGCCAAACCGCCACTCGAACCTGTTAATACCGGACTATTCTGAAAAGGGGCTAGTGCTAGCAATCCGGAAGTGAACACCAAGGTTATCCAAACCGGAAAGACTATTCAATTGGGGACACAAAAATACAAAATATATAGTGATGAAGAACATACTTAATGCATGAAAATAAACACAAGTATGTAAAAAGGGTGACATAAACCTCCCACATAAACCACATATACTCTCTATGTGATGGGATTCATTCAAATAGACCCTAGTATGTCAGATTTGAAGGGCCAAATTTTGAGTGGATAACAAGATTTAATGCAAATAAAGTGGAAGTTAAAATAGAAAATATAGAAAAGTGAATATGTGAGAAAAGAAATTTAGGATTGATTAATAAAGGAGTTGAGGTCCCACTCCACGTTCAAACCAAACGGGAAGTAGGACCTCAACTCGTATATCCAGTAGGTCTCAAGGCGTGAGACCCCTTGAAGACAGGACTCCCCCCTCCAATGAGGAACAAATTTGTCGATCACTTGGAATAAAGTCCCCGTAGGGTCTTTGTTGTGACATTCCAAGTAATGGCGAGGTACTGTATGTTTGCTTTTACCTTTCTTGACGCCGGCCACATGTTCATTGACTCGGATGGAAAAATTCCTTATGGTGCGGCCGACATATTGTTTATGACAGGGGCAAGTCACTAGATAAACGATGTATTGTGTAGTGCAGGTTGTAAAATGTTTCATCTGATATATCTGTAAGGTGACCGTAGATTTAAAAGTGGTACTTTTTTGTCTACCTCTGATGTTCTGGAGGCAGACATTGCATCTGCGGCAAGGGTAATAACCCTTGCATTCCTGAAAAAAGGATACTTTTTTAGGGGGATCTATTATATTCGGAGCGATCTGTCCTTGAATGGACCGTGCTCCCCTAAATATAACAGCCGCCTGTTCAGGAAGAACTGAACCAAGAAGATTGTCATTTAGAAGCACTTTCCAATGTTTCTTAATTATAGCTCTAACCTGTTTGGACTGAATGGAATGAGTGGTAAAAAACGACCATTTATACATAGATTCAGCTGTAGTTTTGGTACGTTCTATCAGAGTGGAACCTCTATCTGTGAGTAATGCCCTATTCAATTCCTCATCTAGGTGCTTAGGATCATAACCTTTTTCGATAAATCGGTCTCTCAGAACCTGTGATTGTGACTGGAAATCCATAGTACTAGTGCTATTACACCGTAATCTCAAAAATTGGCTATTGAGCCATTGTTCCTGATGACAACTGTCGATCGGAATAAATCCGTTCCGGTCTGTGGCTTTGAAATACGTGTGGAACTCAAGATGTTTTTCCACTACAAATATTTCCAAGTCTAGAAAATGTACACTAGTGGAACTAGCCTCATAACTCAAGGATATCCCTCTGTCATTGGTGTTAAGGGTGGTCATAAAAGTGTCTAGCGATGCACGGTCGCCGTCCTGGCCCAGAGAATCAACTCGGATCTCTGAGCCGCATAGACGACATCCTCTTCCCACTAGGCCATGAAGAGATTGGCGAGGCTGGGGGCAAACTTCGCCCCCATGGCAACGCCCCTCTTCTGCAAGAAAAACTGGTTTTGAAACCAGAAATAGTTGTGTTCAGTTGCAAATTTAAGTAATTGCATAATAAAATTGCACTGAAGGGAGGGGAGCTTGTTGTCTCTATAAAGATGTTTCTCGACCGCCTCAAAGCCCAAATGATGCGGGATGCACGTGTACAGTGTCGCCACATCCGCTGTAACTAGAAGCATCCCTTCAGAGAAGGAAACTGATTACAATAGTTTTATGGTAGCCCTAGTATCTTTGAGGTATGACGGAGTAGAACGAACCAACGGCTGCAAATAAAAATCAACATACTTTCCTATGCGAGCCATAACTGAGTTAATCCCGCTGACAATAGGTCTGCCAGAGGGATTAACTGGGTCCTTGTGGACTTTAGGGAGGTAATATATAGCTGGGATGCGCGGGACTTGTGGGACTAAGAAACATCTTTCTTTTTTATTTAAAATCCCCAATGCAAATCCCTCATCAACTAATTCAACCAGGGCTTTTTTAAAAGATGTGGTAGGATCAGTGGGAATGGGACTGTAAGTGTTGAAATCATTAAGGATTCTATACATCTCCTTGAGGTAATCAGCCTTATCAAGAACTACAATCCCACCACCCTTGTCAGCTGGGCGGATTAAAAGGTTCTTTTTCTCACAGAGTGATCTAAGACCATTTTTGATGTCAGATTGGACATAGAAACGTTTCCTACGTTTCGTTTGTCTAGATCCCCCAGGACAAGATTTTTAAAGCCTTGAATGGAGGGTGCTAGAGAACCAGGAGGGTTAAATAAAGATGGATTAGACAATCCTGAATGCATGACCTGCCAACCTCTTCATGGCCCAGTGGGAAGAGGATGTCGTCTATGCGGGTCAGAGATCCGAGTTGATTCTCTGGGCCAGGTACATAGACGGCATCCTCTTCCTATGGGACGGCGACCGTGCATCGCTAGACACTTTTATGACCACCCTTAACACCAATGACAGAGGGATATCCTTGAGTTATGAGGCTAGTTCCACTAGTGTACATTTTCTAGACTTGGAAATATTTGTAGTGGAAAAACATCTTGAGTTCCGCACGTATTTCAAAGCCACAGACCGGAACGGATTTATTCCGATCGACAGTTGTCATCAGGAACAATGGCTCAAGTCTGTCCCCCGTAGCCAATTTTTGAGATTACGGCGTAATTGCACTAGTACTATGGATTTCCAGTCACAATCACAGGTTCTGAGAGACCGATTTATCGAAAAAGGTTATGATCCTAAGCACCTAGATGAGGAATTGAATAGGGCATTACTCACAGATAGAGGTTCCACTCTGATAGAACGTACCAAAACTACAGCTGAATCTATGTATAAATGGTCATTTTTTACCACTCATTCCATTCAGTCCAAACAGGTTAGAGTTATAATTAAGAAACATTGTAAAGTGCTTCTAAACGACAATCTTCTTGGTTCAGTTCTTCCTGAACGGGCGGCTGTTATATTTAGGGGAGCACGGTCCATTCAAGGACAGATCGCTCCGAATATAATAGATCCCCCTAAAAAAGTATCCTTTTTTCAGGAATGCAAGGGTTATTACCCTTGCCGCAGATGCAATGTCTGCCTCCATAACATCGGAGGTAGACAAAAAAGTACCACTTTTAAATCTACGGTCACCTTACAGATATATCAGATGAAACATTTTACAACCTGCGCTACACAATACATCGTTTATCTAGTGCAAAGTTTCTCAACTCCAGTCCTCAAGGCGCCCCAACAGGTCATGTTTTCAGGCTTTCCATTATTTAGCACAGGTGATTTGATCAGTTTCACGGCCTTGGTAATTACCACAGTTGTTTCATCTAAGGAAAACCTGAAAACATGACCTGTTGGGGCGCCTTGAGGACTGGAGTTGAGAAACACTGATCTAGTGACTTGCCCCTGTCATAAACAATATGTCGGCCGCACCATTAGCAATTTTTCCATCCGAGTCAATGAACATGTGGCTGGCATCAAGAAAGGTAAAAGCAAACATACAGTACCTCGCCATTACTTGGAATGTCACAACAAAGACCCTACGGGGACTTTATTCCAAGTGATCGACAAATTTGTTCCTCATTGGAGGGGGGAGTCCCGTCTTCGAGGGGTCTCACGCCTTGAGACCTACTGGATATACGAGTTGAGGTCCTACTTCCCGTTCGGTTTGAACGTGAAGTGGGACCTCAACTCCTTTATTAATCAATCCTAAATTTCTTTTCTCACATATTCACTTTTCTATATTTTCAATTTTAACTTCCACTTTATTTGCATTAAATCTTGTTATCCACTCAAAATTTGGCCCTTCAAATCTGACATACTAGGGTCTATTTGAATGAATCCCATCACATAGAGAGTATATGTGGTTTATGTGGGAGGTTTATGTCACCCTTTTTACATACTTGTGTTTATTTTCATGCATTAAGTATGTTCTTCATCACTATATATTTTGTATTTTTGTGCCCCCAATTGAATAGTCTTTCCGGTTTGGATAACCTTGGTGTTCGCTTCCGGATTGCTAGCACTAGCCCCTTTTCAGAATAGTCCGGTATTGACAGGTTCGAGTGGCGGTTTGGCCCCAGTAAGCATCCGTCAGGTGGTATGTGAGGGAGCTGGGATGCTTGGCGCGCTTCCAAGCTCTATGTCACATCCTCCTGCTGCACAAGCACGGTACGATCAGTAGAGCGGAGTTCGATACTAGCTCTCTGATTCGTCACCGAAGTCACGTGTGAAGGGATGCCGGACACGCCCGCGGACGTGACGTCATTCCCTCTGTGCACTTGACACTCAGATCTGCATAGTGACAGTAGTCGGCTTATAGAAAGCCGCTCATTGGCTGTCTCACCTAGCACCTTTTGTTAATCTCCCTTCGATTGGCTCCTCTGGCTGACAGGGTGGTACGCCTCTCTGTACTGTCAGCAGAGGAGTGCTTTTAATTAATAGCTGAATAGGAAGTCCTTTCACCACTACCAGAGAGATTTTCAGGTCGTTCTCATTTATTTGTTTGGCGATCTCTTTATATTTGCCATTTTGCATCCAAGTGGTATTACATTTTATTCTCAAATATTATGAATAAACATTATGGTGTGTTATACAAGCAAGTCAGGTGATTAAACCCACCCAATGAAATGGCCAGTTCTCACACCCATTGCGATTGGTCCCCTCTAGATATTTTTAGTTATATATATATATATATATATATATATATATATATATATATATATATATATATATATATATATATATATATATATATGTATGGCAACCTGGAGTGGGTGGTCTATGCCCCTGTTGAAGACCCCTAGGTCGAAACGCGTCGGACCAATACACCACTCTCCACGTTGCCCATTTGTTTTTATTCATTGTGATCACGTTTTTATTTGTATATGGTTGTTTTATCAATAAAAACACCCTTTTACCTGCACTATGTGGAGGCATATCTTTTTTGTCGTTACATCCACTGCATGAGGCCTAGTACCTCCAACCACTCTACAAGTGTCGCTTCTTTTGCACTCTCCTGATCTATACTTCGGCCGTCCCTGTGAGGACCCATCCGGTCGTTCTTGGAGATCTACGCAGACCGCAACCTAGAGGATCCGAGCGTCCAGACCTTCCACTCCACGTTCTTGGTGACAAACTGCACATGCGATTCCCTGTCGCTGACATGGGAATCCACAGGATCTGGTAAGAGTCTCTTTTGTACTTCTGCTCATTGGCTCATCCTGCTAGAGGTCGTTTATGATGCAAAGTGACTTCTGACAACTATCAGATTACCTACCATCTTTTGGAGTACCTTCATCTCCTGTGCAGTTGGACATTCACATCCATTTATGGACATTATGTTTAACTCACTTTTGGTTTTAATATATATAAAACACAAAGCGCTGTGATGCTAAATAGCTGATAATTACACATAAAACCAAGTGAGGCTGCTATCAAAAGAGAGTGTTTTCAGAGTCACTTAAAAAGAATAAATAATGATATTTGAAGCGCTTCACAATGTGCATGAAAATGAATATATAAGAATAAATATAAATAGTCAAATAAATCCAGCGGTGAGTAAAAATTCCTATAAAATCCAGCAATCAAAATAGTGTAAAATTATTAAAAATTAGTGACACCAAATGTGTAAAAAATTCACATAAAAAATCCACATAAAAATAAATATATAGGGATGTATTCAGAAGGTTCAATTATACAGGTGTAGAATCCTGATTGGTATAGAGCTTTTGATCACTAGCAAAGCTGTTTAAAAACACTTGCTTAATTAAGGTGCTCATTGATAGTACCAATGTGTTTTTTGCTTCTATTCACAACCAATGTGGGAATCATAAACAGGCAGATAAGAGAAAAAAACCAATCATTGTGCAATAGTTAGGATACCAAGGTACACAGGCAAACTTCAATCCACTCACGTGTGCCTTATAATGATAAGGCATATGCAGGTTTTACTATAGCAGTCAGCCGCCTTAGACAGGAGCAGATTCAGTGCAGTACACTGTGTGAAACTGCTGATCTGCACAGAGCTTCCTTGGCTCCTCCCACGCGTTACATCACAGTCACGTGACTTTTTCCTTGAAAAAGTCACGTGACTGTGATGTAACGCGTGGGAGGAGCCAAGGAAGCTCTGTGCAGATCAGCAGTTTCACACAGTGTACTGCACTGAATCTGCTCCTGTCTAAGGCGGCTGACTGCTATAGTAAAACCTGCATATGCCTTATCATTATAAGGCACACGTGAGTGGATTGAAGTTTGCCTGTGTACCTTGGTATCCTAACTATTGCACAATGATTGTTTTTTTTCTCTTATCTGCCTGTTTATGATTCCCACATTGGTTGTGAATAGAAGCAAAAAACACATTGGTACTATCAATGAGCACCTTAATTAAGCAAGTGTTTTTAAACAGCTTTGCTAGTGATCAAAAGCTCTATACCAATCAGGATTCTACACCTGTATAATTGAACCTTCTGAATACATCCCTATATATTTATTTTTATGTGGATTTTTTATGTGAATTTTTTACACATTTGGTGTCACTAATTTTTAATAATTTTACACTATTTTGATTGCTGGATTTTATAGGAATTTTTACTCACCGCTGGATTTATTTGACTATTTATATTTATTCTTATATATTCATTTTCATGCACATTGTGAAGCGCTTCAAATATCATTACAAGGATCTATAAAGTAAGCTCATTGTTTTACAGTAGGGTTTATATAGGTAAATATCATGAAATTTCAAATATTAAACATTGGGTTCACGTAAACCTAAATTAAAGATATATATCATTTCATTAGTTACTTTTGTAGGTATTTAAATGATTTATACCTACTATACATATTGTTTACAAGTAGAGTGTATATAGGTCAAATAAATTCTGATAATGAGCTTTAATCGTAAGGTGGAGAAAAGGAAAGAGAAAGAAGAAAAAGGGTTGAAAGGTAGAGGTATGGTCCACAAGGTTGTCCCGCTCGTCAGTTTATTATTCTTTTTAGTTCTCTTTGAAGCCTTAGAATGGGTGTCTTTGTAAGTCATTTAATCTGTTACCATGGCAACAGGACAGAGTCATTGAAGTTTGACAGGAACTGTTGTTTTATCCAAGGATGCCAAAGTTTTTCAAATTTTGGAATTTGATTTTGATCGATGGCTACCATCTTAGCATGGGGCATTGTATTATTCATTCTGTGAATTGTTTCTGCTAGTACCAATGTAGGAGATTTCCATGCCTTGGCCACTGTTTGTTTTGCAGCCGTTATTAGTTGGATCATAAGTTTGAATTGAGAGAGTGTTAACCATTCCGGTTTTAGATTAAGTAAAGTTAAATATGGATCTGGTTGTATTATTTTTTTAAATATTTTAGATGCAATCACGAAGACTTCCTTCCAGAAGGTTTGGATTACTGGGCACGTCCACCATATGTGTAAATATGTGCCTATTTCTGGGCATCCTCGAAAACAAAGAGCTGAGGTATTAGGTGAATATTTTGCCACTCTAGCGGGTACAAGGTACCAGCGAGTTAGGACTTTATAATTTGTCTCCAGTGCTAAGATGTTGGGTGAAGATGACTTAGATGTGAGCCATATGTTAGACCAGTCCGTGTCTTCTAAAGTTCGTCCCAGGTCCTCCTCCCACCTCTGAACGTAAGAGGGTCTATTAAGATTTGCTACTCCATATAATGATTATAAAGTGATGAAATTGTACCTTTAGCAAATGGATCTTTTGTACAGATTGATTCAAAAATGGATAATTGGGATAATGGTGTATCCCCCTTTAGGAATGGTGTATAGAAATTTTTGATTTGGAGATATCTAAATATCTCAGAGTTTGGTAGATCATATTTTTGCGATGGGAATGAAAGGAATGATTTAGATGCTATGAAGTCATTTAGTGTCTGAATGCCTGATGTTGTCCAAGCTTTAAAAGAATTTGGGTAGATCCATGCCGGATAAAAGGCCGGATTTCTGATAAAAGAAAGGAGAGGATTGTGTGGAGATTGTAACTGATATTTGGTTTTTAGTTTATCCCAGAGAGATAAGAAGTGTTTAGTTATGGGATTATGAATTTTAAAGCGGTCTTTAGGATCAAGCCATAATAAATTTGATATAGAGGGTCATTTTCTGAAGCCTCTATAAATACCCATAATGGGATTTCCTGTTTTGCATGGTATTTGGACAGACTGGCCAAATGTGCTGCTCTGTAGTAGTTAGTAAAATTAGGGTATCCCAGGCCTCCTTTATTTTTGGGAAGATGTAGTGTGTGTATAGGTATACGTGGTTTAGGAGAGCCCCATATAAACGAAGTTGCTCTTTTTTGTACTATTCTCAAAAAATAGGAAGGAATTGGAATAGGGAGGACTCTGAATAGATAAAGCAATTTGGGTAGAATAGTCATTTTGATGGCATTAATCTTCCCTATCCAGGATAAAGGAAGTTGCGACCATTGTTTTATTAGATTTGTGATCTGTCTTAATACAGGAGGATAATTGGTTGAGAATAAGTCAGAATGAGATGCTGTTAAATGAATTCCAAGATATGGGATTGATTTTTCTGCCCATGTGAATGGGAGTGCAGCCCTAGCCGGGATCAATTCCATGTTTGTGAGTGAAATATTAAGCACTAGACATTTCTTAGGATTAATCATAAGGCCGGATAGGGCTGCAAATCCATCAAGAGCTGGTATTAAGTTAGGACCAGAGACCTGTGGTGATGATAGAAAAAGTAATATATCATCTGCAAATATACATAATTTGTGTGTAATACCTCCTACTTCAATGCCAGTTATAGTTTGGTTTGTTCTGATGTATTGGGCCATGGCTTCGAGTATAAGGGCAAATAATAAGGGAGATAATGGGCAACCTTGTCGGGTACCTCTTTCGATATTAAAGGCTTCAGATTTGTATCCAACATATTTTATATAGGCTTTGGGTTTATTATATAATGCTTTGATCCATGTTAAAAAGTGGGGTCCAAAACCCCATTTTTGTAATGAATATTGCATATATTACCAGGATACTGTGTCAAATGCCCTCTTAATATCGAGAGATAGAAAACATAAAGGGATTTTCCGTTTTTTAGCAATATGTGCCAATAACACTGCCCTGCGTATATTATCGCCTGCCTGTCTATTTGGCATGAAGCCTACTTGATCTCTATGTATTAATTTTCCTATAATGCTATTGAGGCGTTTTGCTATTATTTTTGCTAATAATTTAATATCGAGGTTTAACAGAGAGGCCGATAATTCACACAGGAAGTATCATCAGAAAGGGGTTTTGGGATCATACAAACAATTGCCATTAGTGTTTCTTGCCGAAAAGAATGTCCATCTAGAAGTTTGTTAAAAGTTTCAGTGAGAATGGGAGAGAGTATTTCTGAGAATGTTTTATAGTATAAAGCCGAGTAGCCGTCTGGGCCTGGTCTTTTGTTAAGTTTTAGGTCTTTTATGGCGTTAGCAACTTCATCTATAGTTATAGGCTCATCCAAACTGCTTTTTTGATTCTGAGATAACTCAGATAAGGTTATTTTTGAGAAAAAGGATTCAGCCTCTGTAGGATTAAATTCATTGTTTGTCTTGTATAAAGTTGCGAGATGTGAGTGAAATTTATGGACTATTTTAACTGGATTACAAGTGTAAACATTTTTTGATAATTTCAAACGTATTGGTTTGAAAGATTTGTTAGTTGAATTTAATGCCCGAGCCAAATATGTACCTGGTTTGTTTGTATTCATGTAGAAATTGTGTTTGGAGCGTTTGAGGGATTTATCAACTGACTCAGTGAGAAATAGATCGTATTCCAATCTAGATTTTTCCAGATGAGATTTTGTACTCTGAGATGGATTATCTTGAAATGATATGTAGGCTGCATTCAAATTGAGTTCTAGTTTTTTTGCTAGATTTTTGCGTTCCCGTTTAAATAGTGCCATTTGTCTTTGTATTGTACCACGCAAGACAGGCTTACGAGCTTCCCACAGTGTTATTGGGGAGATGTCTGTTGTATTATTAATTGATATGTATTCCTTTAAAGCTTGTTCAATGGCCATCTGATGTTGTGGGTGTTTGAGCATTATGTCCGGTAAGTACCACGTTGGGTCATGCGCTTTTGGTATGGCTGAGGCTATAGTAGTGTATACTGCATTATGGTCAGACCACGGAATCGGAATTATATCTGATGCAATAATTTCTGGTATCATTCCTATTGTTAGAAAAATATGATCTATTCTGGTGAAGGTTTGATGAGGGTGCGAGAAATAAGTGAATTTCTTTTTCATTGGGTTACTTTCTCTCCACGAATCTACCAGATTGTATTTGGAAAGAAGTTGAGAAAAAGGTAATCTAGAGGTTATTTTGGATGGTGTAAAAGGTGATTTATCTAGAAATGGGAGGAGGACCTGGTTCGAATCCCCACGCATTATCACTGTTCCTATTTTGTGTGTATTAATCACTTGTAATATATGTGAGAGGAATGGTGTAGTTTGTTTGTTAGGAGCGTAGTAGGAAATCACTGTGATTGCTGTATCCATTATATAACCCATGAGTATCAGGTATCTACCTTCTGGGTCTTTAATTTCTGATGATAAGGTGAATGGTGTAGATCAGTGAAATGCAATTAGAGTTCCCCTTTGCTTGGTACAGGCAGAAGCCATGTAAATTTGTTGATAAAAAGGAGAAATATATTTTGGAGTAGAATCTTTGGTGAAGTGTTTCTTGGAGGCATACTATGTTGTACTTCTTGTTATGGAAAGTACGGAAGGCTTTGGTCCTTTTTTGAGGGACATTTATTCCCTGAACATTCAGGGAAAGTATATTCAGTGGTGCCATGGCAATAGATCAAATAGTTTTGACTTACTTTTTGTTATGCAGAGCTGACTGCGCAGATCAACCTGTGTGGACTGAAGAGATGAATAGATAGAAAAGAAACCAGTGAATTCTGGAGTAAAGAGTAAACAAAAAACATATGAGATTAGATGATACATTGTATAAATTATTTTTTGCAAGTAATCACAATTTACCCGTGAAAGAGAATAAATATCTCTCTCAGGGGAATAAGTGCCTTCGTCACACTCCCACATAATATGGTTGGGAGAATGAGGAGGGCTAATGGGGGTACACGGATCTTCCGCTTACAGGAGAGAAGTGCTATGTCAAAAGACATCAAAATGATGTTTCATTAATTGGAGTGCAGAATATAGTTTTTGTTGAAATTATTTATTCCAGGGTGGTTGTATATGGTTAGTCTTGCCCTAGGCTAAATAATTCAGTTAGAAAGGTACTGTTAATAACTTTGGTATTGATGAAGATAGTTTGAATTATTTTGGGATTTTAACCCTTTTAGAGTAAACAATTACATATTTTATTCATATGTAACTGTTTAGATATGTTAACTCATAAAATTTGAGGTTGTATTGCTTCAGATTAGAATAAACAAAAACATAATTCTAGGAACTAGTTAGGTAATAATATATTTGTTTTAAGAAAAGAAAGAAAAAGCTTCCATTACTTCTGGATTATTGAACATATTTGTCCTAAAAAGTAATAAATCTATTGTTATTACCTGATAATATATAACTGAACAAGAATTTCCTTATTTCACTTATATATTCTAAGGCTATATGAATCAGAAGTAATAAGAAATATAACTGGAATGTAACATGATCCCACACAGTGTGTGACTATCAGAATGCAGTTACATTCAGTTATAAATACAGGTTTTTTATAGAGAACCATCTCTTAGTATAATAAATGAAGAGATATCAGGAATTAGGATGTCAGTCCATTGAATCTTCTTGGTCCATGGATGATGTGGCATAACGGCCTCTTTTGTGAGAATGATGATTCCCATTTTGTTCTGAAATTTTCTGAGTGCTGCCTGAAGGTGAAGATGATGCCATTCTTCTGCGTGTGGGAGAGTTGCTGCTTGTGGGTTCTGTCAGATTTAATTTTAAAAGGGTTTGTTGTAGTTCATCTGCTGATCTGCTTCTGTAAATTGTACCTTGGTAGTTAAATCTGACTGAAAAGGGGAAGCCCCATTGATACATAATGCTGTGGCGTTGCAGTTCCATTAGTTGGGGTTTCATGGATCGTCTCTTAGTAATAGTAAGTTGGGATAGGTCAGCAAAAATTTGATAATTGTGTCCTTGAAAATTAAGTTCCTTTTTTTTCTCTTGCAGCAATTAGTATTTGTTCTTTCGTTCTGTAATAATGAAATTTTGTGATTATATCATGTGGGGGTCCATCTTTCTTTTTGGCTGTGAGGGCTCTGTGTACTCTGTCCAGTTCTAAACGTTCAATAGGGATATCTGGCTTTAGTTCTTGTAATAGAGCAGTAATAGTAGATTGCAGGTCTGTCACAGTTTCAGGTATTCCCCTTATGCGCAAGTTTGAACGTCTGGCTCTATTTTCGTAATCTTCAAGCTTAGTTTGAAGTATTAAATTCTCTTCTTTTAATTGTTCCAATTCTGTTATATTTACTTGGGTTGTAATTTCAATTTCATCCATTTTTATTTCTAGGGCTGCGGTGCGGTTTCCCAGCTCTCTTATTTCTTTGGTTAGGCTTTTTGTTTGGTCTGAGGTTTGTTTTAAAGCCTTATGAAGCATTTTTTCAAATTGTAATAATATTACTGGGGATGCTGAGGAGGCTTGTGGAGAAGTTTGTGAGAGGATTTGTTCTGTATCTGACTCAAATGGAGAGTCTTGCTGTGACATTTTCTGTCTGTGAGAGCGCCCTGATGCTGTATCTTGTGAGGTGACTGGAGCTGCTTTAGTTGCAGTGAGTGCCTGTGAGCTCTTTGTGAGGTGATTTTTATTTCTGCCACGGTTTCCTCCCAGTACCATATTTCCTGCCCAAACTTTCACAGTTTGTTCCCTGGGGCAAAAAGGTTCAAATGGATACCTTTTGAGCCTGCAGGCTCCGCTTTGTCCTTCTCTTCTCTCCTCAGCGGTGCGGAGCTCTAACAATGCATGTCTGCTCCGCTAGGCTCCGCCCATCTCCCTCTTTTATCTTATTTTTAAACTGTTCCTTTCATTTTATTTTTTTTAATCATTTTTATTGTTATCCCAGGGAATGTAAATAACCCCTATGATAGCAATAGGTAGTGACAGATACTCTTTTTTTGAAAAAATTGGGGTCTATTAGACCCTAGATCTCTCCTCTGCCCTTAAAGCATCTGACCACACCAAGATCGGTGTGATAAAATGCTTTCCCAATTTCCCAATGGCGCTGTTTACATCCGACGAAATCTAAGTCATGAAATGCTTGTAGCTTCCGGTTTCTTAGGCCATAGAGATGTTTGGAGCCACTCTGGTCTCTGATCAGCTCTATGGTCAGCTGGCTGAATCACCGGCTGCATTCTCAGGTTCCCTGTTGAGACAGGAGAGCCAGAGAAAAACACAGAAGACGGTGGGGGGGGCATTCCCTCCCATTGCTTGTAAAAGCAGTCTAGAGGCTAATTAGCTGCTAGGATTGCTTTTACATGAAAGCCGACCGCTGGCTGAAAAGAATGATACCAAGATGATGCCTAAACCTGCAGGCATCATTCTGGTATAACCACTCAAAGTCGTGAATTGCGTACCTGAAGACAAAAAAATGGTTAACAATGAAACACAGTAAACGGTAAAGTATAAAAAATTGCATACCTGAAAAGTAACCATGATAAAACATAATAACAATAAAACATTGCAGAATAGACTACAGTAAAAAAGAACAGAACAATAGAGCGAGAATAGAGAGAGAGAACAATAAAACGACAACTATTTTTTTTTATTATTTTTTTTTGTGTTTTTTTTTTTTTTTTGCGATGGCATCTTGGGAGATCCTGTGAAAGTGTGTCTAGTCTGTGCAATGCTGTACCCTATGCTAATACTCAACTAGTGTATGGTAGCGTTCAAAACATTCACCAATGCAAAGACCAGGATTGTAGCGTTCAAAACATTCACCAATGCAAAGACCGATCGGGCCCCCCGCCCGCGGGAGGCAGATCACGTACAGGTACGTGATTCTGCCTGCCCGTGCCATTCTGCCGACGTACATCAGCGTGAGGCGGTCGGCAAGTGGTTAATAAATAGAAAAGACTATCATTCTGAGCCCAGCATTTTTCATTCTTGTCGCAATTGTTTTTGCCCACTACTGTCTATTGATATGTAAACGCCTTTATTAAATCAGCAATTAGTGATCAATAAGGATGAGCTTCGAGTTTGAGTCGAACTCATGTTCGACTCGAACATTGGCTGTTCGCAAGTTCACCGAACAGCGAACAATTTGGGGTGCCGCGGAACACCCTTTAAAAGTCTATGGGAGAAATCAAAAGTGCTAATAATTTTAAAGGCTTATATGCAAGTTATTGTCATAAAAAGTGTTTGGGGACCTGGGTCCTGCCCCAGGGGACATGGATCAATGCAAAAAAAGTTTTAAAAACGGCCGTTTTTTCAGGAGCAGTGATTTTAATAATGCTTAAAGTCAAACAATAAAAGTGTAATATTCCTTTAAATTTCGTAGCTGGGGGGTGTCTATAGTATGCCTGTAAAGGGGCGCATGTTTCCCGTGTTTAGAACAGTCTGACAGCAAAATGACATTTCAAAGGAAAAAAAGTCATTTAAAACTACTCGCGGCTATTAATGAATTGCCGTTCCGACAGTACACATAGAAGTTCATTGATAAAAACGGCATGGGAAAACAGCATGGGAATTCCCCACAGGGGAACCCCGAACCAAAATTTTAAAAAAATGACATGGGGGTCCCCCTAAATTCCATACCAGGCCCTTCAGGTCTGGTATGGATTTTAAGGGGAACCCGCCCCAAAATTTTTTTAAAAAACAGCGTTGGATCCCCCAAAAATCCATACCAGACCCTTATCCAAGCACGCAACCTGGCAGGCCGCAGGAAAAGGGGGGACGAGAGAGCGCCCCCCCCTCCTGAACCGTACCAGGCCATATGTCCTCAACATTGGGAGGGTGCTTTGGGGTAGCCCCCCAAAACACCTTGTCCCCATGTTGATGAGGACAAGGGCCTCATCCCCACAACCCTGGCCGGTGGTTGTGGGGGTCTGCTGGCGGGGGGCTTATCGGAATCTGGAAGCCCCCTTTAACAAGGGGACCCCCAGATCCCGCCCCCCCCTGTGTGAAATGGTAACCTACCATTTCACTAAAAAACTGTCAAAAATGTAAAAAATGACAAGAGACAGTTTTTGACAATTCCTTTATTTAAATGCTTCTTCTTTCTTCTTTCTTCTATCTTCCTTCATCTTCTTCTTCTTCTTCTGGTTCTTCTGGCTCTTCTGGTTCTTCCTCCGGTGTTCTCGTCCAGCATCTCCTCCGCGACATCTTCTATCTTCTTCTCCTCGGGCCGCTCCACACCCATGGCATGGGGGGAGGCTCCCGCTCTTCTCTTCATCTCTTCTTCATCTTCTTCTCCGGGCCACTCCGCACCCATGCTGGCATGGTGGGAGGCTCCCGCTGTGTGACGCGTCTCCTCTTCTGACGATTCTTAAAGGGAAGTCCCGTCAAGTCACCGTGCATCAGAGGGGGCAGGGTCACTGGGTGGGAAGAAGAAGTTTTTAGTGAAATGGTAGGGGTACTTTTGTACCCCCTTACCATTTCACACAGGGGGGCCGGGATCTGGGGGTCCCCTGCCAGGTTGCGTGCTCGGATAAGGGTCTGGTATGGATCCTTGGGGGGACCCCACGCCGTTTTTTTTTTTTTTTTTTTTAATTTTGGCGAGGGGTTCCCCTGTGGGGAATTGCCATGCCGTTTTTATCAATTAACTTTTATGTGTATTGTCGGACCGGCAATGCAATAGCCGCGAGTAGTTTTAAATGACCTTTTTTTCCTTTGAAATGTCATTTTGCTGTCAGACTGTTCTAAACATGGGAAACATGCGCCCCTTTACAGGCATACTATAGACACCCCACAGGTACCAAATTTAAAGGGATATTACACTTTTATTGTTTGACTTTAAGCATTATTAAAATCACTGCTCCTCAAAAAACGGCCGTTTTTAAAACTTTTTTTTGCATTGATCCATGTCCCCTGGGGCAGGACCCGGGTCCCCAAACACTTTTTATGACAATAACTTGCATATAAGCCTTTAAAAGTAGCACTTTTGATTATTCATGTTCGTGTCCCATAGACTTTAAACGGTGTTCGCGTGTTCGAACAAACTTTTTTCCTGTTCGCATGTTCTGGTGCGAACCGAACAGGGGGGTGTTCGGCTCATCCCTAGTGATCAATAATAACATCTAGTAAACATCATTTATGTTTTGCAAAGAAATCTGTAGAACAATGCTATACCTGACTCCAGCTGGGCACCTCCATTTCTTCATGGCTGGAAGTCCCAGGTTGGACATCGGAAGCCTCAGCTGGGGTGGAAGGAAGGGTTGAGAGAGAGTCCCTGACTTCAGTCTTGTCTGACAGAAACCGCAGTCTCTCATAGTACCATAGCCTGGGGACATAAACGTCATCTGCTGCAGCTCCGGATCTCTGGGAATCCTGAACCTTCTTGCGCTCCCTAAGATATGTGCTCCTCAGGCCACCAATTTTTGCTTTTAAATAGGGGATGGTTGCCGGCTTCACCAACTCCAGCAGTTTCTCCAGCGCTGCCTGCCTCTTTTGTTTATGAATATAATGCGGGTGTTTGACCTGCCACAGACAGAGCAGCTCCCTGTATTTGTCTATGAACAGGGGGAGGAAGTTGTGATCATTGAAGCCATCCATTTTCTCTGCAAGACACAACACAAGATAAACCCTAATGTCAGGTTAAACTCTCCTAATCTTGTCCCAACATAGGCCTCAATCTATAAGCAGTATAGGCCCAAGTTAAACTTGTACCTTCGTTATCACGATACAAGACAAAGGATTCCCCTGGGTGGACTTTTCCGGCACTTGCAAAGGCAGACAGATGGGGTATATAAAAAGTAAGGGGCGTTTATATATTAATAAAAGGTATAATTTTATTAGTATAGAAAAATACATTTGATAAAAAACAAGCAATAAATGTATAAAGTAACACGATGAAACTACATAGTAGCTATGATGAACAAACAAAAAACAATGTATGATGAAAAAAGCTCTTCTCAGGCCCGACGCGTTTCGGGGTACTAAATATCTGTACGGTCCTTCTTCAGGGGCAAAATTGAGAGAGAAGGTTTCATCTATGCTAATTAGAAAGGGAATGGAGAAGAGAGGGTCAGGTGATTGATAAAACCTTAGATAATATTATATGGAAAAATTGGGATGATCACTTGATCACCTACCTGAAAATGCGATTAATTGCTTGTGAAAATTTATAAAAACAAAGAGGGCCACAAAAGGAGGACAGGGTATGGCAATAAGTATTGGTATCGTATCTAATGTAGATCTAAATATTTAGATGGTGAGATGTGCAGGATGGTAGGCTGCAGTCACCGTGGGGAGGTGTGACAATACTCCTGTCCCGCCCGACCCGGGCGCGTGCAAGCCAGAGCGGCGTGCTGAGGTCACAGGAAGGCGTCTCTGGAAAATAAGAAAATACAGAGAGGACCTTAGGAGAGGGTCCAAAATATATAAGTGGAGAGAAGTGGGTGAATGTATAGATATGTAAATTGATCAGAATGAGGTTAATCATGCTGAAAGTATAGGGGATAGTATGTGTATAGTTACAATGCATCAAATAAGGGCTAATAAGAAGGGGATCCAGTTCACCCTATATTATAGTGGCGGAGTACAACTGTGTATATATATATGGGATTCGGTTCAACATAGTATACACTGAAAGTAGATACACAGTTACAAGCCACAGAGTAGATATAATATGTATGCTTACTAAAAAATTCAAAAAGAGTATTAAGTAACCAATGAAATGGTACAATTGAGAGCAAGACCATAGTATATACAATGTGAGTAGTACAAATGTAGTGTTACAGGGCCTATATTAGTATGCTCCTAATAACCAGCAGGGTCCAGAGTCAAAGCAGGCTTAGGATGAGAAATGTGTGGCTAGTACAACTGAGTGGAGGAGTAATAAATGTATCTGAAGCTAAAGAGCTATAATAAGGAGAAGTAGGGAAAAAGTAATTGAGAAGTCATACCTTAGATGGAAACAGGAGTGCATAACCGCAACCTCACAGCCAAACATCCAGCAAATGTAACGCCTTGCTGGGAAGTGAGAGGGGCTGGTTAATAAAGTGTGAGGGATTCAATCAGCTGGTGTCAGGATGAGGCACAGCTGTGTTGTAAACAAGCGTAGGCAGAGACGTACTGTATTGACCCCCCGAGGCGGGGGTGCGCGGCGCCGCCCCAACCGCGCGTGCGCAAACGTCACGGCGTTTGGAGCAGCGTCGCGCACACCCGCCCCACCGGCACGGAAGTACCACTCCGGCGGACTGCGCATGCCCGCCGGAGTGGCAACATGGAGGCAGTGGGCGTGAGATGGAGGAACGCCCAGGTACCTCCCTAAGCGCCGCCCAAGGAAGTCTTGTGGCGGCTTTCCGTGCCGGGCAGCCGCTCTGGCCACCAGCGCCTCGGGGGGGCGGGAAAAAGGGGGTTGTGTCACAATGGATGGTACAGGAAAAAACATATGAGAAGTCACATACCAAGAAGATGGAGTGGCTAATACTCGATCATAGATGTTTGTATATCTCCCAGCGTACAGGAGCCGCCTACACCAAATCAAAATAGTTGCTGGCCGAGTGAGAGGGGGGCTTAAGTATTAATAAAGAATTAGGAATGTAAATTGATACATGGGACAATAAGCATAGTGAAATATTACACAGTATGACACCCATAAATAACAAAAGAGCTTCTATACATTGGGGAGCATACAAGCACAAATATCAATAAAGAATATATAGCAGATATAGATACATAATGGTTAAAAGGGATGGCAGACATGGATACGTCATATACATAACCAGTATAAGGACCAAGGAAGGGAACAAAGCAAGGGGGGGGAGGGGGTTGTTTATTTGTTACACAAGGGAGAACGACCAAGCTGATTGTGCGTCAAAATACATGGTCCCCTGTGGTACCAACTGAAAACTATATAGGGAAGCGCATATAGACCAAAGGCCAGTAATTTTCACAAGCAATTAATCGCATTTTCAGGTAGGTGATCAAGTGATCATCCCAATTTTCCATATAATATTATCTAAGGTTTTACCAATCACCTGACCCTCTCTTCTCCATTTCCTTTCTAATTAGCATAGATGAAACCTTCTCTCTCAATTTTGCCCCTGAAGAAGGACCGTACAGATATTTAGTACCCCGAAACGCGTCGGACCTGAGAAGAGCTTTTTTCATCATACATTGTTTTTTGTTTGTTCATCATAGCTACTATGTAGTTTCATCGTGTTACTTTATACATTTATTGCTTGTTTTTTATCAAATGTATTTTTCTATACTAATAAAATTATACCTTTTATTAATATATAAACGCCCCTTACTTTTTATATACCCCATCTGTCTGCCTTTGCAAGTGCCGGAAAAGTCCACCCAGGGGAATCCTTTGTCTTGTATCTATAGATTATTGGACGTGGCACGGCTCCCTCTCCTAAACTAGTTGGTCACCCCCCTTTTTTTCTGTTCGTTATCACGATCGGCGCTTCTGCTACTCCTTCCTCTGCTCACAGATCGTACGTACGACACACGCATGTTACGCTTTATATACACTGCGCATGCGTGAAACTCCGCCCACCCCTGACATTCTAGTCTATTCCCCGCCCCTTCTCTTTCAGCACAGTGGGGGAGAGCACATGGCGGAGAGACAACAGGTGCATGATAATAGCAGCGAGGAGGAGGAAAGCCCGGAGCCTAGAATAGTCCCAATCCCGGAGGAGATTTAAGGCATCAAATATGGCCTTTGTTAAGATGGTGGAGCTGGTGGACATATTGAAGAGGGCTGACTAAGATGGGAAGCATGGACCTTACCCCAACCCAAATGTGAGAAAGGCCAAGATAATGACTAAAGTTGTGAAGAGTCTGCAGAAGAATTTTGGGGTACGGCGATCCAAGGATCAACTGAGGAAACGGTGGTCGGACCTCAAATTAAGGGAGCACGATCAGTATAGAAGGAGCAGGAGAGTGCTGCAAAAAAGTAAGTAGTTGTGCTGTGTTCCTATTCTTTCTTTTTATGACGTTCGTGCTGCTCCATGTGCTTTTCTTTACTGTTGTACATTTTAAAATGGCAACTTTCATGTTCATGGGCACGTTAATCATTCATAGGAAACATTGTTCGTTCAGCCACTAAAATACAATGTTTTTGGCCAGATACGTTTTTTTCGGGCCTACTTCTATTAATAAAAGTTTGTTGTCTAGATGGATTTGTAACTAGAATGAAATGCTAACTAGATTCTGTGTAAGGAGAGGACACTCAGCAGCTGTTTACACATCTGGACCCTGGAGCACTAGTGTGGGACAAAAGAACATCCTTTTTATTAGGGGGTCCCACACAGGTGCTCCAGTGGATACTATAGTGGTGTCTCCATCTGTGAAGCTTACACAAAACAGGTAAATATTCAAGCTTTACAAAGGACAAAAAAAAATTCTTCAGCTTGGAACTCTGCCAAAACAGACAATTGTACCTCACTTCCAAGCAATGTTTCATATTCCTATTTCTGCCATCAAATATCTGTGTGCTAAGTATACCTATTTTTGTTCACATAGGGGAGAAAAGACTCGGAGGAGAAGGGGAAATCCCCCAAACCCAACCAGAGGAGGAGGAGGGAGACGTAGAAATTGTCACCTCAACAGGTGAGTGTCTGCGACCACAGCTTCAGGTAAGAGATGGATGCCTGCATATTTATAAAACATGGTGTGTTTTTTTGTTTTTTTTTGTAGGTGATCGGGATGTTGTGGAAGAAGAATGTCATTTCACCAGTGAAAGTGCCCAGATCCTCATCGGGGAGATAATGGGGTGTAATCGAGATTTAGAAAAAAAAAAGCAAAACATCGATGATGTTCAAAACAAAGTGAAGAACCTCATTGATGTTTTAGGGAGAATCTAAAACACACAGAAATCCCTAAATTTCTTCGATTTTTTTGTAACAAATTTTTTACGTATGTTAAAAGCCAAATTTAGAAGATGCACACAGTGTGTCAACATGTGCTATCTGCCATCATGGGAGATCAATGTACGCGTTTTATGGGTGCAACCCCTTCCCCAATAATAAAGTAGCTGAGAGGGAGGGGTTGCACCCACAAAACACATCCATTGATCCCCCATGATGGCAGCTAGCACATGTTGACATTAGGCAATTTGTGTGCATCTTCTAAATTTGGCTTTTACAGGGGTGACATCACCCCATCTGCTGAACGCAATATCAAACTCAGTTTGTACATACTCATGTCTGATATTGCCTTCACTTTATAAAAGTTGAGCTTTGTAAGTTCCAGAGTTGTGTATTGTTTTATGGGTTTAAACATGCCTGTTTTACCCTAATAAAAGGCAATTTCTACTTAATGTGACCTTTAAAAATGTTATACAACAAACATGTTGGTTTGTTCAAAAACCCATTTAGAAATGCACATGTGATTGTGCTTTGATTAAAAAGATTGATAATCAACAATGTGTGGCTTCTTCTTTCAATGCTCAAAAGCATTTTTTGTAGTAAAGTTGTTGTTTTTAGTGACAATGTGGGTCATTTACTAAAGGCAAATCCACTTTGCACTACAAGTGCAGTCTCAAGTGCACTTGTAGTGCAAAGTGTATTTTCCTTTAGTAAATAATACCCAACAGTGCTTTCTAATTTTACACAATCACGCCATTTTCATGACAAATTTCAGTCATGGTGTTGAAAATTATTAATATTTTTGTCAGTTATGCATTACATACATTAACAAAAAAAAAAAACAAGGTATGTGTGTAGCAGACCCACAACCTAATAATAGCCGAAGAAGAGATTATCACCTCATGTGTCAATGAAATTTCGTTTGCACCGTTGAAGAAAAAGGGCAAAAAAATTAGAACATTAATAAAAGATAACCAAGGAGACAGCTAAAAGAAAGCCAAGCAGTAAATCAAAGCAAATATTTGTTCCGTTTCAAATATATTTTTATTTTAAAAATGTCTCAGACATTGTATGGCATATCGATGGCCCCCCTACTCGCAAAGTATTCCATGTATCTTATACGGACCTCGCGGCACTCTGGGGGGGCAAGCCAGGACGGCCAGTTTCAAGCGCCATCAATGTTGGTTCATTAATATGAATTCAGGCCTCAGGCCCAACTGAGGCAGCATAGTTAAAAGAATTTCTTCTTAAAAAGTAGTGAAGAACACAGCAACACAGGATGATGTGATTGAGTTTATATTCCACCATGTGTATCGGTGTAAGAAATAGGCGGAACTGGCTGGCCATTATTCAAAATGTAATCTCCACCACTCTTCTGGCTCTGGCCAGCCGGTAATTAAAAACCCTCTGGTCCGGGGTGAGGGTCCTCATAGGGAATGGCCGCATAAGATGGTCCCCCAGCGCAAATGCTTCATCCGCAATGAAGACAAATGGGAGTCCTTCCGCATTGTCTTCTGGAGGTGGCAAGTCCAAGCTGCCATTCTGGAGATGCCTGTAGAACTCAGTCTGGGTGATGACTCCACCATCCGACATCCGTCCATTCTTTCCCACGTCCACATACAGGAACTCGTAAGTAGCCGACACCACCGCCAACATCATAATACTATTGAACCCCTTGTAATTATAACAGTATGACCCCGAGTTGGGGGGTGGGATGATGTGGACGTGTTTCTCATCAATTGCCCCTCCGCAGTTAGGAAAGTCCCACCGCTGGGCAAAGTGGGAGGCCACAGTCTGCCATTCCTGTGGGTTGGGAGGAAACTGTGGAGTCAAACAAGAATAAAAAAATTAGTCATTTTGCACATAAACATTGAAAGCAGATTAGACACAAACATTCTTGGCCAACATCAGTATAACATTTATTTTATGGAGTATTTAAAGACAAAAGTATAAGGTCCACCTATGCAAAAGTGTGAACAAGATATGGTGAAAAATACTCCTGCGCTTGTGAGATCGTTTGCTGTAAAACAAAGGTAGTATTGTAGTCAGAGATAGGACTGGGGGAGATGATGGAGCGTGTCCCGCTGCCTTAGCTGACCAGGGGTGGTTTGCAAAGGACTGTTTAGTAGGAAGTGGATGGAAGGCACGTGATCAGACGCTTACATCAAGAAATGTATGGTTTATTTATGTAAAAGAATACAGACATATAGTCATATAGATATAAAATCATACAAATACTACATAATATTATAAAAAGAAAAGGAAAAACCGGTAACAAAATAAGTACTAGGAAGTTAAAATTGGGGTGTGCCCATATTGACGCAGGTATTTAAGAAATGCTGATGCCTTGCGATGCGAAAACCTCTTCATCAGAGCCAGGAGAACTGGAGCACAGTCTGTATGGGCCGGTAGGCCGACATGTGTACATGGGGAGAGGTGGTGTGGCTAGTAGGAGGATATGTCCTGTGATGGACAATTGATTATTCCAAGTTCCATACCCAGGTGTTCTAGATGGGGTATAAATAAGAACAATATATACCGTACACTACAGACTGGAGACGTAAGATAAGTTTACATTGAAAAATGCATTCGTAAAATGATAAAAAGTATATAATATAAATATATTAGAAATAAAAATTACCATATCAGTACAAAGAATTAATGATAGGTAGTGGGATTTTGAAGCACAGAACATGAGATTGTAGTCTAAATACATACAAATGAAAAAATCTACGCATACATAATGCCCCGTACACACGGTCGGATTTTCCGACGGAAAATGTGTGATAGGACCTTGTTGTCAGAAATTCCGACCGTGTGTAGGCTCCATCACACATTTTCCATCGTATTTTCCGACACACAAAGTTTGAGAGCAGGCTATAAAATTTTCCGACAACAAAATCCGTTGTCGGAAATTCCGATCGTGTGTACACAAATCCGACGGACAAAGTGCCACGCATGCTCAGAATAAATTAAGAGATGAAAGCTATTGGCCACTGCACCATTTATAGTCCCAACGTACTTGTTTTACGTCACCGCGTTTAGAACGATCGGATTTTCCGACAACTTTGTGTTACCGTGTGTATGCAAGACAAGTTTGAGCCAACATCCGTCGGAAAAAATCCTAGGATTTTGTTGTCGGAATGTCCGAATAAAGTCCGACCGTGTGTACGGGGCATAAGTGTACACACACATACTCGTGTACACATACATGCATATACATACACGTGCATAATACAAACGCATGTAAATGCATTAAAAAAAAAAAAAAATATGCATATGGGGAGGGGGGCGATGGTAAATGAAGTAAAAAGTGCACTGAGACACATTGAGAGATATTGTCTCTCCGCATGGTAAAACCGGTTGTGCTTTTGTCCAAGGGACATGCGCATGCGTGTAAAAACTCTGCCAGCACGTAAAACGCTGTGCTGGAACAGATATGTGGAGGTATGCCCCTGTTCACGGAAAGCACAAATGGGGGCACAAAGATGGCCATGTGGTTTGTGCAAAAACAGAAACGTGTTCATTCAAATGGAAATCCACAAAAATATATACAAAAATGCATATATCAAATGTACATAAAAATCTAAAACGCATATATATATATATATATATATATATATATATATATATATATATATATATATATATATATATATAAAGAAACAATATGCACAAAATAAATATATGTATATATTCACATAAATCTGTATATATATATATACACATATGCACACATATACATGTCCACATGCATACACACACATGTGGAGACCACCCCTACACAGCATGTATTGTGCCTATGTAGAACCAGTGTCATGGCGGTAGGGTGGGAATGTGTAGTTTGTGCAACGCAATAGCGGAGAGTGGCGGGAGTGGATACGTTAGGGGGATAATCTGGCGTTGGTGACCAAATATTGGAGGTGGCAGACAGGTGGGCTGATAACAGAACGCACCTACCTATGGATGAAATTAGAATGTAAATAGATTGTATTTTCTTTTTGCGGTCCTGTTAGGCTGTCAGATGTGCCTGTAGTGAAACATAAGTTGAGCAGGGAAAGTAAGCAAGCTCTTATGGACACTGCTGGGTTTAACAGGATAAGGAAGTTACAAAGACCATTGTGGCTAACCTGTCTCAGGAGAAGTGTGTAGAAACAGCTATAAACTGTAGAGATCCTTTGGAGTGGAGAGCCGTGTGATCCTGGCAGCAGAAGGGGGGGAGGAGGAGGGAGGAGGTGTCCTTGAGGCAGCTGATGGCTGGATAGAAAGCGTCTTGCTGCCTAGGGATAGGAAAGGTTTTGTGATGAGGTTGTGCTGGGGGTTTAAAAGACTCTGGGGGGCGGGTCCGAGGGCATGAATGAAAAGGCTAATATTGAATCCAATTAAGCCAATTAAGGTCCACCTATCAGATTCCTCACCCCCTCTGATGGCCCATTGTTAAAATTTTAAGGGGGGGGAGATGTTTTGGACAGGTAACCCTTTCCACTTCATTGAGAGATGAATGCCTAAATAATGTGTATTACTTTGGCCAGCCCCTCCTTACTTACACTATTGGCAGCCCACTGGACAGGTAAGAAGTGTCATAATGCAAAAATATAAATACACACTGTCCAAACTGGAGCACAATTTTAACATTCTGTAATTGCCTATCAAGATAATAGGATACAAAAACTTTAAACAGTACCATTTCAAAGTATTCAGGCAGGCCCTTGCACTACATGCTTTGGGGAATTCATACAGAAATCTGACCACAAAAGAGGTAGGTATAGTGTGTATGGGTTTAGCAAAGTCAGCAGATAGAGGATTGTTATGGGTTGACTTAGCGGTTGGGGGGAGGGAGGGTTCCAAATGAGTTTGGGACCCCCCAAAAAAAAGCCTCTGGCACTCTGCCAGAATTTAAGGACTCAAATAGAATTTTTACACATTTTAGGGGTTGTTTAGGTAAAGCACTACTATGGAGCTGACAAAATACATTGTTAAGTGACTAGGCGAGGTGGATATAGGCCCAGGAGAGCATGCTGGGGAGGTAAGTGAAGGCAAATATGCATGAAGGACAAAAAAAAGTGAAAACATTCCAGCATGCATGAGGACAAAGGGGACATTCACAGCATATTATAATCATTTTAATTAGGTAATGAGGAAAGAAATACAATATATTATCAAACATTAAATACAATAAAATGTGATGTTAAAGGATAAAAATCTTACCTTAATGTAGTCCTGCAGGACCTGGATGATGGCAGAACAGGTCTCTGAGATAATGATCCCCAGAGCCTGGGGGTGATGCCTGTCAAGAACTTGAGGTCCTGCAGGCTTCTCCCCGTCGCCAAGTACCGCAACGTGGCGACTAGCCTCTGCTCCGGAGTGATGGCTTGCCTCATGCAGGTATCCTGCCTGCTGATATAAGAGGTCAGCAAAGCCAACAAACAGTGAAAAACGGGGTTCGCCATCCTGAGAAAGTTCCTGAAATAGTCAGGATTATTCTCATGGATCTCACGGAGCAAAGGCATGTGACAGAATTGGTCACGCTGGAGCAACCAATTCTTGGTCCATGAACTCCTCCCCACCCTGTTCATGGATTGGACTTGTGTAAAAGTAAGAACCCCAAAACCAAGCCCCTGCACAGCATAAACTCTACTATGAGTACGTACATGCAACATGGCTTCAAAGCGGTCAGAACGAAGTAACAGAACGCACTGAAGAACAGCAAGGCCTGTGAAGAGCGACCTGAAAATCAGCAACGAGCGGACAAGAACACAATGATAAATCAATGCGAACTCACTACACGCACTGAAGACCAGATACAAACCCACAAGCACAAACTGAACAGCAGAAAAACGAACTGAAAACCACGAGTCTGAAAAAGCGCGAATCGTCTCTCACCAAACTTTTACTAACACAAGATTAGCAAAAGGAGCCCAGAGGGTGGCGCACTTGGTATTGAACTGCCCTTTTATACTCTCGTCGTACGTGGTGTACGTCACCGCGTTCTTGACGTTCAGAAATTCCGTCAACATTGTGCGTGTGTAAGCAAGACAAGTTTGAGCCAACATCCATCTGAAAAAATCTGATGGATTTTGCTGTTGGAATGTCCGATCATGTGTACAGGGCATTACAGTTGTCTGTAAACAGACAATTCAGATGCTTAACCCTTTCATGACTAAGCCTATTTTTGAAATTTGGTGTTTACAAGTTAAAATCCGTATTTTTTGCTAGAAAATTACTTAGAGTTCCCAAACATTATATATATATTTTTAGCAGAGAATCTAGAGAATAAAATGGCGATTGTTGCAATATTTTTTATCACACGGTATTTGTGCAGCGGTGTTTTAAACGCAAATTTTTGGAAAAGGGACACTTTCATGAATTTTAAAAAATCCAAACAGTAAAGTTACCCCAATTTTTTTGTATAATGTGAAAGATGATGTTACGCCGAGTAAATAGATACCAAACATGTCACCCTTTATAATTGCACGCACTCGTGGAATGGCGACAAACTACGGTACCTATGAATTTCCATAGGCGACGCTTTAAAAATTTTTTACGGTTACCAGGTTTGAGCTACAGAGGAGGTCTAGTGCTAAAATTATTTCTCTCGCTCTGACGATCGCGGCGATACCTCACATGTGTGGTTTGAACACCGTTTACATATGCGGGCGCGACTTCCGTATGCGTTTTCTTCACTGCGCGAGCTCGCGGGGACAGGGGCACTTTAAAAAAAAATTGTATTTATTTATTTATTTATTTATTTTTTTACTTTAAAATTGTGTTTAAAAAAAATTTTTTTTTTTTTTTTTTTTTACTTTTATTGCTGTCACAAGGAATGTAAACATCCCTTGTGACAGTAATAGGTGGTGACAGGTACTCTTTATGGAGGGATGGGGGGTCTAAAAGACCCCCCATCCCTCCTTTACACTTCAAAGTATTCAGATCGCTGAAAACAGCGATTCTGAATACTGTGTACTTTTTTAAATTCGGCGCCATTGGCAGCCGAGTAAACGGGAAGTGATGTCATGACGTCGCTTCCGCGTTTACAACAAGAAGGCTGGAACGAAGCCACTCACCGCTTCGTTCCAGCCCGCCCCCAGCCGCCGAAGATTCCCGACTGGACACCGGGCCTCCCGATCGCACAGGAGGCCCGGTAACAGCGGCGGGAGGCGGCGGGAGGGGGGGGATGTCCCCTCCCGCTCCTCCGGTATAACAACCGAGCGGCTTTTAGCCGCATCGGTTGTTATACACGGGTAGCCAATCGCCCGCTGGAAACAACGGTACCGGGATGATGCCTGCAGCTGCGGGCATCATCCCGGTATAACCCCGGAAAGCCGAGTACGCATATGTGCGTACGGTCGGCGGGAAGGGGTTAAGGCCTTCGGGTGGGTGATCAGTTTCCAAAAATCTGCTCTCCAGCCTTCATTTTGCCTAGCCCCCCATCGACATCCTGCAGCTCAGCAATACAAATGGCTCTGCAACGCTGGACACCCCTCCTGCACAGATATCAGGGTGTAGTCAGACAGTGCCACAGCTGTGGCATGCATCAGCTATCAAGATCGCACAGGAAGTCATGAAACCTTGAAGGAAACAAGCCATAATCTCATGAATGCAAACGCACTGTCCATGTAGACATCATTGCCTCCAGATTCAACAACAAACTACCTCTGTGACCAGGACCGAGTATTCTCTAGTGTTGGCTTCAAATTCCTTGATAATTCCCCAGTCTCAGTTAGGAATAATCTACTCTGTAAAATATTTTGCTGCACAGCTACCCAACACTGCCAATAACCTGTTTATAGAGCCAACTAATACCACAGAGCATGTCACATATACTTCAAGAATAATTTATGTAATAAAAAAGTGTAGCGCTCCACTTATAATGATGGAATCAAATGTGATTATGTATGAACCCAAAAAATAAATAATAAATCTTTCAACTTAAACATTTACTTGACAAAAACGCTATAACATCCGTGATCCAAAATTAGTGGAAAAAAAAATACTTCAAAAGGCACTTTACCCAAAAGTATCACAAACCTATGTACTTCAATAATATGTGATTATAAGCATTTCAAAACTCATTAAAGTGTCTACAGAAATCATTGCTTGGTGACATCCTCAGGCCTATGTATACTTTTACCTTTGTTCTGTACTATACAATTAGGAGAAGAGGAATTTTGACTTACCTGTACATTACATATTTTGGAGTAGAGTTACTACAGCTCCTTGGTTATTTTGCAATGCTTGCTACAAAACTGGGACTAAGAGCATCGGAACGGCACCCAGGGGGGTGTATCCTAGAAAGCTTTGCTAGTGTCCAACGAGCCTATAACCCATAGTCTACGAATATTTTGTCTGTGTCCTGTACTGTATTCCAAGATATGGAATTTAGAGGTAAAAAAAAAGAATTTTGACCATTTATTTTAAAAATTTAAATTGATATAATTGTGTACTGTGGAATAATAAGTAAACCATTATCCTCAAATGCTCAAATTGCCTCCTTTAGCAGAAATTAGTTTTTGTAGGCTTTTTGCATAACTAGCTACCAGTCTCTGATATCAATATTATGAGTTTCCTTGCATGAATTGCCCATTTCAAACCCTTTCAAAACATTTCTTTGGGAGTTGAATCAGGGTTTAACCCCTCCATATTTTTTTTTTTTTAGCCATTCTTTGGTAGGTTTGCTAATGGTTAGCTAATTGAGCCATGACTTGGTGGATGAAGATATGTTCGATTGTTCAAATATGTTGAAAAGTAATTTTTTGCATACTTTTTCACATGACTATAGAATATTATTTGAACAATTGTGAAGATATTTTAAACTATTCCTATTGTTGCAAATAAGCAAGTGTTTTAATTGAATTGAATATTTACGTACTGTTTTTGTGATATGACCATCCTTCCTGCTTATTGCTAATGAATATGACATATATTGTAAGTAGCTCAACTAGTGAAGTATTAGCCAAATTAATTACAATTAAACTGGTCCTAAGAGGATTTCCTAAGGATATCATGGAAAGAGCATTTATTTGACAGGTTTAGACTGTAAGATATAATGTTTAAATCCCAGACAGAATCTAATTGTGCTAGCTAAATATGATAAACAACGTGTTCAGAAGATTCATGTCTATGTTTTTTTTTATTATGTTATCTAATTTGTATATAGTATATTTCTTTATTATAGTTATTTTAAAAAAGAAATAACAGGGCTGATTTAAGAAATAACTCATTTGAATTATCTTAAGGTGATTTTAGCCATATTATTGCATTTGCAACAACACAGTTTGGTACTACATGATTAGGGATGGGCGAACGGTTCGGCCCGAGCATAAGTTCAAGCCGAACTTTCGCTGTTTGGACGTTCGGCGAACAGCCGAACAAATGGGTAGTTTGACCGTTTGTTCGGCCTCCCCGAATCGACCACAAGGCATTGTGGCGCTGAACAGTGCATTGCAAGCCCTGATTGGCTAAAACAGTGGAAGCTTCAGCCAATCAGGACACAGAGCACTGTCAGTCATGATTGGACACTCATCATGACTTTATCCAATCGTGGCTCATTCCCGCCCCACAGTATAAAAGTATTCTTTCAATGGCAGCCATTTTCAGTGTGATTTCGGCGTGGAGAGAGATAGAACAGGGCTCTGTTCAGGCTATTAGTGTGCTATACTGTGCTATTTTAAATTGTCAGTGTAGAATATTAATTTAGTGTCAGTCTAAGGATAGTGTGAGTGTAGTGAGGAGGACCATCATTCAGCTTTGCATAGTGTGCAGCTAGAGCAGGGACAGCTCAGATAGTTTCACTGTAGTGTAGTGAGACCGCGTCATTCATACATACATTAGTGTAGCATAGGAGCAGCTCAGATAGTTTCAGTGTAGTGTAGTGAGACCGTGTCAGTAATCTTTACATTAATGTATAGCTGAAGTAGGGACAGTTCAGATATCGGCAGTGTAGTGACGGTTTATTGCGTTACTGCCAGTTTAACACCATTTACTTCTGTGTGCATTACTGCCAGTTTAACGCCATATAGTTTTGTGTGTGTTACTGCCAGTTTAACTCCATATAGTTTTGTGTGCGTTACTGCCCATTTAATGCCATATAGTTTTGTGTGCATTACTGCCAGTTTAACGCCATATAGTTCTATGCATCACTGTACATTTAGCACATTATATTGCATTATATTATAGTGTATCCGTGGAGTGTGTCTGTGTAGTGTGAGTACACAAAGTGCACCAAACACCTCTTTACATTGATTAAAGTGCATCTATGTACAGATTTCAACTTCTTCTTTACATCTGCTTATAAGCACCGCCGCCTCCCTCCCAATAATGTCTGGGAGGACAAGGAGAGGCAGACGTTCCCTTGGCACTGTAAGGGGGCCAGCAACAAATGTGTCCACAGACAAAGGTGGACGTGGTGGTCAGTCCTCAGGCAGGGCATCATTTCCTCTGTTTAGTGAGTTTGCACATGCTATCCAGCCACAGCATGCAAAGGAGGTGGTGGACTGGCTTACTTAACCTTCCTCATCCTCCTCATCCTCTGTCACGCAAGCAGAGACAAGTGTGCAGTCCCCTGCAGTTGCCAGAGTGGATAAACCTGCCTCCTTGTCAATCTATTCCTGCCATAGCCCCAACATCAGCCATTGAGGAGTCAGCTGAGTTATTTGACCACAGCGTCAGCCACTTGCTCCCTGATGATGCCCAGCCTTTACTGGATTCAGATGTTGGTTCTGAGGCTGAGGATGACAGGAACATGAGCCTAGAGAGGTGGAGGAACACTGGTAGACAAATAGGCATTCATGTTCCCCAAGCCGCAGTGTGTTGCCAAGTTGTCTCCAGTGGTAGTGATGAAGATGAAGGAGATGGAGATGATGATGAGGTCACTGATGCGACTTGGGTGCAGATAGAGCAGAGGAGAAAATTGAAGTCGAGGCGGCACAACCCCAAGGAGGCCGAAAGAAAGAGTAGAGATCAGCCACCCTATTCCATCACAATCTGCAGCTGTTATCTCCTGGCCCACTCCCCAAAGTTCAGCTCTCTGGGCCCTTTCAGCACACCTACAGCAGATTGCACTATTGCTATTTGCAAACTGTGTCTCAGGCACATCAAACGTGGCACAAACACCAACCATTTGGGTACCACATGCTAAACAAGGCATTTAACGTCCAACTACTGAGCCCGTTGGCAAGAGCACCTAAAAGCCACACAAAAGGGGCACAAATCTGTCCCTCCTCCTCCTTCTCCTCCTTACCCACTTCAGTCTGCCCCTGCTTTACAGAGTCATTACCACGCAGCACCCTCCACTGACAGGGATGATGGCATAGTACAGGGTGTCCCAGGTCCTAGCAGCACATCTGCCAGCAGCACACCACCAGCTGTAGACTGTAGCCAGCAAATTTCTCTGCCCCATCTGCTGCAGCGGAGAAAAAAAATACAGTCCCTGACACCCACATGCCCAGCGTCTAAATGCTAGCTTGTCAAAGCTGTTGGCTCTCCAACTTCTGCCTTTACGCTGGTGGATTCGTGCCCCCTTCCATGAATTTGCACAATATGCTGTACCACAATGGCAGGTTCCCAGTCACTACTACTTTTTACGTAAGGCTGTTTCATCTCTCTACTATCACATTGAAGGGAATGTTCTGGCATTGTTGGGCAAGGCAGTCAGCCGTCAAATCCACCTTACTGATAACGCGTGATCCAGCAAGCATGGACAGGGACAATATATTTTGTTCACAGCACACTTCAGTAACGCTGCTTGCAACTCGAAAGGATGCAGATGGCTCAGTGCTGCATCTTGTTGTGCCCCCATGTCTCCATACAGCTGGGGGTGATGCCAGACCTGTGAGCTCTAACCCCTCCTCCTCCACCAACTCCGTGCCCTCCTCTGCAGAATTGTCCTATGAACATCAGGTACCCCTTAAGCATTCTAAGGGCTATTCCCAGAGTCAGGCTAAAAGGTGCCATGCAGTGCTTCAGCTGGTGTGTTTAGGGGACAGGAACCACACCGGAGCAGAGATTCTTGCAGCTCTGCAGGCACAGGCCCATAGGTGGTTGACACCACGCCAGCTGGAGCCAGGAATGGTGGTGTGCAATAATGGCTCAAACCTCCTGTCTGCCCTTAGACAGGGATAGTTGACACATGTGCCATGTCTGGCACATGTCCTCAATTTGGTGGTGCAGCATTTCCTAAATACGTACCCAGGGTTGCAAGATGTGCTAAAGTTGGCCAGAAGAATCTGTAGCCATTTCAGGCGGTCATACACAGCCAGTGCTCGGTTGGCTGAAATTCAGTGGGAAATCCACCTGCCCATAAACCACCTGATTTGTGACATGCCCACCAGTTAGAACTTGACTTTGTCAATGCTGCAGTGGCTATACATGCAGCAGAGGACCGTCAATGGGTACCTGTGCAAATACGGCACGACGACAGGCTAAGGCCGCCTCGGCTTTTTTTTCCCCACGCCAATGGCTGATCATTAAGGATGCATGTACTGTATTGTCACCATTTGAGGAGGCCACAAGGATAGTGAGACGTGACAGTGCATGCATCAGTGACACAATCCCTGTTGTGTTCCTGCTGGAGCAGACTCTGCATTGTATTATGGACAGGGCACTGGACTCAGAGCAGCAGGAGGAAGAGGAGGACTTCTTTCCTCTCAAGGCCCACTTAATCCAGACACCATCATTCCTATGTCACAGAACACACAGGAGGAGAGAGGAGGATGAGGAGGAGGGCTCTGGCACTTTCATAGGCTTCGAAGAAGAGGAAGACATGCGTCAATCTGTAAGCGATGGCTTTCCAACCCCAGGACCCTTGGGAGTAGTACGTGGCTGGGAGGAGGAAGTTCCAGATGCTGTCATCCTGAGTGACCCTGAGGAGTCTGCTTCTCAAGCTTTGGCAAATTTGAGGCGCATGGGCAACCTCATGCTTCAAAGCCTGCGAAAGGACCCAAGAATACGTGGCATAAAGGAGAAGGATGATTACTGGTTGGCGACCCTCCTTGACCACCATTATAAGGAGAAGGTCTCAGAACTCATCCCATCCCCACAGAGAGTGCAGAAGATAAAATCTCTTAAGGACCCGTTGAAGAGGATTTTATTGAACGTTTTTCCTGACTCCAGTAGGTTACAGTGTCATGGAAAACGTCATTTTGAGTCTTCTGTTGGTCAAGAGAGGAGCGTTAGAGAAGGCGTCTGCCTAAGTGAGGCATTTCAGAATTTTTTTTTAGTCCTTGCCACCCAGGGCTGTCAGCTTCCACATCCCATCGGCAGAGTCTGCATCACATGGTGGACAAAACAGAGATGGAGAGCTTTCCAGCTGACGATCCACTGACTTACTGGGTCATGAAAATAGACCACTGGCCAGAACTTGCCCAGTATGCTGTTGAGTTGTTGAGCTGCCCTGCATCCAGCATGCTTTCAGAACGGGCATTCAGTGCTGCAGGGGGTTTCGTTACTGATCCTAGAACGTGTCTGTCCACAGACTCCGTGGACCGTTTGACGTTTATAAAAACAAATCAGTCCTGGATTATCAGCTATGAAGCCCCTGATGCCGATGTCACTGATTAAGTCTTTTTGGGATGTGGAATCTCTGCATCTAGTGCATTCTATGCATCTAAAAATATAGAAAATATACCAAATCAAAATTCAACCAAAAAAATTATGTCAAAGCAATAACTCCAAGGCCAATAATAAATAACACGTTTATCTCCTCTGATTCCGCAACATGTCTGGTTGACGAACGGCCGTTCAGAAACAAACTGAAAAGCGCAAACTGAAAAGTGCGAAATGAAAAGTGTGAAATGAAAAGCGCAAATCAACACTCACCAAACTTCTACAAACATGAAATTAGCAGAAGGAGCCCAAAGGGTGGCGCTAAAGAGCTGAAAAACCACGTAGTATGTCTAGTATGTCACTACGTTCGTAATTGTTGGCCAACAATTGTGTGGCCATGTGTATGCAAGACAAGTTTGGGCCAACGCCCTTCGGACAAAATTCCACGGTTTTGTTGGCCAACAGTCCGATCGTGTGTATGAGGCTTAAGTTTTCTGGTGATTAAGTTATATCTGAAGTTGGGTGGCTGCCTGACAGCCAACACTGAGGGGTTGTTGGAAGACTACTTTCAGCAATTCACCCTCTGATATGATAGGTTGCAGATGTTTGATTGTCTTTTAATCCCTTTTAGTTTTGGGTTGTATGTGGTTGCAAGAGGTACACGTTTTTCTATTTGTATTGTAGGTCATTTTCACCTTAGGTTTTCAACACAGTGGGGGTTATTTACGAAAGGCAAATCCACTTTGCACTACAAGTGCAAAGTGCACTTGAAGTTGTGCTTGTCTAAGCTTTATACACTGCGCAATACCATTTATTTATGTATTTTCAGTGATCACCCTATTTGTACACATCGGTCATAGTGTATGCATTTTTTTACTAAAATTTTATGTTTTTTGATCTATGCCATGTGGAGGCCTTCTCTCTTTTTTCTTCTATGATTATTGCTCCCACTGTTGATTGGTGAGCGGCCTGTTGATCTCATATACCACTGATATTTTGGTTGCATCCTTGGCTGATTATTGAGGGATCTGTAGATACTACATACCCTTGGGAAATCTCGGTTGCATCTTTGGTTCCAGTACCAGCTGACCATCTCACAACCATTGCAGCAAGTTTTCACTTCAACTATCCCAGGAGATAGCCATCTGCAATCTATGGTTGCATCCCTGTCTATTTGACTCACTGCTGCTGGTGTGTGGGTCCACATCTCATGGAAAGAGTACCCTCCTCTCTCCCCCTGGTGACTGAAGCACAGTTCTGGGTGTCACTCGATTTTTGGTTATTTGAACATCACCTTCTGTGGCTTTCTTTGGGGACAGACCAACACTTGATCCATCTAAAGATTGTCATCATAGATGGTCTTTTGAACAACTTACTTGTTGGGACTCATTATTCCATCACATTCTCAGTTTTTCGTTCGATATTGTTGTGCATGTATGTGCACCTGTATGTTTATTCACAAACATTGGTTACTACAGCAATATTGTGTATTTTAAACACCTTGCAATTTGTGTTTTAGTTCTATCACTTACCTGTTTAGTTACATGCGTATTTCCTCCTTAGGTTAAGTTCTAAGGGTTCATTTACTTTCAGCGCTACACATTTCCCCTTTCTTCCTTATGGAAGGAATCTGCTAGTATATGGTGAAATGTTTATTTCTGTCTTGGAGGTTGGAGCATATGCAGTGGTATCTAGTATCCTGTAGGACAATGGCTCGTTTGGTGTAAAGCTGTAACTGTGAGATAGTTGCGCTGGTGAGTGGATCATACAGAGTTTTTCTTAGATATGGAGGATTTCATCAGGAAATTTTGGAGCAAGGAACATCTTCTATTTAAAAATAAATTGTAATCCCATATCAAGTGCATTTTCCAGCAAGATGTAACCCTAAACTGGACATATATATTTACAGCTTCAGACTGCAAGTTACATCCCTGTCATTTAACCAACAAAAAAAGATTTTGTGCAATCTTTCATCACTGGAGCAAATGGTTATACAGGAATAATGCAACAATGAGTGGTTGAACTTTAGTGCCAAGTTTGAAAAGCTTATACTGTAAAAGTGAATACATTTCAAACATAGCTCCTGTTACACTAATGCCCCGTACACACGATCGGACATTGATCGGACATTCCGACAACAAAATCCATGGATTTTTTCTGACGGATGTTGGCTCAAACTTGTTTTGTCTACACACGGTCGCACAAAGTTGTCGGAATTTTTGGTCACCAAGAACGCGGTCACGTACACCACGTACGACGAGACTATAAAAGGGCAGTTCAGAACCAAGCGCGGCACCCTTTGGGCTCCTTTTGCTAATCTCGTGTTAGTAAAAGTTTGAGAGACGATTCGCGCTTTTTCAGACTCGTGGTTTTCCGATCGTATTTCTGCTGTTCAGTTTGTGCTTGTGGGTTTGTATCTGGTCTTCAGTGCGTGCAGCGAGTTACCCTTGACTCTGTCATTGTGTTCTTGTTCATTCTTTACTGATTTTCAGGTCGCTCTTCACAGGCCTTGCTGTTCTTCAGTGTTTTATCAGATTGTTCTTCAGTGTTTTATCAGATTGTTCTTCAGTGTGTTCTGTTACTTCCTTCTGAGCAGCCGACCGTTTTCTAGCCATGTTGCGTATACATACTCCTCGTTGAGTTCATGCTGTGCGGGGGCTTGGTGTTGGGGTCCTTACTTTGACATAAACCCAGTTCATGAACAGGGTGGGGAGGAGTTCATGGACCAAGAATTGGTTGCTCCAGCATGACCAATTCTGTCACATGCCTTTGCTCCGTGAGATCCATGAGAATAATCCTGATGATTTCAGGAACTTTCTCTGGATGACGGACCCCGTATTTCACCGTTTGTTGGCTTTGCTGACCCCTATATCAGCAGGCAGGATACCTGCATGAGGCAAGCCATCACTCAGAGGCTAGTCGCCACCCTGCGGTACTTGGCGACGGGGAGAAGCCTGCAGGACCTCAAGTTCTCGACAGGCATCTCCCCCCAGGCTCTGGGGATCATTATCCCGGAGACCTGTTCTGCCATCATCCAGGTCCTGCAGAAGGTATGTTAAGTTAAGATTTTTATCCTTTAACATCACGTTTTATTGTATTTCTTTCCTCATTCCCATTTACCATGATTGTAATATGCTGTGAATGTCCCCTTTGTCCTCATGCATGCTGGAATTTTATGTACATTTTTTTTGTCCTTCATACATATTTGCCTTCACTTACCTCCCCAACATGCTCTCCTGGGCCTATATTCACCTCGTGTAGTCACTTTTTTTTTTGGGTTCACAAAATCTTTTGGAACCCTCCCTCCCCCCAACTGTTAACTCAGCTGATACAAGTCCTCTATCTGCTGACTATGCGGCCATTCCCTATGAGGACCCTCACCCCAGACCAGAGGGCTTTAATTACCGGCTGGCCAGAGCCAGAAGAGTGGTGGAGAACACGTTTGGAATAATGGCCAGACGGTTCTGCCTATTTCTTACACCCATACACATGGCGGAGTATAAACTCAATCATATCATCCTGGCTTGCTGTGTTCTCCACAACTTTTTAAGGAGAAATTCTGTGAACTATGCTGGCTCAGTTGGGCCTTGTGACAGACCTAGCCGGGAAAGAGACTTTTGGAGGGGACTGTATGCTAGCCTCTTGCCGATCGATCGGGGGCCCTTGCATTTGGGGGAACGGTGCTCTTTGTGAGCTGTATGTCTGGGGACCCTGGCTTTGCCATATTGGAATAGTGGCTGATTCATAATGCTGGGACAGATACTGTTAGGAGATGCTGATGTAAATTCCAACACCTGTCTGTCTACTGTCTGCTAAAATGTGTATTGTAAATAAGTCTACTATGGGATCTAAGAGTCATTAGATCCCCATTGTTATTTGTTAATTAACTCTGCTATTGTGTGAAGAAGAGTCTGTTGATTGTGATAATGTTGATTGGATTTTCTGAACTACAAGACGGCCAGTCTGGCCTAACGGTCATGTCTGAGTCATCTGGGCTGTCTAAAGGGATTAGTTAATTAGCTCATGTTAATTAGGTTAATTAGGTTACAGCTGTATTGTTAGAGTAATATAAGCAGGAGGTCTGCACCTCCACTTTGAGTGTATAAAAGCCTGTATTTTGTCAATAAAGAGAGATTCCTGTTTGAACTTACATACAGCCTGCCTGGTGTTTGTTCTGAGCTATCGCAACTGGGTTAGAACGGCACATAGCTGAAGTTCTAATCCCGGAGCATTGGATGACCGAACCATCAGACGTTGCAATCTGATTCTATAGCTGCAGAGGAGTGTCGGGAGAGTGGAACTGAGCGAGCAAGGGGCTCGTTACAGGCCTGAATCCGGAATTCATGTAAATGAACCAACCCTGATGGCGCTTGAAGCTGGCCGTCCTGGCTTGCCCCCCCCCCCCGAGTGCCAGTGAGGTCCGTCTAAGATACATGGAATACTTTGCGGATAGGGGGGTCATCAATATGCCAGACAATGTCTGAGACATTTTTAAAATAAATAACAAATTTTAACTACTAAAATATTTGCTGACATTTACTGCTTGTGTTTCTTTTAGCTGACCCTGACCTAAATTTGGGGAGTCCTGAAAATGGCGTGATTGTGTAACATTAGAAAGCACTGTTGGGTGTTATTTACTAAAGGCAAAGACACTTTGCACTACAAGTACACTTGAGACTGCACTGAAACTGCACTTGTAGTGCAAAGTGGATTTGCCCTTAGGAAATAACCCCCATTGTCACAGAAAACACCAATTTTACCACACCAAAAGTTTCGGAGCATTGAAAGAAGAAGCCACACTTTCTTGATTATTAATCTTTTTAATACAAGCACAATCACATGTGCATTTAAAAAAGGTTTTTAAAACAAACCAACATGTTTGTTGTATAACAATTTTTTGGGTCACATTAATAAAAGTAAAAATGTCCATTTAAGGTAAAACAGGCATGTTTAAAACCAACAAGAAACACACAAATCTGGAACTTACAAAGTTCAACTTTGTTCTAAATTGAAGGCAATATTAGACATGAGTATTTATAAACTGTGTTTGATATTGCGTTCAGATGGGGTGAAGTCACCACTGGAAAAGCCAAATTTTGAAGAGGCACACAAATTGCCGAATGTCAACATGTGCTAGCTGCCATCACGGGGGATCAAGGGACGTGTTTTGGGGGTACAACCCCTTCTTCTCAGCTACTTTTATTATTGAGGAAGGGGTTGCACCCCCAAAACGCATAAATTGATCTCCCGTGATGGCAGATAGCACATGTTGACACACTGTGTGCATCTTCAAAATCTTGCTTTTCTCGAATATGTCAAAGAAAAAAGTTTTTTTCTGTAAAAAAAGCACAACAAAGTAAGGGATTTGGAGGTGTTTTAAACTTTCCCTAAAACATCAATGATGTTCTTCATTTTGTTTTGAACATCATTCGTGTTTTGCTTGATGTTTTCCATGTCCCTATTACACCCCATTATCTCCCCGATCAGGATCTGGGCACTTTCACTGGTGAAATGACCTGGATCCCACAACATCACGATCACCTAAAAATATAAAAACAAACACACCATGTATTATAAATATGTAGGCATCCACCTCTTACCTGAGCCTGTGGTCACAGACACTCACCTGTTGTGATGACAATTTCCACCATGTCTCCTTCCTCCTCCTCCTCCTCTTGTTGGCTTTGGGGGATTTCCACTTCTTCATGAGGTGGGGGTCTGTTGTCTCCTCGGATGAGTGGTGTCCTCCGAGTCTTTTCTCCCCTATGTTAAAAAAAATAGGTATACTTAGCACACAGATATTTGATGGCAGAAATAGGAATATGAAACATTGCTTGGAAGTGGGGTACAATTATCTATTTTGGCAGAGTTGCAAGATGAAGAAATATTTATTTACTTTGTCAAGCTTGAATACTTACCTGTTTTGTACAAGCTTCACAGATGGAGACACCCCTATAGTATACACTGGAGCACCTGTGTGGGCCCCCTAATAAAAAGGGTTTTCTGGTGTCCCACACTAGTGCTCCAGCGTCCAAATGTGTAAACAGCTGCTGAGTGTCCTCTCCTTACACAGAATCTAGTTTGCATTTCATTCTAGTTACTAACCCATCTAGACAACAAAATTTATTTAACAGAAGTATGCCTGAAAAAATGTTTGGAACTGCATCTGGACAAAACATGGTGTTTTCTAGGCCGAGTGAACGAATAATGTGCCCATGAACATGAAAGTTGCCATTTTAAACTGTACAACAGTTAAAAAAAGCACATGCAGCAGCACAGACTTAATAAAAATAAAGAATAGGAACACAGCACTACTTACTTTTTTGCAGCACTCTCCTGATCCTGCTATACTGATCTTGCTCCCTTAGTTTGAGGACCGACCACAATTTCCTGAGTTGATCCTTGGATCATCGTACCCCAAAATTCCGGTGCAGACTCTTGACAACTTTCGCCATGATCTTGGCCTTTCTGACATTGAGGTTGGGGTAAGGTCCATACTTCCCGCCATAGTCGGCCCTCTTCAGGATGTCGACCATCTCCACCATCTCCACAAAGGCCATATTTGATGCCTTAAATTATCTCCTCCGGGATTGGGACGTTTCTGGCTCTGGGCTTTCCTCCTCCTCGTTGCTGTAATTAGCACGCACCTGGTGTGTCTCCGCCATGTGCTCTTCCCCACTGCGCCGAACGAGAAGGGGCGGGGAATATACTAGAAAGAATGTCAGGGGTGGGCTGAGTTTCACGCATGCGCAGTGTATATAAAGCGTAACACGCGTACGTAGTACGTATGATCTGTGAGTGGAGGAAGGAGTATCGGAGGTGCCGATCGTGATAACGAAGGTAAGATTTAAACTTGGGCCTATACTGCTTCTAGATTGAGGCCTATATTGTGACAAGATTAGGAGAGTTTCGCCTGACATTAGAGTTTGTCTTGTGTTGTGTCTTGCAGAGAAAATGGATGGCTTCAATGACCACAACTTCCTCCCCCTGTTCGCAGACAAATACTGGGAGCTGCCCTGTCTGTGGCAGGTGAAACACCCCCAATACAATAATAAACAAAAGAGGCAGACAGCGCTGGGGAAACTGCTGGAGTTGGTGAAGCCGGTGGTCCCCACAGCAATCATCCCCTATTTAAAAGCCAAAATTGGTGGCCTGAGGAGCACTTATCTTAGGGAGTGCAAGAAGGTCCAGGATTCCCAGAGATCAGGAGCAGCAGCAGGCTGTGGTACTATGAGAGACTGCGATTTCTGTCAGACTAGACTGAAGTCAGGGAATCCCTCTCCACTCTTCCTTCCACTCTTCCTTCTACCCTATCTTCCACCCCAGCTGAGGCTTCCGATGTCCAACCTGGGACTTTCAGCCAGAAAGAAGTGGAGGAGCCCAGCTGGAGTCAGGTATAGCATTGTTCTACAGATTTCTGGTCAAGCAATAAATGATGTTTACTAGATGTTATTATTGATCACTAATTGCTGATTTAATAAAGTGTTTTACATATCAATAGACAACAGTGGGCAAAAATAATTGGGAGAAGAATGAAAAATGCTGGGCTCAGAATGATAGTCTGTTATATTTGTTAACATTCAATTTGCAACAGTCATGAGATGAAAATTGTGTGTGATTGATGAAGAAATAACTAAAACTATGTCCCTTTTTCATACACTCAGCCATGAGGAGGCGGGGGTAAGTGGCAGCCAGGAGGAGGCGGGGGTAAGTGGCAGCCAGGAGGAGGCGGGGCTAAGTGGCAGCCAGGAGAAGGCCGGGCCCAGTAGGAGCCTGACAGAATCGCAGGTCCCTCCCCTCCACCTTCCAAACAAAAGACCCAGGAAGGGGAGTAACGTGCAGGATTCAGCACTTAGGCTGATTCAGGAGGCTCCTGCATCCCTGAGAGCCTTCCCTACTGACGAAGAGGCCTTTGCCTGCATGGCTGCCACAAAACTGAAGGACATGCAGGAGGGCCAATGCCTCATGTGTGAGGACATTCTTTATAAAACCTTAACTAAGGGGGTGAGGCGCGAAATCACACCCAATACCCACCTGTGTGAGTTGGACCATCCTTCTCCTCCTCCTCCTGCCACAACTCCACCACCACAGACACAGCGTGGAAGGAAGACCAGAGAGTGATGGCCTGGGTTCAGTCTAGTCTGACAAAAGATGCAGGCTCTTGTATGACCACTGCCTGGGGACAGATATGTCATCTGCTGCTGTTTAGGATCTCTTGGACTTCTGGACCAGATTGAACTCCCTTAGATAAGGACTCCTCAGGCCACCAATTTTTCAGTAAAATAATTGATGTGTGCCCTGGGGGCCAAAGGCTTCACCAATTTCTGCTGTTTCTCCAGCGTTGCCTCCCTCTTTGTTTGGTTATGAGCCCTTAATAAAGGATTTTTTGTTTCAATTATACTCACCTATGTGTGTTTTCCTTCAAAAAGGACAGTTTGTTTGTGAGGAGGCAGGTACATTTCAAAACTACAATGTGAAATTAACAAGAGGCACCAACACCAAGCAACCTCCTTGAGATTAATAAATAGTACAAGATTATAATGTTGAGGTAACTTGACACACAAAACACACCCAAAACTATTCTGGAGTTAAAAAAAAAAAAAAAAAAAAAACAAGATCAGGCTTGAAAAAAATACTAACAAAAAAAAAAAAATGAAAATTTTTGAGTCAGATGTGACAAATCAAAATATATTGATGAAATCACGATAAATAATAAAGAAAGAAGTTTGTGAGAACTCTGTGTGAATATAAGCAGCAAAACGACTTCATTCTTCTAGCTTTATATAGAAGAAGAGAGTGCGCTGCATTAAACTATTTAAAACATTGCAGCCTGACGAAAGTGCTATATCCATTGCGAACGCTAATTTTACCAGACCGAGCAGTTCCGTCTCAGAATATATTCTGAGCATGCGTGGCACTTTGTGCGTCGGAATTGTCCACACACGGTCGGAATTGACGCAATTGGATTTTGTTGTCGGAAAATTTTATATACTGCTCTCAAACTTTGTGTGTCGGAAAATCCGATGGAGCCCACATACGGTCGGAATTTCCAACAACAAGCTCCGATCGCACATTTTCTGTCAGAAAATCTGACCGTGTGTACAGGGCATAACAGTCAGACACAGGGTGATCCTGTCTTACCTGACAATTGACTGTACACAGAGACCAAGCTTTGCCCATAATGGGGGGGCATACCGCTGAAGGGGTCTTCAGGGTTTGGGTTCCACAAGGTTGACAACTGACTACAACGTGTTGCACTAAGTACCAAGGTGGGCACCCACGCTTTGGGGTCAGAATATGGCTCCCAAGGTTTCACCAAGGTTGTGCTGGTCCAGATGCAGTTTGCAATATTTATGATATTAGACGGCAGTGAAGAAGATGATTGAAGAGTTAAACATTTTGAAGATAAAATAATAAGGCAATAAACTAGTTAAACTAAGAGTGTAGTGAACACTCATGCAGGATTCCAGAAGCAACATTACAGACCGTCCCCACAGCATATGGTCTAGGTATGGCCCCTGTGGTTTTACTAGGGTTGCACCAACCTGGATGAACTGCTTTTACTGTGATATTAGAGGATATTGAAAGAGTTGATTAAAGAATCCAAGATTATAGTTAAGTGAAGAGTGATTCCCCATAAGGGAGAAGAGGCCCACCACCTTAGATCACAAAAAAAAAAGCAGATCCATCGAGTGTGGTAGGGTTGTAGGGGATGCTCCTGGGGGCATGGCCCCAAAAGCTTGCCAGTATATAATCACCTAAAAGGTATGAGCCTATAACCCAGGATCCTGCACTGTATGATTAAGATAAGCATATACAAAAGGCCAAAAGGCAGCTAAAAGCCTGCCTGTTTGCAGTTTCTTACCATGGAACTTCAGTACCTCTTTAAGGCCGTGTATAGTGGCCCTGTCTCACTTTAATTATTTTATCATTCATTGCTTTATTCTATTTTTCAGACATTGCTATTAACATTTTGCTAAAAATTTTTGTATCAGTACTGCTGATGCTGGGCAGAAGGAAACACCCCAAAAGTGTGTCCTAAAACCTTGACTGCTATTGCCAATTATACCAAAAGTATCATGGATAGGAATGGGCCGAACGGACCCCTGTTCGGTTCGCACCATAACTTCCGACCACCACGAAAGTTCAGACCCGAATAACGAACGCCATTAAAGTCAATGGGACCCGAATGTCAAAAATCACAAGTGCCCATTTTGAAGGCTTATATGCAAGTAATTGGGCATACAGTGGCTATAGGGGTCTGGGTCCTGCGCTGGGGGACATGTATCAATAAAAAAAAAAGTTTGTGAAAAACGTCATTTTTAAATGAGCAAGTGATTTTTTTGATTGATTTTTAAAGTGAAAGCCTAAAAATGAAAAATTCCTTCCAGTATAGTGCCTTGGGGTCTCTTTAGTCTACCTGTAAAGTGGCAGATCTGTACCATGTCTAGAATCTGCCTCAGCAATAATTGCATTTATAAAGCCCCAAAAAAATGACATTTTCCCTGCAAGCTGCCTTTATTTTGCTCAGCAACAGCTGGGGAGCCAGTGTGTATGATGATACCACAACGTAGTGCACTGGGAACAAGATTAGAGATTTTTTGGATTCATTCTGGTGTCACTTTGACTTTGTATAGAAGTAACGGGTGCGTAAAAATTGGTCTTTGGGTGTCGGTGACGCCTTCCCACCGTAACCCTATAGGAGGTACTCTTGATGAAAGCAAGAATTGACCTTCCTGTAAAAAAATGCAATGATATGCACCTGTCAAATAGGTGCAGAAAAATTACTCTTTGGGTGTTAATTGTGCCCATGAAACTTATACCAAAAACATTCTTCCAGATTAAATAATTGAACACCCTCAAAGCTAGGCAGCCTCAAAGTCCTGCAGAGATTCAATATGCCACATATTCTTGGGTCCTTTCGCAGGCTTTGAAGCATGAGGTTGCCCATGCGCCTCAAATTTGCCGAAGCTTGAGAAGCAGACTCCTCAGGGTCACTCAGGATGACAGCATCTGGAACTTCCTCCTCCCAGCCAAATACTACTCCCAAGGGTCCTGGGGTTGGAAAGCCATCGCTTACAGATTGATGCATGTCTTCCTCTTCTTCGAAGCCTATGAAAGTGCCAGAATCCTCCTCCTCATCCTCCTCCCCTCTCTCTGGATTAAGTGGGCCTTGAGAGGAAGGAAGTCCTCCTCTTCCTCCTGCTGCTCCATAATGGACAGGGCCCTGTCCATAATGCCACGCAGAGTCTGCTCCAGCAGGAACACAACAGGGATTGTGTCACTGATGCATGAACTGTCACGTCTCACTATCCTTGTGGCCTCCTCAAATGGCGGCAATACATTGCATGCATCCTTAACGATCATCCATTGGCGTGGGGGAAAAAAAAGCCGAGGCGGCCTTAGCCTGTCGTTTTGCCGCATTTGCACAGGTACTCATTGACGGTCCTCTGCTGCATGTATAGCCACTGCAGCATTGACAAAGTCAAGTTATAACTGGTGGGCATGTCACAAATCAGGCGGTTTATGGGCAGATGGATTTCCCACTGAATTTCAGCCAACCGAGCACTGGCTGTGTATGATCGCCTGAAATGGCTACAGACTCTTCTGGCCAACTTTAGCACATCTTGCAACCCTGGGTACGTATTTAGGAAATGCTGCACCACCAAATTGAGGACATGTGCCAGGCATGGCACATGTGTCAACTTTCCCTGTCTAAGGGCGGACAGGAGGTTTAAGCCATTATCGCACACCACCATTCCTGGCTCCAGCTGGCATGGTGTCAACCACCTCTGGGCCTGTCCCTGCAGAGCTGCAAGAATCTCTGCTCCGGTGTGGTTCCTGTCCCCTAAACACACCAGCTGTAGCACTGCATGGGACCTTTTAGCCTTTCTCTGGGAATAGCCCTTTGAATGCTTAAGGGGTACCTGATGTTCATAAGACAATTCTACAGAGGAGGGCATGGAGGTGGCAGAGGAGGAGGGGTTAAAGCTCGCAGGTCTGGCATCATCACTCCCAGCTGTATGGAGACGTGGGGGCACAAGCTGCAGCACCGAGCCATCTGCATCCTTTCGAGTTGCAAGCAGCGTTACCCAGTGTGCTGTGAACAAAATATATTGTCCCTGTCCATGCTTGCTTATCATGTGTCATCGGTAAGGTGGATTTTACGGCTGACTGCCTTGCCCAACAATGCCAGAACATTCCCTTCAACGTGATAGTAGAGAGATGGAACAGCCTTACCTAAAAAGTAGTAGCGACTGGGAACCTGCCATTGTGGTACAGCATATTGTGCAAATTCATGAAAGGGGGCAGAATCCACCAGACTAAAAGGCAGAAGTTGGAGAGCCAACAGCTTTGACAAGCTTGCATTCAGATGCTGGGCATGTGGGTGGCAGGGACTGTATTTATTTTTCTCCGCTGCAGCAGATGGGGCAGAGAAATTTGCCAGCTACAGTCTACTGTTGGTGGTGTGCTGCTGGCAGATGTGCTGCTAGGACCTGGGACACCCTGTGCTATACCATCATTCCTGTCAGTGGAGAGTGCTGAGTGGTAATGACTCGGTAAAGCAGGGCCAGACTTATGTGGGTAAGGAGGAGGAGGAGGAGGAGGGACAGATTTGTGCCCCTTTTGTGTGGCTTTTAGGTGCTCTTGCCAACGGGCTAAGTAGTTGGACTTTAAATGCTTAGCATGTGGTACCCAAATGGTTGGTATTTGTGCCACGTTTGATGTGCTTGAGACACAGTTTGACATACTAGACGTACTACTTGGTTTTTCAGCTCTTTAGTGCCACCCTTTGGGCTCCTTCTGCTAATTTCGTGTTTGTAGAAGTTTGGTGAGTGATTCACACTTTTCATTTCGCACTTTTCAGTTTGTTTCTGAATGGCCGTTCGTCAACCAGACATGTTGTGGAATCGGAGGAGAGAGCGTGTTATTTATTATTGGCCTTGGAGTTATTGCTTTGACATAATTTTTTTGGTTGAATTTTGATTTGGTATATTTTCTATATTTTTAGATGCATAGAATGCACTTTTTGGTTAAGTTCTATTGGCATATATGTCTAATTTTATTTGTTTTATTTTTTTAATGCACAATAAAAAAATGTGTAGAATGATACTTGGCTATGTGTTTTACTTACTTCAAATGGCAGTTTGGGAGTAGGCAGTTACATTTAATAAATTACAATGTAAAATTGACAAGGGACACCAACATAGTTGCATCTTTGATCTTAAACACTACGGGATAATGGTGTTGTGGTAACTTGCCCAAATACAAAAAAAAAAAAAAAAAAAAGCATTATAACGTTATTCTTGATATCACTAAAAAAAAAAAAAAAAAAAAAAAGCCTTTGAAAATTCGTTTGAAATAACTCCATCAGTATCACCAGCAAAGCAGCTTCATTATTATCCCATTAAAGAAGAAGGGAATGTGCGCTGCATTTGGAGATTTCATAATTTGCCACGTCACGAATGTTAATTCTCCATTACGACCGCTAGTTTACAAGACCGACCGATTCTGGCTCGTCCTTGCTTCCGAGCATGCGTGTTTGTACTTGTACGGACTTGTGTGTGTACACACACTCAGAAAATCCGACAACACACATTTGTCCACGGAAAATTTGAAAACCTGCTAGCCAACATTTGTCTGCGGAAAATCTGACAACAATTGTCCGATGGAGCATACACACGGTCGGATTTACAACAGCCTGTCATCGAACATTTCCCGCCGGAAAGTCCAATCGTGTGTACGGGACTTAAGTGTTACTAAACCCAGTAATATGAAAATACTTAATCCGCCCACCCCCCCAGTGCCCACAGCTTATAAATCTTCTTTTTTACATTAAAATACTGCCAATATATATCTTTTTGGCTGATCTGTAGACCACGGTCGTGGTAAATTGCAGAGTCTGGCTGAGTGTTCAGGTAGGAGGAGATTTCCACTATAGCCTGTGTCCTCATGCTGTTATGAGAGGCGGATCATCAATCAATCAAGATGTGACATCCCTCCCACTGTGTTATTTTTTAGTAACTGGGCATGGAGGAGGAGGGAGACTGGGCTGTCATTTAGGATCTGTATACACACCCACATGTGTGATGTCAATATCATGTGACCTAAAAAGCTCAGCTTGAACAGGAAATATTCTCTCCAACAATAGAGACCAAACTGAGCATGGGCAGCAGTACTACCCTCCCTGTGTCTTATCTGGCCTTGCCAAGAGAGACCCTGCAGGAGGGGGAGGATCTGTGCATACAGGATCAAAGAGCCTTTTTACACAATAAAGAGGATTAACCCCTTAAGTTCCACAGTGAGTATAACAAGGATGCTATTCTGCATATACAGACAGATTTTACTGTTGTGAGTTTAGTAACACTTTAAAGTGGAACTACACTTCATCTGAACACCACAAACCAAAAACCTGAATTCATTTTTCATTCAAAGCAAACTCACCCATCCATCCATGTCTCCATGCTTTACTTTGCTGAGAAATCACTTTGACCTCCCCACCCCCACTCCTAGCATTTCTGGCTGTGGCCATCTTGAATAAGGGCAGATGATTTACATAACATTTTCTTCCTGGAATCTATCTACCCTCCGTTCAAGCATGCAGGAGGGTGTGTTTAGCTGTGGAAAGCCCTCTTCCCCTCCTGAAGAGTCCTGAGATATGTAATATAATTTGCCTAGGCCTGGAAATCAGGAAGTAACAGAAGAAATGTAACAAAAAAAGTTTAAAAAGTAAATATGATATACTTTGCTATGTATTTACTAATGCTAGCAGCATAAAGATTAAAAATAATGTCAATGTTTGAGAGAGTGAAGTTCTGCTTTAATTCTGATTACAAGGACGTAAATAAGGGAACAAAACCATGCAGCAATAAATGCTGTTAATTGTGCAGCCACATCAATCCATTGAAAAGTGACACACACACACACATACACACAAAAGGAAATTTCAATATTATAAGATCATACTACTGCACCTTCCGTAATGTGGTGAAGCAGGGCAGAAATTACAAAAAAGAATGAATCTACATAGACCCAATAAAAGAACACAAGGAGATTACTGGGCACTTTTGAGACCTCACTGCTCACAACCAGACCATTCCATGGAAGATATACATGTTTTGGTTCCTAAGTGGGTTTTAAAGAATACTCAAAGTAAAATCTTTGAAATAAGAATCCAAACTTTGTTTGACAAAGGAGAGACTGAATACGGACCTCAGTTTTCTAAATGAAATTGTTTTATGAGCATTCTCAACTCTGTGATGACTCCTCCCCATTCAATAGGCAGGCCATACATTACCTAATTTTCTTTCCTTCAACCATGGGTTGAAGGAAAGAAAATTGCTCAATTCCCCCATCAACCACAGGTGTGGCTAGGGGAATCCCTTCTATATAGCTATTGTATCCTGGCAGTGGGAGCTTTCCCAGTCGTAAGGATACAATCCACTGATCACTGCTTGTGACTATAGCCGCTGGCAGTGATTACATGAAAAAAATTCTGACTGGCTAGTTGTGGACAATGGATCGACTACATTACAACAAGCCTGCCCATACATGGATCGAAATTCGCCCAGTTCTTATTAAGGTTCTCACTTTGTTTACTGTGTGTGTGTGTGTGTGTGTGTGTGTGTGTGTGTTTTTGAGGTAGTTGGTAACATTTTCACATCCTAGATGCTTGTTCTGAAAATGTCACTATTAATATGAATGAAAAGAATATCACAGACTGTACTCAACTTTGTTACTTCAATTATCCAATCATGTAAAAAGCTAGTTCCTGTGTGTTTCATTTTCACATGATTGGATAGCTAAAGTGAATCTTCACTTTTTTGATTGACCGTGCTCAACTTCTTTAGTATATCAGCCTCAATGTATGGCTTTACACAGAAATATTTAAATTTATTCAGCTGCCATTAAAAATAATCTATTTAAAGTGGCGTTCCAACCTGTAAAAAAATAAATGTAAAAGTCAGCAGCTACAAATACTGTAGCTGCTAAATTTTGAAATAGGGACACTTACCTGTCCAGGGAGCCCGTAATGTCGGCACCCCAAGCCGATTTGTCTATCGGCTTCTGGTGCAGGTGCTGGCAAAGCAAGTAAGTGCCGGTTCGCACAGAGGCGACTTGTCAGGTGACCTAGCCGCCTGACAAGTCGCCTCCCATTCTGTACAATGGAACTGTTCTAATAGGAGCGACGCAAGTCGCTCCGACTTAGAAAAAGGTTCCTGTACTACTTTGGGGGCGACTTGGGGCAACTTGCATAGACTTCTATACAGAAGTCATTTTGCAAGTCGCCATAGCAGTCATGTGCAGGTCTCCTCGGTGAGGCGACCTGCAAGTAGTGCAGCCCCTGTGTGAACCAGGGCTAAGGGAAACTGTCGGTTTCCTACTGCACATGCGCGAGTCATGCTGCACTTTTCTGAATGGTCCGTCATCTTCTGGGACACGCACAGGTCCCAGAAGGCAGTGGGGGGGCTGGACATGACGTATATCGCTGTGCGGCGATCTTACCAGTAAGTGGGAGTGGGTACCTGTCAAAACTAGGTACCCGTTCCCCCCCACCCAAAAAGTGCCAAATGTGGTAGTGCTGGGGGGAAGATTGCGAGCATCCCTTTTGGGTGGAGCTACACTTTAACTAAAAGTGAAAGCGCTACCCCCTCTTTATAGTATTATGTGTTCTTACTATATTGCGGATACCATTCAAGATGTAATGGGTGTGCTGCTGTTACTCAGTATATTGTAAACTGATATCCAATGGGTTCACAGCCCTCCACCTTAATCTCCTGTGCAATAATATCTATTTACAAATATATTCCAATCGTATATGGTTAAACAATATAAATCATGCAATTTATCAACGATTCTCCCTCCTTTCAATTTTGTTCAGAATGCTGTTCTAATATATGCATATACAATTGATATTTTAAGTTCATTCCATCCAAATTGTTATCCAACGTGACTTTAAGTGCAGTCTCTTGTGCTAAGATTAATCACTCCTCTGCAAATGTGAACCTACTCCGTGCTCCCCTCTTGTGTCCCCACTCACCAAATAGATGTAGATCGAATGCACTATAATGTCCAAGTAGCCAAGTATATGTGTTTTTCCCCTGATGCCCTCTCCTTCACTCCTTTTCCTGTTTCTAATAAATGTAAGTCCCTTCTTTAATTCTTAATTGTATAAGGATTTTGACTGTAAAGGTCATGAATGGCATTAAATTGAGAGTACGGAATGTTCCTGACATTCACAGAATACTCCAATACACTTGACCCAGAAAAGGGTTATTCCCCTGTATAGATATACTGACAAACATTGGAAAAACACATACTGTAGCACTAGGCTAAAATGAAACTAAGCTGCAAGTTGTGTGGGTGCCAGCGTTTGCAGTCCCTGTTAATTTATATTGCTACTTTGGGAATTTCTGCATTCAGTCAATGTGTTTGTAAATGTGTGCTAACTAAATCCCTGTTTTTAATGCAAATTGTTAGACTGGAGAATTTGGTTGGTAGCAGGCTGGCTGGTGAGTTGAGCTGGGAATTTTCTTTGGTTTTGTTTCACATGCATCGCCCTTCTATGTGCTCCTTGCTGCAAAGGCCAGTTAGAGGTGGGGACAGTGGGTAGTTGTTCACATGGATGTAATGTTTTTAAGGGGACGCACTGGACACCTTTACTGTCATTGTGCTATATGCTGGGTGTCCAGTGTGCCCCTGTGCCTTTAAGGAGGGGTGGGCTCCCTCCAGGCTCACCTGCCCTCTATCCATCAGAATGCATGTGCTTCTACTATGGAAGCTCTTATAAATTTACAGTGTTAGGGCTGCAGATAATGCTCGGGTGCCGTGGACAAGACTCTGCAGCTTATGCATGTAATTGCAAATGTGTGCTAACTAAACCCCTGTTGGTAGCAGGCTGGCTGGTGAGTTGAGCTGGTAGTTTTCTTTGTTTTTTTTTGCAATGTGTAAGTAAACCCAAAGTTCCCCAAAGGGGCAGAACACAGTTTAATGAAATTTGTGCCTGAAAAAAGCAAGCAGAGGGCAAAGAGCCAGTACCCAATATTGCCTGTGAGCTTCCTGTAACTGATCCTATTTACTGACTTACCATGGCTTATGCTATACTTTGCTTCTTCATGTCAGAGATGCCAGATTGGGGCTTTGATGATTGGTGGGTTAATATTCATGAAGTAGCAGAGAGGATAAGCAAGGAGATGCATACGCTGCAGGTACAGCTGCCTCTCCAGTAGGGATAAGCCGAACGTATCTGGGTGGATTCCGCAAATATGAGATAAGTTTGGATACAGAATCTGAATCTGTAAAATCAATAATTGCCATATTCTTGGTTATTAGGCTAGGGATTGCCAAACAAATGGCATCGGGGGCTGGCATTGAGCTGTGGGACATGTAGTAATGCAATGTAAAAAAAAAAAGTTTTTATTTGGGTGGGAGCACTGATTTTAATAATGCCTTACATGAAACTTTAAAAATGCTTAATTCCTTTAAATAAGTTGCCTCGAGGAACCCTAAACCTGCTGGTGAAGTAGCACATCTGTATGATGTATACAACCTACTAAAGATCCGGTAAGTATTTTGGGGTCCATATGCACTTTTTAACGAAAAAATTTACTTACGTTTACTGCTGCAAGTCGGCAGTAAAATAATTTATTGGCAATAAATCTTTACCAGACCCGTTGGATTTGCTATGCAGTTTAAGGAGGAAATTTATGGAGAAAAAACAAAAAATTGCTTGTGGACCCCCCATGTGCCCATATTTATGCAACGATGCTTACATGGTCAGCCATGTAAGGTAATGGTATCAGTGATGTTCGTGGTTGCTGAGGACGCAGTGCATACCTGGCCCTTTCACTTACTCACCCACTACCTTTATAGCAACCAGGCATAGCACCTTTAAATGATCTCACAGAGGATATTCTCAGAAACCATGAATCAGACTGAGACAGAAGTAAAGTTAAATCTCACTTTTTTAATAATCAAAAAAGGTAAACAGAGTAAATGTAGTCAAAACATAGCCAGAGTTCAGGAACCGGAACGGATAGTCAGACAAGCCAAAACCTCAGGGAGCCAGAGATGAGCGTAGTAGAACAGCAAGCAGGACCTGGAGCCAGAAGGAATATCAGCCAAGCAAGTCTTTAACAGGAACACAGGAGAGCGTCTCTAGAGATGTGACCAAGGCAAAAGCAGAGATCATCTGGGCTGGACGGCTTAAGTAGGCAGGACTGACGAGCAAGATATCATCAACCGGTGAGTCACTGTGGAGAGATAGGAGCTGGCAATTAGCTTACAACTGAGCGGACAGCTCAGAGAAGGGAAGGGCTGAGCCCAGTTCTGACACATATATACAGCTATGAGGCTTTAGGTATAGAAATACCAAGGCACTCTTCAATACTAAATTTTTGTGGAGGAATTTAAGACAAAATATTCTTTTTTTCAGGGTACAGCTTGGACACAATTAACATCTGCGGGTGCTTCCTATAAATCTGTAAATTCCAAAATTTTTAGTCTAAGTTTATTTTAATAGTCTTTTTTTTTTTTTTTTTTTTTTTTACAGTCCGTTTTACATTCCTTCTTTGTGTGAACAATATCTATCCATGTGCAAGTGCATGTATTTTTTTTTATTTTTCTGTTCTTTAAACAATGAACATAACCAGGTCGGTTCTGTACTACTGAGCTGACAGCATCCTTTAAAACCCCAAGATAATTTTAAATAAATTAACTATGTTCGTGGTATTATAAAAGGCAAACTTGTCTTCCAGGGGTAGAGTGCCCTTCACAACAGCCAAGTAATTATCATGAATAGAAAACACCAGGGACCTAACACTAACCTCTCTTTCCCTGTAAAGAAAAAACGAGTATACATACCTTTTTGGAAGCTGATCTGACCCGCTCCGACCGGATCCCACGATGAGCTGTCAGCTGCGGCTTCTCTGTGTAGGCAGGTGCAGAGGAGACAGAGGACAATGGAAGCTCCATAGTAACCCTATGGGTGACGTCACTTCCCATTCATTTCACAGCCGTAGTCCTCCGTGTCCTCTGCAGAGCTTCTGGCGCTGGAGATCGAGTCGGAGCGGGTCAGATCGGCTTCCAAAAAGGTATGTATACTCATCTTTTCTTTACAGGGATAGAGAGGTTAGTGTTAGATCCCTGTTGTCTATAGATACAGGAATTTTAGTTTTTGCATGGACTTCCACTTTAAAGCACACCATGATACACATGAATTGGTTGGCCCTAATGCATCTTTATTTCCTAATAAAGTTTCTAAATTCTTTCTGAAGATAATTTCTGTATTTATGCTTGGTTGAGTGATACAACTTATGTCATGCATTTTTTCCTAGATTTTAAATTGTAATTATGTTAAGTGGTGTGCACACTGGTGGAAGATAATATAATTATGGATATTTGCCCTTCCTTTTATGTTGCTCAAAATATTGTAATCTTCCAAACTGATTTTAATCTGGCAAAATGCAGCATATGTTTTACATCAAGTGAAGACACTTAAGCTTATGGAAATTTAGTACATACAGGGATTTAAATTCACTCACAAGTCCACAAGTATAGTTTAAACTATTTGTTGAAAAACTCCAATGGTACTATTGGTACTACGTTGCTTCTAAATATCTGTTTTGCATGCACAAAGTTTTCATTCTAAACATTAAATTAATAAGAGATCAGTGAGACAGTAGTTGAGCTTAAAAAGAAATTGTACCAGAGGGGACTTTGCACAGGAAACAAAGCCACTACAATCTTGGTTTCTTGGATGGGGTATAGTCACAAAAGCCTAAAGCGATCATATAAAAGGACTATAAATAAGCCCAGGGATCGTTTGCTCTTTCAGGGAAACCTATTGATTGATCTCCATGAAGTAATAATTGTATCACCATTTAGTAAACAGACTTCTTTTTTTAGTTGAAATTGACATTGGCATGTTTTGAACAATGCCAAATTAGTTTTGAAATGTGTCGATAATTCTGCAAATATTACATTTAAAAAGGGATTCTCATTCGAAAACAAACTAGTACCTAGCCGCTTTACACCCTATACCAAAGGCAATCCTCGTAGACACCATCCCTTGGGCACATTTCAATTTGACAGATATTGTAAATTTATCTGCACCAGGACTAGATTTGATTTAATAAATGACAAAGTGTACAGTCCAAAATATTACATGCCAATCAGAGGGCATGTCAATTTTTGTAAATTTGTGCCTTTGTGTAGGTAAAAGTAAAAGTATATATAAAAATATAAAAAGTATATATAAAAATGTCCTTGACAATAACAATTGAAATCTTCAAACACCAGTAGCGAGATATTTTGCTATTTTTCACAATTTATTGTCCAGATGATCTTGAATTCATAGCTTTAAGTAGAAATCATCCTAATCTGAGGGGAGGTCACAAATAAATGCATACACAACCTTCATACCACTACCCATCCTGGTTTAAATAAACACATTAGCTCTGTTTATTTCTGTGCTAGACAAATGTTTTATATATCTTCTTCTCTCACAAGATTTGTTCACTGTTTGTGTTATTTCTGTATAGAATGCATGTTTTGTGGTTGGTTTTGTTTTGATTTGTATAGGATTAAATTGTAAAATTGTTAACCTTTGCCTGTGGCTACGGGTATACAAGATAAATATATATACATTGTTTGTATGTATGTTAGATTACATTTAGCCTTGTGCATTTTTTTTCCTTCCCTTTGCCCCAATCTAGATTCCCACAGTGGCCTGTCTGCAATTTTCCTTCTGGGGGCACGTGGACTGCATGATGTTTTATCTTGTGAGGTGCTTGAATGGCACCCTATTCACCCTTATCTAGTGTTGGGACACAATATGCATGCGTTTCAGTGTTAAGCGCAATGCAATTTGATGGGAAACCTCAATTTGTCAGAACTGGAAGTGGACCACCAGAGCCGGAAGAGGCATCGCCGGAGATAAAAATGACGGGGATTAAAAGGGCAGGGAGACAGAGAATGGGATGGACTTCCTGTGCCAAACATGTGGTGTTGGACACAGGAGTGGAAAAAAAAACAGCTTTTTGGATGGTGTTTCTGTCCCTTCATTCTGTGCTATGCATTTTTGACCTTTTTAATGCTAAAACCCTTTCAATTGCTATAGAATTAGCCTTGTGGGGTTGGGAGAAAAAGGGTTTGATCATTCTGACCTTTTGCAGGGGACAGCTCACTATAATTTGATTTTAATACATCTCTTGTATGTCGGTATTCCACAAGGATTCATAAAAAATGTATATAATTTCGCTGCTTTATTTAGACACATATTCTATAGGATCATCAGAGGTGGCTGTTATATCTACTGTTTGTTCTTTCATCCTCAAAAAACATTTCATTAATTGTGATCCCAAAGAAGTGGACGTGAGCCACAAATTGTGTAGAACAACTTATGTGACACTATGGGGCTGATTTACAAAGCATTTGCGCCATGACTTGCGGTGCATGCCGATGCGCAAATTACATTTTCGTATTTACAAAGCATTTGTGCCGGTAACACAGCGCGATCCCCCATTTACTATTCCCTTCCCGGCGCACGGGAAGAGGTGATCGGTACGCCACTATAGACATGGCGCACGGCATCTTTAACTTAAAATTTAAACAAGCTGGAAGTGCCAATATTATGGGGGTGATGTGGGGAAGTGTAGTACTAACTGTCCAAGTAACAAATATGGCCAAAATAGAATGAGAAAGTGTCCTTTTCTGACACGCCGGCAGCGCCGGCAAATACATTTAGAGCTGCGGGAGGAGAATTTATACACTGCGCATGCTCAAATGGCATTTGCACTTGTTCAAATGCTTTGGTTCAATGCGCCGGCAAAATCTTAGTAAATGTCAAGCAACGTAAATGCATTTGCATAGGTTGAACGGGCGCACCTCTAGACTTTTTTTTTTTTTTTTTTTTTTTTACACTGGTTCACTTCGTGGCTATAATGAAATGTCGGTCCGGCAAAACACATAAAAGTTCACTGATAAAAACAACATTAAGAAAAAAAAGAAAATTAAAAAAAAAAAATGTGTGGGGTTCCCCCGAAATTCAATACCAGGCCCTTCAGGTCTGGTATGGATATTAAGGGGAACCCCATGCCAAAAAAAAATGGCGTGGGGTCCCCCTAAAAATCCATACCAGGCCCTTCAGGTCTGGTATGGATTTTAAGGGGAACCCCGCACCAAAATTTAAAAAAAAATGGCATGGGGTCCCCCTAAAAATCCATACCAGACCCTTATCCGAGCACGCAACCTGGCAGGCCGCAGGAAAAGAGGGGGGACGAGAGAGCACCCCCCACTTCCTGAACTGTACCAGGCCACATGCCCTCAACATTGAGGGTGCTTTGGGGTCCGCTGCAAAGCACCTTGTCCCCATGTTGATGAGGACAAGGGCCTCATCCCCACAACCCTTGCCCGGTGGTTGTGGGGGTCTGCGGGCGGGGGGCTTATCGGAATCTGGAAGCCCCCTTTAACAAGGGGACCCCCAGATCCCACCCCCCCGTGTGAAATGGTAAGGGGGTACTACCCCTACCATTTCACAAAAAAGTGTCAAAAATGTTAAAAATGACAATTCCTTTATTTAAATGCTTCTTCTTTCCATCTTCTATCTTCTATCTTCCTTTGGTTTCTTCTTTCATCTTCTTCTTCTGGTTCTTCTGGTTCTTCCTCCGGTGTTCTCGTTCTCATCATCCTCTGCGGCGTCTTCTTCCCTTCTTCTTCTCGGGCTGCTCCGCATCCATCAGAGGCTCCTGCTGTGTGACACTTCTCGTCTTCTGACAGTTCTTAAATAACGGAGGGCGGGGCCACCCGGTGACCCCGCCCCCCTCTGACACACAGGAACTTCCCTGTCCGCCCACTCTGACGTCACGGGGAAAGCCTCGGGAAGTCCCTGTGCGTCAGAGGGGGCGGGGTCACCGGGTGGCTCCGCCCTCCGTTATTTAAGAACCGTCAGAAGACAAGAAGCATCACACAGCGGGAGCCTCCCATGGATGCGGAGAAGAACCAGAAGAAGATGAAGGAAGAAACCGAAGGAAGATAGAAAATAGAAGAAAGAAGATAGAAGAAGAAGATGGAAAGAAGAAGCATTTAAATAAAGGAATTGTCAAAAACTGTCTCTTGTCATTTTTAACATTTTTGACACTTTTTTTGTGAAATGGTACCCTCTTACCATTTCACACGGGGGGGGCCTGGATCTGGGGGTCCCCTTGTTAAAAGGGGGCTTCCAGATTCCGATAAGCCCCCCGCCCGCAGACCCCCACAACCACCAGGCAAGGGTTGTGGGGATGAGGCCCTTGTCCTCATCAACATGGGGACAAGGTGCTTTGGGGGGGACCCCAAAGCACCCTCCCAATGTTGAGGGCATGTGGCCTGGTACGGTTCAGGAGGAAGGGCCGCTCTCGCCCCCCCTCTTTTCCTGTGGCCTGCCAGGTTGCGTGCCCAGATAAGGATCTGATATGGATTTTTAGAGGGACCCCACGCCATTTTCTTTTAATTTTGGCGCGGGGTTCCCCTTAAAATCCATGCCAGACCTGAAGGGCCTGTTATGGATTTTGAGGGGGACCCCCACGCCATTTTTTTTTACATTTTGGTGCGGGGTTCCCCTTAATATCCATACCAGACCCGAAGGGCCTGGTATGGAATTTTGGAAGAACCCTACACATTTTTTTGTTCTTAATTTTGTTTTTTTTCTTAATGCTGTTTTTATCAATGAACTTTTATGTGTATCGCCGGACCGATATTTCATTATAGCCGCGAGCATTTTTAAATAACTTTTATTCCTTAAGGGCCAGTTCACACCACATGCAGTCCAGTGCATTTTTTTCTGCATCAAAAACGCACGGAAAGTAGGTTATATGGTTTTCACTGGCATAGGTTAGTAATTTAAGGACATCCTTAACAGGTGTACTCACTTTTAAGTTCTCTCTACATTGGGTGAACTTGCATTTTGTGTGTTTCATGGACTGTCCATGTGTTTGCAATTGCCTCATTAGCACACAAACCTATGTTATATAAAGCCTGCAGATAGCATTCTTTACTTTGCCCTAAAAAGAGCCAAGAGTGTGTGTGTATGTTGGCAATTTTTGTTGTTTTTACGTTCACTTTGATTTAACTTTCTGTGCTGCCTTATTTTTAAAATTCGTTCTCAAGATGTTGTGCCTAATGTTGTTTTAATCCTTAATAGATGTCCATTTGTGGGTGCACTCCTTTTAACTCCTGTTTATTTACACTGCAAAAGGGTCAAACCTCAAACATATTCTGTTAGTGTCTCATTTAACATACATGTGTGTATTTTGCTTTCCTTGCTTCTTTTCCAAGTCCTGTTTTTTTGTTTTGTTTTTTTTTTTGGACCAATAAAATTGTTTCAAATTTTTTATGTTTTATGTGTGTTCTTGTCATGCAACGGATTTCCCAGCTGCAGCTTGACTAGGCTGATTGGCATGTCTTAGACAAATCCCTTTTTTATTTTTTTTTTTAGTTTTAAGTTACTTTCCTGGTGCCTTCATGGTAGCATATGCATGGATTGTGCGTATGCTGCAATAGATAGTAACCAGGAAAGTAACATTTCAGAGTGGTAAGTATTCAATTTTCTTTTTGAGCAGTGGTTTTCAGCCTCAGTCCTCAAGTATCCATGCCCCTTCCCTTCCTGACAGAACATGTTTAGGAAATTTTATCTTATCTAAAATAGCTGTCCAAAATACAAAACCATTGACTTTGATTTAAAGCACCTGTGCAAGAAAACCTGCAAACATGGCCTGTTGGGGGGGTACTTAAGGACAGGGTTGAGAAGCACTGATTTAGAGCACGGAACTAAAATCAAGCTGAAGACAATCCTATTCTAATTGTGGACATTTGAGGGAAATCAAGATTTTTATTTTATATTTTTATTTATTTATTTTTTTGTTTAAGGTTGGGTTTTGTGTCCCTTTTCTTAAAATTGGCTTCGCTTCCTGTCACATAGCCAAACAGGAAGTGAGAGTAAAACCCTAACAATATTTTTCCTTGGGGACACACAGGTCAATCTAACTAGTGCCCCCACTATGCAAATTGCACTCTAGCACTTTGTTGTGTACACCCCAAATTATTAGGTGTTTTGGGGTTTATTAAAGACAAATCCTTTCTGCAATACAAGTGTAGTTGATGAAAATCTGAGGGGTAGTGCTGGTGATTTTATCATCCAATCATGTAGAGGCAAAGATGCTGTTTTTTTTCTATTTCCTGGCTTGTCCCTCTCGGATCTCCAGTAAGTGCACTTGTAGTGCAAAGTCGATTTACCTTATAGTAAATAAACCCCAGGATACATAATAATTTGGGATGTACATGGCAAAATGCTAGCGTGCAATTTCCCGAATGGGGAAACTATTTATATTGACCTGTGTGTCCCCAAGGACATACATTGGTAGGGTTTTACCCTCACTTCCTGTTTGGCTATGTGACAGGAAGTGAATAATTTTGAATGAGAAATTGGCAACATTTGGGAGGTGTCTTCACCCTATCAGGGGTGTAGATATCTGACAAAACTTCTAATCCCTTTGCAGTCTATCCCCAAGCAAAAATAAGAAAGGATTTTAATTAGTTTAACTTTGCAAAGACACATTCCTAAGTTCAATTGTGATGCATGTTAATGGCCCATTTAGACCTTTAACCACTTGCTGACCGCCTCACGCCGATGTACGTCGGCAGAATGGCACGGGCAGGCAGAATCACGTACCTGTACGTGATCTGCCTCCCGCGGGCGGGGGGGTCCGGCTTGGCGGTCGGCTTGGGTCAGGGAGCGATCAGACGTGAGGGGGAGGCCGTCCATTCGTGCCCCCCCCTCACGATCGCTCCCAGCCAATGAGGATCTTCCTCTGCCTCTGTAATGTAAACAGAGGCAGAGGAAGTGATGTAATCTCTCCTCTGGAGAGAAGACATCAAGTAAATGCACCAACACTACACGTTCAGTAGAACACGCAGGCACACTGATCACCCCCCGATCACCCCCCTGTACCCCCTGTCACACTGACACCAATAGCAGTTTTTTTTTTTTGCATTGGTGTCAGTTTGTGACAGTTATAAGTGTTAGGGTTAGCCCCCTTTAGGTCTGGGGTACCCCCCTTTAGGTCCAGGGTACCCCCCTAACCCCCCCTAATAAAGGTTAACCCCTTGACCACCCCCCGTCGCCAGTGTCGCTAAGCGATCGCTTTTCTGATCACTGTATTAGTGTCACTGGTGACGCTAGTTAGGGAGGTAAGTATATAGGTTCGCCGTCAGTGTTTTATAGTGACAGGGACCCCCATGTACTACCTACTAAAGGTTTTAACCCCCTGATTGCCCCCTAGTTAACCCTTTCACCAGCGATCACCGTATAAGTGTTACAGGGGACGCTGGTTAGTTAGTTTGTTTTTTATAGTTTATTATAGTTTTAGGGCACCCGCCGTTTATTACCTTATAAAGGTTTAACCCCCTAATTGCCCGGCGGTGATATAAGTTACGTTTTTAGGGTCATATAAGGTCTGCGTCGCCCCAGGCAGCGTCAGGTTAGCGCCAGTACCGCTAACACTCACTCACGCACGCAGCATACACCTCCCTTAATGCTATAGTATCTGAACGGATCGATATCTGATCCGATCAGATCTATACTCCCCAGCAGTTTAGGGTCCCCAAAAAAACAGTGTTAGCAGGATCAGCCCAGATACCTGCTAGCACCTGCGTTTTGCCCCTCGGCCCAGCCCTGCCCAGCCCACCCAAGTGCAGTATCGATCGATCACTGACACTTACAAAACACTAAGCACACATAACTGCAGCGTTCGCAGAGTCAGGCCTGATCCCTGCGATCGCTAACAGTTTTTTGGTAGCATTTTGAATCAGTCGCTAACAGTCAGGAGCTTTTTTGCCTGTGAGTCTCACTAGTGTACCCCTAAATTTAGAGCCCAAAATGGCAAATCGAAGGTACACTAGTGAAGAGGCCTACACGTTTCTGAGCATGACAGATAGTGAAGAGGAAGTCACTCATCTGTCAGATTCAGGCTCAGAATACGAACCTGTAGAGGACAGCGGCTCCATGACAGATAGCTCTGATGACGGAGTTGTGGTCCCTGCTAAGGTCAGGCGTACCAGACCCCAATCTTCTTCTTCTGTCCTTGAAGTGCAAGAACCGCAGGTCCCTCGTATGGAGCAGAGAAGTACTAGCACCACTATTCCTTCTGGTGAACTGGCAAGCACCAGCGGCCTAGTACACCCTGGTCGTACATCCAGCACTGCAGTATCACGTGGTGACGTGGCGAGTCCCATAAGTGCAGTTCAAGCTGGCGAGGTGGCAAGCACTAGTAGTGTCCCGCTGCCACCAAGAAGATGAACACAGGCCTGTCGTGCCCATAGTGCCCTTCCTGCTGCATTCGCCAATCCGAATTGGGAACCCACCACTTCTGCAGCACCCGTACTTCCCCCATTCACTGGCCAACCCGCAATTCAGGTGGAAACAGTTGATTTTACGCCACTGGATTTTTATTCGCTGTTTTTCACCGAAGATCTCTATAGATCTATTGTGGACCAAAGCAATTTATATGCTGGTCAACACATCGCCATTAATCCCCAATCCTCCCTTGCCAGAGATTGGAGACCAATTACGGTCTCCGAATTTAGGATCTTTCTGGGCGCTGGCAAGATAGTGCGGGACTTGGCGTCACCCTTATTCGGAAAGGGGTCCCACTTGTACGTGGACAATTATTACACGAGCGTGCCACTTTTTGATCAACAGATTGGAGCATGTGGCACCGTGCGACCTAATCGCCGGGGCTTTCCCCAGCGGCTTGTAGATTCCCGTCTTAGGCTGGGGGAGAGAGCCTGCTTGCAGTGTAATAACTTGGTCACTATGAAGTGGAGGGACAATAAGAATGTTTTCATTCTTACCTCCCTTCATGCAGACACGACGGTCCAAATTACTACAGCGACTGGTGTTGTGAAGAAACCCCTCTGTGTCCACGAATATAACCAAAATATGGGAGGGGTGGACCTCAACGACCAGTTGTTGGCGTCGTACCTAGTTGCCCATAAGGCCAGATGCTGGTACAAAAAAGTGTCTGTTTATTTATTTCAATTGGCTTTGCTGAACGCTCATGTGCTATACAGAGCTTCAGGATGGACTGGATCCTTCCTTAAATTCCAGGAAGAGATTGTCAGAGCCCTTCTGTTTCCAGACGGTGCTCCACCTCACCTTCCCCAACCAAATGCAGTAAGCCGGCTGCATGAGAGGCATTTTCCTTATGTCCTCTCGAGTACCCCTACCCAACGAGCCCCCCAAAGAAGATGTCGTGTCTGTAGCAAGCGCGGATTTAGGCGTGATACCCGGTATTATTGTCCCTCCTGTCCTAACAATCCTGGTCTATGCATTGGTGAATGTTTTGAACGCTACCATACACTAATTGAGTATTAGCGTAGGGTACAGCATTGCACAGACTAGGACACACTTTCACAGGGTCTCCCAAGATGCCATCGCATTTTGAGAGACCCAAACCTGGTACCAGTTACAAAAGTTAAAGTTACTAAAAAAAGTGTAAAAAAAAATAAATAAAAACACAAAAAAATATAAAATAAAAAAAACAAAAATAATTGTTGTTTTATTGTTCTCTCTCTCTCTCTATTTTCTCTCTATTGTTCTGCTCTTTTTTACTGTATTCTATTCTGCAATGTTTTATTGTTATTATGTTTTACCATGTTTGCTTTTCAGATATGTGTTTTGCTGGTAACCATTTTTTTGTTTTCAGGTACGCCATTCAGCTGCAGAGCGGATTTATTTATCTTGACAGCAACAGGGTTTGCTCCCATGATACATAAAGCCGTGACTCCAGCGCTGTCGGAGGTGATTTCACCACCACAGTTACATACTTCAGCATATATGCCGAAGCGTGGGGGCAGCAGTGGGTGGAGGAGCGATTTGCTCCTGCCTTTTGTGGGAGGATGCCCCCATGCTTCGGCATATATATATTTTAGGCACAGGTTGCGTTAAATGTTTTTTATTTTTTACTATGGTTTTTTTGTATTTGCTTTGCAGGTATGGTAAGTCTTACTGTTATACTGTAACGTTACTTTGTTTTATTGTTAACCATCATTTGCTTAGCAGGTACGCTATTCAGTTGCAGCGCGGATTTTGTTTATCTTGACAGCAACAGCGTTTGCTCCCACGATACATAAAGCCGTGACTCCAGCGCTGTCGGAGGTGATTTCACCACCACAGTTACATACTTCAGCATATATGCCGAAGCGTGGGGGCAGCAGGGGGTGGAGGAGCGATTTGCTCCTAACTTTTGCGGGAGGATGCCCCCATGCTTCGGTATATATATACGGTGCATGTACGCCCATCATTAGAAGTGGGTGGATGAAGGGAGGTATTCTAATGGTGGGCATACCCACCGATCAATCTCTTTTTTTCGTTCAGCCCACAGGCTGCATGAAAAAAAAGTTTAGAATATATGCCCAACAAGGACCAGCAACGTACTGGTATGTTGCTGGACTTTGAGTGCTTATACCAGAATGATGCCTGCAGGTATAGGTATCATCTTGGTATCGTTCTTTTCAGCCAGCGGTCGGCTTTCATGTAAAAGCAATCCTAGCAGCTAATTAGCTTCTAGACTGCTTTTACAAGCAGTGTTAGGGAATCCCCCCCCACCGTCTTCCATGTTTTTCTCTGGCTCTCCTGTCCCAACAGGGAACCTGAGAATGCAGCCGGTGATTCAGCCAGCTGACCATAGAGGTGATCAGAGACCAGAGTGGCTCCAAACATCTCTATGGCCTAAGAAACTGGAAGCTACGAGCATTTCATGACTTAGATTTCGCCAGATGTAAACAGCGCCATTGGGAAATTGGGAAAGCATTTTATCACACCGATCTTGGTGTGGTCAGATGCTTTGAGGGCAGAGGAGAGATCTAGGGTCTAACAGACCCCAGTTTTTTCAAAAAAGAGTACCTGTCACTACCTATTGCTATCATAGGGGATATTTACATTCCCTGAGATAGCAATAAAAATGATTTAAAAAAATAAAAATGAAAGGAACAGTTTAAAAATAAGATAAAAAAGCAAAAAAATAATAAAGAAAAAAAAAAAAAAGCACCCCTGTCCCCCCCTGCTCTCATGCAAAGGCGAACGCAAGCGTCGGTCTGGCATCACATGTAAACAGCAATTGCACCATGCATGTGAGGTATCACCGCGAAGGTCAGATCGAGGGCAGTATTTTAGCAGTAGACCTCCTCTGTAAATCTAAAGTGGTAACCTGTAAAGGCTTTAAAAAATGTATTTAGTTTGTCGCCACTGCACGTTTGTGCGCAATTTTAAAGCATGTCATGTTTGGTATCCATGTACTCGGCCTAAGATCATCTTTTTTATTTCATCAAACATTTGGGCAATATAGTGTGTTTTAGTGCATTAAAATTTAAAAAAGTGTGTTTTTTCCCAAAAAAATGCGTTTGAAAAATCGCTGCGCAAATACTGTGTGAAAAAAAAAATGAAACACCCACCATTTTAATCTGTAGGGCATTTGCTTTAAAAAAAATATATAATGTTTGGGGGTTCAAAGTAATTTTCTTGCAAAAAAAAAATTTTTTTCATGTAAACAAAAATTGTCAGAAAAGGCTTTGTTTTCAAGTGGTTAGAAGAGTGGGTGATGTGTGACATAAGCTTCTAAATGTTGTGCATAAAATGCCAGGACAGTTCAAACCCCCCCCAAATGACCCCATTTTGGAAAATAGATACCCCAAGCTATTTGCTGAGAGGCATGTAGAGTCCATGGAATATTTTATATTGTGACACAAGTTGCGGGAAAAAGACAATTTTTTTTTTTTTCACAAAGTTGTCACTAAATGATATATTGCTCAAATATGCCATGGGAATATGAGAAATTACACCCCAAAATACATTCTGTTGCTTCTCCTGAGTATGGGGATACCACATGTGTGAGACTTTTTGGGAGCCTAGCCGCGTACGGGACCCCAAAAACCAAGCACCGCCTTCAGGCTTTCTAAGGGCATACATTTTTGATTTCACTCTTCACTGCCTATCACAGTTTCGGAGGCCATGCAATGCCCAGGTGGCACAACCCCCCCCCCCAAATGACCCTATTTTGGAAAGTAGACACCCCAAGCTATTTGCTGAGAGGTATAGTGAGTATTTTGCAGACCTCGCTTTTTGTCACAAAGTTTTGAAAATTGAAAAAAGAAAAAATAATGTTTTCTTGTCTTTCTTCATTTTCAAAAACAAATGAGAGCTGCAAAATACTCACCATGCCTCTCAGCAAATAGCTTGGGGTGTCTACTTTCCAAAATGGGCTAATTTGGGGGGTTTTGTGCCATCTGGGCATTTTATGGCCTTCAAAACTGTGATAGGTAGTGAGGAGTGAAATCAAAACTTTACGCCCTTAGAAATCCTGAAGGCTGTGCTTTGTTTTCGGGGCCCCGTGCGCGACTAGGCTCCCAAAAAGTCCCACACATGTGGTATCCCCCTACTCAGGAGAAGCAGCAGAATGTATTTTGGGGTGTAATTCCACATATGCCCACGGCATGTTTGAGCAATATATCATTTAGTGACAACTTTGTGCAAAAAAAAAAAAAAATTGTCACTTTCCCGCAACTTGTGTCAAAATATAAAATATTCCATGGACTCAACATGCCTCTCAGCAAATAGCTTGGGATGTCTACTTTCCAAAATGGGGTCATTTGGGGGGGGGTTGTGCCATCTGGGCATTTTATGGCCTTCAAAACTGATAGGTAGTGAGGAGTGAAACCAAAACTTTACGCCCTTAGAAATCCTGAAGGCAGTGCTTGGTTTTCGGGGCCCCGTACGCGGCTAGGCTCCCAAAAAGTCCCACACATGTGGTATCCCCATACTCAGGAGAAGCAGCTAAATGTATTTTGGGGTGCAATCCACTTATGCCCATGACCTGTGTGAGCAATATATCATTTTTTTTGTCATTATTCAATCACTTGGGACAAAAAGAATTAATATTCAATGGGCTCAACATGCCTCTCAGCAATTTCCTTGGGGTGTCTACTTTCCAAAATGGGGTCATTTAGGGGGGTTTTGTACTGCCCTGCCATTTTAGCACCTCAAGAAATGACATAGGCAGTCATAAACTAAAAGCTGTGTAAATTCCAGAAAATGTACCCTAGTTTGTAGACACTATAACGTTTGCGCAAACCAATAAATATACGCTTTTTGACATTTTTTTTGTGGCCGAATACATTTTGGCCTAAATGTATGACTAAAATTGAGTTTATTGGATTTTTTAATAACAAAAAGTAGAAAATATCATTTTTTTTTTTTCAAAATGTTTGGTCTTTTTCCGTTTATAGCGCAAAAAATAAAAAAGGCAGAGGTGATCAAATACCATCAAAAGAAAGCTCTGGGAAGAAAGCTCTGTGGGAAGAAAAGGATGCAAATTTCGTTTGGGTACAGCATTGCATGACCGCGCAATTAGCAGTTAAAGTGACGCAGTGCCAAATTGTAAAAAGTGCTCTGGTCAGGAAGGGGGTAAATCCTTCCGGGGCTGAAGTGGTTAATAGAAAGTCATCAATTGCCTTTTATTCTAAACATTATTTTTGGCCAGTCCTAGAAATCTGCATCTGTTTTTCTATTAACCACTTGGTGTCTGTGCTATAGCCAAACGATGGCCACAGCGTGGACCTGAATTTCTGGGAGACTGTCATAGGACGGGCTCTCCGGGTGCTCTCTGCAGCGCGCACTGAGACTCGGGTGATCACAGACCCGAGTAAGGGGCCGATCCCAGCCCCTTACCATGCGATTAGCTGTCAGCCAATGGCGGCTGATCACATGATGTAAACTAAAGCTCAGTGATTGTTTATTTTTTCTCCTCACGCTGACAGCTTGAGGATAAAAATAAAAGCTGATCACCGGCTTAGGTGCAAGGGACATTGGTCCCGAAGAGGCAATCTGCCTCATCTGTGCCCACCAGTACCACCTGCCAGTGCCACCTATCAATGCTCACCAGTGGTCCCAAGCAGTGCTGCCTATCAGTGTAACCAATCAGTGCTGCCTCATCAGCATACATTAATGAAGGAGACAAATTACCTGTTTGCAAAATTTAATATCAAAATATCCAAAAATATACAAAATTATTTTTAAAAATCTGTCTTTTTTTTTTTTTTTTTGAACAAAAGAAAAAAAACATAGAGGTGATCAAATACCACCAAAAGAATGCTCTATTTGTGGGAACTTTAAAAAAAAAAAAACATTTGGCTAAGTATGACCGCGCAATTGTCAATTAAAGTGCATCAGCGCTGAAAATTGGTCTGCACAGCAGGGGGGTTTAAGTGCCCAGTAAGCAAGTGGTTAATTTCCATGCCAAATATGGATTTCTGTAATAAAGATGTGTGTCCGCTGTGTATACGGCATGGGCGTAAGCAAGTCGCACACATATGAACGGTACCCATTGTAAATCATGGGGTAGAACTTGTGATGCAACTTTTCAGTCCCAAGTGGCCTTAGGTTCTCTTTCCACTACTGCGAGTTGTTGTGCGACTTGACACATGTGAAGTCGCAGGACAAGTCAAAACACATGTATTTCAATGTTCCCCCGTTCTAAATGGTGCAACTCCAAAAAAAGTTCTTGCACTACTTTGTTCCAACTTCAGTGCAACTTTTTCGCCGATGTTTTGAACTAGTTGCATGACATGGCATGACACAGTTTCCACTATTGCAAGGCCAAAGTTGCATGTTTTTTGCCGCAAGTTTCCCGCAACTTTTTGCCCAATAATTGAAGCAATGCCTGTGTATTTTTGAGGTCCATGGAGCTCAAGTCGCATCAAAGTGGGACCAAAGTAGTGCAGGGACTACTTTGAAGTTGCTGCGACTTGAAGTCGCAGACATATGAACGGTACTCATTGTAAATCATGGGGTAGAACTTGTGATGCAACTTTTCAGTCTCTAGTGACATTACAAGTTGCAATAGTGGAAAACAAGCCGAAAAAACACATTGTAAATCACGCAACTTTGGGGTTGTAATAGTGGAAAGAGAGCATTAGGCTAAAGCGGTAATAGGAAGATGCACTGTAAGAATTACTTCTAATTGTAGAAAATCAAACCGGCTCTTGCACTGAATCTAATTTATGGAAGATCTCACTGATTGGCCAGTGTATGGTGACCTTTAAAGAGATGAAAAATTGAATTTCTGGTGTTTAAGCCTCATACACATGATGGGACTTTGTACAAACTTTCCAGTGGATTTTTGTACAAAGGGCATTGGCCTTAGGGTTCTTTCACACGGATGTGTCCGTGTACGGAGCCTGCTCTGCTCAGCGGGGGATCGCTCCGTGGATCCCCACTGAGCAGGCTGATGACAGGTCTGTCTCTGCACACTGTGACGGACCTGTCAGAGTGCCGCTCTCCTCTATGGGGGGTCGGATGATGACAGACCGTAGAGTCCGTCGTCATCTGATCCGATGCGCAGATGGATGAAAAAATAGGTGTTTCCTCCGTTACACTTTTTCGTATTGGAGTGGATCGGATGTCAGTGGACATGTCACCACTGACATCCGAAAGGTCCATCCATGTGAAAGGGGCCTTAGTGGGGTGGGCGTCAGCGGTAAAACGGCGCTAATTTTAGCACCGCTTTACCGGTGGTATTCGGCCGCTAGTGGGTTTAACCCCCGCTAGTGGCCAAAATGGGGTTGATATAAATCCGCCCACAAAACGCCACCACAGCGCCATTTTGCCGTCGGTATAGCTGTGCTGTCCCATTGATTTCAATGGGCAGGAGCGGTTTATACACCGCTCCAAAGGTGTAGGCCTTTTTTTTTAGGCCCCTTTCACACTGGGGCGTTTTTAGGCGCTACAGCGCTAAAAATAGCATCTGAAAAATGCCCTAAAGAAGTGGCTCCATTCACTCCAGTGAGGGCTTTCACACTGGAGCAGTGCGCTGGCAGGGCGTCACAAAAAGTCCTGCCAGCAGCTTCTTTGGAGCGGTGAACTCACCGCTCCTCCCCATTGAAATCAATGGGGCAGCACTGTGATACTGCCGGCAAAATGCCGCCCCACAAGTGTTTTGCGGGTGTATTTAACCTCTTTTCAGCTGCTAGCAGGGGGGTTAAAACTGCCCCACTAGCAGCCGAATAATGCCGCTAAAATTACAGTAAAGCGGCGCTAAAAATAGCGCCGCTTTACCGCAGATGCCCCACCACCCCAGTGTCAAAGGGGCCTTACTGTCCTGCTAGTGCACCACTCCAGTGTGAAAGCCCGATTCACACTGGAGTGAATGTAGCCATTTCTTTAGGGCATTTTTCAGGCGCGCCAGTGTGAAAGGGGCCTTATCCTTTCACACGGACGGATAGAATTGTGCTTTTAGCTGCGTTTTCAACCGCAGCTAAACGCACACAATGCTTTCCTATGGCCCCATTCACACACTGCGTTTTGATTACATGTGGTTTGGTGCGGATAGAAAAAATAGAATTGACTGTGTCCAGGAGCGATTTAGCGCAGCTATCCGCACATAACCGCAGGTAATCGCACTGCACTTTGTCAGCTGCAGATAGCAGCGCCGAGCTGGCTCGCTCATCAAGAAAGGAAAAAATTTTCCTTTCTCAATGAGCGACAAGCACGGGGATCCGACTTGGATCCCCGCCAATACCAGGCACTGTGATATGAATCTTAAGGGAGAACTCCACGCCAAATTTTAAATAAAAAACCGGCATGGGTTCCCCTCCAAGAGCATACCAGGCCCTTCGGTCTGTTATGGATTTTAAGGGGAAACCCCTACGCAGTTTTTTTGGCATGGGGGTCCCCCAAAATCCATACCAGACCCTTATCCGAGCACGGTGGGGACGAGCGAGCGCCCCCCCTCCTGAACCGTACCAGGCCGCATGCCCTCAACATGGGGGATGGGTACTTTGGGGAATGGGGGCACGCTGTGGGCCCACTCCCCCACCCCAAAGCACCTTGTCCCCATGTTGATGAGGACAAGGGCCTCTTCCCGACAACCCTGGCTGTTGGTTGTCGGGGTCTGCGGGCGGGGGGCTTATCAGAATCTGGGAGCCCTCTTTAATAAGGGGGCCCCCAGATCCCGGCCCCCCACCCTACGTGAATGAGTATGGGGTTCATGGTACCCCTACCCATTCACCTGGGGGAGAAAAGTGTCAAGAAAAAAAACACACTACACAGGTTTTTAAAGTAATTTATTAGGCAGCTCCTTCCTTCTTCCGACTTCGGGGGTCTTTTTCCACGCTCTCCGCATCTTCTCCCGGTGTCCAGTTCTTCTCTGTGCTATCCGGCCTCTTCTCTCGGTGTCCAGTATCTTCTGCCGGCCTCCCCCGCTATCTTCTTCCAGCTCTTTTGCTAGCGGGGGGCCCGGTCTTCTGCTGCTGTCTGGATCCTCTGCCACTGTCCAGTTCTTCTCCGGTATATTCTGCCTCCCCCCCGCTATCTTCTTCCAGCTCTTTTGCCAGCGGGGGCCCGATCTTCTGCCACTGTCCGGATCTTCTGCCGCTGTCCAGTTCTTCTCCGGTATCTTCTGCCGTCCTCCCCCGCTATCTTCTTCCAGCTCTTTTGCTAGCGGGGGCCCGGTCTTCTGCCGCTATCCGGATCTTCTGTCGCTGTCCGGTTCTTCTCCGGTATCCTCTGCCAGATCCCCCGCTATCTTCTTCCAGCTCTTTTGCTAGCGGGGGCATGATCTTCTACATTTTGCTCATCCCCACCCCCTTTCCTGACCGGCCGGGCTGCGTGCTCGGATAAGGGTCTGGTATGGATTTTGGGGGACCTCCCCACGCCGTTTTTTCGGCGTAGGGGGTTCCCCTTACAATCCATACCAGACCGAAGGGCCTGGCATGCACCCGGAGGGGGATCCCATGCCACTTTTTCTCCCGCTGCTTTAATAGGAAGATGTGTTTTTCCTATTGCAGCGAGCGTGAGATGTACCTCGGCGAGAACCAGCGCGATCCAATCGTGCTGGAAACATTCTCGCGTGTAGGTACTCCTGTATGTGCGCCGGTTCACACGCTAAATTGAGGATCTATCCAGCGCACCAATTAAGTCTGAACCAGCGCAGTGCATTCATCTTAGTAAATGACCCCCTATATGTAAAGATGTAATTCTACGGACATGCATTGTTGTTTCGGTGATTACTAGATATACAGTATATCAATATATGTGTTTATTTTTTATAAAACAGAGTTAGGCATAACAAGTTTGTTTAACTGAAATCTGTCTATAGGAAGAAAATAAAAAATAAATAAATAAATAACAGTGGAACCTACACTTGCACGAAATTATTTTTTATTTCCTTCTTATAGACAGATTAAAATTTCTGCATATTCTGTTTTTTTTTTTTTATCATCTGATGTGTTTGGGGAGTCAGCATTACAAATGTATATATTATGCTTACTGTTAATGTGTTCATTCTTCTATTTAGTTGGATTCAAATGAAGACATGGTCATCCTCACTTTTCAAGTTTCATATAAATGCTGGTTATGTATATCACTAACATCAACAGAACTTGCAATGAGTGCTAATATTGAGACCACCCACTACTATTTTGGGAACCCCCCACTGTTACCTTCCATAGTTGAATTTGTGAGCCAGCTACATGAATGGCTTAGGCAAGTAGTCATCACATCTACTAAACTGTTTTTATAAATAAAAATAACTGCAGTAGAGTGTATATGGAGTATCTTTTAAGGCTCCATTCACACTAGCGCGTTTTTTGATGCATTTTGCATTTTGCAGAAATGCACGGGAATTTTTTAACATGGGTTCCTATGGAACATGTTCACATCAATGCTTTTTTGTTTCTCTGCATTTTTGGAAAGGGTCAGGGACTTTTTTTCATGCAAAATGCAGCGTTTTGCATGTAATAGAATTCAATGGACAAGCATCAAAAACGCAAGTACACAGTTTTTGCACCGTTTTTGCAGCGTTTTTGATGCGTTTTTGCCTTTTTTTTTTTTTTTTATTTTTTTTTTATTTTTTTTTTTTAGACTGTAAAAAAAAACTGTAAAAAAAAAAAAACGCAAAACGCAAATCGCGGCAAAAACGCCGCAAAAACGCTGCTCAAAAACGTGGCAAGCATGAAAAAAAAACCTCCAAAAACGCTCAAAAGCAACATGCATAGGTGTGAATCGAGCCTTATACAGGTTCTTAAGATTAAGGAGAACATATTTTTAAAGCCTAACTCCAGGCTCAATGCACAGATTAAATGCATACAAGTGGGGCTGTTTTACATGCAAAAGAGTTTGTATTTCCGTCCATTTAGTACTGAGGTTTACACAGTTTTATCACTCAACATAATGCTGTCTGGCAGGAGAGGGGAACCTGATCTTTCTCTGCTGCAGTTTTTTTATTCACTTGCAAGTTCTCTCACCACCTCCACCACAGTGAAAAAGAGAAGGGGCACGCTTATGGACTAATCTTTGTGCTCCTTCACTCTTTCCACCTATCAGGATGCTCCTTGCACTGTAACACACTTGAGTGGCTACTTGTACTGCTTCTCATGTCCTCTCTTTGAGCCCTGTTCTACAGGCACTGCTAATTTCAAGTTCAGTTAATTACAATAGTTGCATTAAAAAAAATAGCAAAGCTTATATGATTGCAGAGCTGCTCTACTTTGCATATTCTGTCTGGAGTTCAGCTTAAAATAATAAAATAATTAGGTAACAAAGGCCAGATTCAAGAATACCAGTGACTGACTGGTAAAAGCCCTAAAAGAGAAGTATGGGTTTGGGCTTTTTTTTAAGTTATACTTGCCTAGGTGGTGACCCATGCTGCATCTTTCCCCCTTTGCCTCTGCACTGAGAACTGAGTGTACGAACACTGCCGGTCACAGGGTTCTCACAGCTCCCCAAGCAGAGAGCTGCTGACTGTCAGTGACCAGCTTTCTGCTCTGCCCCTCCTCGTTCAGTGGAGGGGGCGGCTGGCTCAGTCTTTCAGCAGCTCGCTGAGAGGCTGAGCCGAGTGTCTGTCCAGGCACCTGGCAGGTCCAGAATTCATTGTCCAGATGACGCGGTGCCCCCTGCACGGCGCACACAGCACGCTCTGTGATTAGCAAGTCTATGAGACTCGCTGGAACACAGATCGGAGTAAGGGGTCGATCCCGACCCCTTACCACATAATTAGCTGTCAGCCAATGACAGCTGATCATATGATGTAAACAGAGCCAGTAATCGGCTATTTTTTCTGCTCACGCTATAAAAAAAAAAAAGCCAATCACTGGCGGCTGTCAGAGGGACATCGGGGATCAAGGAGAGTAGCTGCCAGCTCATCTGTGCCACCTATACCAGTGCCCACAGTGCCACCTATCAGTGCTGCCTATCAATGTCACCAATCAGTGCCTCATCAACAGTGCTGCCCATCAGTGTCACCTACCAGTGCCCATCAGTGCCATCTATCAGTAACACCTATCAGTGCCCATCAGTGTCATCTTATCAGTGGCCATCAGTGCTCACCAGTGCAGCCTATCAGTACCGCCTCATCAGCACATATCAATGAAGGAGAAAAATTACCTGTTTGCAACATTTTATAACAAACTATGAAACATGATTTTTTTTTTTTTTTCAGATTTTTCCGTCTTTTTTTGTTTGTTTAGCAAAAAATAATAACCCCAGTGGTGATTAAATACCGCCAAAAGAAAGCTCTATTTGTGTGAAAAAAAATCATAAAAATTTTATATGAGTACAGTGTTCCATGACCGCGCAATTGTCATTCAAATAGTGACAGCGCTGAAAGCTGAAAATTGGTCTGGGCAGGAGGGGGGTTTAAGTGCCCATTAAACAAGTGGTTAATGTTCACCAAGCTAACTACAGCTGTAGTAGTTAAGTTTGTTTAGAAGTAGCTACTACAAGATTAGTGAGACTTTAAATGTAAAATGCCTGAACTGTTGCGACATTCAGTTCAGGGTTGCCAAGTTTTTCCAGAGCAATCGAACATGTCCGCCCTCATTGACTTTGAATATCTTAGCATTAAAATGGTAACGCAGCTGGAAAGTTAAACAAATGTAGCAAGTTATTCACTTTGAACACTGAGTAGCACTACATTTTGATACTTTCTGATTTTTCACTCTGTGTATGTGTTTAATATTGGCAGTGTTTGTTTTTATTTTTCCTTATATTGTAGCTAGCACAGAATTATTACTTTATATACAATATTTTATGTCTAATGAACATATAAAAGATTTCATTTTGTGGAAAATAAGATTCTGCTGTTCAGTCATTTTGACACCATTCCTTGGCAAACACTGATAGCTGTCCTGATATTGCAGAATTAATTTTATTTCTAGAAGAGCTGTCAGGGTTTATGTATAACGAGCTAATTCATCTTGCTACAAAGTGACATAGACCATTGATTACAATTAATGTTGCTGTTAATTGTTAGGCTAATGAAAAACCATAGGTCATTAAAGTAAAGTTAGACCTGACTCCCTCTTGTCCTACTTGTTTGTTTTCGCAAAAACTCTTAGGGACTTATTTATCAAGGTCGGCAAAATATTTCTTCAACATTTCCACCTTTTTCACAAAATTTGAAAAATGTCTCATATGGGGAACTACCATGTTAAAATCTATAATAAAAATGGTCAAAACTGCTGACTGATAGGAACAAAACAGGAAAAATGCAGAAAGAATAGAATTACACTACATTCATGAATTCCTTTCATCTTTCCTCCCTTGTTTTAGGGCAGTTATATGCTCTAGACCAGGGGTGGGCAACTTGGGGCCCTCCAGCTGTTGCAGAACTACAAGTCCCATCATGCCTCTGGGAGTAATTCTAACTGCCAACCTTGCAATGCCTCATGGGATATGTAGTTCCACAACAGCTGGAGGGCCCCAGGTTGCCTACCTCTGCTCTAGACACTGTTGTTTCAATATCTACTTTTTTATGAATTGATACAATATACAACACCTCACACATACACTCAACGGCCACTTTATTAGGCATACCTTGCTAGTACCAGGTTGGACCCCCTTTTGCCTTCAGAACTGCCTTAATTCTTCTTAACATAGATTCAACAAGGTGTTGGAAACATTCCTTAGATATTTTGGTCCATATTGACATGATCGCATCACAGAGTTGCTGCAGATTTGTCGTCTGCACATCCATGATGTGAATATCCCGTTCCATCACATCCCAAAGGTACTCTATTGGATTGAGATCTGGTGACTGTGGAGGCCATTGGAGTACAGTGAAGTCATTGTAATGTTCAACAAACTAATGGTGAGATGATTTGAGCTTTGGGACATGTTGCATTATCCTACTGGAAGTAGTCATCAGAAGATGGGTACACTGTAGTCATAAAGGGATGGACATGGTCAGGCGGTGGTGTTTAAACGATACTCAATTAGTACTAAGGGCCAAAAGTGTGCCAAGAAAATATCCCCCACGCCATTACACCGCCACCAGCCTGAATCATTGATACAAGGCAGGATGGATCCATGCTTTCATGTTTACGCCAAATTCTGACCCTACCATCTGAATGTCTCAGCTGAATTCGAGACTCATCAGACCAAGCCACATTTTTCAAATCTTCTATTGTCCAATTTTGGTGAGCCTGTGCATATTTTAGCCACAGTTTCCTGTTCTTAGCTGACAGGAGTGGCAGCCGGTGTGGTCTTCTGCTGCTGTAGCCCATCTGTTTCAAGGTTCGATGTGTTGTGTGTTCAGAGATGATATTCTGCACACCTTTTTTGTAACGAGTGGTTATTTGATTTACTGCTGCCTATTCACCTCTGACCTCAGACATCAACAAGGCATTTTTGTCCACGCAACTGCCGCTCACTGGATATTTTCTCTTTTTTTGGACCATTCTCTGTAAACCCTAGAGATGGTTGTGCGTAAAAATCCCAGGAGTTAGCAGTTTTTGAAATACTCAGATCAGCAAGTCATTTTGACCACGTCTAGATGCCTAAATGCATTGAGTTGCTGCCATGTGGTTAGCAATTTGTGTTACCAAACAATTAAACAGTTGTACCTAATACAGTTGCCGGTGAGTGTCCATTCAGACCCTTGACCAGTTCTGTTAATTATTAACCACAAATCCTGCAATCAGTTTTATTTCTGTTTGATATATATGGTAAACCTGCTCATTTTAGCTTTTAGAGTTTATATTTACTGTCTAGCAGAAGAGCTAAGTATTCTTTCCAGAAAAATTATTGATGGAGAACTAAACATTGAGGTAGGTTATTGTATAAGAAACATTAACAATCAACTATGTTGCTTTGTACTTTGATCTCCAAACGACTATGTCCTAATCGTGAGTGGGAGTCAGGCATTCTATTGCAGGAGCTAATTTCATACCGCTATACCACCATATTTATTCTCTGAGAAATTCTATGCACCTTTTGGATGCCTGATTAACAGCAGGAATATTATTTTAAGAATAAATGCTTGATTAACTGGAGATCTCACTTTATGATGGGCTTGATTATGGTGGCATTGTGTTCCCTGCAAAAGTGACGTTTTAGGTATTGGATCTCTATGATTTATTGTACATAACACCTTAGAGGTCCTATGATATCTAGTTTGCTGGTCTAATTCAAAGATTTTGGATGTGGTGACATGGCTTACTACCAATATAGAGGCAATGGGGGTTATTTACTAAAGGCAACTCCACTTTGCACTGCAAATGCACTTGAAAGTGCACTTGGAAGTGCAGTCGCTGTAGCAGCAATTTAGCTTACACATGATTGGATGATAAAATCAGCAGCGCTTTCGCTCATTTCAGATCTTTCCCTCAGATCTACAGCGACTGCACTTCCAGGTGCACTTGTAGTTCAAAGTGGATTTGCCTTTAGTAAATCAACCCCAATTCATTATACTTATGTTGCTTTGTAGCAAATAGATTCTTGCTTTCATTAGTGGGGAAAAATACTATTATGCCCCGTACACACGATCAGAAATTTTGCCAGCAAAAGTCGGATGTGAGCTTTTGGTCAGAAATTCCGACCGTGTGTATGCTCCATTGGACTTTTTTGCTTTGCAGAATTCCAGCCAGCAAAAGATTGATAGCATGTTCTCTATTTTTAGGTCGGAAAAAGTTCCGATCGTCTGTACAAATTCCGACGCGCAAATTTCCTATGCATGCTCGGAAACAATTCGACGCTTGCTCAGAAGCATTAAACTTTATTTTCTCAGCTCGTCGTAGTGTTGTATGTCACCGCGTTCTTGACGGTTGAAAGTTCAGAGAACTTTTGTGTGACTGTTTGTATGCAAGTCAAGCTTGAGCGGAATTCCGTCAGAAAAAACATCCAAGTTTTTTCCGACTGAAAATCCGCTCGTGTGTATGTGCCAATAGAAGCTGCTTGACTGATACAAAAGAACTTCTCCCCTAATAAAAAAAAACCTTGTATTCTGCCTGCTTGGTTTGTATGTGACATATTAACAAGGTTTTGTGTAATGAAATTAAGATTTTATGAGAAATATGTTTGAGTCAAGTGGTGCCATTGAAAAACCCCCATCTTAAATATAGGAAAAATAACGGTACCCCAAAAGGAAAATGGGACTTTAACGGCAACACCGGTATATTAAAAAAACAATTTATTAATACAAACTGACATCTACAAACACAGCAATAATCATATAGAAAAAAGAAATATACAAAATATAGAACCATTAAAAACAATGGTATGACAAGACAGTGATGCTTAGAAGAACTTCCGCATGGCCCTACGCGTTTCGGGACTTGACGAGACATCCTTTCATCAGGGACATTTTGTGGAGAAGAATCACACTGTATAATGAAGTCAAAATTGAAGTATAACAATAAGTCGTTATGTAAATATATTAAACAGTTGCTGTTGCATTACAGAGCATTTGGCATAGTGATTACATAAAAGGAAACATACCCAAACATATCAAATTGAAAGTCCTAACGCTGGAGTCATGGCGGCGACCACTTCAGACACATATCACCCCAATGTCCAAACCAGAGACCGAGGCAAGCAACTGGTCCCCCCATCCTCACTGGTCCACCCAAGCAGCGCCAACCCGGGAGCCTCCCCAAGGCAGTAAATCCACCGAGTAAATATCAAATTGGATCTAAAAAAATAAAATTACCACATAGTTGAACTAATCCACTTAGATAAACAAAAAACCCCACAGTATAAACCAGAGCCGTCCAAAGCAATACATTTATCCCATAGTATCATACCTCAATGGAATTAAATCCCAGAGGAAAAACAGGGATCAAGCCAGGGATGCACAATATGAAATGTAGAGTATATAGACCCAATTCGAGTACTTCCACCATGAATCCCAATGAATGCATTCTGCGGACAAAGGCAGGGTAAGGATGTCTCAAGGTTGAAAGCCTACCTGGATAATATAAATAATAGTCTTGCAAATAATTAGAAAAGTCCCTAGTAATCCCTAAGAACCCAACTTGATACAGTAAATCCAGGAATAGGGGTGCTCGGACCATCCAGCAGTGTGCCATCCAGTGCAGTGACACAAATCCTGCCTCTGATAGGGGTTTAAATAGGCTGACAGGCGGTGTGATACGATGCGGCGCCACCAAACATGCGGCGTCACAACACCACCACGTCACCGCCTAAGAGGGAGGAGTCGTCACCCACGGCATCCACAATGGACGTGATGCTGCGGCATCACAACGCTCGCAGCGTCTCCCCGCCAAGACCCAGCGGGGAAGACTGCGAGCGTAACCTAAGACTGGGAAAACTCTGCCCAGACAAGGGCAGGGCGAAAACAACATAACAAACCTAGCCGCAGAATGATCCATGGGTGAGAACGCACAGGGAAGAACAGTGGAACTTAAATATAAAGTGTGGATAACATAAGATAAGATTAAAAACTCTTATATACGACCATCTCAATAAATATCATATTAAATCCTGGGGAGGAAAAGAAAAAGCATCTATTCCTGGACTACCTAAAAGGATGGCAAAACCAAGACAGCTAAAGTTTTATCTACGTGCTTAGAGACACATAACTTCTATGAAGAAAGCCAACCCAGATCTCCCTCTTGGGAGGCATGTTGCCAATAAACATCATGGCATATTTCCAGGGATTGAATTTTTGATTTTGGATAGGATTCATCCTAGTCCGCGGGGCAGGGATTGGAACAAGGTCCTCTTGCAGCGGGAAACCTGCTGGATTGCGGACCTTGGTGAGGCCTCGCCCCCCGGACTAAATGAACAGTTTAGCTACAGACCCTTTTTGGAGGGTTTTTCATCGGGAGGTTGTGATAAGGAGTAATGGTTCGTTCTTTACTATACACCAGTCTTATGCTTAGTGTTCACGTATGTTCACTTCTGTACAACATGTTTTTACCAACAACCTGTATTCCATCTGTCTGTTTTTTTTTTTTTCTCTCCTGGTCTTGGAGTCCTTGTCGTTGTTGTCGTGGTTGGCGTCTGTTGTCACATCTGCACTGGTCCCCCTGTGTCTCGCCCGGTGCAGGTGGGCCCCTCGGGATATTTTTTGAAGAGTCGAAAAGTTGGGACTTTGAGTGAGATGCGAGTCTCCATCCCTATGGATAAAGGAAACAGGAAGGTTGGGACTTTGAGTGAGGTGGGCAAATGAGGCCAGTGGGTCAGTCACCATAAAAAACAAGCCATTTAATTTATACATAGTAACATAGTGACATAATAATGATCCCAATATGGGTTGACTGTCACGTCATATACAGATACACCCTGATTGGTACATTGTAAACATTAATGACAAGCCCCTAAAACGAGTGCAGGGCAAATGGTATAAAAGGTGAAACATCCATAAAATGCATAACATCACAAGGTAAATAGGTAAAAAAACTTTTTGATTTGTGGACCCAGTAAAAGGGAAAGTAATTATTGGGTGCATGTCGTAAGACTGACGCGTTTCGTGTATCAGAACACTCTTCAGGGGCGATTAAGCACCAGTATTTAAAGAACAAAAGAAAAAGGAAGGGTATTCTAGGTGGATGAAATGCAATATGCATGGTGAGAAAAGAAACAAGGTAAATATGCATATAGGGGAGGCAGAAACGCCACTGCCCTAAATGGATACTCACATGCCGACGGGGTTTGAACTCCATGAGGTGCGCGGTCACAGGGCCACCAACTAGGTCAGGTCCGGGAGCTGAGGGAGGAGCTCAAGAGAGGGAGGGAAAAGGGCCAAGCACACACAGGAGTCCCCATTGGATGGTATGTCCATTCTGTTGGTGGCTGCGGGTGGTGGTTCTGTAGTAATGAGAGTGCTATATGTAAGGTGAGGCTCCAAATGCTAGAGCCCCCATCCCCGACACACACATTGATGCCCATATGTTGTCCTCCTTACCTATAGGTGATGAGTGATGACCAACCGTGTCTAGCCCAGTGATAGATGTGCTGCCCGAAAACAGGCTAGCAAAAGGTCAGTGCCTTATATGTGTAGCCGGCCACCCCCCCAAGAGAGAAACTCCCCCCAATGTCACACAGTGCAGACACCGGGGCAAACGGAGGCCCCCTCCAGCACAGTGGCATATCGCCTCCCACAGCTGATGGAGGCGCCGCCGTCCACATGTCTGCATGGAGTGGAAAAACAGCGCCAACGCCGGGACGGACGTCACGTGCGTGACGTGAGGGCGTGGCACCGAAGCACGGAGGGAAGCCTGCCCCGATCCCCCACGTCCACCAAAGTGGACGAGAAGGGGGGAAAGAGGGGGATCCCGCCATGCCTCGCAGCTCCCGGACACTGCATGAAGGAGGCAGCCGATCAGACGCAACATCCCCAGGGGCACCCCACACAGCTGCACCATTAAGGGGAAAGAAAAACCAGAATAAATAAAAAAACAAATCAGTATACAAAAAGGATGAATATGAACCATGAAGGGACATGTTATTGCCATACTACACAACCCCTAAAAAAGGGGGGGGAGGCAAGTAATCCCGCTCGCATGGCCGCTTTTCTGCATCGGTGGGCTCTTGCTGCATGACGCCCCCCTCAGACACTTTTTGTGCTGTGTGGGCACCGTGCAGTGAGAGCTCAGGGCCCCCCTCTCTTTGCGCTGTCTTGGTTTTGCCCCCCTTTTAGGTAGTCCAGGAATAGATGCTTTTTCTTTTCCTCCCCAGGATTTAATATGATATTTATTGAGACGGTCATATATAAGAGTTTTTAATCTTATCTTATTTTATCCACACTTTATACCACACTTTATATTTAATTTCCACTGTTCTTCCCTGTGCGTTCTCACCCACGGCTGGATCATTCTGTGGCTAGGTTTGTTATGTTGTTTTCGCCCTGCCCTTGTTTGGGCGGAGTTTTCCCAGTCTTAGGTTGCGCTCGCTGTCTTCCCCGCTGGGTCTCGGCGGGAAGACGCTGCGAGCGTTGTGACGCTGCATCACGTCCATTGTGGATGCCATGGGTGACGACTCCTCCCTCTTAGGCGGTGACGTGGTGGTGTTGTGACGCCGCACGTTTGGCGGCGCCGCCGTGTCGTATCACACCGCCTGTCAGCCTATTTAAACCCCTATCAGAGGCAGGATTTGTGTCACTGCACTGGATGGCACACTGCTGGATAGTCCGAGCACCCCTATTCCTGGATTTACCATATAAAGGTGGGTTCTTAGGGATTACTAGGGACTTTTCTAATTTTTTGCAAAATTATTATTTATATTATCCAGGTTGGCTTTTAATCTTGAGACATCCTTACTCTGCCTTTGTCTGCAGAACGCATTCATTGGGATTCATGGTGGAAGTACTCGAATTGGGTCTATATACTCTACATTTCATATCGTGCATCCCTGGCTTGATCCCTGCATTTCCTCTGGGATTTAATTCCATTGAGGTATGATACTATGGGATACATTTATTGCTTTGGAAGGGTCTGGTTTATACTGTGGGGTTTTTTGTTTATCTAAGTGGGTTAGTTCAATTATGTGGTAATTTTATTTTTTTTAGATCCAATTTGATCTTTTCTCGGTGGATTTACTGCCTTGGGGAGGCTCCCGGGTTGGCGCTGCTTGGGTGGACCAGTGTTAATAGGGGGGGACCAGTTGCTCGCCTCGGTCTCCAGTTTGGACATGGGGTGATATGTGTCTGACGTGGTCGCTGCCACGACTCCAGCGTTAGGACTTTCAATTTGATATGTTTGGGTATGTTTCCTTTTATGTAATCACTAATGCGAATGCTCTGTAATGCAACAGCAACTGTTTAATGTATTGTTATACTTTCTTCAATTTTGACTTCATTATACAGTGTGATTTTTCTCCACAAAATGCCCCTGATGAAGGGACGTCTCGTCAAGTCCCGAAACGCGTACGGCCGTGCTGAAGTTCTTCCAAGCATCACTGCCTTTCATACCATTGTTTTTAATGGTTCTATATTTTGTATATTTCTTTTTTTCTATATGATTATTGCTGTGTTTGTAGATGTCAGTTTGTATTAATAATTTTTTTTTTTTAATATACCGGTGTTGCCGTTAAAGTCCCATTTTCCTTTGGGGGTACCTTTATTTTTTCCTTCCTGGGGTTCTTGGCAACCTTTATGGTCTAGTTTGATGGTCCTTCCTTTTACATCTTAAATATAGAGTTTCTTGCAACTAAAACTGAAGACAACTGTTATTCCGTATGACCATGTACATTTGTAATAATTCCAGAGAATTTCAAATAAGAATGCATACAGCCCAATGTTTTTTTTTACATGCACATTCAACCCAAAGAATTGAATGGAAATGAGCCTTCTTTTAAAGGCTAAATCCTATGTAAGCAAAGCAAGTAGCCAGTACAGCATAATCCCTGGAATCTTTCTTTTATTGTAGCAGCATTCAAAGCAAACAACTGATGCCTTTCTGCTACATGGGCCCTTAATGTGTTTGTAAACCCTTCCTTTTTAAAAATAAAAATAACAAACATGCCTATAATTACCTGCTCTGTGCAATGGTTTTGCAGAGAAGCCTTGATCCTCCTTTTCTGGGGTGCCCCACAGGCGCTCCAGGCCCTTCCTCTTCATCGGGTGCCCCCACGGAAAGCCACTACCCATGGGGTCACCCGTGTGCACTCGCTCCCAAGTCCTGCTGCTGCGTCCAATAACACAAACAGTGAGACTTAGCCCTGCCCCTCGCTCCCATGTCACAACTTTTGATTGACAGCAGTGGGAGCCAACAGCTCCTGCTGCTATCAATCTGTCCAATGAGGAGAGTGACTGTGGCTGGAGCCACTGCACTCATGTACATTGCTGGATCAGATGGGGCTCAGGTAAAAAAAGGGGGTCTGGGGAGAGCTGCAGCACAAAAGGTTTTTCACCTTAAAGCGGAGTTCCACCCACATTTTTTTTTTCAAAGGCACCCGTTCTACTGATATTAATAAAAATTCTCTAATAGATGTTCTTACTAAATCCACCGTTGTATTCATTTTTTTTTTCTAACCTTTGTCTTCTCTGTGCTGCATGGGTCCATCTTGATTGTGGGCATGTGAAGCCAACTAGAGCTCTTTTCCGGGATATGGTGCTTCTGGCTACCCAGCATGCACCTCCCGAACTCACGCAACTTTCATTAGTCAGTGGTTAAGATCTGCACTGCTATTCGGGAATTTGTTAAAACTTTTTGGGGGGGTGGGTACATATGGATTATGATAAAAATACACTTAGGCCCCTTTCACACATGCGGACCGTTCATTTCATCAGTTCAGTCACGTCAAAATGGATGAAGTATTCATTAGGTTTTTATCAGTGCTCATCAGTTTTTTTACATCCACTACCAATGCAAAAATGGATGAAAAACTGACCATTTGTCAGTTTACATCCGTTTTTTGTCCAATCCATTTTTTTTAACTAAAAAAATAGAGCTCTAATCACTTTAAAAAAACAGGTGATGAAGGATGCAAATGTAAACTGATGTAAATGGATGATCATCCATTTACATCCGTTTTTCCATAGAGGTGCATTGATGTCCATTTTTTGCATGTCAAACAGACAGCATGTGTCAAAGGGGCCTTAACCTTTAGGTAAACTCAAAGTCCTGCAGATATACAGTATACATTGTGAATACTGATTTATTTATTTTTTTCGTTTGACGTTTTTGTATAATGAGGAAAAATGCTTGTATTTTCATCACCAGTTTTTGTCATAACTAGGGTAATGATTACAACAAGGAATTTGAAAAGATTATGGTTGGAAGGATCTGCTCCAGGTTTCCATTTAAACAAGTTCTCCAGCTTCTAAGCTCCTGAAGTCAAGCCCTGATGAAGGGAATCTTCAGAACCCCTGAAACACATTGGAATTTTGTTGAATTCAAACTTACCTGTAATCATTTTTCTGAACTTTTCACACAAGCCTGTTGTTTTCCACACCAAACACCAGTCCACCAATTCATGCTGTACTCACAGTGGGCTCCATTCACAGAATGGGAATGAGATATTTAGGTGTCGGGACACATTATGCCTAAATATCTCATGCGATCCTGAAAACTGTCAATTTACCAGACCGTTTGTGCGGTATTTACTAAAAAAATGCTGCAAACGCGCAGAAAATACCACATATAGTTACATAGTTACATAGTAGGTGAGGTTCAAAAAAGACACAAGTCCATCAAGTCCAACCTATGTGTGTGATTATGTGTCAGTATTGCATTGTATATCCCTTTATGTTGTGGTCATTCAGGTGCTTATCTAATAGTTTCTTGAAGCTATCAATGCTCCCCGCTGAGACCACCGCCTGTGGAAGGGAATTCCACATCCTTGCCACTCTTACAGTAAAGAATCCTCTACGTAGTTTAAGATTAAACCTCTTTTCTTCTAATTTTAACGAGTGGCCACGAGTCTTGGTAAACTCTCTTCTGCGAAAAAGTTTTATCCCTATTGAGGGGTCACCAGTCCGGTATTTGTAAATTGAAATCATATCCCCTCTCAAGCGTCTCTTCTCCAGAGAGAATAAGTTCAGTGCTCGCAACCTTTCCTCATAACTAATATCCTCCAGACCCTTTATTAGCTTTGTTGCCCTTCTTTGTACTCGCTCCATTTCCAGTACATCCTTCCTGAGGACTGGTGCCCAGAACTGGACCGCATACTCTAGGTGCGGCCGGACCAGAGTCTTGTAGAGCGGGAGAATTATCGTTTTATCTCTGGAGTTGATCCCCCTTTTAATGCATGCCAATATTCTGTTTGCTTTGTTAGCAGCAGCTTGGCATTGCCTGCCATTGCTGAGCCTATCATCTACTAGGACCCCCAGGTCCTTTTCCATCCTAGATTCCCCCAGAGGTTCTCCCCCCAGTGTATAGATTGCATTCATATTTTTGCCACCCAAATGCATTATTTTACATTTTTCTACATTGAACCTCATTTGCCATGTAGTCGCCCACCCCATTAATTTGTTCAGGTCTTTTTGCAAGGTTTCCACGTCCTGCGGAGAAGTTATTGCCCTGCTTAGCTTAGTATCGTATGCAAATACAGAGATTGAACTGTTTATCCCATCCTCCAGATCGTTTATGAACAAATTAAATAGGATTGGTCCCAGCACAGAACCTTGGGGAACCCCACTACCCACCCCTGACCATTCTGAGTACTCCCCATTTATCACCACCCTCTGAACTCGCCCTTGTAGCCAGTTTTCAATCCATGTACTCACCCTATGGTCCATGCCAACAGACCTTATTTTGTACAGTAAATGTTTATGGGGAACTGTGTCAAATGCTTTTGCAAAATCCAGATACACCACATCTACAGGCCTTCCTTTATCTAGATGACAACTCACCTCCTCATAGAAGGTTAATAGATTGGTTTGGCAAGAACGATTCTTCATGAATCCATGCTGATTACTGCTAATGATATCGTTCGTATTACTAAAATCCTGTATATAGTCCCTTATCATCCCCTCCAAGAGTTTACATACTATCGATGTTAGGCTAACTGGTCTGTAATTCCCAGGGATGTATTTTGGGCCCTTTTTAAATATAGGTGCTACATTGGCTTTTCTCCAATCAGCTGGTACCATTCCAGTCAGTAGACTATCTGTAAAAATTAGGAACAACGGTCTGGCAATCACTTGACTGAGGTCCCTAAGTACCCTCGGATGCAAGCCATCTGGTCCCGGTGATTTATTAATGTTAAGTTTCTCAAGTCTAATTTTAATTCCGTCCTCTGTTAACCATGGAGGTGCTTCCTGTGTTGTGTCATGAGGATAAACACTGCAGTTTTGGTTACTGAAGCCCCCCGATTCACTTGTGAAGACTGAGGAGAAGAATAAATTCAATACCTTTGCCATCTCCCCATCCTTTGTAACCAGATGTCCTTCCTCATTCTTTATGGGGCCAATATGGTCTGTCCTCCCTTTTTTACTGTTTACATACTTAAAGAATTTCTTGGGATTTTTTTTGCTCTCCTCCGCTATGTGTCTTTCATGTTCTATCTTAGCTGTCCTAATTGCACCTTTACATATCCTGTTGCATTCTTTATAAAGTCTGAATGCTGAGGATGATCCCTCAACCTTGTATTTTTTGAAGGCCTTCTCTTTTGCTTTTATATGCATTTTTACATTGGAGTTAAGCCATCCAGGACTTTTGTTCGCTCTTTTAAATTTATTACCCAATGGGATACATTGGCTAATGCAATTATTTAATATGCTCTTAAAGCAAACCCATCTCTCCTCCGTATTCTTTGTTTCTAATATTTTATCCCAGTTTATGCCTTTTAGCAAGGTTTGTAGTTTAGGGAAGTTGGCTCTTTTGAAATTCAGTGTCTTTGTATTCCCTTTATGTTTCCTATTTGTGTGATTTATACTGAAACTAATTGACCTGTGATCACTTTTACCTAAATTGCCCCGCATTTCCACATCTGTGATCAGGTCTGTATTGTTGGTAATCAGTAGATCCAGTAATGTTTTATTTCTAGTTGGTGCGTCTACCATCTGACCCATAAAATTGTCCTGCAAGACATTAAGGAACTGGCGAGCCTTAAATGAATGCGCGGTTCCCTCCGCCCAATCTATGTCTGGATAATTAAAATCCCCCATTATGATAACACTTCCCATCCTTGCTGCTACTCCAATTTGTGATAGGAGATCCGTCTCCACTTCCTCCCTCAGGTTTGGGGGCCTATAGCATACTCCCAGTATTATTTTCCCCTTAGCTTTATCCCTTTGGAGCTCTACCCATAAGGATTCCACCTCCTCTCTAGCTCCCTCAGTGATGTCATCTCTCACATTCACTTGTACATTATTCTTGATATATAGGCATACCCCTCCCCCTTTTTTACCCTCTCTATCCTTGCGGTATAGGGTATACCCTTGAATGTTTGCCAGCCAATCATGAGAGCTGTTGAACCAGATCTCTGAAATTCCCACAAAATCCAAATCCTCCTCGTACAACAGTATCTCTAGTTCACCCATCTTGTCCGCCATGCTCCTGGCATTGGTGAACATGCCACATAGTTTAGACCGGTCGCATATTGTCTTCGTATTGGGTGTTTCGAGATTGCAACTAGGACTTGCTACTATACTCACCTTGTGTTTTTGTGCTTTGGTTAACCTACCACTAATGCCCCCAATACTACCCTCTGGAATATCTTCCGCGCTGGCTATCTTTGCCTCTGGACCCTCCCCCCCATCGCCTAGTTTAAAAACCCCTCTAACTTTTTGGCCATCTTCCTTCCCAGCAGATCTGCACCCTCCTCATTTAGGTGCAGTCCGTCCCTTCTATAGTACCGGTTACCAACTGAGAAGTCGGCCCAGTCCTCCAGGAACCCAAACCCCTCCTTACTACACCAGCTCTTCAGCCACTTGTTTACTTCCCTAATCTCCCTCTTCCTTTCTGGTGTGGCTCGATGTACCGGTAGTATTCCTGAGAATACTACCTTGGAGGTCCTTTTCCTTAATTTAGCTCCTAAGTCCCTAAAATCGTTCTTTAGGACACTCCATCTGCCTCTGACTTTGTCATTGGTGCCAACGTGCACCATGACAGCCGGGTCTTCCCCAGCCCCTCCCAGTAATCTGTCCACAAGATCCGTGATGTGCCGAACCCCAGCGCCCGGTAGACAACATACTGTTCGGCGCTTCAGGTCTTGGTTACAGATTGCCCTCTCTGTCCTTCTAAGAATTGAGTCACCTACCACCAGAATCTGTCTTTCCTTTCCCTTTGCTGCCCCCCCACTCTCACTGCAGGAGTTCTTCCCCCGGCAGCGAGGAGAGTCCCTCAGCTCCAGCAGTGCTGGTCCCTGACTGGTTTCACCAATGTCACTCAAAGTAGCGTACTTATTGGGATGCTCCAGTCCTGGATCGGCCTCCCTGGCACTTCCCCCTCTACCCCTCCTGACTGTCACCCATCTACTCTTTGCTAGTGCCAGCACCTCTTTGTCTCCACCCGCCTCTGTGCTGGCCCCTGCCGGCACCTGCCGTGTACGTTCCTGGCTCTCCTTTAGTATGGAGGGACTTCTCAGTGCTGACAGTTGCTTCCCCAGATTCAGAACCTGGGCTTCCAGGGAAACAATGTGCTTACATATTGCACAGCAGTATTCGCCCTCGATCTGATGATCAAGGAACGCATACATGCGGCAAGATGTACAAAGAGTCGCCTCTCCACACCCGCCGGGCATCGTACCTATTAAATTTAGTGAGGATTGGGGATTTTACCCTGTCCAAATTACCTAACAGCTAGCTTCCTGGCACTAATACTCAAGACAATACACAGGTACACAACAAGACAATAAACAGGTACACAGGTACACAAGACAATACACAGGTACTCACAGACCTACGTGCAATCGCAGAACAGTCGCAGACCTATGTACACTCGCAATACTCAAGTATACAATACACAATACACAAGTACTAACGATCCACACACACTACTCAGACAACACTCATGTACTCACACTACACAGGTACTATGACCCCTGTTATAATCTCCTGTTTTAAACTCTGGTTTTAACTCACCACTTAGAAAAGTTCCACTTGGTTTAAGTTCCAGCAATCTCCCAATGAGCAGGCTCAGGATGAGTCCTACACACAGTTATATAGACTGCAGGCACCTGTGAGCAATCACCCCCCCCCCCCTACTTAATAGCCTGAAGGAACCAAAGAAGAAAAAAAAAAAAAAAAGCTTTTTAAAAAGTGACAGAAAAAGCTAATTGAAAAGCTAAAAGGAAAATCCCCAAAAATTCTACCCAGCAAACAAAAAGTAAAACTTGTTCACTCTTCCTCTGGTTTTAACTCACCACTTAGAAAAGTTCCACTTGGTTTAAGTTCCAGCAATCTCCCAATGAGCAGGCTCAGGATGAGTCCTACACACAGTTATATAGACTGCAGGCACCTGTGAGCAATCACCCCCCCCCCTACTTAATAGCCTGAAGGAACCAAAGAAGAAAAAAAAAAAAAAAAGCTTTTTAAAAAGTGACAGAAAAAGCTAATTGAAAAGCTAAAAGGAAAATCCCCAAAAATTCTACCCAGCAAACAAAAAGTAAAACTTGTTCACTCTTCCTCTGGTTTTAACTCACCACTTAGAAAAGTTCCACTTGGTTTAAGTTCCAGCAATCTCCCAATGAGCAGGCTCAAGATGAGTCCTACACACAGTTATATAGACTGCAGGCACCTGTGAGCAATCACCCCTCCCCTACTTAATAGCCTGAAGGAACCAAAGAAGAAAAAAAAAAAAAAAAAAAAAAAAGCTTTTTAAAAAGTGACAGAAAAAGCTAATTGAAAAGCTAAAAGGAAAATCCCCAAAAATTCTACCCAGCAAACAAAAAGTAAAACTTGTTCACTCTTCCTCTGGTTTTAACTCACCACTTAGAAAAGTTCCACTTGGTTTAAGTTCCAGCAATCTCCCAATGAGCAGGCTCAAGATGAGTCCTACACACAGTTATATAGACTGCAGGCACCTGTGAGCAATCACCCCTCCCCCTACTTAATAGCCTGAAGGAACCAAAGAAGAAAAAAAAAAAAAAAAAAAGCTTTTTAAAAAGTGACAGAAAAAGCTAATTGAAAAGCTAAAAGGAAAATCCCCAAAAATTCTACCCAGCAAACAAAAAGTAAAGCTTGTTCACTCTTCCTCTGGTTTTAACTCACCACTTAGAAAAGTTCCACTTGGTTTAAGTTCCAGCAATCTCCCAATGAGCAGGCTCAAGATGAGTCCTACACAGTTATATAGACTGCAGGCACCTGTGAGCAATCACCCCTCCCCCTACTTAATAGCCTGAAGGAACCAAAGAAGAAAAAAAAAAAAAAAAAAAAGCTTTTTAAAAAGTGACAGAAAAAGCTAATTGAAAAGCTAAAAGGAAAATCCCCAAAAATTCTACCCAGCAAACAAAAAGTAAAACTTGTTCACTCTTCCTCTGGTTTTAACTCACCACTTAGAAAAGTTCCACTTGGTTTAAGTTCCAGCAATCTCCCAATGAGCAGGCTCAAGATGAGTCCTACACACAGTTATATAGACTGCAGGCACCTGTGAGCAATCACCCCTCCCCCTACTTAATAGCCTGAAGGAACCAAAGAAGAAAAAAAAAAAAAAAAAAAAAAAGCTTTTTAAAAAGTGACAGAAAAAGCTAATTGAAAAGCTAAAAGGAAAATCCCCAAAAATTCTACCCAGCAAACAAAAAGTAAAACTTGTTCACTCTTCCTCTGGTTTTAACTCACCACTTAGAAAAGTTCCACTTGGTTTAAGTTCCAGCAATCTCCCAATGAGCAGGCTCAAGATGAGTCCTACACACAGTTATATAGACTGCAGGCACCTGTGAGCAATCACCCCTCCCCTACTTAACCACTTCAGCCCCGGAAGGTTTTACCCCCTTCCTGACCAGAGCACTTTTTACAATTCGGCACTGCGTCGCTTTAACTGCTAATTGCGCGGTCATGCAATGCTGTACCCAAACGAAATTTGCGTCCTTTTCTTCCCACAAATAGAGCTTTCTTTTGATAGTATTTGATCACCTCTGCCGTTTTTATTTTTTGCGCTATACACGGAAAAAGACCGAAAATTTTGAAAAAAAATGATATTTTCTACTTTTTGTTCTAAAAAAAATCCAATAAACTCAATTTTAGTCATACATTTAGGCCAAAATGTATTCGGCCACATGTCTTTGGTAAAAAAAATGTCAATAAGTGTATATTTATTGGTTTGCGCAAAAGTTATAGCGTCTACAAACTAGGGTACATTTTCTGGAATTTACACAGCCTTTAATTTATGACTGCCTATGTCGTTTCTTGAGGTGCTAAAATGGCAGGGCAGTACAAAACCCCCACAAATGACCCCATTTTGGAAAGTAGACACCCCAAGGAATTTGCTGAGAGGCATGTTGAGCCCATTGAATATTCATTTTTTTTGTCCCAAGTGATTGAACAATGACAAAAAAAAAAAAAAAAAAAAAAAATTACAAAAAATTGTCACTAAATGATATATTGCTCACACAGGCCATGGGCATATGTGGAATTGCACCCCAAAATACATTTAGCTGCTTCTCCTGAGTACGGGGATACCACATGTGTGGGACTTTTTGGGAGCCTAGCCGCGTACGGGGCCCCGAAAACCAATCACTGCCTTCAGGATTTCTAAGGGTGTAAATTTTTGATTTTACTCCTCACTGCCTATCACAGTTTCGGAGGCCATGGAATGCCCAGGTGGCACAAACCCCCCCCAAATGACCCCATTTTGGAAAGTAGACACCCCAAGCTATTTGCTGAGAGGCATGGTGAGTATTTTGCAGCTCTCATTTGTTTTTGAAAATAAAGAAAGACGAGAAAAAAAATTTTTTTTTTTTCTTTTTTCAATTTTCAAAACTTTGTGACAAAAAGTGAGGTCTGCAAAATACTCACTATACCTCTCATCAAATAGCTTGGGGTGTCTACTTTCCAAAATGGGGTCATTTGGGGGTTTTTTTTGCCACCTGGGCTTTCCATGGCCTCCGAAACTGTGATAGGCAGTGAAGAGTGAAATCAAAAATTTACGGCCTTAGAAAGCCTGAAGGCGGTGCTTGGTTTTCGGGGTCCCGTACGCGGCTAGGCTCCCAAAAAGTCTCACACATGTGGTATCCCCGTACTCAGGAGAAGCAGCAGAATGTATTTTGGGGTGTAATTTCACATATTCCCATGGCATGTTTGAGCAATATATCATTTAGTGACAACTTTGCGCAAAAAAAAATAAAAAAAATTAAAAATTGTCTCTTTCCCGCAACTTGTGTCACAATATAAATTATTCCATGGACTCAACATGACTCTCAGCAAATAGCTTGGGGTGTCTACTTTCCAAAATGGGGTCATTTGGGGGGGTTTTGAACTGTCCTGGCATTTTATGCACAACATCTAGAAGCTTATGTCACACATCACCCACACTTCTAACCACTTGAAGACAAAGCCCTTTCTGACACTTATTATTTACATAAAAAAATAATTTTTTTTTGCAAGAAAATTACTTTGAACCCCCAAACATTATATATTTTTTTTTAAAGCAAATGCCCTACAGATTAAAATGGTGGGTGTTTCATTTTTTTTTTTCACACAGTATTTGCGCAGCGATTTTTCAAACGCATTTTTTGGGGAAAAAACACACTTTTTTACATTTTAATGCACTAAAACACACTATATTGCCCAAATGTTTGATGAAATAAAAAAGATGATCTTAGGCCGAGTACATGGATACCAAACATGACATGCTTTAAAATTGCGCACAAACGTGCAGTGGCGACAAACTAAATACATATTTAAAAGCCTTTAAAAGCCTTTACAGGTTACCACTTTAGATTTACAGAGGAGGTCTACTGCTAAACTTACTGCCCTCGATCTGACCTTCGCGGCGATACCTCACATGCATGGTGCAATTTCTGTTTACATTTGACGCCAGACCGACGCTTGCGTTCGCCTTAACGCGAGAGCAGGGGGGACAGGGGTGCTTTTTTTTTTTTTTTTTTTTTTTTTCTTTATTATTATTATTTTTTTATCTTATTTTTAAACTGTTCCTTTCATTTTTTTTTTTTTTAATCATTTTTATTGTTATCTCAGGGAATGTAAATATCCCCTATCATAGCAATAGGTAGTGACAGGTACTCTTTTTTGCAAAAATTGGGGTCTATTAGACCCTAGATTTCTCCTCTGCCCTCAAAGCATCTGACCACACCAAGATCGGTGTGATAAAATGCTTTCCCAATTTCCCAATGGCGCTGTTTACATCCGGCGAAATCTAAGTCATAAAATGCTCGTAGCTTCCGGTTTCTTAGGCCATAGAGATGTTTGGAGCCACTCTGGTCTCTGATCAGCTCTATGGTCAGCTGGCTGAATCACCGGCTGCATTTTCAGGTTCCCTGTTGAGACAGGAGAGCCAGAGAAAAACACGGAAGACGTTGGGGGGGAGGGGCATTCCCTCCCACTGCTTGTAAAAGCAGTCTAGAGGCTAATTAGCCGCTAGGATTGCTTTTACATGAAAGCCGACCGCTGGCTGAAAAGAATGATACCAAGATGATACCTAAACCTGCAGGCATCATTCTGGTATAACCACTCAAAGTCGTGAATGGCGTACCTGAAGACAAAAAAATGGTTAACAATAAAGCACAGTAAACGGTAAGGTATAAAAAATTGCATACCTGAAAAGCAAACATGATAAAACATAATAACAATAAAACATTGCAGAATAGAATACAGTAAAAAAGAGCAGAACAATAGAGAGAGAATAGAGAGAGAGAGAACAATAAAACGACAACTATTTTTTTTTATTTTATATTTTTGTATGTGGTTTTTTTTTTTTTTTTTTTTTTACACTTTTTTTTGTAACTAACTTTTATAACTGTAACCGGTTCCAGGTTCGGGTCTCTCAAAATGCGATGGCATCTTGGGAGACCCTGTGAAAGTGTGCCTAGTCTGTGCAATGCTGTACCCTACGCTAATACTCAACTAGTGTATGGTAGCGTTCAAAACATTCACCAATGCAAAGACCAGGATTGTCAGGACAGGAGGGACAATAATAGCGGGTGTCACGCCTATATTCGCGCTTGCTGCAGACACGACATCTTTTTTGGGGGTTCGTTGGGTAGGGGTACTCGGGAGGACATAAAGAAAATGCCTCTCATGCAGCCGACTGCATTTGGTTGGGGATGTGAATGGGGGAAGTACGGGCGCTGCAGAAGCGGTGGGTTCCCAATTAGGATTGGCGAATGCAGCAGGAAGGGCACTATGGGCACGACGGGCCTGTGTTTGTCTTCTTGGTGGCAGCGGGACACTACTTGTGCTTGCCACCTCACCAGCTTGAACTGCACTTATGGGACTCGCCACGTCACCAAGTGTTACTGCAGTGCTGGTTTGACTACGACCGGGGTGTACTAGGCCGCTGGTGCTTGCCAGTTCACCAAAACGCTACCAAAAAAACTGTTAGCGATCGCAAGGATCAGGCCTGACTCTGCGAACGCTGCAGTTATGCGTTTAGTGTTTTGTAAGTGTCAGTGATCGATCGATACTGCACTTGGGTGGGCTGGGCTGGGCCGGGCGGAGGGGCAAAACGCAGGTGCTAGCAGGTATCTGGGCTGATCCCGCTAACACTGCGTTTGTGGGAACCCTAAACTGCTGGGGACGCTAGTATAGATCTGATCGGATCAGATATTGATCCGATCAGATACTATACCACTAAGGGAGGCGTATGCTGCGTGCGTGGGTGTTAGCGGTACTGGCGCTAACCTGACACTGCTTGGGGCTGGTGCTTGCCAGTTCACCAAAACGCTACCAAAAAAAACTGTTAGCGATCGCAGGGATCAGGCCTGACTCTGCGAACGCTGCAGTTATGCGTTTAGTGTTTTGTAAGTGACAGTGATCGATCGATACTGCACTTGGGTGGGCCGGGCAGAGGGGCAAAACGCAGGTGCTAGCGGGTATCTGGGCTGATCCCGCTAACACTGCGTTTTTGGGGAACCCTAAACTGCTGGGGACGCTAGTATAGATCTGATCGGATCAGATATTGATCTGTACAGATACTATACCACTAAGGGAGGCGTATGCTGCGTGCGTGGGTGTTAGCGGTACTGGCGCTAATCTGACACTGCCTGGGGCGACGCATATCACCGCCGGGCGATCAGGGGGCTAAACTTTTATTCGGTAATAAACGGCGGGTGCCCTGACACTATAAAAAATAAACGAACTAACCAGCGTCACCCGTAACAGTTATACGGTGATCAGTGGTGAAAGGGTTAACTAGGGGGCAATCAAGGGGTTAAAACATTTATTGGATAGTATATGGGGGTCCCTGTCGCTATAAAACGCTGACGGCAAACCTAAATATTTACCTCACTAACTAGCGTCACCAGCGACACTAATACAGCGATCAGAAAAATGATCGCTTAGTGACACTGGTGACAGAGGGTGATCAAGGGGTTAAAACTTTATTAGGGGGGTTAGGGGGGTATCCTAGACCTAAAGGGGGCCTAACACTCACTGACCTAACACTGTAACTGTCACAAACTGACACTATGCAGTAATCAGGAAAAAAAAAAAAAAAAATACTGCTAATGTCAGTTTGTGACGGGGGGGGGTGATTGGGGGGGGGATCGGGGGCGATCGGGGGGGGATCGGGGGGTGTAAAGTATGCCTGGCATGTTCTACTGTGTGTGTTTGTGTTGTGTGCACTTACATGTCTTCTCTCCTCGGCGCTGGACGGAAACTGCCAGACCGAGGAGAGATGACATCACATCCTCTGCCTGTGTGAAACTACACACAGGCAGAGGAGGATTCCCATTGGCTGGGAGCGATCGCGAGGGGGGGGGCCACGATCGGATGGTCTCCCCCTCGCCTCCCGACGCTCCCAGTCAGATGCCGACCGCCGCTGGCACCGGGGGGGGGGTCCGATCGGACCCCCCGCCCGCGGGGAGGCAGATCACGTATATATACGTGATTCTGCCTGCCCGTGCCACTCTGCCGACGTATATCTACGTTAGGCGGTCGGCAAGTGGTTAATAGCCTAAAGGAACCAAAGAAGAAAAAAAAAAAAAAAAAAAAAAAAAAGCTTTTTAAAAAGTGACAGAAAAAGCTAATTGAAAAGCTAAAAGGAAAATCCCCAAAAATTCTACCCAGCAAACAAAAAGTAAAACTTGTTCACTCTTCCTCTGGTTTTAACTCACCACTTAGAAAAGTTCCACTTGGTTTAAGTTCCAGCAATCTCCCAATGAGCAGGCTCAAGATGAGTCCTACACACAGTTATATAGACTGCAGGCACCTGTGAGCAATCACCCCTCCCCTACTTAATAGCCTGAAGGAACCAAAGAAGAAAAAAAAAAAAAAAAAAAAAAAAAAAGCTTTTTAAAAAGTGACAGAAAAAGCTAATTGAAAAGCTAAAAGGAAAATCCCCAAAAATTCTACCCAGCAAACAAAAAGTAAAACTTGTTCACTCTTCCTCTGGTTTTAACTCACCACTTAGAAAAGTTCCACTTGGTTTAAGTTCCAGCAATCTCCCAATGAGCAGGCTCAGGATGAGTCCTACACACAGTTATATAGACTGCAGGCACCTGTGAGCAATCACCCCCCCCCCCCTACTTAATAGCCTGAAGGAACCAAAGAAGAAAAAAAAAAAAAAAAAAAAAAAAGCTTTTTAAAAAGTGACAGAAAAAGCTAATTGAAAAGCTAAAAGGAAAATCCCCAAAAATTCTACCCAGCAAACAAAAAGTAAAACTTGTTCACTCTTCCTCTGGTTTTAACTCACCACTTAGAAAAGTTCCACTTGGTTTAAGTTCCAGCAATCTCCCAATGAGCAGGCTCAAGATGAGTCCTACACACAGTTATATAGACTGCAGGCACCTGTGAGCAATCACCCCTCCCCTACTTAATAGCCTGAAGGAACCAAAGAAGAAAAAAAAAAAAAAAAAAAAAAAAAAAGCTTTTTAAAAAGTGACAGAAAAAGCTAATTGAAAAGCTAAAAGGAAAATCCCCAAAAATTCTACCCAGCAAACAAAAAGTAAAACTTGTTCACTCTTCCTCTGGTTTTAACTCACCACTTAGAAAAGTTCCACTTGGTTTAAGTTCCAGCAATCTCCCAATGAGCAGGCTCAGGATGAGTCCTACACACAGTTATATAGACTGCAGGCACCTGTGAGCAATCACCCCCCCCTACTTAATAGCCTGAAGGAACCAAAGAAGAAAAAAAAAAAAAAAAAAGCTTTTTAAAAAGTGACAGAAAAAGCTAATTGAAAAGCTAAAAGGAAAATCCCCAAAAAATCTACCCAGCAAACAAAAAGTAAAACTTGTTCACTCTCCCTCTGGTTTTAACTCACCACTTAGAAAAGTTCCACTTGGTTTAAGTTCCAGCAATCTCCCAATGAGCAGGCTCAGGATGAACAGGCATTAAAATCCATTCACAGAAGGAAATAATTAAATGCAGTCTAAATTTAAGTATTAGTCCAGGCATGCGGTATTTGGAATGTGTACCAGCTGAAAAGGAGGGTAGGATTTATAAAAATATACCAAGAGAGAGTAAGTCCAAAGGGAAACACACAGCAGTGTAATAGTCACAAAAATAGAAAATATTTATTCATAGACTTTTCACAAAAAGGCAACATTCACCACACAACAGTAAAAACCATTAAAGACAATGTTGTCAATAGTGTTAAAAACAAAGAAAAAAATCCGGGCTCACATGCATTACCCACTATCATATCAACAGTCAACCGTATGCAGGGATGAGGCACTTAGTTGAAAGCACTGATGGCCAAACAATTGCTGAAACAATTATGAATCTAGCTAAATCAATGGTTTACACACATCAAAAATAGTCCTTGAAAATAATGAGGGGAACCAATCTGTCCTTATTGTGTGGACTGCTTGTTGATTAAACAAATGCCTGCAGGCCAGGGCCGATCCTAGGGTCACAGACGCCTGGGTGCAGAAATATTTCTGGCGCCCCCACGTGGGCGTGGTCATCTTACCAACTAGTCCCCTTTACAAATGATTCTATGGCAATGACTCAAAGACAGAGATGCTCCCCTAAGAAGTCTTTTTTTACCCTGGGATCCTCCCATGATCTCTTAACAATAAAGAAAATACAGGATGAGCGTACACTAATGAGACCTGGAGGGGAGTCTCTCTGATGCACATAGAGAGGGCTGTCTGTTAGAAAGAGCCCCCAGACATAATGCAGGATATGGTCAAAGACTGCAGACATGATACAAGAGACAGTCAGAGACTGCAGTCATAGTACAGGAGATGGTCAGAGACTGCAGACATGATACAGGAGATGGTCAGAGTCTGTAGACATAGTACAGGAGATGGTCAGAGACTGCAGGCATAGTACAGGAGATAGTCGGAGACTGTAGACATGATACAAGAGACAGTCAGAGATTACAATCATAGTACAGCAGATGGTCAGAGACTGCAGACATAGTACAGGAGATGGTCAGAGACTGCAGACATAGTACAGGGGATGGTCAGAGACTGCAGACATAATACAGGAGATGGTCAGAGACTGCAGACAAGATAGAATGGATGGTCAGAGACTGTAGACATGATACAAGAGACAGTCAGAGACTGCAGACATGGTACAGAAGCTGGTCAGAGATTGCAGACATGATACAAGAGATGGTCAGAGACTGCAGACATGATACAGGATATGGTCAGAGACTGCAGACATACTACAAGAGATGGTCAGAGACTGCAGACATGATACAAGAGATGGTCAGAGACTGCAGACATGATACAAGAGATGGTCAGAGACTGCAGATATAATACAGGAGATGGTCAGAGACTGCAGTTCCTATGGACGTTAGTGGATAACTACCTGACCCAGCGATACAGCAACGGTTCCTCTGATCAGGAGTCAGCTCACTCTGAATTGCCCGTGGCAACTCCGCTGGGTAGAACCCAGATATGTATTCGGGCAATGACTCCATTCCTTTCTCTGCTGGGGATGGCGCTAGGCTGTGTGTCTTTCCCCCCGGTGGCGCAGGGCAGTGGGGTTCTCTCTCTGATGGTGTTCTCTCAGCACTGCCCTTTCCCTCTGGAGTCCTGGGTGCATTTCCCTGAAAGCTTTTCTGGGCTCCTGTCTCTCTCTCTCTCCCATTCAGCTGAGCATGCTGTGTGGGCTGCAGTTTCCATGTCAGAGTGGGGCTGCCAGTCCTCGGGACTACATGTTCCACAATCCTCTTTTATGCTCCTTTTTCTATTCTATTTTTTCCCTGGCTGATATGAAGGCGGGGGAAGAAACATAGTGGGAGGCTGTGCTGGCCAGCGCCGCTTACTAGTATAGCAGTGCACGTGCGGAGGAGAGGGAGAAGGAGGGGAAGGGGCGAATGAAGAGTCCGCAGCTGCAGTGACGTCACTAGGGTTGATGTCACCAGGTGCGGTATAACATAGTGTCACCCCCCTTCCACCAACTTTAGTCGCCGCTCAGTACAGACCCCCTCCACTAAGTATAGACCCCTCTTCGTCAGTGCAGACCCCCCCACTAAGTATAAACCCCTCCCTCAGTACAGAACTCCCCTTCATCAGTATAGACCCCCCAGGACAAACCACCCCCCCTCCATTAGTACAGACCCCCACCAGGACAAACCCCCCTCCATTAGTACAGATCCCCCAGGACAAACCCCTCTCCATTAGTACAGACCCCCCAGAACAAACCCCCCTTCATTAGTACAGAACCCCCAGGACAACCCCCCTCCATTAGTACAGACCCCCCAAGACAAACCCCCCCTCCATTAGTACAGACCCCCCAGGACAAACCCCCCTCCATTAGTACAGACCCCCCAGGACAAACCCCCCTCCATTAGTACAGACCCCCCAGGACAAACCCCCTCCATTAGTACAGACCCCCCCAGGAGAACCCCCCTCGACAAATCCCCCCTTCATTAGTACAGACCCTCCCCAGGACAAACCCCCCTCCATTAGTACAGACCCCCCCAGACAAACACCCCCCTCCATTAGTACAGACCCCCAGGACAAACCCCCTCCATTAGTACAGACCCCCAGGACAAATCCCCCCTCCATTAGTACAGACCACCCCCCAGGAACCCCCCCTCCATTAGTACAGACCCCCCAGGACAAATCCCTCCTTCATTCGTACAGAACCCCCCTCCATTAGTACAGACCCCCAGGACAAATCCCCTCCATTAGTACAGACCCCCCCAGGACAACCCCCCTCCATTAGTACAGACCCCCCAGGACAAACCCCCCTCCATTAGTACGGACTCCCCCAGGACAACCCCCCCGTTAGTACAGACCCCCCCAGGACAACCCCCCCATTAGTACAGACCCCCCAGGACAAACCCCCCTCAATTAGTACAGACCCCCCAGGACAACCCCCCCTCCATTAGTACAGACCCCCCAGGACAAACCCCCCTCCATTAGTACAGACCCCCCAGGACAAACCCCCTCCATTAGTACAGACCCCCAGGACAAATCCCCCTTCATTAGTACAGACCCCCCAGGACAACCCCCCTCCATTAGTACAGACCTCCCACCAGGACAACCCCCCCATTAGTACAGACCCCCCCAGGACAAACCCCCCTCTATTAGTAGAGACCCATTAACACCCGGGCGGCAGCTAAAGGGGAGAGGACAGTGTGCAGCCGTGCCACCCGGGTGAAGAGCAGATCTAGACAGGCAGGAGTGAGAGACAGAGGAGGAGAACCTGTGTCAGGCTGCAGGCACGGACGGACCGCCCTCCCCCCCAGCGAAGTCACTGATCGGCCGGTCTCTCTCTACAGAGACCAGCCGCTCCGATCTCCAGCAGCTACTCTCCTTCTCTGACAGGAGGAGGAGGGAGGGGGACGGGCTCTAGCAGCGAAAAAGACAGCGGCCGCTCCGCGGCGGTGACCTGCGAAGAGAGCCACCTCTGGACACGGAGAGGAGGAGGGAGGGGAAAACTCTGGTGCTTCAGCGCCCCCACCTCTCTAGCGCCCGGGTGCACTGCACCCCGTGCATCTGCCTGGGATCGGCCCTGCTGCAGGCGCTTAATGGAAGATGAAAGATCAGATCAACTAGCATGTACAAAGGCTGACAGAGGCAGAAGAGACTAACTGTTGATGTTACAGCCTGATATGTGAATGTGAGGGGACCTCCACTCGGAGGTGGAAGCGGCAGTGCAGTAAGGATGAAAAGAACGGGAACTCAGTCCCTGGAACAATCTCACCCAAGTCCGCGCTGATGCTCTTTCCTCACTGACAGATCTGTTCATGTAGGTAGTAGGCCACCAGTAGAGTCTCTTTCAGGGTTCCACAGACCGCCGTGTCAGCGGATCAGCATTAGAGCTGATGTGGACTTGGAGGTGTATAGGATGCTGATAGCACTGAATTTTCACTTCACCTCTAATTTAGTCAAGTGTTGATCTTCCTTGGAATGTGTACCGGGCCTGCAAAAATAGTGTACATTTTAAAATGCCACTAACCACCAAAGGATGTGATATTGTTTTGAGGGTTTAAAGTAATGTGGGCTTTTTATGATATCTAGCCACTGCACACAATGCAATTTTAGTGAAATGCAATTTCATCTTTGAGGAAACCTTCTTCCACTAACGGAAGATTTGACATTGAGCTCAGTGAATAGCTTTTAAGGGATAAATGCACCTTAACTGCCTTGATACCAGCATTTTTTTTCACTTACAAAACCTTGTGGCAAGAAAAAAAGATCACAGTAGGATGTGTACATTTCAAGGAAAGGTAATTTTTTGTTTTTTTGTTTTGTCCTAGCATTTTCCATTTATAGGTTTTATAACAAGGAAAGTAGTAGTTTTTTTTTCAAATGTTAAGTCTTTTTTTCTTTTTTATAGTATAAAAAGGTGGTTATTAAATACTGCCAAAAGAAATCTGTGTCAAAAAAAAAAAAAAAAAAAACTAGCACAGCACCAAAAACTGAAAAATTACCCAGAAAGGAATGGGGTGTAACATGCAGGTATTGAGATGGTTAAACCATTTTCTAGAAACCTTAGAGACAATGATGCATAAAAATCCCAGGTGGTCAGTAGTTTTTAGGATGCTACAACCCAAGTTATTTCATCTCCATAGCAGGATATTAGAGCTGTAAGAGCATGACAAGAGGAATGCAGGGGTTTCACACATAATACTTTTCTGGGCTGATTAGTTTAGTAGTAGGTTAAAGCGGAGTTCCACTCAAAAGTGGAACTTCCGCTTATTCATCCGTCGTCCCCCCTTCCAGTGCCACATGGCACCTTTTGGGGGGGGGCAGGTACCATTCCCCACTTCTGGGAGATGGGGCCGCAGCCCGGTCTCTCAGAAGTTTGGCCCCCTCCTCCTGCCTCTGCCGTTGGACCAATTAAAAAGCACAGCACGCTTTGCGCATGCACAGTAGGGAACCGGCTGTAAAGCCAAAAGGCTTCACTGCCGGATTCCCTTAACAGGTATGGAAGCGGCTGCACCCGACAGCCGATCTGGAGATCACCTGGGGTGCCAACATCGCAGGCTCCCTGGACAGGTAAGTGTCCATATATTAAAAGTCAGCAGCTGCAGTATTTGTAGCTGCTGACTTTTAATTTTCCGTGGGGAGGCTGGACCTCCTCTTTAAGGTTAAAATGTGGATTTGGTTAGGTTTAGGAATATGGTTTAACTCAGGGCTTATTCAAACCAGTGGGAATGTTTGGTCTGTATAATGTGCATTAACTGTGTGTGCTGTGTAGGGGTGGTGCCATATCTCCTTACAATGCAATGCAGAATAAACATGTCTTCCTTTTTTCAGCTCTATTGAAATGGCCCTTCATTCAACTCTATGCACAGGTAGTGTGCTGCGATGCACTGACACATTTTTTGCATTGCGCTGCATAAAAATGCAGACATGCTGCAAAGTTTTAAACAATGCACACTTTTAGAACAATTGTTTTCTATTTGTTCTTTTATTAAGCAACACAGATGAACATAGCTCAATGCACCTGGTTTGAACAAGCCATCAATCTCAGATAAAGGATTTTGTCTGTGGTGGAGCATTAGAAGAATTTTTCAGAGTTAGGGTAAAAATCTAGTTTCAGGGTTAGGGTAAAAGAGAAGTATGGGATTTGAAAAAAGCAAACTACGTACTCGCTTAGGTGGCTGCAACATCATTCCAAAGCTGCATCTTTCCACCGCCACATTGAACACCTAGAACTGAGTGATCAAAGACTTCTGAGCGCTTGATTCTCAGTCTTCAGTAAGCAGGGAGTGGTAACTATCAGTCACCATCTTTCTGCTCTGCCCCTTCCATGCTCACTGGATAGCTGGGCCATGGAGAGGTGGAAGCGGCTTGCTGAGAGGTTGAGTCAGCTTTTGGTTAGGCATCTGGGTGGTTCCAAATATTCATGCCAGGATCTCTCCACAGTCGGGACAAGGGTAAAGTTAAGTTTTAGGGTCAGGTTAAGGTTTAGGTTATGGTACTGTAAAGTTGGAATTGGTGTATTTGAGTGGACCTTTGTTTTTACCATTTTCATTACTGAAATCCCAGCAGCAGGAATAACTGTGCTTGTCTGCAACCAGCACATCTAGCAGTAACAACCATTCCACAGTGAAAACCTTTTGGACCACACACTTTCTCAAACCAAAAGTTTGGCTGAGCGATAGCCAAATCTCTTGACCATGTATGCATGCTTTATATTGTGTTCAAGGCATATGATTGGGGGTTTGGCTATTTGCTTTAATCGGCGCAGATGTTTTCATGTTAATAGTTTTTCTAAAATTAATCTAACTTTCATATTTTTATATTTAGTTAGTATTTAGGCCTTCTGTTATTTTCAGCGAATGATTATTTAATTAGCATTTTGTAATTACAAGATGTTTTGGTCTCTTTGTATTTTTTTTTTGCATAATTTCTTCAATTTATATAATGTCAACATTTCTGACATGCTACATCAAAGCAAAATAGAAAAAGAAAACACAATATTCTCCTAAACTGCATGTTCTAGTAATGTCAGTGGACTTAAACAAGAAATTTGAATTGCTGACCTAAGGATGAGAAACTTAATATACTTGCATCAAACTCCGGACTCGACCTTTCAAACTGAATAAGCGTTTAAATAACTGACATGTATTGTTGGGGGATATGAAGTCTCTGGACACTTAAAAAGGCTTTCTTTGCAGTTTATATGTAAAAGATCACTTTTTGATTTTTTAATTTATTGCTTCTGGTTAATATGCCAAATTGATATGCAGCTCAGGTATGCTGACTGCAGTTTGTACTAAAATGTTAATCAAACTATACACCTAATAATACCCATATGAAGAAACTTTAGATAAGTAAACTCCATGACAAATACACTTTACAACCACTCACTTGGAATGAAATAATAAACCTAAGGCAATATATTGGTGCTACTAAAGCATGATTAAAAGTCAAAAGAATAACCCTTACGTATATGTTGTGTTATACATAAACTGACAGTTTTTGTAAAAGTTCCCAAACAAATATGTACCCAAGAAATGTTCCAAGTATGAAAACAAATTCACCCCTATCCTTTTTGCTGTTGACTTCTCACTGTAAAAATATAGTTTATTTGTTGCAACTGAGAATTGTGTGTCATTGCTTTTGTTAACTTATTATTCTATATACAGGAATCACATTGGCTATAGAGAGGACCTTGGAGGTTCTGAAATTTTATTGCTTTTTGTCTTTTTTTTTCTCTGCTAGATCGCAGTGCAAAGAGGACTAAGATGTGCCCCTTGTGTCTGAATGCCAGCAAAGCAGTATTAAATTATTTATACCACCGATCCCAAAACAGTTATGAGACCATGGCTCTTCTTCAAATGAGGTTGTATATTACTTTAATATTTTCATAATGTATTTAGTTACCATAAAGTAGTATGCAGTCTTTACTGATTGGGAAAACAAGTTCACATGCCGGAATAAAATTTACATACATTCTGCAAACCATGCTGGTCACTAAAATGTTTTGTCTCTACAATGTTTATTTGCTAACTGTATGCTGACATTTTTTGAATAATAAAGAGATATAAAAATAATCTGTAAACTAACTTTCTGTACTTGGTGTTGGACTGGCGGCCATACACATGGGCTGAATGTCTGCCGGTTTTTATTAAACCAGCTGATGTCACCCGGCATTTGGCCCGTGTATAGGGGCCTAAGTATCAAGATCAGTGTCAGAGTGAAAGGGTGGGGTTGCGGTCAAAAAACAGTGTGTTCTAGGTAGGATTAAAAAATAAATAAATGTGCATTATTGTTTATTGGCCCTATTGCACATTAAAACAACATATGACATACATATACAGCATACGATCTCAATGATTGTCAGGAGTAGGAGAATTGATTTTGTTTTGTTTTGGTGGTGGTTCATGGTAACACATGCCAAAGTTACAAAATTGCATTCAAGCATTAAGATTTGTTTTACCTTCAGGCACTAAAGGGTCAAAATACTTGCTGAGTTCAAATCTAATATATTCTATTCTATATACAATTTAATATAATTATTATTTTGTCAGTAAATGTGGGGACACATTGATGTGAGCAACTGCTTCTAACCATTGCCACCTTGTTATCAAATAGCAACTTGTGGAAAGTGGTAGTGTATAGAACCCTTTGTCTATATAGTAAAACCTTGGTTTAAGAGTGTTTTTTGCAAGACCAGCAACATTTTTTAATCAATTTTTGACTTGATATACAAGCAATGTCTTGATATAAGAGTAGCGTCATGTCACAACTGGGTATAAAAGAGAATGAGAGGCACCTCCTAAGTGTAGCAATATGGTTACATTTAATGAAGGTACAACATTTAGCAACTCACATGGTTGATGATCAAAAGAGGCACATCTAAGTATGCAGGCATCTGGGGTAAAGCTGTCCACATAGACCATCCTCCTCCCCGCCATCGACATCATCCCTTCCACACTGCGCTCCTCGAGCGGCTCAATCCACGCTTTCAGATCGCTCTACTACAGGGTAGTCTTTCCGCTCATGATTGCAGACTGACAGCGGTGAGAGCCAGCGGTGAGGAGGATGATCTATGTGGACAACTTTAGAAGGAATGTCGCCAATGGAGCCTCCAATGGCAGTAAACCCGGACAGTTGTGATCCTTCCTCACTTTACCCAAGACTAAAACACATTTTTGGCTTTAGATACACTTTCAAACATGGAAGTAATCAATATACCTACAGAAATGTTATTTCAATGAATAAAGGGAGCTATGTTAGTTTTACATTTTAGACACAAGCAGTACTTTGAGTTGTCTAATGCCATAAGTCTGTACCTAAACACATTTTGGCCAGTTATTCTTTACACCTTGTGTGTTTTTAAATTACAAATTGCTAGAGTTATTATTATTGCCCATTTTGGTAACAGCAATATACGTTGGCTATGTACTTGCTCTGATTTGATTTGACTCTTTCCATCTGCCAATTCCACTCACTGTCAACCAGCTGTTAACAGAGAGATCGGCTCTGCGGAATACAGTTTGAAATATCACTCTGGAACAGGTTAGAATATTAGGACGGGACAGGGAATTTCCAGGTGATATATGGAGAAACAATAAATGTCATGACAATCCCCAGTGACAGTTTACAGTAATGAGGTACTTGAAGAAATCTCAGTTTTAGCACTGCTACATCACAATCTCTGGATTTACAGCTACACACAAGAAACACATTACCAGCTGGCTTTAAAATATGTTAATGAGGTTTGTGCAATGTGTAATGTTTACATCTGTTGCAATAATACTTCATTGTGTAATAACCAAGTGTGTGTAGCATTTATGCCTGATTGCAGCTGCATACTCACTTAACAGCATTACATTTGAGGCCGGCTCTTTACTATAAATCAAACGCTGCTAATATACACATTTCTAACAAAATGTATGACATAACCAGCATGCCGTTTAAACAAGCTTTAACTCCTGCTCAGAGGTTAAAGTGAATTTGTCAGAATAGAAATATGGAACCTGCCATTGCTGGTTGGATCTTCAATGTGCAGGCTCGGAGGATGTCATCTTTATACTTGGCATACTACCCAATGAATCATTGACCCAGAACAAACATGCGCATACCACGTATCTGACATTTGACTGTTTTTAATCACAAACTCACCAAGTAGCAAAGGAAGGATAAAGATGCCAACCTTAAAGCTGAACTGCATCTTTTCATACACTTTTTACATAGTCCCTCACCAACATGTGAGGCCGCTGGATGTGTGGTATAAACTGTATGTAGCTGCGTTTACATACAGTATACCGCACTGACTCAACCAATCAGAGGACGCTTTGAATTCATTTATAGAATACATTGCCTACTCTGAATGGCTGAGCACCACTGTGATAGACTCTACTATGTTACGGGTATGACACTGGAAGCTGTAGCTACATAAAGTTTATACCGCACATCCAGCAGCCTCACTTGTTGACGAGGGACACAGTTTAGGCCAAGCTGTAAAGTGAATTTAAAAGATGGAGTTTAGTTTTATGGTTGTCATCTTTATCCTTCCTTTGCTACTTGGTTAGTTCCTGGAAGGAAACAAGCAAATGTCAGATACATGGTATGTATATGTTTGTTCTGGGTCAATGATTCATTGGGTAGTATGCCAATGAACTATGTAAAGTGTATGAAAAGATGGAGTTCAGCTTTAAAGTCTACAGCAGGGGTAGCCAACCTTTTGAGAACAGTGTGCCGAAAAATGTTTTCAAAGAATTTAAGAGTGAAGAGAAGGGATACCACCGCTCCAGGCAGGTTCACCGAGATAAAAGACTCTCCTCTAGGAATGAAGAGCCCCAGGTGCTGGCAAATGCATATAGCGAATGAAGATAATTGTACAACTCCAAAAAAGCAACACAGGCTAACGCGTTTCACACTACCAAGAGTGCTTACTCATAGCTGAGTAAGTGCTATGAGTAAGCACTCTTGGTAGTGTGAAACGCATTAACCTGTGTTGCTTTTCTGTGGTTTGTACAGTGTTATCCTGTGTTCACAATAAAAGGCACAAGAAATCTTTTTTCATTGGAGTGCGGCTGTCCAGAGTTGTTCAATTATCTTCAAAGAAATTAAGAGTGCCGGTTTTATATAAAAAAATAAAAATAAAGAAAATGTCAACTTCACACTCTTAATCACGAAAAGGAATTTTTATAAAGCAAATGCTGTAAACTACTTAGTAAAAGTAAGAAATGAACATCCTGCACTTTCACGCCTCAGATCAGCCCCAATTCCTGCACCTCCAGTCTACAGATCAGCCCCAATTCCTGCACCTCCAGTCTTCAGATCAGCCCCAATTCATGCACCTTCACACCTCAGATCACTGCACCCCCTGTAAATCTGTGCCCCGTGCTCATCTGTCCCACTACTCTACCCCCCTGCTCTATTGTCCCACCACCAGACCCCCTTGCACATCTGCCTCACCACTGTACCACCCTGCACATCTGTCCCAACACTGTACCACCCTGCACATCTTCCCCACCACTGTACCACCCTGCACATCTTCTCCACCACTGTACTCCCTCTCTTCTGTACCACCACTATAACTAGACATGTGCAGAACAAAAAAAATTTGTTTTGTTTCGATTCGATTCGTTATTTACATACATTTGTTTAGTTAAATTAGTTTTAACCCGTTTAATTCATTTTCGGAATTTGTTTCATTTATTCATATTCAAATCTATTTTAATTTTTGGAATTCGAATCTGAATCAATTCAAATCGTTATTGAATCATTTAAATTCGGTATTATTGCAATTCAGTTCAAATCCATCCAAATTTCCAAAAGCGAAAATACGTCCGAATTTCAATTTGGAACTAAATGAACTGCACATGTCTAATTGTAATGTACCCCCTTTCTCAACTTCAGATCAGCTCCAATTCCTGCATCTCCAGTCCTCAGATCAGCCCCAGTTCATGCACCTTCACATCCCAGATCACTGTACCCCCCCGCTCATCTTTCCCAACACTGGCCCCCCTGCTCTGTTTAACCACTTCAGCCCCGGAAGGTTTTACCCCCTTCCTGACCAGAGCACTTTTTACAATTCGGCACTGCGTCGCTTTAACTGCTAATTGCGCGGTCATGTAATGCTGTACCCAAACGAAATTTGCGTCCTTTTCTTCCCACAAATAGAGCTTTCTTTTGATAGTATTTGATCACCTCTGCCGTTTTTATTTTTTGCGCTATACACGGAAAAAGACCGAAAATTTTGAAAAAAAATGATATTTTCTACTTTTTGTTCTAAAAAAAATCCAATAAACTCAATTTTAGTCATACATTTAGGCCAAAATGTATTCGGCCACATGTCTTTGGTAAAAAAAATGTCAATAAGTGTATATTTATTGGTTTGCGCAAAAGTTATAGCGTCTACAAACTAGGGTACATTTTCTGGAATTTACACAGCCTTTAATTTATGACTGCCTATGTCGTTTCTTGAGGTGCTAAAATGGCAGGGCAGTACAAAACCCCCACAAATGACCCCATTTTGGAAAGTAGACACCCCAAGGAATTTGCTGAGAGGCATGTTGAGCCCATTGAATATTCATTTTTTTTTGTCCCAAGTGATTGAATAATGACAAAAAAAAAAAAAATTACAAAAAGTTGTCACTAAATGATATATTGCTCACACAGGCCATGGGCATATGTGGAATTGCACCCCAAAATACATTCTGCTGCTTCTCCTGAGTATGGGGATACCACATGTGTGGGACTTTTTGGGAGCCTAGCCGCGTACGGGGCCCCGAAAACCAATCACTGCCTTCAGGATTTCTAAGGGCGTACATTTTTGATTTTACTCCTCACTACCTATCACAGTTTTGAAGGCCATAAAATGCCCAGATGACATAAAACCCCCCCAAATGACCCCATTTTGGAAAGTAGACACCCCAAGCTATTTGCTTTGAGGCATGTTGAGTCCATGGAATGTTTTATATTTTGACACAAGTTGCGGGAAAGTGACAAATTTTTTTTTTTTTTTTTTTTTTTTTTGCACAAAGTTGTCACTAAATGATATATTGCTCACACAGGCCATGGGCATATGTGGAATTGCACCCCAAAATACATTTAGCTGCTTCTCCTGAGTATGGGGATACCACATGTGTGGGACTTTTTGGGAGCCTAGCCGCGTACGGGACCCCGAAAACCAATCACCACCTTCAGGATTTCTAAGGGCGTACATTTTTGATTTTACTCCTCACTGCCTATCACAGTTTCGGAGGCCATGGAATGCCCAGGTGGCACAAACCCCCCCCAAATGACCCCATTTTGGAAAGTAGACACCCCAAGCTATTTGCTGAGAGGCATGGTGAGTATTTTGCAGCTCTCATTTGTTTTTGAAAATAAAGAAAGACGAGAAAAAAAATTTTTTTTTTTCTTTTTTCAATTTTCAAAACTTTGTGACAAAAAGTGAGGTCTGCAAAATACTCACTATACCTCTCATCAAATAGCTTGGGGTGTCTACTTTCCAAAATGGGGTCATTTGGGGGGGGGTTTTTGCAACCTGGGCATTCCATGGCCTCCGAAACTGTGATAGGCAGTGAAGAGTGAAATCAAAAATTTACGGCCTTAGAAAGCCTGAAGGCGGTGCTTGGTTTTCAGGGTCCCGTACGCGGCTAGGCTCCCAAAAAGTCTCACACATGTGGTATCCCCGTACTCAGGAGAAGCAGCAGAATGTATTTTGGGGTGTAATTTCACATATTCCCATGGCATGTTTGAGCAATATATCATTTAGTGACAACTTTGCGCAAAAAAAAATAAAAAAAATAAAAAATTGTCTCTTTCCCGCAACTTGTGTCACAATATAAATTATTCCATGGACTCAACATGACTCTCAGCAAATAGCTTGGGGTGTCTACTTTCCAAAATGGGGTCATTTGGGGGGGTTTTGAACTGTCCTGGCATTTTATGCACAACATCTAGAAGCTTATGTCACACATCACCCACTCTTCTAACCACTTGAAGACAAAGCCCTTTCTGACACTTATTGTTTACATAAAAAAATAATTTTTTTTTGCAAGAAAATTACTTTGAACCCCCAAACATTATATATTTTTTTTAAAGCAAATGCCCTACAGATTAAAATGGTGGGTGTTTCATTTTTTTTTTTCACACAGTATTTGCGCAGCGATTTTTCAAACGCATTTTTTGGGGAAAAAACACACTTTTTTACATTTTAATGCACTAAAACACACTATATTGCCCAAATGTTTGATGAAATAAAAAAGATGATCTTAGGCCGAGTACATGGATACCAAACATGACATGCTTTAAAATTGCGCACAAACGTGCAGTGGCGACAAACTAAATACATTTTTAAAAGCCTTTAAAAGCCTTTACAGGTTACCACTTTAGATTTACAGAGGAGGTCTACTGCTAAACTTACTGCCCTCGATCTGACCTTCGCGGCGATACCTCACATGCATGGTGCAATTGCTGTTTACATTTGACGCCAGACCGACGCTTGCGTTCGCCTAAGCGCGAGAGCAGGGGGGACAGGGGTGCTTTTTTTTTTTTTTTTTTTTTTTCTTTATTATTATTATTTTTTTATCTTATTTTTAAACTGTTCCTTTCATTTTTTTTTTTTTTTAATCATTTTTATTGTTATCTCAGGGAATGTAAATATCCCCTATCATAGCAATAGGTAGTGACAGGTACTCTTTTTTGCAAAAATTGGGGTCTATTAGACCCTAGATTTCTCCTCTGCCCTCAAAGCATCTGACCACACCAAGATCGGTGTGATAAAATGCTTTCCCAATTTCCCAATGGCGCTGTTTACATCCGGCGAAATCTAAGTCATAAAATGCTCGTAGCTTCCGGTTTCTTAGGCCATAGAGATGTTTGGAGCCACTCTGGTCTCTGATCAGCTCTATGGTCAGCTGGCTGAATCACCGGCTGCATTTTCAGGTTCCCTGTTGAGACAGGAGAGCCAGAGAAAAACACGGAAGACGTTGGGGGGGGGGAGGGGCATTCCCTCCCACTGCTTGTAAAAGCAGTCTAGAGGCTAATTAGCCGCTAGGATTGCTTTTACATGAAAGCCGACCGCTGGCTGAAAAGAATGATACCAAGATGATACCTAAACCTGCAGGCATCATTCTGGTATAACCACTCAAAGTCGTGAATGGCGTACCTGAAGACAAAAAAATGGTTAACAATAAAGCACAGTAAACGGTAAGGTATAAAAAATTGCATACCTGAAAAGCAAACATGATAAAACATAATAACAATAAAACATTGCAGAATAGAATACAGTAAAAAAGAACAGAACAATAGAGAGAGAGAATAGAGAGAGAAAGAACAATAAAACGACAACTATTTTTTTTTTATTTTATATTTTTGTATGTTTTTTTTTTTTTTTTTTTTACACTTTTTTTTGTAACTAACTTTTATAACTGTAACCGGTTCCAGGTTCGGGTCTCTCAAAATGCGATGGCATCTTGGGAGACCCTGTGAAAGTGTGCCCTAGTCTGTGCAATGCTGTACCCTACGCTAATACTCAACTAGTGTATGGTAGCGTTCAAAACATTCACCAATGCAAAGACCAGGATTGTCAGGACAGGAGGGACAATAATAGCGGGTGTCACGTCTATATCCGCGCTTCCTGCAGACACAACATCTTTTTTGGGGGTTCGTTGGGTAGGGGTACTCGGGAGGACATAAAGAAAATGCCTCTCATGCAGCCGACTGCATTTGGTTGGGGATGTGAATGGGGGAAGTACGGGCGCTGCAGAAGCGGTGGGTTCCCAATTAGGATTGGCGAATGCAGCAGGAAGGGCACTATGGGCACGACGGGCCTGTGTTTGTCTTCTTGGTGGCAGCGGGACACTACTTGTGCTTGCCACCTCACCAGCTTGAACTGCACTTATGGGACTAGCCACGTCACCAAGTGTTACTGCAGTGCTGGTTTGACTACGACCGGGGTGTACTAGGCCGCTGGTGCTTGCCAGTTCACCAAAACGCTACCAAAAAAACTGTTAGCGATCGCAGGGATCAGGCCTGACTCTGCGAACGCTGCAGTTATGCGTTTAGTGTTTTGTAAGTGTCAGTGATCGATCGATACTGCACTTGGGTGGGCTGGGCTGGGCCGGGCGGAGGGGCAAAACGCAGGTGCTAGCAGGTATCTGGGCTGATCCCGCTAACACTGCGTTTGTGGGAACCCTAAACTGCTGGGGACGCTAGTATAGATCTGATCGGATCAGATATTGATCCGATCAGATACTATACCACTAAGGGAGGCGTATGCTGCGTGCGTGGGTGTTAGCGGTACTGGTGCTAACCTGACGCTGCCTGGGGCTGGTGCTTGCCAGTTCACCAAAACGCTACCAAAAAAACTGTTAGCGATCGCAGGAATCAGGCCTGACTCTGCGAACGCTGCAGTTATGCGTTTAGTGTTTTGTAAGTGTCAGTGATCGATCGATACTGCACTTGGGTGGGCTGGGCTGGGCCGGGCGGAGGGGCAAAACGCAGGTGCTAGCAGGTATCTGGGCTGATCCCGCTAACACTGCGTTTTCGGGAACCCTAAACTGCTGGGGACGCTAGTATAGATCTGATTGGATCAGATATTGATCCGTACAGATACTATACCACTAAGGGAGGCGTATGCTGCGTGCGTGGGTGTTAGCGGTACTGGCGCTAATCTGACGCTGCCTGGGGCGACGCATATCACCGCCGGGCGATCAGGGGGCTAAACCTTTATTCGGTAATAAACGGCGGGTGCCCTGACACTATAAAAAATAAACGAACTAACCAGCGTCACTCGTAACAGTTATACGGTGATCAGTGGTGAAAGGGTTAACTAGGGGGCAATCAAGGGGTTAAAACCTTTATTAGATAGTATATGGGGGTCCCTGACGCTATAAAACGCTGACGGCGAACCTAAATATTTACGTTCCTAACTAGCGTCACCAGCGACACTAATACAGCGATCAGAAAAATGATCGCTTAGTGACACTGGTGACAGGGGGTGATCAAGGGGTTAAAACTTTATTAGGGGGGGTTAGGGGGGTATCCTAGACCTAAAGGGGGGTAATATTCACTGCCCTAACACTGTAACTGTCACAAACTGACACTATGCAGTAATCAGAAAAAAAAAAAAAAAATACTGCTAATGTCAGTTTGTGACAGGGGGGGGGGTGATCGGGGGGGGATCGGGGGGGGATCGGGGGTGTAAGGTATGCCTGGCATGTTCTACTGTGTGTGTTTGTGTTGTGTGCACTTACATGTCTTCTCTCCTCGGCGCTGGGACGGAAACTGCCAGACCGAGGAGAGATGACATCACATCCTCTGCCTGTGTGAAACTACACACAGGCAGGGGAGGATTCCTATTGGCTGGGAGCGATCGCGAGGGGGGGGCCACGATCGGATGGTCTCCCCCTCGCCTCCCGACGCTCCTAGTCAGATGCCGACCGCCGGTGGCACCGGGGGGGGTCCGATCGGACCCCCCGCCCGCGGGAGGCAGATCACGTACAGGTACGTGATTCTGCCTGCCCGTGCCATTCTGCCGACGTATATATACGTTAGGCGGTCGGCAAGTGGTTAACCACTATAAACCCTTGCTCTTCTGTCTCACCACTAAACCCCCCTTTCATCTGTCCTAACACTGAACCCATCTGCTCATCTGTCCTACCACTATAACCCCCTGCTCATCTGCCCCAACTCTGAACCTCCTGCACATCTGTTCCACTTCTCTACCCCCTGCTGATCTGTCCCACCAATGTACCTTCTTTCTCATCTGCCCCACCACTGTAACCCCCTGCTCATCTTCCTTACCACTGTACCCCTCTGCTATTCTGTCCCACTGCTGAATCCCCTTCTCATCTCCTCCACAACTGTACCTCCTGCACATCTACCCCACCGCTGTACCCCCTGCTCTTCTGTCCTACTGCTGAACCCCATTCTCATCTGTCCCAACACTGAACTCTCCCGCTCATCTGCCCCACCTCTGTGCCCCCTGCTCATCTGCCTTACTGCTGTACCCTCCTGCTCATCTGCCCTAACACTGTACCCTCTTCTCATCTGCCCACATAAGTAGGGCCCTCTCAGCTGAGAAAAAGTGCAGCGTACTGCCTTCCACAGCAAAAATTGGGTGTGATGTTCATTGTGCTGAATACTGCCTTTGGATTAAAGGGACGCAGTATGCAGAGGTTCAGTAGTAAGTGACGCAAAAGATTCAGGATTAAGTGAGGTCGAGTTCAGGAGCCAGGAGAAAGTTATGCAAAGTTCAGGGGTTGGGCATAGGTGATGCAGAGGTCAGTAGTAGTAGATGACACAGAACTGAGAGGTCAGTAGTAAGTGACGCATACACACACACATATATACAGTATCTCACAAATGTGAGTACACCCCTCACATTTTTGTAAATATTTTTTTATATATCTTCATGTGACAACACTGAAGAGATTACACTTTGCTACAATGTAAAGTAGTGAGTGTACAGCTTGTATAACAGTGTAAATTTGCTGTCCCCTCAAAATAACTCAACACACAGCCAATAATGTCTAAACCACTGGCAACAAAAGTGAGTACACCCCTAAGTGAAAATGTCCAAATTGGGCACAATTAGCCATTTCCCTCATTAGAGTTACAAGGTCTCAGGTGTGAATGGGGAGCAGGTGTTTTAAATTTGGTGTTATCGCTCTCACTCTCTCATACTGGTCACTGGGAGTTCCACATGGCACCTCATGGCAAAGAACTCTCTGAGAATCTGAAAAAAATAATCTATTGCTCTACATAAAGATGGCTAGGCTATAAGAATGCTGTCAAGACCCTGAAACTGAGCTGCAGCACAGTGGCCAAGACCATACAGCGGTTTAACAGGACAGGTTCCACTCAGAACAGGCCTTGCCATTGTCGACCAAAGAAGTTGAGTGCACGTGCTCAGCGTCATATCATATAAATCATATATCATATAAATAGAGTGCTGCCAGCATTTCTGCAGAGGTTGAAGGCGTGGTGGGGTGGTGGGGGGGGGGCAGCCTGTCAGTGCTCAGACCACACACTGCATCAAATTGGTCTGCATGGCCGTCGTCCCAGAAGGAAGCCTCTTCTAAAGATGATGCACAAGTAGGCCTGCAAACAATTTGCTGAAGACAAGCAGACTAAGGACATGAACAAGAACAAGTACAAGGCATAAATTACCAGCTCCAGCATAACTCAAAGAAGTACATAACTAGTCCATATAAAATAAGATAAATAGTAATAATAATAAAGTCTGTACACTCCACCAATGAGGAATAGAAGCCAAAATTCCAGCGAAGCTGAAAATAACAAGGAAAAGAGGCACCTCTAATTCCACGCACAGACGAGTGGATTTCTCATCGGAAAAAGATATGACGGCTTTTCCGACGGGATTCCGCTCAAGTTTGCCTTGCATACACATGGTCACGCAAAAGTTCGCTTAAATTACGTCCGCCAAGAACGTGGTGACGTACAACACTACGACGAGCCGAGAAAATGAAGCTCAATGCTTCTGAGCATGCGTCGAATTGTTTCCGAGTATGCGTAGGGATTTTGCGCGTCGGAATTGCCACAGACGATCGCATTTTCGGATAGGAACTTTTCCCGACCAAAAAATTGAGAGCATGCTCTCAATCTTTTGCTGGCTGGAATTCCGCCAGCAAAAGACCGATGGAGCATACACACGGTCGCATTTTTCTACGAAAAACTCTCATCGGTCTTCTGCGGGCCAAAATTCCGATCGTGTGTATGCGACATAAGTGTAGAAGTTTAAAAACACTTTAATAATGACAGACAAATGGCAAATTACATGGATGAAGACAAAAAACAGGCACATCTGTGAGTAAAGCATCCAGGGGCACAATAGGTGACCGAGCAGCATCTTAAGCATCTGACAGGTTACCGTCCTTATCCTCCCAGATTATCATACATACAGATGTGCCTGCCACACTCCTTCCTGAGATTAGTGGAGAATTGGAGAAATCGCTACTCGGTCACCTATCATGCCCCTGGATGCTTTACTCACAGATGTGCCTGTGTTTTGTCTTCACCTATGTGAGTTGCAATCTGTCTGTCATTATTAAAGTGTTTTTAAACTTCTACACTTAGAGGCACATCTTTTCCTTGTTGCTTTTAGACTAAGGACACGGATTGCTGAAACCATGTCCTGTGGTCTGATGAGACCAAGATAAATGTATTTGGTTCAATGGTGTTAAGCGTGTGTGGCGACAACCAGGTGAGAAGTACAATGACAAGTGTGTCTTGCCTACAGTCAAGCATGGTGGTGGGAGTGTCATGGTCTGGGGCTGCATGAGTGCTGCCGGCACTGGGGAGCTACAGTTCATTGAGGGAACCATGAATGCCAACATGTACTGGAACGTACTCAAGCAGAGCATGATCCCCTCCCTTCGGAGACTGGGCTGCAGGGCAGTATTCCAACATGATAACAACCCACAAACACACCTTCAAGACGACCACTGCCTTGCTAAAGAAGCTGAGGGTAAAGGCGATGGACTGGCCAAGCATGTCTCCAGACCTAAACCCTATTGAGCATATGTGGGGCATCCTCAAATGGAAGGTGGAGGAGCGCAAGGTCTCACATCATATCCACCAGCTCCGTGATGTCATCATGGAGGAGTGGAAGAGGACTCCAGTGGCAAACTGTGAAGCTCTGGTGAACTCCATGCCCAAGAGGGTTAAGGCAGTGCTGGAAAATAATGGTAGCAATACAAAATATTGACACTTTGGGCCCAATTTGGACATTTTCACTTAGGGGTGTACTCACTTTTGTTGTCAGCGGTTTAAACATTAATGGCTGTGTGTTGCATTATTTTGAGGGGACAGCAAGTTTACAATGTTATACAAGCTGTACACTCACTACTTTACATTGTAGCAAAGTGTCATTTCTTCAGTGTTGTCACATGAAAAGATATAAAAAATATTTACAAAAATGTGAGGGGCGTACTCACCTTTGTGAGATACTGTGTATGATATCTATATCTATATATCTATATCTATATCTATCTATATATAGATATATAGATATATATCTATATATATACCCTAAGTGCATCAGTCCCTTTCAATGTAAGGGGAACAGGGATTTTAAAAAATGTGCGATATGACAAACAATAAGTCATTTTTAAGTGTCAGCAAGCTAAATGTCTGATAGACGAGGATGTGGCAAAGGTTTATCACCTGTCCCCTTCACCCAAAATTTAAATGGCCAGCATGGTGGGAGAGCAGCAGTAAATTAAAACAAACAGGTAGCTAACTATTTCAACAAAGTTCCCAGAAGCTCAACAGTAATTCTGCAAACTGTCACCTGATTGTGACTTTCTCAATCACAGAGAAATCCCTACTTTTTGAGGTTGGTAGTGGCAACCAAGTGACCTTACCAGTGGCCAATGACAGTCCTCCTCCTCCTCCTGGAAACAGGGTCCGCACAACTGCATCCAGGCCCGTCTTTAAGGCAGGGCAAAAGGGACAGCTGTCCTGGGCTCTATCATTGTTGTGGGGCCCAAAGCAGCTGCTTCATACTTGCCAACTATCCCAGTTTAAATTCCCATGCTGTGTCCTGATATCTAAGTGTGAAGTGGTGCTACTAATGCTGCCCAGCTCTGCCCTATTGTTGTGTACAGATGACTCACCTGTAGGCCCTGTCTTTACATGTAAATAACCGGCATTGATATGTAAAAAGAGGCTGCATTAATATGTAAATACCCACGGAGCAGCGGCATTGATATGTAAATAAAGGTGGCAGTCATATGTATATCATGCCACCCTGCGGTCATATCCACCATCACCTATACTGAATGCTGCCCACTGGGGAGGTAAAGGGGCATGCTTGAAAGGCCTGCCTGCAGTTGTGATCATTAAGCTCAACATCAGCCTGTTCTGCAAAGGTAAGCAAATTAGTTGGGGGGGGGTTAGTATGGGATGTGCAGAGGTAGGCAGAAAAGGAATTACACTTTGGGTGCACAGGTGACCAAGGAAGGGATGTGTAGAGGTAAGGAAGGTGGGTGCAAAAATGAGCAGAGGAGGTAGGTAGTGTTAAAGGGGTGGAGGGTTGGAGTGGAAAGGATGGGGGAGGTTTGGGGTGCAGAGGTTAGCATGGATTTTAGGATGCAAAGGTGTATTGACAGGGTGGATAAAGATGTAGGTCACATTCATTTCTATGGGCTGCTCTATGTGCTAGAAATTTCAGAATAAAGTCCCTAACACTTTTTCAAAATCACGTTTCCACAGCGCAGATGTGTGAGGAAGTCATTAACAATTAATGGGACTGCTGTGTTTCTGCTGAAGGGCAGCACGTTCCTGTGGTGTCAGGAAAGTGATTTTGCATGTGTTGCCGACACACAAATATGAACGCAGGCTAAATGTCTTAGTGACATTGGTGGTCAGTGTAAATCTTCTCATTACATTGGGGCTTGGGGTACAATTTTTCATTCACACTAGTGGCCAGTGTGAAGGGCCCCCTTACATTAGTGGCCAATGTAAACCCCTATTACATTGGTGGTCAGTGTTGAAACTCCTCTTTCTATTGGTAGTCGGTAAAAAAATCAGCATTGCCATTGATCACACCCTCCCCTCCCCCCAGTACTGCCACTGATCCCAAGAGTTCTAGGATCCCTAGGAGTTTCCTGTTTTAGATGGATTCCCTCATCACCCCAGTTAATGGTGTGCAGGCAGTGAGGAGATGATGTTCTTTAACCTTTAGCAACCAATCAGTGAGCAGTAATGATGTGCAGTAACCTTTAGCAACCAATCAGTGAGCAGTATTGATGTACAGTAATCTCTAGCAACCAATCAACAAGCATAAATCATGTGTTGTAACTTCTAGCAACTAACCAGTGAACCGTAATGTGTACTGTAACCATTAGCAACCAGTCAGTAAGTGGTAATGATACACTGTAACCTCTGGCAACCAATCACAATCGCTGTCTGATTCAGTAAACTGATATTGAGTCTAGCTGCTATTTATTGTATGTCTCAGAGGAGGTGGAGAGCGAACTTGCATGGAGGGGGGCCCAAGAAAATGTTTGCCCGGGGTCCACTTAATATTAAAGACTGCCCTGGTTGCACTCAACCTCTTCCCTATCACAAGAGCTGGATGGAACTGCGATTGATGATCACTGACACTTCCCTTTGCTGCTCTGCTTATGGGGAGGGAGTCACGTGCTGGCAAAAGAGGCTTTGTGTGCAACTTGTGGCACCCATGTCAGGGTTTGCCTTTCCCTGGTCTACAGCTTCAAAATGAGTCAGCAAATGCTATATTTATTTTCTGATAGGTTTTTATAGAAGTCACACAGCACGTGAACTACATGCGGGAGGGGGTTATAAAAAAAGTCCTCATAGTCTTAGGTCATAGAGGTCCATGTGTAAGTCTCTGCAAGGAAAACTATGTGACTCTGCCAACAAGTTCTCTTATTTATAGGGTGCCACACAGGAGCCTATAAATAGTTGTGTTGTTTTTCAAAAAAGACTTGAGCCATGAAAGATTTACCTAAAAAATGGCAAAGTACTAGTCACCAGTGTTGCCTGTAGGCTCTCTGATGCTGATCTTTTGCTCTCACATGCCTTATTTTGTCTCTTTGTGGCGGCAACCACCTAGGAAGAAGTGCAAGGTATGATTCATCTTGTCAAAGCTGCCCCTATGATGAGTGGTGATCTGAAGACTGGTGGGGGGAATATTTAGTAAGAAGCAAATGGGGCACAGAAAGCGCAGAATGATCCACAGAATCAGATCCACAGAATGAGCAGAAGCAGGAAGATTCTTGCACTGCAGGTCCTCAGGTACAACGTCCTGTACAGCAAGCCAATAATAAACGAATCTGCCTCACTGCCAAATTCTTTTTTCTCCTTGGCAAACTTTATTCTGCAGAGAACACAAAGAACGCCACAAGGTTAGTACTTTTTGAGATCCTTTAGATAATATTTTTTTGTGGGAATGAAGCAATTCTTCAATAGAAGAGGATGTAAAATCTGGCTATATGCTAACCATGTTCATGTGAATGCAGAGTTGACTTAATTTATCTCTCACGAAGTCAAAATGTTCAGTGCAGTTGCTGAACAGTCGGCTGAAAGATTAGCTTGCATACTGTTTATGTATAGTAAAATCCTTTAAACACTAGACCATAGGACCCAGTTATGATGTACATGACTATGTATGCCTATTGCTTATAATATTACAAGATGGAGGTACCAAATAAAATCTGTGACTTACTTTTATTTACTAGTCAGAAAATCCATGACCTGTCTACATTTATTAATAATTTAACATCAGAGAATTAAAGATTCAATGATAGAGTGTTTAAATGGTGTGAATCTCTGGCTTTGTTATGTATATATCCTTTGTCTAAAAATAAATATGCTATCCCTGTAACTTGTCATGACAAGAAAACTGATAATTACGCTGCAGATTAAATTGCCAAGAAACAATATAGAATCCCCTAGAAACTCAGTTTGACCTTTGTCATATATTGATTCCATCAACTTGTTGAGACAGGAGCCAGCACAGTACTACTCATTTATTGCAAGATTGTTCTGAATTAATCTATAAATGCTTTTTTTTGTATGATGAATTCATCGATTGACAGATCATTTTTTTGCTAAACAGGCCACTTTAGTTTTAACTATTAATATGTAGTTTATTGACAATTTTGTTTTCCATACTAAGACACCTATCTGTATCTCTAAGTTTTTTTTTTTTTAATCTTTACACCTTTTTTTGTGATGTTATTACCATATAAATGGCATATTTTTCATACTTAGCTTAGAGGACCATTTTCCTCAAAAAACGCATTTTATAATTGCATTTATAGGGGCTGTGAAAAAAGTGATTGACGGGTAATTTCACCTTAATTAAGCTTACATTAACTCCATTTTTGAAATAGCATTTCATCTCCATTATTAAATGGACTAAGCAGACAAAGAGATTTTTAAACAAAAAAGAAAATTTTTGTGCAATGCTTTTCAAATTACAGTTAAATAACTACAGAAGTTAAAATCTGAAGAAACTAAAAAGGCATTTTTATTGTGTCTTTTAAGAACCCTTTTCTTTTTTACTGCTCCTCGTCCCAGCTTTACTTTTTTCTGCTTTTTATCTTTAGACTTGTTTGGAGAAAAGAACATAAAAGAGATGAGGTTAAAATAAACTGTAAGAACTACTGTTTTTAATGAGTCTACAACAGAATTATGTACACTGAAGATGGGAACGTAATGACATTGTGCTTGTTCAGTGCAAGCCAATAACCTGCTTTGCTGAATTTTGATCTGTCAGTACTGTTTCTACTAGATAAAAAAGTGCCCCACTCAAGCCTGGCAAACCAGTCATACTTATTTTAAGTTGTGTGTAGGTTCCCTGCTATGTTAATATTAAGATGTGTACCCTTAAAGTAAAACTGAAGGCAACACTTTTATTTTTTATTTTGCATAGAGTAAGAAAGGGTTATAACCCCTGTAAGGTATTTTTATTTACATCTGTGTCTCATTGGGCAGGTTTCCCTTCACTTCCTGTCCCACAGACAAAACAGGAAGTGAGGGAAAATCCTTTTACCCACTTAAGGACCGCACCATATCAGAAATACTGCTACAGGGCAGCCCTCCTGTGCAGAATCACGTATATATAAATGTTTCTGCGCTTCTGCCTAGGGGGCACACGAGCACACTGCCACCGGCCTGCTTGTGCTGTGAGTACTCACAGCAGAAGTCGATCTGCGGGGGCCGGGCACTGGGCATCCACTGGCACCCTCCAATCATCGGGCAGAGACACAGAATGGAGCTCTGCCTATGTAAACAAGGCAGAGTTTTGTTCTGGCAGTGGGGAAGTGATGGATTTTGCGGCCCTGCAGGGGATAAAAAACATAATTTTCCTTAGTAAAAGCACCTAACATAGTACACAAAAACACTAGCTAGGCACGCCATTAACCCTTTGATCACCCTAGATGTTTAAGCTCTTCCCAGCTAGTGTCATTAGTACAGTGACTGTGCATATGTATAGCAATGTTCACTTTATTAGTGTCACTGGTAACCACAGAGCGTCAGTTAGTGTCTGATTGTCCGATGCAATATCTCAGTCCCCCTATAAGTCGCTGATCGCCACCATTACTAGTATAAACAAAATAAGGAAGAAAAAATTCCAGTATATATCCCATAGTTTGTAGATGCTTTTGTGTGCAACTTTTGTGCAAACCAATCAATATATGCTCATTGGGATATTTTATCTGCCAACAATATGTAGCAGAATACATATTGGTCAAAATTTATGAAGAAATTTGATTTTTTAAATTTCTCTTATTAGATATGTTTTATACTAGAAAGTAAAAAATTGTGGGTTTTTTCAAAATTGTTGGACTTTTTTTGTTTATAGCAAAAAAAAAAAAATTGCAGTGGTGATCAAACACCACCAAAAGAAAGCTCTATTTGTGGGAATAAAACTGACATAAACTGTATTTGTATACAGCATTGCATGACCGAGCAATTGTCAGTTAAAGAGGGAGTAAAGTCTTCCTCTTTAATTGTACCTACAGGTAGGTACTGTAAATATCTCCTTACCTTGCATAGTTTAGAAGATATTTACTATATACGCTGCCGGCAACGTCATCGGTGTATGCGCACTAAAAGAACGGCCTGCCCGTGCCATTTCTTCAGGGCCTGTGCTGTGACTGGCGGCACTCATGCGCATGCGTGGGAGTAACGTCATCATGGCTCCGGCCAATCACAGCGCTGGAACTCAGAAGTAACTCCAGGAAAGATGTCGGTATTTTCCTGATTTTGGAGAGATTATTTCTTACATCCTGCAGTGTGTACGACACAGGAATTGTAAGTTAACCTTTCCAATGGCAAACACAGCTAGCAAAAAAAATTACTTTTTAACAATACCTTACTCTATCCAAAATAAATTGGCTTCAGAGTTACATTAACCACTTCAACCCCGGGAAGATTTGGCTGTTGAATGACCGGGCCATTTTTTGCGATTCGGCACCGCGTTGCTTTAACTGACAATTGCGCAGTCCTGCGATGCTGTACCCAAACAAAATTGATGTGTTGTTTTTCCACACAAATAGAGCTTTCTTTTGGTGGTATTTGATCATCTCTGCGGTTTTTATTTTTTGCGCTATAAACAAAAAAAAGAGCAACAATTTTGAAAAAAACACAATATTTTGTACTTTTTGCTGTAATAAATATCCCCATTTTTAAAAAAAAAAAAAAAAGCTAATTTTTTCTCAGTTTAGGCCGATATGTATTCTTCTACATATTTTTGGTAAAAAAAAAAATCGCTATAAAGGTATATTGATTGGTTTGCGCAAAAGTTATAGCGTCTACAAAATAGGGGATAGATTTATAGCATTTTTATTATTATTATTATTTTTTTACTAGTAATGGCGGCGATCTGTGATTTTTATCATGACTGCAACATTATGGCGGACACATCGGACACTTTTGACACATTTTTGGGACCATTGGCATTTATACAGCGATCAGTGCTATAAAAATGCATTGATTACTGTAAAAATGTCACTGGCAGTGAAGGGGTTAACACTAGGGGGCAATCAAGGGGTTAATTGTGTTCCCTGGGAGGTGATTCTAACTGAAGGGGGAGTGGACTGACTAGAGGAAGTGACGGATCGTGGTTCCTAGCTAATAGGAATACACAATCTGTCATTCCTCTCAGAGCAGAACACGGATTTGTGTGTTCGCACACACACTTCCGTGTTCTGTCCCTCATGCTCGCGATCGCTCATGGCCGGCGGTCATTGCGACTGTCGGCCACGAGCATCGGCACCCCTGCTGTGCAGCAGATGCGTGCGCGCGCCTGCTATCCCGAGCCGACGTATAGCTACGATGGCTTGCGGGACTGTGCCGACCTGCCGCAGTATAATGACGGCGACTGGTAGGCAGGTGGTTAAGCATTAAGTGACACCTCAGGTGGGATGCTCAGGAAAGGAGCAGTTCTTTCAAAATACAAGCATTGGGGTTGATTTACTAAAGGGAAAAAGACTGTGCACTTTGCAAAATGCAATTGCCCTCTGCAAGTGCAGTTGCTCCAGAGCTTAGTAAATGAGCAGAAACTCTGCTGACTGCCATCATGCAATCATGTGCAAGCATTAATGCATTTTTTTTACATTTTCTTTGGTCATGATTGGGTACTCTTTGCAAAGTGAAGCCTTACCTAATTTACTAAGCTCTGGAGCAACTGCACTTGCAAAGTGCACAGCCTGCTTGCCTTTAGTAAATATTCTGCACTGTTGGTGCCTGTTGCAGTTCAAGATCAAGACTTGTTGCTGTCCTTACAAATCATGGAGGTCATACAAAATACTAGATGTAGTAGTTTTTATTATGGGGTGATTTTTGCATCAACTAATTTAAGTAAAACTGAAGATTTTGTAATCTAAGTTATATTATTAACCTTACTTTCATGTATTGAGCTAAACAAATGTTCTATAAAACTCAATTTAGTCAAAATTTTGTTAAATGTTCTTGTGTTCATTGAGATATTGATTAAAATCTTACTTTTCAGAAGGGTTGTATTTATGCTGAGCACTGTATATCCTTTTTTAGTTGGGTAAATATGGAACATTGCATATGAATGTTTCATGTTTAACACTTGCAGCCAGTAGGCGGAACTGTTTCTGCTATGCATCTATGGAACCGACATGCACTTTTCTACCAAAAATTAAAATGATCTTGGACACAACTCCATCTAGTTCAACGTTCAAAAAGGGAAAAGAAGAATATATATATATATATATATATATATATATATATATATATATATATATATATATATATATATATATATCATACAATCCCACATACACGATCCTATACCCACAGTTGATCCAGAGGAAGGCAAAAAACTCCAGCAAAGCATGAACCAATTTGCTCCAGCAGGGGAAAACAATTCCTGCCTGATCCCCCCGAGAGGCAATCAGATATTCCCTGGATCAGCTTTCCCAATAAATGTTAGTATCCAGTTATACTATGTACGTGCTCACTTTCAAAGTGAATTTTCACTTATCTCAGTACATGAGGTGAAGCAAAGAAAAATTCCATGCAAAGAATACCCAATCAAGGAAAAAAACAAAAAAAAAACAAAAACAGGATTTGTGCTTGCACATTATTGTATAATTGAAGTCAGCACAACCTCAATCATTAGCTGGCCACACATTCTTTGAATGTCTCTAGTTCAGTCTTGCAGGGCTAAACAAGAAAAATCCATCAATTTCCTCATCCACATTAAGCAGCGTGGCTGGAAGAATGACAGCTATCAGCTGTATTCACCAGCTGCTGCTCCAATGATTGTTGAATCCCTGAACTGTGTTTGCATCAGATTGGCCCATTCAGCAGGAATTGGCTGAAATCTGAGCAGTGTATGGACTAAAGTAAATCAAGTAAACTAAGTAAATCACTAAGTAAATCAACTCCATTGACTCCATGTTGCACTTGCTATCTTGTCTAATCATTTCATAATCAGTTCAGCTATGTACTCTAGCTCTAACCACTTTATTGCAAATAATATAGGACCAGAAACCACATTGTATGAATACTGGGGCTTGGAAAAATGCACAGACACCCTTACAAGACAGACATTCAGTGTAATTGTAATTGTAATTGTAATTGCAAGAATGTTTGTACTGTGCATTTTTGCGATAAAACATTTCTTTGTTTACAGCTTAAAAGCAAGACTGGTTGCAGCAGGTTGAATTGATGTCAATTCTGTCTCGGCATAGTGATTGTATCATTTATACTTTATTTTGTTTTTGATGCTGTATTTTCATTAAATGGTACCAGTGTACACAGACTGTATTGATATTTCTAAAACGCCTGCCTCACTTTGACAAAATTACCAACAAAATCCAATAGATAAGATAAACAGGTCACTAGTGAGTGATTGCTTGCCTCTAACCCTACAATACACATTGAAAAAGATGTTTACCAACTTGCTTGGAAACATCGTTTCAAAATGGAAACACTTGTAGTTGAATAAAATGACACATACAGTCTTAAGCATCATTTAGAAGTCTGGATCTTGTGTATAAACAAACAGAATGTTTTATGTCTTATTTCGCTATAATCAGAATATCCTTTTGTCAAGATGGTTCAGCTCTATGAGATCACCCATTGTGCCATGGTTTGTTATGTTAAAATGTAAGAAAAAGCATGCTAATTAGGATAATGAGGTTACTCAAATTAATTTCCTGTGCTAAATTAAGGAATATCCATTGCAACAGATGTTTAGGCTTTCTTCAAGTAATACTAAATAGAAAAAAAAGTACTCCTTGTGATAGATGCAAAAAAGATATTTCTTTTTAATAATTTTTATTGACATTTTTAAAAGAACAGGTAAGTACAGAAACAGTAAAATACTTTTCTTTGGTCCATCGCAGGGTACAGTACTGGTTACAAAAGATATATAAAAGATAAAAGACAGATATTATCGGGGGGGCGTGACCGGAAGCCGACCTTAATGGACGCTTGATCCCTTAGCTCCAGCAGCCCGCAGCAACTAAGGCAATATTGGGGACGAACAAACATACCCACATGGGCAGATCGCGGACCACCCGATCCTCAAAGCACAGGGGCACATCCCAACCCCCACCGGGGACCTCCATGGACCTCCGTACTTTCTTTTCGCAACCAGAGAGCACCCTGGCCGGAGGAGACAAGATGGCGCCGATCACACAGGCACATGGAGGACGGATATCTCCACGAGACCAGCCGCCGCAGCTCACACAGCAGCGATCGCACATGAGATCCTCTTCAGCGGTGACAGGCTCGGTCTCCCCAGCTACACACATGGGAGCGGTGAGTCCATCCACCCTCCCGACCCCCAGGCCCGGCAGACACGCGCGCCGCAGCCATCTGAGCTACACATCTCCTTACAGCACTATACACATTGCTCAGCGGCATTTCCGAGGCTGCTACGGGCGGCTTCAGACCCCTATCTCCAGGATCAGACTCCTCTGTCCCGAACACCCTCGGCCCTTTCACAGGACTTTCCACCACTACCAGGCCCCACTCACCCATCAGTGGAGCTGCATCATACACCAGGGGAAGAGGATGGGACACTGTGGGCTATGGCAGCGTCCTCCCCCCCACCTAAGACACAAAGACTCTCCAGATCCAGGGACACTAGTGTCTCTAAGCAGCTGCCTTCTATCAACCCCACATACGCACAAAAGGCCAGCACCCCTCCATGCTCCAATACAGATATCCACCATGAGAGACCCCCCCAGCTGCCACAGGCCTTGATGTGGTCCGAGCCGTGGGATGCTCCAGCTCCCAGGTCCCACCGATCGTCTGAAGCGGGATCACTTAGCCCATGCTCTCCTCCGCCAGCCCCAACCTCACCAAGCCATCACTTGGGCCCTATACAAGACCAACACATGCCACCCCCATGGCACACTTATTTTCAGGCGATGCCCACCAAACAGGACTTTAAACAACTCATAGAGGATGTAAAATCAACCTGTCGCACAGAAATTCAAGTTCTCCAAACGGGACTTAAACATTTGGCGGACAGAGTGGAAATGGCGGAGGAAGAGATCCAAGAAACCAAGTTAGCAGTCCATAGAACACAGCTGCAAGGAGCGGAACATCATTCTCTCAGCTCAGCGAAGCTGGCCCCCCTACAATCAGCACAAAAAAAAACTTAAGTGTGTTTCTTTAGTGCTACGTTTGTGCTGTTTTGTGCCGTAAAAATTTACATTTGTGCTGCTTTTATTTTTAAGATATTAGCAATTGTTTTTTCCAGACTATGACGTCACCTAGCCCCCCTACAACGCCCAAATGACACAAAACTGGTCTCGTTGGTTAGTGCTACGTTTGTGCTGTTTTGTGCTGCTAACATTTCCGTTCTATCTATTATCGTTTTTGCGTTATTAATGATTTATTAAAGGTCACCAAAGGTCACTCAGCCCCCTATAATGCCCAAATGACACAAAACTGGTCTCGTTGGTTAGTGCTACGTTTGTGCTGTTTTGTGCTGATAAAATTTCCGTTCTATCTTTTATCATTTTCTCGTTATTAATGATTTATTAAAGGTCACCAAAGGTCAGTCAGCCCCCCAACAATGCCCAAATGACACGAAACTGGTCTCGTTGGTTAGTGCTACATTTGTGCTGGTTTGTGCTGCTAAAATTTTTATTTGTGCTGTTATGGTTTTTAAGTTATAACAGTTTATTTTTTTTTTCAAACCCCACTCACTTTGCCCACCCTACAATCAGCACAAATAAAAACTCAAGTGTGTTTCTTTAGAGCTACATTTGTGCTGTTTTGTGCTGCTAAAATTTCCGTTCTACCTGTTATCGTTTTTGCGTTATTAATGATTTATTAAAGGTCACCAAAAGTCAGTCAGCCCCCCTACAACACCCAAATGACACAAAACTGGTCTCGTTGGTTAGTGCTACGTTTGTGCTGTTTTGTGCTGCTAAAAATTCTGTTCTATCTTTTATCGTTTTTGCGTTATTAATGATTTATTAAAGGTCACCAAAGGTCAGTCAGCCCCCCTACAACGCCCAAATGACACAAAACTGGTCTCGTTGGTTAGTGCTACGTTTGTGCTGTTTTGTGCTGCTAACATTTCCGTTCTATCTATTATCGTTTTTGCGTTATTAATGATTTATTAAAGGTCACCAAAGGTCACTCAGCCCCCTATAATGCCCAAATGACACAAAACTGGTCTCGTTGGTTAGTGCTACGTTTGTGCTGTTTTGTGCTGATAAAATTTCCGTTCTATCTTTTATCATTTTCTCGTTATTAATGATTTATTAAAGGTCACCAAAGGTCAGTCAGCCCCCCAACAATGCCCAAATGACACGAAACTGGTCTCGTTGGTTAGTGCTACATTTGTGCTGGTTTGTGCTGCTAAAATTTTTATTTGTGCTGTTATGGTTTTTAAGTTATAACAGTTTTTTTTTTTTTTCAAACCCCACTCACTTTGCCCACCCTACAATCAGCACAAATAAAAACTCAAGTGTGTTTCTTTAGTGCTACATTTGTGCTGTTTTGTGCTGCTAAAATTTCCGTTCTACCTTTTATCGTTTTTGCGTTATTAATGATTTATTAAAGGTCACCAAAGGTCAGTCAGCCCCCCTACAAAGCCCAAATGACACAAAACTCGTCTCGTTGGTTAGTGCTACGTTTGTGCTGCTAACATTTCCGTTCTATCTATTATCGTTTTTGCTTTATTAATGAATTATTAAAGGTCACCAAAGGTCACTCAGCCCCCCTATAATGCCCAAATGACACAAAACTGGTCTCGTTGGTTAGTGCTACGTTTGTGCTGTTTTGTGCTGCTAAAATTTCCGTTCTATCTTTTATCGTTTTCTCGTTATTAATGATTTATTAAAGGTCACCAAAGGTCAGTCAGCCCCCCAACAATGCCCAAATGACACGAAACTGGTCTCGTTGGTTAGTGCTACGTTTGTGCTGGTTTGTGCTGCTAAAATTTTTATTTGTGCTGTTATGGTTTTTAAGTTATAACAGTTTTTTTTTTTTTTCAAACCCCACTCACTTTGCCCACCCTACAATCAGCACAAATAAAAACTCAAGTGTGTTTCTTTAGTGCTACATTTGTGCTGTTTTGTGCTGCTAAAATTTCCGTTCTACCTTTTATCGTTTTTGCGTTATTAATGATTTATTAAAGGTCACCAAAGGTCAGTCAGCCCCCCTACAAAGCCCAAATGACACAAAACTGGTCTCGTTGGTTAGTGCTACGTTTGTGCTGTTTTGTGCTGCTAACATTTCCGTTCTATCTATTATCGTTTTTGCTTTATTAATGAATTATTAAAGGTCACCAAAGGTCACTCAGCCCCCCTATAATGCCCAAATGACACAAAACTGGTCTCGTTGGTTAGTGCTACGTTTGTGCTGTTTTGTGCTGCTAAAATTTCCGTTCTATCTTTTATCGTTTTCTCGTTATTAATGATTTATTAAAGGTCACCAAAGGTCAGTCAGCCCCCCAACAATGCCCAAATGACACGAAACTGGTCTCGTTGGTTAGTGCTACGTTTGTGCTGGTTTGTGCTGCTAAAATTTTTATTTGTGCTGTTATGGTTTTTAAGTTATAACAGTTTTTTTTTTCAAACCCCACTCACTTTGCCCACCCTACAATCAGCACAAATAAAAACTCAAGTGTGTTTCTTTAGTGCTACATTTGTGCTGTTTTGTGCTGCTAAAATTTCTGTCCTACCTTTTATCGTTTTTGCGTTATTAATGATTTATTAAAGGTCACCAAAGGTCACTCAGCCCCCCTACTACACTCAAATGACACAAAACTGGTCTCGTTGGTTAGTGCCTCATTTGTGCTGGTTTGTGCTGCTAAAATTTTTATTTGTGCTGTTATGGTTTTTTAGTTATAACAGCTTGTTTTTATATTTGTGCTTTTTTGTGTCATAATAAAAATTTGTGCTGCTTTTTTTTTAAGATAATAGCAATTTGTTTTTTTCCAGATGATGACATCACCCTGCTCTCCTGTCACGTACCTGGTTAGTGAGCTCCTGGTTAGAAAGCAGCCATGGGAGCACAGTGAGGTATGAGTGCCTGTGATCAGTCCAGTAGACTGCGTGGTGGCAGCAGTCAGCAGGACCATGTGGCGGCAGAACCAGCTGGTGGCAGATGAGCTGGCACTGAGCTTGGCTGGTGGCAGACTGTGGATAAGCAGCTGGAAGCAGGAGACAGATGAGACCTTGCTGGGCTGAAGAGCTGTAGCAGGCTGGATGAGCAGGATGCAGGGTCAGATGAGCTGGGTCCATAATGGTCAGGCAGATCAGGCATAGACGGCACACAACAGGATAGTCGGGTCACAAACCAAGTCAGCAACAGGAGGTAGATCAGGCAAGAAGAGAAGGCAGAAGCAGAATCCAGAGACAAGCCAAGGTCAGGGCTGGTAGCAGTCAAACGGAGGTCAGGAGTAGGGATGAGCCGAACACCCCCCTGTTCGGTTTGCACCAGAACATGCGAACAGGAAAAAAGTTCGCTCAAACACGCGAACACCGTTAAAGTCTATGGGACACAAACATGAATAATCAAAAGTGCTAATTTTAAAGGCTTATATGCAAGTTATTGTCAATAAAAGTGTTTGGGGACCCGGGTCCTGCCCCAGGGGACATGGATCAATGCAAAAAAAAGTTTTAAAAACGGCCGTTTTTTCAGGAGCAGTGATTTTAATAATGTCAAACAATAAAAGTGTAATATCCCTTTAAATTTCCTACCTGGGGGGTGTCTATAATATGCCTGTAAAGGGGCGCATGTTTCCTGTGTTTAGAACAGTCTGACAGCAAAATGACGTTTTGAAGGAAAAAAAGCCATTTAAAACTACCCGCGGCTATTGCATTGCCGACAATACACATAGAAGTTCATTGATAAAAACGGCATGGGAATTCCCCACAGGGAAATCCTGAACCAAAATTTAAAAAAAAAATGATGTGGGAGTCCCCCTAAATTCAATACCAGGCCCTTTAGGTCTGGTATGGATATTAAGGGGAACCCCGGCCAAAATTTTTTTAAAAAAATGACGTGGGGTTCCCCCTAAATTCCATACCAGACCATTCAGGTCTGGTATGGATTTTAAGGGGAACCCCGCGCCAAAAAAAAAACAAAAACAAAAACAAAGGCTGCAGGAAAAGAGGGGGGGACGAGAGTGCGCCCCCCCCTGAACCGTACCAGGCCACATGCCCTCAACATTGGGAGGGTGCTTTGGGGTAGCCCCCCAAAACACCTTGTCCCCATGTTGATGAGGACAAGGGCCTCATCCCCACAACCCTGGCCGGTGGTTGTGGGGGTCTGCAGGCGGGGGGCTTATCAGAATCTGGAAGCCCCCTTTAACAAGGGGACCCCCAGATCCCGGCCCCCCCCCTGTGTGAAATGGTAAGGGGGTACTTAACCCTGCCATTTCACTAAAAAACTGTCAAAAATGTTAAAAATGACAAGAGACAGTTTTTGACAATTCCTTTATTTAAATGCTTCTTCTTTCTTCCTTCATCTTCTTCTGATTCTTCTGGCTCTTCTGGTTCTTCCTCCAGCGTTCTCGTCCAGCATCTCCTCCGCGGTGTCTTCTATCTTCTTCTCCTCGGGCCGCTCCGCACCCATGGCATGAGGGGAGGCTCCCGCTCTTCTCTTCATCTTCTTCTTCATCCTCTTCTCTTCTTCCTTCTTCTCTTCTTCATTTTCTTCTCCGGGCCGCTCCGCACCCATGCTGTCATGAAGGGAGGCTCCCGCTGTGTGACGGCGTCTCTTCGTCTGACGGCTCTTAAAAAACGGGGGCGGGGCCACCCGGTGACCCCGCCCCCCTCTGACGCACGGTGACTTGACGGGACTTCCCTGTGACGTCACGGGGAATGCCACAGGGAAGTCCCGTCATGTCCCGTGCGTCAGAGGGGGCGGGGCCACCCAGTTATTTAAGAGCCATCAGACGAAGAGACGCCGTCACAGAATGGAAAGTAAATAGGCACAAATCAACACAAACGTGGCACTAACCAACCAGCCTGTTTTCATTTTGTTTGGCTGCTGTAGGGGGTGTCAGGAAAGGCTTTCGCATAGCACAAATGATGTCTCCCTGTACATACATATGCGCATGCGCAGACTGGCAACTGGCTGGGCAGATGAGCGTGAGCCTGTCACCAATGCTGGCACCAGACAGACTATTTAAACAGGCTGCAATTTGGTGTGCCGCTTCTGTGTGTTCATTCCTGATTCCTGTGTTTGACCTCTGATCCTAACCCAGCTTGCTCCTGACCTCCATTTGACTGCTACCTGCCCTGACCTTGGCTTGTCTCTGGATTCTGCTTCTGCCTTCTCTTCTTGCCTGATCTACCTCCTGTTGCTGACTTGGTTTGTGACCCGATTATCCTGTTGTGTGCCGTCTATGCCTGATCTGCCTGACCATTATGGATCCGGCTCATCTGACCCTGCATCCTGCTCATCCAGCCTGCTACAGCTCTTCAGCCCAGCAAGGTCTCATCTGTCTCCTGCTTCCAGCTGCTTACCCACAGTCTGCCACCAGCCAAGCTCAGTGCCAGCTCATCTGCCACCAGCTGGTTCTGCTGCCACATCCACCTGCTGACTGCTTCCACCACGCAGTCTACTGGACTGATCACAGGCACTCAGACCTCACTGTGCTCCCATGGCTGCTTTCTAACCAGGAGCTCACTAACCAGGTATGTGACAGGAGAGCGGGGTGATGTCATCATCTGGAAAAAAACAAATTGCTATTATCTTAAAAGTAAAAGCAGCACGAATTTTTATTATTATGACACAAAAAAGCACAAATATAAAAACAAGCTGTTATAACTAAAAAACCATAACAGCACAAATAAAAATTTTAGCAGCACAAAACAGCACAAATGTAGCACTAAAGAAACACACTTCAGTTTTTATTTGTGCTGATTGTAGGGTGGGCAAAGTGAGTGGGGTTTGAAAAAAAAAAAAAACTGTTATAACTTAAAAACCATAACAGCACAAATAAAAATTTTAGCAGCACAAACCAGCACAAACGTAGCACTAACCAACGAGACCAGTTTCATGTCATTTGGGCGTTGTAGGGGGGCTGACTGACCTTTGGTGACCTTTAATAAATCATTAATAACGAGAAAACGATAAAAGATAGAACGGAAATTTTAGCAGCACAAAACAGCACAAACGTAGCACTAACCAACGAGACCAGTTTTGTGTCATTTGGGCATTATAGGGGGGCTGAGGGACCTTTGGTGACCGTTAATAAATCATTAATAACATGAAAATGATAAAAGATAGAACGGAAATTTTAGCAGCACAAAACAGCACAAACGTAGCACTAACCAACGAGACCAGTTTTGTGTCATTTGGGTGTTGTAGGGGGGGCTGAGTGACCTTCGGTGACCTTTAATAAATCATTAATAACGCAAAAACGATAAAAGGTAGGACAGAAATTTTAGCAGCACAAAACAGCACAAATGTAGCACTAAAGAAACACACTTGAGTTTTTATTTGTGCTGATTGTAGGGTGGGCAAAGTGAGTGGGGTTTGAAAAAAAAAAAACTGTTATAACTTAAAAACCATAACAGCACAAATAAAAATGTTAGCAGCACAAACCAGCACAAACATAGCACTAACCAACGAGACCAGTTTTGTGTCATTTGGGCGTTGTAGGGGGGCTGACTGACCTTTGGTGACCTTTAATAAATCATTAATAACGAGAAAACGATAAAAGATAGAACGGAAATTTTAGCAGCACAAAACAGCACAAACGTAGCACTAACCAACGAGACCAGTTTTGTGTCATTTGGGCATTATAGGGGGGCTGAGTGACCTTTCGTGACCTTTAATAAATCATTAATAACGCAAAAACGATAATAGATAGAACGGAAATGTTAGCAGCACAAAACAGCACAAACGTAGCACTAACCAACGAGACCAGTTTTGTGTCATTTGGGCATTGTAGGGGGGCTGACTGACCTTTGGTGACCTTTAATAAATCATTAATAACGCAAAAATGATAAAAGGTAGAACGGAAATTTTAGCAGCACAAAACAGCACAAATGTAGCACTAAAGAAACACACTTGAGTTTTTATTTGTGCTGATTGTAGGGTGGGCAAAGTGAGTGGGGTTTGAAAAAAAAAAAAACTGTTATAACTTAAAAACCATAACAGCACAAATAAAAATTTTAGCAGCACAACCAGCACAAACGTAGCACTAACCAACGAGACCAGTTTCGTGTCATTTGGGCGTTGTAGGGGGGCTGACTGACCTTTGGTGACCTTTAATAAATCATTAATAACGCAAAAACGATAAAAGATAGAACGGAAATGTTAGCAGCACAAAACAGCACAAACGTAGCACTAATCAACGAGACCAGTTTTGCGTCATTTGGGCATTGTAGGGGGGCTGACTGACCTTTGGTGACCTTTAATAAATCATTAATAACGCAAAAACGATAAAAGATAGAACGGAATTTTTAGCAGCACAAAACAGCACAAACGTAGCACTAACCAACGAGACCAGTTTTGCATCATTTGGGCATTGTAGGGGGGCTGACTGACCTTTGGTGACCTTTAATAAATCATTAATAACGCAAAAACGATAAAAGATAGAACGGAATTTTTAGCAGCACAAAACAGCACAAACGTAGCACTAACCAACGAGACCAGTTTTGTGTCATTTGGGTGTTGTAGGGGGGCTAGGTGATGTCACAGTCTGGAAAAAACAATTGCTAATATCTTAAAAATAAAAGCAGCACAAATGTAAATTTTTACGGCACAAAACAGCACAAACGTAGCACTAAAGAAACACACTTGAGTTTTTATTTGTGCTGATTGTAGGGGGGCCAGCTTCGCTGAGCTCATTCTCTCCTCAGAGACATGCAAAGGCACATAGAGGACCTGGACAACAGGGGGCACCGCAACAACATCCGAATAAGAGGTATTCCAGAGCCAGAAGGCAACGAAGACCTGCAAACCACCCTGCAATCTATCTTTAACAACTTATTGGGAGAACCCCCTGCGAAGCACATAGAAATGGACAGAGCTCACCCGGCATTGTGACCTAAAGGTCCTGCATCGAAACCGAGGGATGTTATATGCAGAATCACCTCCTATCCCCTCAAAGAATCTATCATGAGACAAGCACGGATAGCTCGTGTTTTGTCTTTGCTGGAGCACAAATACAGCTCTACCCTGATCTGTCCTGGATCACCCTGCAAAAACGCAGACTTCTTCAACCGTTACTGCACATACTGCAAACCAAAGCAATTCCCTATAGATGGGGTTTCCCCTTCACCCTCACAGCAAAGCAACAGGGAACCACCGCGGTACTGAGATACCCCGAAGACCTGGGACTTAGTAGCCATTACTCCATCACCACCTACAGTCTGGCAGAAAGTACCTTCCTCTAACCGGCCCCGGAACCCAGAAGCACCTCGCAAGCCTGCCAAACTCAGGAATTGATCAATATTAACGCTCTACTGCAGTCCACATCTATCTACAGGACGTGATTATATCAACGTACTGACTTCTCATGCCCGGGACTCAAAAATTGGTCAAACATAATAGTTCAGTGCCCCCCAAATTGCCCCTACGCCACAGTTTACATTGCTACTAAGGGCTTGCTATGATCGAGCTCCAAAAGAGTAGACGCTTTACCGTTCACCTCCTCCCCCCCTCCTGATTTTTAGTTCAGGGATTTATATAAGTGTTTTATATTACCACATTGGTTGCGGACCCCCTGGTGACCCCTCCCGGCCACCCCAATTGGATTGGCGGCGGACGGACACTTGGGATTCCGTGTAACTTAGGCCTATTGGCCATTTATAGTTTGATAATGTGTGCGTTCTGTTACCACTTGGTTTTACTTAATCACCTTCTTCTTCCCCAACTTTTTCCCTCTTCTTTCCCTTTTCATAGGAATCAACTTCATGCAGCGGTGCGGGTGAAAGGTCCTGGTTTCCTCCCGGGAGGTGTCGGCTCCTGGTCTATTGACCTCAGGCCCTGGTGCTCCATCACTAGGTAAGCAGATATACACGTAATTAGATGGCAAAGTTACTATCCCTAAATGTCCACGGCCTGAACTCTAACAGAAAAAGGCATTTGGCACTGCGGGAGTTCAGACAGTCGGGAGCTGATGTTATACTGGTACAAGAGACACATTTCAATAAAGAGGGCTCGTTCGCGTTCGCCTCCAGATATTTTCCACAAGTGTACCTCTCATCTAGTACTCAAAAAAAAGCAGGAGTGGCTATATTATTCAAAAAGGGAACCCCCTTCTCCTGCGCAAACCATTACTCTGACCCTAGAGGCCACTTTGTCATTTTACAAGGGCACTGGCATACACAACCTATTGCGCTGTGCGCCATATACGCACCTAACACTAAACAATATAACTTTCTCTCCAAAGTATATACGCGTATCTTTTCGTCAAACCCCAGGGTTTTGGTGGTGGGGGGAGATTTTAATCTCATTCAATCAGCAACCGTCGATCGTCAGGTGGTGGGCCCCCAGGTATCTCCATCAGGTGTCCTCCGGGACTCTAGATTGTTTCGACAAATCTCCAGACGATATGCGCTCTTTGATGCCTGGAGGGTCCTTCACCCAGGGGATCGGCAGTACACATTTTATTCCACCCCCCACCGCATACACTCCTGAATAGATTACTTTTTTGTTAACAACCATACGCTCAGACTTACACGAAAAGCCCAAATACTCCCCATCTCATGCCCCGATTCTACTAGAGTTAGAACTAGATAATCCTAACCGTAAATCCTATAACTGGAGGCTTAACACAGTTCTTCTTCAACATCTCCCCTCCCAAATTGAACTAAATACCACCCTAAAACACTACTTCACTGAAAATAACACTCCGGACATATCACCAACCACCCTCTGGGAAGCCCATAAGGCGGTCCTACGCGGTAAATGTATAGCCTTATCTTCCGCAATGAAAAAAGACTCCCTAGCCGCAAAAACAAAAACTGAACAGGATCTTAGAGTGTTTGAACATAAACTCCAAATAACCCCCTCCATACCCATCCTTCAGAAGGTTATTAGCCTTCGGTTAATTTTGAAGGAATTCGCCCTAGGCCAGGTAGAAAAAGCACTGACAAGACTAAAGCAATTATTCTACGACAAGGGAAACAAAGCGCACTACCTCTTAGCTAACAAACTGCGTGACAAATTTCACATGCAGACACCACACCAGATTAAAAACAAGTCAGGGCATATAGTCTCCAACCCTAAAGAGATTGCTCATGTCTTTGCAGATTTCTATAAACACTTATACAATAACCCAGAAATACCTAGCAATCCCCCTTCGCCAGACTTATCCCACAAATTGCGAGAATACTTAGAACGCAGTGGAATTCCCCATTTAACACCCTCCGACCTACTGACATTGAATACACAGATTACTGACGAGGAAATAGAAATGACCATTAAATCCCTCCCATCTCATAAAGCCCCAGGACTAGACAGATTCCCATATGAATACTACAAGACGTTTCTCCCCATATTGCTCCCACATTTGCGTAAGGTCTTTCATGCCTTTCTTCACGACGCCCCCATACCTCCGGACATGCAACGTTCTTTTATCACCTTAATTCCTAAACCAGACAAAGACCCTTCCCTCTGCGCAAGTTACAGACCCATTGCATTACTGAATTTTGACCTAAAAATTTTCACCAAACTACTTTCCAACCGCCTAAACTAGATTCTCCCCTCATTGGTCCATAAAGACCAGGTGGGGTTCGTCCCGCTGCGACAGGCCAGCGACAATACCAGAAAGGTTATAGATCTAGTGGAAGTGGCGAATAGAGAGCACCAGGCGGCATTGTTGCTTAGTTTAGACGCAGAAAAAGCGTTTGATCGCTTAGGATGGCCCTTTCTATTTGCCACCTTACAATTCATGGGATTTCGGGGCCCTTTCTTACAATCTATCAGACACTTATACACCGGCCCATCATCCCAAGTCAGGACCCCCTTTGCACTATCCCCGGCATTTTCAGTGGCGAATGGGACCAGACAGGGGTGCCCACTCTCGCCCCTGCTATTTGCACTTTGCGTTGAACCCCTAGCCGCATCCATCAGAAGTAACCCGGATATACGGGGAATAACGGTTAGAGGAAGGGAATTTAAAATCTCCCTCTTCGCGGACGATATCATACTCGCATTAACTCAACCTCATATTACTCTCCCGATCTTGCAAACAGAACTAAACCGCTTTCGTGCTCTCTCAGGGTATAAGATAAACGCATCAAAATCAGAGGCCCTCCCAATCAATATCCCTCCTACGGAGATCTCACTCTTAAAATCTAACTTTCCATTCACATGGAAAACAAATTCCCTGAAGTATTTAGGTACATTTATCACACCCAAATTCAATACCCTATACCAAAAAAATTTCCCATCACTGTTCCGATCTATAAGAACCTCACTGACTCAATGGAAAAAACACCACATCTCTCTACTAGGTCGAATAGCCTCAATAAAAATGACTATCCTTCCGAGGCTTTTATACCTCTTCCAAACACTACCCATACCAATCCCGATTGCCCAACTGAAAAAACTCCAATCCGACTTATTGCATTATACATGGAATTACAAAAGACACAGGGTCCCGAGGTCGGTGCTGATGGCGTCCCGCAATGAGGGGGGATTAGCATTCCCTAATATTATTAAATATTATTACGCAGCTCAATTGCGAGCAATAGCCTCCTGGTACACCCACAAATCTTACAATAAATGGACTGAAATTGAAAAATTATGGCTTGCTCCCATACATCCAAATAACCTGTTGTGGAGTGCGAATGCGGACGTAGTCCCTGAACGTATGCTGGGTCCCATGTCCCATTTGAGGCGGATCTGGCGCACTCTGGCCCCCAAACATGTTCTCTCATCGGATAGATCGCTCCTCACCTCTTTCATCTGTAACCCCAAAGTGCCGGATAGTCTAACTTACCAAATGTCACATCACTGGACGTCCCGGAATTTATTCCACTTTGGGAACCTGGTGGACCCCAGAACAAGGAAACTATTGCCATTCGCCGAACTACAAAACAAACATGACCTCCCCAGACAGGCATTCTATGGGTATTTGCAAATTCGGCACTATGCACTTACTATAACACCCACCCTACAATTTTCACCACCATCACCGTTTGAAACCACAATCCTGGCAGGCAACAACCAGAAGGGGCTTATATCGAGTATATACAGGATCCTGAACATCTTTTCAGAGGATGGCCAGGGTAAACACTTGTATATGACTAAGTGGGAGGGGATCCTCGGTGAGAAACTCCCTATCTCGCAATGGCAGATAATATGGAATCAAACAGCAAAGAGCTCATTATGCTCTTTATACAAAGAAAACTCCTATAAAATTCTCTTGCTGTGGTATATGACTCCAGACGTTCTCCATACCATCTTTCCCAATAGTTCCGATAGATGCTGGAGATGCCAAGGAGCAAGGGGCACCTTCCTACATATATATTGGAGCTGCCCATTGTTAACTCCTTACTGGTCCACAGTCCAACAATTACTGGCTCGCCTCTTGGACACACAGGTCCAGGCAACCCCAAAATTCTTCCTATTGGGCCTATCGCCGCTTAAACTCGCCACCCCATATAAAAAACTGGTACGTCATATACTAACGGCGGCAAGATGCCTTATAGCACTACACTGGAAGCATTCTTCCCCCCCCCCTCTGCTGAGGATCTATATGCTAGAATAAAGGATATAGAGGTGATGGAGAAGATGACAGCCAGAATACAAGATAGACTGGAAGCACATAACAGGGTCTGGGAGCTATGGCACCTCCGGGAGGACCCACCATGACCAGGTAACACCACCGTTGATACATCTACTATACCCCCCCCTATCTTCCTCTCTTTCTACTATCCACTTCTACTTCTCTATGTTATGTAAACCTGTGATTTTTATAGTCATAGATAACTAAGTTATGATTTTGCAATCACATTAAGGTTATAAACTTGCCAATAGATATATTAAATGGCAGACGATGACACTCAGTTGGCATTTTGCAAAGTTTTAATATTGGAACATAGCAATTGTTTACCAACACTGTATACACAAAATTTGCACTTTTGTACTACTGTTACATTTAATAATTGTTAATGCATAATGTACTGCAAAAACAAAATAATAATAAAAAACGTTATTTGAAAAAAAAAAAAAAAGACAGATATTATCAATCAGTAGCATAAAATCCATAAGTAACCCATTATGAGGTCAAATAACTGAGCCATAATTTACATGGATCCGTGACAGTATGCAAACTACCTGAACATGTTCTTCAAGGAACAAGGCCTTCGAAGAAAAGAAACCCCCCCAAAAGGAACAAAACCCATGTCTATATATATATCAACATAAGATAAACATCAACCTATCTGACTCAGTAGGCCTCCTCAAAACCCCTCACCATTTATCTGGTGATGAGGTCGCACCGGACCAACAATTACTTAGAAGTACTACCAATGTCTGAAAAGAAGAAATGGAAAGCAAGATGGAAAGATGGAAAAAAAAGTCTAGTAAAGGAAAAGACTAAGTACTAGGGGTGCAGCCTGGGTTCAGCCACCAGCAGCACTGTTTTTATCAGGAATTCTGACCCGTGTTTTGAAGATGTAGATACATAGGTCTGGCTCACATTGGCCATTATTCTAGATGTACCAGTGTAAATCAGACTTATCTACTTGACATACCTATAGGAAGTTTTAAAGTGTAGCTACCTTTTATAGTAAATATGTCAAAAGATGATTGTGGGGGTTGCTTTTGATGACCTCTTTTTGTAACTGTTAGTTGTCTTGCTGTTATTTATGACCCACTAGCTTCAATACTTTTTGGAGTTCCTAACCTGGAGGTAAGCAGATTAGGAAAGTCAGAGTTCATTTATTTATTTATTTCAGGTACTTATATAGCACCGTCAATTTACGCAGCGCTTTACATATACATTGTACATTCACATCAGTCCCATTTGAATTCTTGTTTCAAGTAAGTGACTCAAATGGATTGATTTCCTAAAGAAACATGTTTTAAACTTATAAAAGTGATTGTTCAATGGGCATAGTAAATTAGGTGAATCTATCTTCACTTAATATTAGGGATGCACCACATTCCTGTTCAAATCGCATGTATTTCTTTGCAGTGCGATTTGTGCCAATTTTTTTTGTATTGAGACAAATCGCACCGCAAGGTATCGGTACTCAGTATCGGCGAGTACTTTACCAAAAGTGTCGCTGTTCGTACTCACCGATAAAAAACTGGTATCGGTGCAACCCTACTTAATATGGTTGTAAATCTTTATATAAACCCAGTGAAGTGACTGGTCTCAGGTGATACACAGAGATTGTCTGAGCTATCAGAAAAAAGGTGACAGGACACAAAGTTACACATGGGGAGGGACAAAGCCCCTCTTTACACAGCACATATGAACAGACTTAACGCTGTCAATCACAGAAAGTGTGCTGGAGGTCATTCCCTTATCAGCTTTTTTCCCATGGTGTAAGGAAAACTTGTCAGAAGTGATTCATTCTGATATCCTTTCAGGTACTTATATAGCGCCGTCAATTTACGCAGCGCTTTACATATACATTGTACATTCACATCAGTCCCATTTGAATTCTGTTCTTGTATCCTTAGTGCTCTTAATTGAGACAAGTACATTCTATAGAAGGATATGCTTTGTTCATATTTTATGTCTCAGGTTTAAAACCAATTTAAATCAACCAATTCAGTCCCTGTTTTTTTCATTTCCCTAACATGACTGGGTTTTCAAAGTATACACCAGTTTATCTTATTTACTGACATTCACTTTGCTAAGTGAACACCCTCTATTACTTTATGTCAAGGGTTTCTTTGAACATAGCAACATTTCAAGAATGCATTGTAATAATCAATTTTGTAACACATAACCGAAATGTAGTTTCAGACAATACCGAAAAACATATTTCCTTCTCTATGGACCTTCCATAGTTTAAATATGCTAAATATAGTAAACACTACTTAGTGAGAATGCTGAGTAGTGTATAGGAAAATACTTTATTGAAATATTAAAAACACTTAAAAGCAAATCTATTGTGCACACTACCACGTGACCAAGTGTAGTGTGTGTGTGGGTACCTGTGTCCCATGGATCACAAACCAAAGATCCCAAGGGTCACAAAAACTCAGGGTCAGCACAGAACACAGACATGTGCTGGTGTGCAAGAAAATTCACCCCAGGTGGTATATTCCTATTGAAAAAAAATATATAAATACAATACCATCTCTACAATATAGGTACTGTTCTAAATATGGCATTATCTAAGTATGGCAAAGCATCTAGGGTTCATATGGAATGTTACAGATGGGTATGACTATAATACACCTCTATGCCTCTAGTAACACAAATATGGATGGTATTCTGTTTTCAACAATTTGATGAAACATAGTTCCCCCACTGCTAATTATGTGTATGATAGTAATAGCAGCACCTGATGATTTCCTCCATATTAGAATGGAAATAATTATATCCATGCTCACAAGAGATCCTCCCTTCTTTCTCATTATATCATTATGTGTGTACAGACATTGGAAAACCTCACAGTACCTTGCTTCAAGACATACTGTATTACAGTTACAGATAGTAATGGAATGTTTGCCACATATGATATGCCATAACCAACATTGAAATAGCCACAAAAAAGATCAGGCGCCTGCTGGAAGGGACAACAATTGCAAAAAGAACAACGAGAATAACAGACCTGTGGACCTTAGCTGCTAGGACATACTCCTGGGGAGAAGAACCATAAAAAAAGCCGCAATAAGGTCCATAAAAGCGCTTAGGTCCAGGTATAACTGTATTAGTTTTATAATAACTTGGCATGAACTAGTAAAATACCAGTATCCATAATTCAAGAAGTGTAGTTTTTATTGAAATAAAAAGTCATAACCTTAGAATGAAAAGCTGTGCAACCAATGGTGTCAGATGTTAATAACAACCTCCATGACTTGACAAGGCGCAGGAGTGCGAAACATGTCGTCATAGCGATGGGACCTGCACTATCGGCCTTCCAAGTGCCCCTTCCTCCATTGACTTTCGCTTAGGTCTGCTGGTGGCAAGTGACATCATCACCAGACGCCGCTTCCACACACTGTCTCTACGGGGAGACCTATCATAGCCTGGATGGTTGTTTCTTCCCCAGCACAGTGCCTGGCATTTCCATACATTGGCTCTCCATCAGCCCCCGAATTCCCCTGCCTAGTCAAGCTGTCATACATCAAGGCTGGAGATTGCAAGTGCTGCTGAGACACGACTTCTTCAACTGCAGACAAGTAAGCATTTACGCCATGGAGGTTGTTAATAACATCTGACACCATTGGTTGCACGGCTTTTCATTCTAAGGTTACGACTTTTTATTTCAATAAAAACTACACTTCTTGAATTATGGATACTGGTATTTTACAAGTTCATGCCAAGTTATTATACAACTGATATAGTTATACCTGGACCTTATTGTGGCTATTTTCATAACCAACATTGGCCAATCCTGATGCCACACTTGCTCGTACACTCGCCGTTTGCCACAGTGGAACTATATCAGCATATATACTGTATCTCTGCACATATAAAAAGCTGCCGATATTAACTTATTAAGTGATATGGCTGCTCAAAAGATACACACCTAGTACAAAGTTCCCTGTCCTCACTGATAGAAGTATCCTATGTATGAGAGCTACATGTTCATTCTAGCAAAGTGTGGTAGAGACGTCATGTATTACTAGAACTTAAAATCCACTTCTTCCTCCATGCAAACCATGTTATTTTATTCAAACATTAGTTAATTAATGTATAATTATGACAGTATAATTTTACATTTCATGTATTAACAATTTATACATATTAGTCCCATTTCTCTGCACCATAACCGGGTTAAGTAGAATGATAAAAATCTAACCAGCTTTGCTGGATCCATCCAGCTACATCAGTGGTAATAATCTTTACCGAGGAAGGGAAATTCACTTCCAATAATGTAACAGAAGTTTTTCCTACTCCTTGGTTACCAGAGAAGGTAGATTTGCACAGGTACCTTCCTATGGCAAGAAATGTAAGTAAACCTTATCACATTATAGCAAGTATTTTCAAATACTCCTCATTTTTTATTGATATTCTCCTGTATAATTAACCATAAAAAGACCTTGAAGTTAGTTCTTTCATCTGAGCCAGTAGCAATCCTAGCTTCAATCCTCCATAAAATATTTTATATATCCCTCATATAATGGAAATGCAGTAATATCAGGATTTTAAATTATGTTCTTTTGCTATTATTGAAATAAAATAATCTATAAATAATTGTATGGAGATTAGCAGTTTTATGGGTCTCCAGAAGGATGGGCTGTATATTACAGCAGGAGTAGTTTACGACTGGACAGTGTAGTGCTCAATATGAAATGCTGAGTGGGTTTGGGTAAAAGTTATTTATATGTGAATTTTGAATAATTAAAAGGTGATGCTTAGATCATAGCTGTCATCTCAGTGACCAAATAATCATGTACTGTTGCAAGAAACTGTTCAACCTTGTATCAGAATAACCCCACTATCCTTGCCAATCCTTGCACTGGACTCAACCCTTATACACAGAATAATTGTACATGCAATGTAATTGTCAATTTACTTTCCAGAAGAAAAACATGATTGGAAGATCAAAAAAATCATTAGAAGCGCCATACACTTAATGGTCATAATAATCTATCTATCCTATGGTCAGATTTTTTTCCATCCAGACTGATCAGAATAAGTATGATTAAGTTCTTTGATTTTGCGCAAAATCAATCAATGACACAGTGGGGTTGATTTACTAAAATTGGAGCGTGTAAAATCTGGTGCAGCTGTACATGGTAGCCAATCAGCTTCTAAATTTAGCTTGTTCAATTAAGCTTTGACAAAAAAAAAAACCTGAAAGCTAATTTCTATGTTTCTATGCACAGCTGCACCAGATTTTACACTTACTAGTTTTAGTAAATCAACCCCAGGGGGTATCCTTTTGATAATTCATAGATTTTATTACATTGTTCAATTCTGTGAAGAATCATTCATTCAGATTAGTACATGTATGGCCACCATAAGGCTGACCATACTGTAGACAGGCAGAAGTTTTACTAAAATCAAGGGTAGGTGTTTTCTAGTCTGTAATGCTTTGTTGGAGCACTGAAATCATGCCAATGTTTAGTGGTGTGTAGAGTGAAAGTGTTCTCTGAAGAAAAGAGTACAATTAGTGCCCACCTACATGACAATTTTCCAATATCGTGAGATAAAACATTTGTTTGGTTGTCATAAGAGCCTTTTGCTCCCTAGTGAGGATCCAATCAGACTGATTCCAGAGGCATAAAATTCAGGAAGGAACATTGCTTGTATGGACTAGAAAACACCATGCTCTAATAGAAAAAATAAATAAATAGGAACAAAAGACCTTAAACAGTAATAGAAAATGTATAGAAATTAGTAACTTGCAGGTTAAAATACAGGTTAGTGATTTACTTCCACAAAGTCTGGATCACACAATACTGTGCAGCAGCTCTAAAATAAAAAAATGCTTATCTGCAGGAGTCTAATAACCACTTGCTTACTGGGCATTTATACACTCTTCCTGCCCAGGTCAATTTTCAGCTTTCCGCACTGTCGCACTTTGAATGACAATTGCATTGTCATGCAACATTGTACTCATATTAAATTCCTATCATTTTTTTGAAACAGATCGTGCTTTCTTTTGGTGGTATTTAATCACCACTGGGTTTTAATTTTAATTTTTTTTTTTCGCTAAACAAATGAAAACATATAAACATTTAAAAAAAAAAAATTCTTAGTTTCTGTTATAAAATTTTGCAAATAAGTAATATTTGTAAGTAATATAGGCTGCACTGCTGAGCACTGATAGGCAGCACTGGTGAGTCCTGATAAGGCAGCACAGATGAGGAGGCACTGATGAAGCTGCACTGATATGTGTCACTGATAGGCAGCACTGATGAGCACTGATAGGTGGCACTGATAAGCGGCACTGATAGGTGCCACTGATGGGCAGCACTGAAGGGCAGCATTGATGGCACTGATGGGGCTGCCCTGATTATTTGTGTGCATGTCCCTTGTCAGGATTGCAGGTTACCGGCTCTCCTCTCCTCATGCTGTGACAGGGTGTGAGGAGAGGAATAGCAATAACCGGCAATTCTGTTTACACTGCGGTCAGCTGTAATTGGACACAGCGATAGCAGAGTGCACCAGATGCGTGCCCCATGAGGCACATGAGGGGCATGGTTCCGGGAGGACATCCATGGATGCCCCCCCTGAACTAGAGAGACACGCTGTAGCCATGTTTCAGCTATGGCGCAGTTAGGAAGTGGTTAAAAGCAAACATGATAGTGATAATATTGTAATTTCCTAAACCGGTTGTCCCAGCAGCCCTTGCAGTTAACAAATCAATAGGTGTGTACCTAATCAATGCACCTAATCAATGGGAGTGAATTGGTGAATATGCATGGGTGTTTTATTATGGGTGGAATTTTGGTGTAACCATGTATGTACAACAACACTACTACCCATATAACTGGCCATACCCATTAGGGGGTTTACTAAAGCTGGAGAGTGCAACATCTGCTGCAGTTATGCACAGAAACCAATCAGCTTCCAGGTTTTATTGTCAAAGCTTAATTGAACAATCTTAGAAGCTGATTGGCTACCATTCACAGCTGCACCAGATTCTATGTGCACCAGTTTAATAAAGGGTGGGATAGTCAGAGTACAAAGTGAGTGGTTCTCCCACCTTTAGCACAGATTATATAACTAAACTGGAGTTGTCTTACTGGAGCAGCCATTTATGTCAGAGCTCAGCTAAGAAAAAGGAGAAAAAGATTGTTGATTGGATTGAAATGTCAATATGACATGGTGGAGGGGTTAACGAAAACAGATGCACACAGAATTTGTTGCAGCTGTGCATTGTAACCAGTCAGCTTCTAGGTTTTAGTCCTCGTTTACACTGAACGTGGGTTTGAAATTGCGCAAGTTCAGCTTCAAACCTACATTTCAGTGCGAGTTCGGGGGTGATTTGAAAGACATTTGTGCGGGTTCCTGCACAGATGTCTATTGAAATCGCCCCCGAAGTCACAAAAAGTAGTGCAGAAACGACTTTTGGAAACTGTTTTTGACTGGGATTTTTGGCATGGGATTTGACATGTCAATTCACGCCGATGTGAATAAGGGCTTATTGTCAAAGCTTAATTGAACAAACTGAAGTTAGAGAATATTTGGTTACAATGCACAGCTGCACCAGACTCTTTGTACACCAGTTTTAGTAAATCTCCCTCTCTGTTTTCTTAAAAAAGGACTGGATTGGCCATCCACATACATGCTTGTAGGCTACACGAATGCATATTTATGCAGCATTAGTTCAATGGGCCAGTAATGTCATCAGACTGACCACAGTCTGAGGTCTATGTGTGACACTTTTAGAATACTGTTTAGAATTCATGCACATTGACATTTGTAAGCAATTTATATGCATAGTGTAAACTTCCAGGTGCTTCTCAGTGCCCAAGGAGATGCAATTGGTGTGTACATCCTGCCATTCAAGTGAACTCTGGACTCTTGTAAACACCAATGCAATTACCTGCAAATACCCATGCAATATATTTCCTGATGTGGAAGGTTTTGTGTTCGGGAAACACAATGTATGTGTAAGTGCAGTTAAATGCAAACAGACATCAACGGAAATTTACATTAGGCATAGAAAAGGTTGGTATGCCAATAAAAGGGGGCAAAAGACTCAGATACGGGAATAACTCTTGATTCTTGTGGTTATTGAGCCAGCTGGGTGAAGGCTTGTGCCATTTCTTCCTGAGGATTTGGGATGTATGTGGTAAAACAAGCGGACTCCCATCGGCCTAGTTTCTTGATTACGTGGTCTGGTACTCCATGTTGGGAAGCAGCTGAGGCTGCTCCAATCCGAAAGGAATGTCTAGAGAACTGACTGGGGTTGAAGCCCAAGTTGCTTAGGAGGATCCTGACATGCTTGATAAGCTGGCTGCCACCCAGGGGGCTGGTTAGAAAGGATAGCAATGAGCTACCATCAGATTGGCTGGGGAGATGGGACAGTAGTCGTTCGAGCACCGTCACGTGGCACCAGGCGTTGTTAGTCTAAAACAGGTTGATGTCAACCCCAGGGCCGGTTTGTTGCATTTTGCAGACTGTGAGATGAAGGGTGTAATGGTTCGAAAGTGAGTCAGGTGGCATCGGAGCAGTGTCTGAATGCCGGAGCTGCTAACGGTATATTCACTAGGTCGTGGTAAACCATAGTAGGCCTGGTAGATGGCCACTTGGTTGACTAGGCTGGGCAAAGCCCCAATCAGAGAACGTGTAAGGATTTCAGACATATTTCTGAAGAGGGCACTTGTGATAGGTAGGCGTTTGCCACTGACTACGGGTTGGTGCTTCAGTATGCCCCATAGGAGGGACTTGACTGCATGGCCGAGAATACTGATGGTTTACTGGGGTCCTGTAATGACAGGAAATGCTGGATGCCGGCTAGGTATAGCCTGATAGTATTGTGAGAAAGGGGCCAGCTGCGTGTGGCAATATGATATCAAGGCAAGGACGTGTCTAATTTTGCCTATCGCTGCTCCGGGGCAAGAGGCCAAAAACTTGCGGTAAGTGTTCCAAGCAGTGCGATAGGCCTTCAGTATGTTGCATGCCAAGGAGTGGTTAATGAGCTGGGTTGCGTTGGCGAGATGTGACTTCAGTCTATCATCAGCAATTGTGGGACAGGAGTAGTTGTTGGGTCGGCTCCAGGCTCCTATTGGAAAAACAAAGTAAGGTTGAAACGGGACAGCGCATCAGCTGCGATTTTGCATTTGCCAGCAATATGTCTACAGAAGATATTAAACTGGTGACAGAGTGACAGCTGTGTGAGCCTGCACAGGAAAGACATGATGGGGAGTGACTTGGATCTACCTTTATTGATGATGCCGGCCGTGGCCTGATTGTCCATGGTGAAGAGCACCGTCTGTCCTGTCCAAGTGTGGCCCCAGACCTGGGCAGCTATCATGATGGGATACAGTTCGAAGAGTGATGAAGACTGGGTGAAAGCAGAAATTTAAGAGAATTTCTGGGGGCCAAGGTTCGGTGAACCAGTGATGGCCGACAATGGCCGCGAAGCCCGTGGAGGCTGCAGCATCGGTGACCACCCGTGGTGGCTTGGCTGACATTGCCGGAATGAACATTGAAATGCCGTTCTAGATGGTGAGGAACTTGTCTCACATAGCTAAGTCTGCTACTGCTGCTTGGTCTAGTTTGAGAACTTCGTCTGGATCTTGCACTGGTGTAAGAAAAACTAAAAGCTGTGATATAAAGGACCATCCTTGAGGAATAATCCTCATCACAAAGTTCAGCATCCCTAATAAGAATGCGACTGCCTCATGGTGCACCCTTGTGACTGGGTGAAGTCGTGGATTACTGTCCTGATATGGGCTATTTTTTCAGGAGGCACTCTAGCCTGTATGGCACGTGTGTCCAGAGTGACAGGTCTTCCATTTTATGCTCAGCTATGGGCACATTGAGATTGCTCAACACTATTCTCAACCTGTCTAGATCTGCTGGTTATGTGCCTGGTTGTTCGATGAGCAGGAAGTCATCGAGGTGGCAGATAACTGTCTGATGGTGGGCCTGGTGTGACTTTACCTGAAATGAACTGGCTCACCTCTGTCATGCGACTGACCCTGGTGAAGATGCTAACTGTACCCCTCCTATTTATTTTTATTTTTTTATTTTTTTGTTACCTGTGGAGATAAAGTCCAACCTGGTGCCAAATGGAAACCTGAACTAACCTCTTGGAGAAAGGCAGAGAAAAGATGAGGGGCCCACGTGCCACTGGAGATGAATGGCCAACTGGGTGCTGCTGCTTGTTTGTGTGGCTGATTGTTTGCCACTGAGGTGTGTTTGCAAGTTAGTTAGCACGTAGTATGCGGGTTTGCACGTAGATGCGTACCGCAAAGTGTTTTATACTACTGGAGACTATATTGCGTGGTTGCAAGGGTGTCAGTGAGTGTCAGGTTGCTGGAACGATATTGCGTGGTTGCAGGGATCTCGATGATTATGAAGGTTTGTTTTTAAAATGACATTGCGTGGTTGCAAGGGTCTCAGTCTGGTTTGATGAGACAATATTGTGTGGTTGCAAGGGTCTCGATGAGTATGAGGTTGTGTGAGATGATATTGCGTGATTGCAAGGATCTCAGTCAGATTTCTGAGATGATATTGCGTGGTTGTAAGGGTCTCAGTGAGTGTCAGGCTGCTGAGATGATATTGCGTGATTGCAATGGTCTCGATGAGTATAAGAGGTTTTTTTTTTTAATGATGATATTGTGTGGATGCAAGGGTCTCGATGAGTGGGGGGTTGCTGAGATGATATTGCATTTTGCAAGGGTCTCAAATGAGTGTCAGGCTGCTGAGACAATATTGCATGACTGCAAGGGTCTCAATGGGTGTCGGGTTTGCAGAAACGATATTGCGTTTGCAAGAGTCTTGATGAGTGTAAGGCTGCTGAGACAATATTGCGTTTGCAATGGTCTTAACAAGAGTGTCAGGCTTCTAAGATGATTTGTCTGACTGCAGGGGTCTCAATGAATGTCAGGTTGCTAGGGTGAGACTGAGTGGTCACAAAGGTCTTGATGAGTGGGAGGTTGCTCGAGACAGTATTGCATGGTTGCAAGGGTCTTGATGAGTGTTAGGTTGCTGAGACGGTATTGTGTTTGCAAGGGTCTCAACAAGGGTATCAGGCTGCTGAGACGATTTTGCGTGGTTGCAAGGGTCTCAACAGGAGTCAGGTTGCTGGACCAACATTGCGTGGTGACAAAGGGGGTTTTATTTATTTATTTATTTATTTATTATTTATTTTTATTTATTTTTTTATTATTTATATATATCTTTTGACAAATGAAAGGGTGCTGAGACGATGTTGCGTTTTTGCAAGGGTCTCAACAAGGGTGTCAGGCTGCTGAGACAATTTGCATGGTTGCAAGGGTCTCAACAGGTGTTAGTTGCTAGGCCGAGATTGCATGGTGGCAAAGGTTTTTCTTCTTTTTGATGAGGGAGAGGTTTGCTGAGACAAAGTTGCATTTTTGCAAGGGTCTCAACAAGGGTGTCAGGCTGCTAAAATTATTTGCATGGTTGCAAGAGCCTAAACAGGTGTCAGGTTGCTGGGCCAAAATTGCATGGTGACAAAGGGTTTTTTTTTTTTTTTTTTAATAATTGAGAGGTTGCTGAGACTATATTGCAAATTTGCAAGGGTCCCAACAAGAGTGACAGGCTGATGACACAGTTTTGCATGGCTGCTGGGTTACTGAGAAAAGGATAGAAACACCTGGTTTGTTTGGCGGCTTGCCGTAACCTTAAGTGAGCAGTATTAGGGATAAGGACAACGTCCGTTTGATTAGTAGGTTCCGTAGGAGGAACTAACGAACCATATGGGAGACAATGAATGGTAACAAATTGATAGGACATAAAGAATGTGGTAACAATTATTATTATGCACATACATTTTGGGGTCAGGTCAGATGCCCCAGTAGAAGTCCTAGTAGGACGAAACGCATATGGCTTGGCTTTGCCGCCCCCAACATTGCTTTTTTTTATTTTTATCTGTGATCACATTTTATCTGTATGCTGGTTTTTATGAAAATAAACACCCAATTTTTTTGATCTGCACCATTGGAAGCCTTTTCTTTTTTGCATATCCTTTGCATTATGAGCCTGCCCGACCCTTCCATCCGGTCATCCATGGCCCAGTGGCTGGCTCTATCGGTGTGACTCCATTGGAAGAATACTGGAACCTCAAAGACATCGCTGACTGCTCCTGTTACTCTGTTGGATACTTCAGGATCCTCCGAACTGTTCCTGCCATATCGAGGTTTCAGTTACCCATGCCTGTCTGACCTGGTGTTGCTGAAATCCAGGTCCATTGGTTCTGGTAAGACTGCCCACTCTCATTTTCTATTGTTGTCATCTGTTACCGATACTAACCCTGGTGTTCCTGGCTCCTTATATGAAGAAACCTTCGTATGTGGGGCCCCCACCTCTTTATATGAACAATCCTTCATTTGCGGTGTACCCACCATCGCTTGGGATTGACCCACTTGGGATTTATTATTTGTTTTCTATTGTATCACAATTGGGACATATTCACGTTTAGATTGTATCACACATGTATATGTTTATTCATGTATTTGCACTGTTTTTTTAGCACTGTTTTTTCACTAGCACTACATTTTCACCCACTTCCATTCATGAATTTTGTCACATTCGTATGTAGCTGCTTTTGTGACAGGATAGCGCAATCATTTTTTGCACCTTTATATGTATATATTTATATATATATATATATATATATATATATATATATATATATATATATATATATATATCATAAATTATATGTATAAATATATATAATTATATATAATATAACCCCAAACTACTGATAAAGAAATATGAAATAATATATAATAAATCTGCTTTTTTTCTGGTTTCTATTGTAACCACTTTAGCAGCTAGAAGCTGAAGGTTCCAGCCTTGCAGGAGATAAGTGCCTAGGCTGTGCAGAATAAAGATATTCTGAGTGATACATCAGAGCTGGGTAAGTAATAGCACAAAAAAGACGATTTACAACTGAAGGCTGAAGTAAAATGTAGTTGCAACCACTTTCCTCAAGATGGAACTTTCCTACCAAGTAAAATATCGATGTTAAACTCTAATTCTTCACAACAAGTTAGTGTGAAAGTGAAAATATATATTAGCTGAGGGATGCATACCCCGGCTATTGTTAATAATACAGACGATTGAACAAATACTCTCTAATATTCTATGATAGGCAATGTGAGCCAGGAGATTGTGGGCATGGTCCATAGATTAATTAGCATGCAGGAATAACCATACCTTGTAATGACGGTGAGCAGATGTTCACAAAATCAAATCTCTTTAATTATGACAAGGGGCACTCCATCGGGTCCCTCTAAATGCTGCCATCTCAGCCATAAGTTTCCATTATAATGGAGGCATAGCATCCAGTATATGGGTTTAGCGCTGATCACAATTGATGGACGTGTCAGCGGGATGATTATCAGCTCGTTAAGCTTGAGCTGTCATTGTGTTGTGTGAGTGTAGAGAATGTTGAGAGTGTAGGGAAGGCTATGAGTGTAGGGGCTATAGAGTGTAGGGAGTGCTGTGAATGTTGTGAATGTAGGGAGTGTTGTGAGTGTAGGGAGTGCTGTGAGTGTAGGGAGTGCTGTGAGTGTTGTGAGTGTATGAGTGTAGGGACTATAGAGTGTAGGGAGTGTTGTGAGTGTAGGGAGTGCAGTGAATGCTGTGAGTGTAGGGAGTGCTGTGAATGCTGTGAGTGTAGGGACTGCTGTGAATGTTGTGAGTGTAGGGAGTGCTGTGAGTGTTGTGATTGTAGGGACTATAGAGTGTAGGGAGTGCGGTGAATGCTGTGAGTGTAGGGAGTGCTGTGAATGCTGTGAGTGTAGGGAGTGCTGTGAATGTTGTGAGTGTAGGGAGTGCTGTGAATGTTGTGAGTGTAGTGAGTGTGGAGACTATAGAGTGTATGTAGGGAGTGCTGTGAGTGTAGGGACTATATAGTGTAGGGAGTGCTGTGAGTGTAGGGACTATAGAGTGTAGGGAGTGCTGTGAATGTTGTGAGTGCAGGAAGTGCTGTGAATGTTGTGAGTGTAGGGAGTGCTGCGAATGCTGTGAGTATAGGGAGTGCTGTGAATGTTGTGAGTGTAGGGAGTGCTGTGAATGTTGTGAGTGTAGGGAGTGTTGTGAATGTTGTGAGTGTAGGGAGTGTAGAGGGTGTTGTGAATGCTGTGAGTGTAGGGAGTGCTGTGAATGTTGTGAGTGTAGGGAGTGCTGTGAGTGTAGGGAGTGCTGTGAGTGTAGGGAGTGCTGTGAGTGTTGTGAGTGTAGGGAGTGCTGTGAGTGTAGTGAGTGTAGGGAGTGTTGTGAGTGTAGGGAGTGCTGTGAATGTTGTGAGTGTAGGGAGTGCTGTGAGTGTAGGGAGTGCTGTGAGTGTTGTGAGTGTAGGGACTATAGAGTGTAGGGAGTGTTGTGAGTGTAGGGAGTGCGGTGAATGCAGTGAGTGTAGGGAGTGCTGTGAGTGTAGGGAGTGCTGTGAATGCTGTGAGTGTAGGGAGTGCTGTGAATGTTGTGAGTGTAGTGAGTGTGGAGACTATAGAGTGTATGTAGGGAGTGCTGCAAGTGTAGGGACTATAGAGTGTAGGGAGTGCTGTGAGTGTAGGGAGTGCTGTGAGTGTAGGGACTATATAGTGTAAGGAGTGCATGTGAGTGTAGGGACTATAGAGTGTAGGGAGTGCTGTGAATGTTGTGAGTGTAGGGATTGCTGTGAATGCTGTGAGTATAGGGAGTGCTGTGAATGTTGTGAGTGTAGGGAGTGTTGTGAATGTTGTGAGTGTAGGGAGTGCTGTGAATGTTGTGAGTGTAGGGAGTGCTGTGAATGTTGTGAGTGCTGTGAGTGTAGGGGGTGTTGTGAATGCTGTGAATGTAGGGAGTGCTGTGAATGCTGTGAGTGTAGGGAGTGCTATGAATGTTGTGAGTGTAGGGAGTGCTGTGAATGTTATCAGTGTAGGGAGTGCTGTGAATGCTGTGAGTGTAGGGAGTGCTGTGAATGCTGTGAGTGTAGGGAGTGCTGTGAATTTTGTGAGTGGAGGGAGTGCTGTGAGTGCAGGGAGTGCTGCGAATGCTGTGAGTGTAGGGAGTGCTGCAAATGTTGTGAGTGTAGGGAGTGCTGCGAATGTTGTGAGTGTAGGGAGTGCTGCAAATGTTGTAAGTGTAGGGAGTGCTGCGAATGCTGTGAGTGTAGGGAGTGCTGCGAATGTTGTGAGTGTAGGGAGTGCTGCGAATGTTGTGAGTGTAGGGAGTGCTGTGAATGCTGTGAGTGTAGGGAGTGCTGTGAATGCTGTGAGTGTAGGGAGTGCTGCGAATGTTGTGAACGTAGGGAGTGATGCGAATCCTGTGCGTGTAGGGAGTGCTGTGAATGTTGTGAGTGTAGGTAGTGCTGTGAGTGCAGGTAGTGCTGTGAATGCTGTGAGTGTAGGGAGTGCTGCAAATGTTGTGAGTGCAGGGAGTGCTGCGAATGTTGTGATTGTAGGGAGTGCTGCAAATGTTGTGATTGTAGGGAGTGCTGCAAATGTTGTGAGTGTAGGGAGTGCTGCAAATGTTGTGAGTGTAGGGAGTGCTGTGAATGTTGTGAGTGTAGGGAATGCTGTGAATGTTGTGAGTACTGTGAGTGTAGGGAGTGCTGTGAATGCTGTGAGTGTAGGGACTATAGAGTGTAGGGGGTGCTGTGAATGCTGTGAGTGTAGGGAGTGCTGTGAATGTTGTGAGTATAGGGAGTGCTGTGAATGTTGTGAGTGTAGGAAGTGCTGTGAATACTGTAAGTGTAGGGAGTGCTGTGAAAGTTGTGAGTGTAGGGAGTACTGTGAGTGTAGGGAGTGCTGCGAATGTGTGAGTGTAGGGAGTGCTGTGAATGTTGTGAGCATAGTGAGTGATGTGAATCCTGTGAATGTAGGGAGTGCTGTGAATGTTGTGAGTGTAGGGAGTACTGTGAGTGTAGGGAGTGCTGTGAATGTTGTGAGTATAGGGAGTGCTGTGAATGTTGTGAGTGTAGGGAGTGCTGTGAATGTTGTGAGTGTAGGGAGTGCTGTGAGTGTAGGAACAATAGAGTGTGAGAGTGTTGTGAGTGTAGGGAGTGCTGTGAATGTTGTGGGTGTAGGCAGTGCTGTGAATGTTGTGAGTGTAGGGAATGCTGCGAATGTTGTGAGCGTAGGGAGTGATGCGAATCCTGTAAGTGTAGGGAGTGTTGTGAATGTTGTGAGTGTAGGGAGTACTGCGAGTTTAGGGAGTGCTGCAAATTTTGTGAGTGTAGGGAGTGCTGTGAATGTTGTGAGCATAGAGAGTGATGCGAATCCTGTGCGTGTAGGCGTGTAGGGAGTGCTGTGAATGTTGTGAGTGTAGGGAGTACTGTGAGTGTAGGGAATGCTGCGAATGTTGTGAGTGTAGGGAGTGCTGTGAATGTTGTGAGTATAGGGAGTGCTGTGAGTGTAGGAACAATAGAGTGTGAGAGTGTTGTGAGTGTAGGGAGTGCTGTGAATGCTGTGAGTGTAGGGAGTGCTGTGAATGATGTGAGTGTAGGGAGTGCTGTGAATGTTGTGGGTGTAGGCAGTGTTGTGAATGTTGTGAGTGTAGGGAATGCTGTGAATGTTGTGAGCGTAGGGAGTGATGTGAATCTTGTGCGTGTAGGGAGTGCTGTGAATGTTGTGAGTGTAGGGAGTGCTGTGAGTGCAGGCAGTGCTGCGAATGCTGTGAGTGTAGGGAGTGCTTGCGAATGCTATGAGTGTAGAGAGTGTTGTGAATGTTGTGAGTGTAGGGAGTGCTGTGAATGTTGTGAGTGTAGGGAGTGCTGCGAATGTTGTGAGTGTAGGGAGTGCTGTGAATGTTGTAAGTGTAGGGAGTGCTGTGAATGTTGTGAGTGCTGTGAGTGTAGGGAGTGCTGCGAATGTTGTGAGTGTAGGGAGTGCTGTGAATGTTGTGAGTGTAGGGAGTGCTGTGAATGCTGTGAGTGTAGGGAGTGCTGTGAATGTTGTGAGTGTAGGGAGTGCTGCGAATATTGTGAGTGTAGGGAGTGCTGTGAATGTTGTGAGTGTATTGAGTGCTGTGAATATTGTGAGTGTAGGGACTATAGAGTGAAGGGAGTGCTCTGCGTGTATTGAGTGCTGTGAATATTGTGAGTGCTGTGAGTGTAGGGGGTGCTGTGAGTGTAGGAAGTGCTGTGAATGTTAGGAGTGTAGGGACTATAGAGTGTAGGGAGTGCTGTGAATGTTGTGAGTGCTGTGAATGTTGTGAGTGCTGTGAGTTTGGGGAGTGCTGTAAGTGTAGGGAGTGCTGTGAATGTTGTGAGTGTAGGGAGTGCTGTGAGTGTAGGGAGTGCAGTGAGTGTATTGAGTGGTGTGAATATTGTGAGTGTAGGGACTATATAGTGAAAGGAGTGATCTGAGTGTATTGAGTGCTGTGAATGTAGGGAGTGCTGTGAGTGTAGGGAGTGCTGTGAATGTTGTGAGTGTAGGGACTATATAGTGTAGGGAGTGCTGTGAATGTTGTGAGTGTAGGGAGTGCTGTGAATGTTGTGAGTGTAGGGACTATAGAGTGAAAGGGGTGCTCTGAGTGTATTGAGTGCTGTGAATGTTGTGAGTGCTGTGAGTGTAGGGAGTTCTGTGAATGTATTGAGTGCTGTGAATATTGTGAGTGTAGGGAGTGCTGTGAGTGTATTGAGTGCTGTGAATATTGTGAGTGTATTGAGTGCTGTGAATGTTGTGAGTGCTGTGAGTGTAGGGAGTGCTGTGAATGTTTTGAGTGCTGTGAGTGTAGGGAGTGCTGTGAATATTGTGAGTGTAGGGAGTGCTTTGAGTGTATTGAGTGCTGTGAATATTGTGAGTGTAGGGAGTGCTTTAAGTGTATTGAGTGCTGTGAATATTGTGAGTGTAGGGAGTGCTGTGAATGTTGTGAGTGCTGTGAATATTGTGAGTGTAGGGAGTGCTGTGAGTGTAGGGAGTGCTGTGAATATTGTGAGTGTAGGGAGTGCTGTGAATGTTGTGAGTGCTGTGAGTGTAGAGAGTGCTGTGAATATTGTGAGTGTAGGGAGTGCTGTGAGTGTATTGAGTGCTGTGAATATTGTGAGTGTAGGGAGTGCTGTGAATATTGTGAGTGTAGGGAGTGCTGTGAATGTTGTGAGTGCTGTGAGTGTAGAGAGTGCTGTGAATATTGTGAGTGTAGGGAGTGCTGTGAGTGTATTGAGTGCTGTGAATATTGTGAGTGTATTGAGTGCTGTGAATATTGTGAGTGCTGTGAGTGTAGGGAGTGCTGTGAATATTGTGAATGTAGGGAGTGCTGTGAGTGTATTTCGTGCTGTGAATATTGTGAGTGTAGGGAGTGCTGTGAGTGTATTGAGTGCTGTGAGTGTAGGGAGTGCTGTGAATGTTGTGAGTGTAGGGAGTGCAGTGAGTGTATTGAGTGCTGTGAATGTTGTGAATGTTGTGAGTGTAGGGAGTGCTGTGAATATTGTGAGTGTAGGGCGTGCTGTGAGTGTAGGGAGTGCTGTGAATGTTGTGAGTGCAGTGAGTGTATTGAGTGCTGTGAATATTGTGAGTTTAGGGAGTGCTGTGAGTGTAGGGAGTGCTGTGAATGTTGTGAGTGTAGGGAGTGCAGTGAGTGTATTGAGTGCTGTGAATATTGTGAGTGTAGGGAGTGCTGTGAGTGTAGGGAGTGTTGTGAATATTGTGAGTGTAGGGAGTGCTGTGAATGTTGTTAGTGTAGGGAGTGCAGTGAGTGTATTGAGTGCTGTGAATGTTGTGAGTGTAGGGAGTGCTGTGAATATTGTGAGTGTAGGGAGTGCTGTGAGTGTATTGAGTGCTGTGAATATTGTGAGTGTAGGGAGTGCTGTGAGTGTATTGAGTGCTGTGAATATTGTGAGTGTAGGGAGTGCTGTGAGTGTATTGAGTGCTGTGAATATTGTGAGTGTATTGAGTGCTGTGAATATTGTGACTGTAGGGAGTGCTGTGAATATTGTGTGTGTAGGGAGTGCTGTGAGTGTATTGAGTGCTGTGAATATTGTGAGTGTAGGGAGTTCTGTGAGTGTATTGAGTGCTGTGAATATTGTGAGTGTATTGAGTGCTGTGAATATTGTGACTGTAGGGAGTGCTGTGAATATTGTGAGTGTAGGGAGTGCTGTGAGTGTATTGAGTGCTGTGAATATTGTGAGTGTAGGGAGTGCTGTGAATATTGTGAGTGTAGGGAGTGCTGTGAGTGTATTGAGTGCTGTGAATATTGTGAGTGTAGGGAGTGCTGTGAGTGTATTGAGTGCTGTGAATATTGTGAGTGTAGGGACTATAGAGTGAAGGGAGTGCAGTGTCTCTATGAAGAACCTGCATTTTGATTTCAGACGATCAGAAAACCTATGTTTCTCGCTTCTCCTGGCAAGCTTGCTGTACTACATGTACTAATTAATAATTGAGCAACGAGCAGCCCTGTGTGCGGTAATTGGCAGCATTGTTGAGCATTGTGAAATTCATAGAGCTTTCCAAACACAGAGAGATAAGCAGTTTGTGTAGAGATGATAATGAGGCAGTAGATGATTGTGTGTAAAGAGGATCTCTGTCACATACCATGCTTGTGGTGTGTGTGCATTCATCCCCTGTTGTTGCCATCTGAAGCAGAGGGGATGCTTGCCTTGCCTGTGGTCAGGGTGAGCGTCTGCTAAGAGGTGGATTAGGAGTGTTAGGAAGACCAATAGCTGCCAGTGGGAGTATTTGCTATTCACATGGAAGAGACTCGGCGTTCTGCTGTGGACTGCTTAGCCGCTTTCAGCACCGCGGACAGCTACAAGTGCGGCACTGCCAGCCAGCCGGGCGATGCAGCTCCAGGACAAGGGACGGTAAGTGCACACGGGCTCTCATTACTGTAAAGTCTCCCTCCATCCATAGCCTTGTAATATAGCAACTCATCCCGATGACTTCTGTGTCTGAGATGCTGCTGTGCTTTCTGCATTCTGTGCATTTAAGAAGTATTTCATCAGGTGCACTGTCCCTATAATGACCATAGTGCACTTTAGCTTGTGTTTGCTCCTATGGGGGTGTCTGGATAGCTCAGATCCCATCCCCCCCCCCCCCCCAAAAAAGTGGGATCCCCTAAAAGGGATTTCTTCTGTAATGGGGAGGGAGCGTGCACCAGTCTTTATTATGGATAGCTGTCTGGATAGCTCAGCCCCCCCCCCCCAAAAAAAGTGGGATCCCCTAAAAGGGACTCTAATAGGGGAAGAAGAGTGGCTCCAGTCTTTATTATGGCACTGGCTGGATCGTTTAGGGGCTCCCCCCAAAAAAGTGGGATCCCCTAAAAGGGACTCTAATAGGGGAAGGAGAGTGGCACCAGTCTTTATTATAGCACCGTCTGGATAGTTTAGGGGCTCCCCCCCCAAAAAAAGTGGGATCCCCTAAAAGGGGCTCTAATGGGGGGGGGGCACCAGTCTTTATTATAGCACTGTTAGCATATTAAATATAGCAAACACATTGTGTTGGGGGAATTCCTCCATGGAGTCATCCAGCCATGGCACTATTCTGTTTACCATCTTCTGGGCTGGAGTTTTCCTGCACCACATAGCCCCTCCTTTGCAGGCTTGTTAAATATCCCCTAAAGTGGTGCTGATGTTGACACCTCTGAGGAGTACGCAAGCAGTGGGGAGTCTTTTAGGCACTTTGCATGTTCATTCTTGCCTCTTTTTTTGTAGCTTACACGTTTCTCTTTTATTTTCTGAATCGATGTGTATATGTTTCTCTAAACAAAAATCATCCAAGACCTCCTGTTTTGTTTCAATCATTCCTTTTACCTTTTTTTTCCCTCCTTCTTAAGGGCTCTCAAATATATATATTTTTTTGCTTACAGTGTTGAACTGTGGAAGTGTAGTACATTGTAATTTGACGTTTCAGTTTTACAACACAGTTTTGTTTTTTTTTTTCTTGTTTACGGTTACTAGACCATTGATTCACATTCGATTTGTAAGACTATGGTATTAATTTGAGAACTTTTTGAAATAATAAAAAAAAATAATATAAAAAAAAAATCATCCAAGACTGCTATTTTAAAACTGCTTTATTAATTGGCTTTTTAATAGGTGAAACACCTCCTAGGAAGCAGATAGCACCTCTTAATCATTCAGCCCTTGAGTCTCAGTGTGTGCAAGCTGAGAACTAGAGACATTGAAGTTTGATTTTCTTTTATATCCAGAGGAAAGAGAATGCCTCCAGCTCTCCCTCTCGTATGCCATACCCTCTTTTACATAGTCCCCACTATCATGAAAGTTAAACTGATTTTTTTTTCGGGGGGGGGGGGGGGGGGGTATAGGCTATAGAAAGCTTTTTTTAGCAAAACTGAAAAAAAAAAAAAAAAAAAAAAAAAAGATCCATCTGCTCAGCAGACTAGCAAGAAATTCCCTGGAGGCTTGTTCAGCTGTTGGAAATATAATAGAACCACACAAGACGCTGAAAGTCTGACACATACGATTTGGTGCAAATTAAATTCTTTATGTATTTCATTTTTTTGTAGGTCTTCCACACAAATCATTTGATGTGTTGATCACACCATTGACACAAATTGTATCACCTACGTACGATCCACTGACGTGTTGCACTATCTATAAGAAGGGATGTGCTTAGAAAGGGGGCAACTCTTTTTTTTTTTTAACTGTTCACATTTGCAAGGATAATTCCCTGCCCATAGCCTGGTTTGCCCACAGCCTGGTTTGCCCATAGCCTGGTTTGCCCATAGCCTGGTTTACTGCAGGAAACATTTGTCGGTGTGATTTCTAAAGTTAATAGGTGGCACACAATGAAGAGTAATCAAAATCGATTAGCAATGTAGAGAGCACACGAGGAAGGGTGCCCCTGACATTCAGCCCTCCAATACCTGTGACCTTTACAATAGGTCTTATTGGAAGAATATTACAGTTTCTCAAGTGAAAGATAGTGCAGGGTATTAAAATGTCGGGAATAATGGGGACATAAAATGCTCACAATGATCTTTAGAGAACGAGCTGAACCATTTAATAGGATTGATGGTTTAACATGCAGTAGTGGATAGATTTTTGTATGTGCATGCAATTGGAAAGGGAAGATGTGAGCATTCCCCTTTTCTGTATGGACAAAAGAACAGAGCATAGAGAGGCTGTGAAATCCTGCTCATTTTGATGGGTTAATGCTAACATTTTCTGACAAGTTCTCTGCTTTGATATCAGGAGTGTGGAATAAAAAGTGAACAAGACCCTCTTTGTGAAGACTTATAGTCTGTGCTTTCCAACAGGCAGTCTGTCAGGTAAATTAGTCAAAGTCTGAGTGGTAGTCTTTCCAGAGAAATAGATTAAGGATTTGATGATATAGGCTAGTCCAGGACTTTAAAAGTACTCAGACACACTCCTTAGACTTTCTACATGGCTAGATCAATAGATATAGAACACTCCCCCCCCCCCCCCCCAGAAAACCCTTATTGTATGCAATGGATGAGTGATATTGGCAGTTTACAAGCCCAGTGAACTAATGGCACAGATAATGGAAGTGATCCCTGTTAAGTAAGTGTCCCTTGTAATTAACATTCTAAGCTACCAATAAGGGAATCATTCAGTTTGTTGTAACCTATATTTACAAGTGTGGATTTACATTGGCACATACAAACCCCCAATGATTTATAGGAGAGCTCAATCCATAGAAGGGAGGAGGGCAAGAGAGCAGATCAGTGTATGGGAGTTTGGAGTGATCAGCATGCCTGCACTGACATTAGGTGCCATTTTATATCAGTAACTGGGTGAACTGTGTTTGTCTTACAACAATACCCAACATTCTATATTCAGCACATGAATATTCATTGTTGTACTTTAATAATACACTTCTTTCTACAGAATCATTCACATAACATTCATCGTTGTACTTTAATAATAGGCTTCTTGCTACAAAATCATTCACATATGCAAAACGCACATTTATTTATACTATCAGCAATGGTTTGGATTCCACCGTTTTTATAAAGGCAGCACCTAGTTGTTTATTATGAGTAACTAATTTGATTTTATCATTGTGAATTATGACATTTATTGCAGAAAATAAATACCAGCTTTGGTGTGCTGTTGGGTTATTTTTTTATAAGCACACTTGCATAAAATATGCATGAATTGAAATGCAGATGGAGGCTAGATAGTAGCATGGTGCCAAGGGAAAAATTGTGTAGTAACCCATAGCAACTAATCACAAAATAGCTTTCCCCAGCTTAACGCAGACGGTTTAATGATGACTTATTTCTAATTGGTTGTTATGGCTTACTGCACAGCAGCACTCTCACTCTTTCAGCAGCACATTATTGAATGATACATGTTTACTATTAGCTATATTTTCTATTATAGCTAAAATGTTACTTCTTACATAGAAATGTTTCAATTTATAAAGTTCTCTATAAATACCTGCCAGAATAAAGTGGCTAGGGAAAGGATTTCCATTTTAGTCTATATTTTGTTAACTATATTTTATTCAACCACAAATAAGTTAATTGGTCTGGTTGACCTTTAATAATTTTCTTCTGTGTCTAGTACCTCTATCAGTATTGCAAAATTCTTAAGCTGAATTGTAGTTTTACTTCCAGTTATTCCATATTTTGTACACTTGTACATGAACCCAGTTGGATCCATGTACAGTAAATAGCATTATCAACATGTTTGAATATATTAAAAAGCATTTTTTTTGTATATAGTTTAAAAATATAAATGTACATGAAGGACATTTATTTTCACATTATTTGTGGAGTTTCTGCTACCTGGTTGTGCCTTGCTGAATGTCTTATCTCAAAGAAAATCTACCAGTCAGGGTATGTCTGATTATGAAAACAATCAACAATTTATGAAACAAAAACAAAAAAAAACACAATAGCTTTTGTGCAGACTCTAATGATGTGAAGCAACCACAGTGCTCATGGCAGTTAGGTCACACCAAAGAGTTTGGAAACATCAATGTTTATTGCATGGCAAGAAATATGTTCTTTTCAGCAAAATGATATTATAATCTGGAAATGCTGACATTTACAGTAGATATGTGAATGTTGGCATGTTTAAGGTGCTCTATGGTTTGGTTCCCTAGTTCCTGTGAACTTGTAAAATACGCTAATATGGAGTTATAAGTGACATCAGCTAATTTCTCTGATAAATATGCTGCTTTTGAATAAACATCATGCAACATAAACCTGCTATACATGCATATGAACTGCATATAACTGAAAATGTTAAGTGTAGCTGCGTGGTGAAAGGAGGCTGCCGCTACTAATTTGTTTTTCTGAAATTTTAGCTTCCTTGTTATTAATCCATTGTCTTCAAAATTCTCTGAATACCTGACCTAGAACAAGCATTCAAATAGAGTTCTGATTATGCTTAGACTTCGTTGGCTGTCTGCTTGTTCCAGATTAGTGACTCAAAGAACACTCAGGGTCCATTTACATCTGTTAACACATACAGGTTAAAGGAGAAGTATGGCCAAAGCTTTTTTGGCCATCCTTCTCGTCTGGGTCTCAGGAGTGCACTTAGTTCTGCATGTGACCCAGATTCAGCCAACAGTGGGCTAAAATATGCTGGCGACTGATGTCACATAGCTGGTCCAGGCTCTGCAGAGATACTGACAATAATTTTGGGATCCACCCAGATGCCTGACCAGCAACTGTCTTGACCTCTCAGTGTGCCGCTGAGAATCTGAGCTAGCCGCTCCTGCCCCCTCTACAGTCTGGAACACCAGTGAAGGGGCTTAAGGGCTTGAGGGGCAGAGCACAGAGAGGTGATTGACAATCACTGCTTTATGCTCAGAGGGGAGCTGAGAACTGAACAATCAGCACTCTTTGATTGCTCATTTTTGGGTGTAGAGCCTGCGGGGGACAGCTGCAACATCGGATCGATGCTGCATCCACCTAGGTGAATATGGATGTTTATTATTTTGAAATCCCACACTTCTCTTTTAATGTGTTTTGCAGTAGGCATCCCATTCATTTTTAATGGAAACCTTTGTTCAGGTTTCCATTAAAGCATATTTTTTAGTCTACAATAAATATAATGCTATAGCAGAGTCTTTGCGCTGAAGGTTCCTGTTTATAGGCATTTTCTTACCACCTAAGTCACTCTTTAGTCAATTATGGTGAAATGCATTGTGTGCAATGTCTAGATTTTATGCATTCAACTTGTGGTCTGACTTGGCTGCATTTCTTGCTACTGGCCCAAAATTATTGGAGGATGATATTTTTTTTTTTTATACAATTCAACCAAAGAATAACATGCAATTACTTGGAAATAATTATTACTTATCTTTGTGCCTAAAACATTGGGCCTGTCCTTGTTAGGTGCAGTTATATCATTTATGAAAATCCTGGTATTCTTTATACTGCAGTTGAGTATGCACTTAAATGTAGTGCACCAGGAATTAGTGAAAGTGACATTCTGATTACCGTATATCAACCAAAAAAAGAAAGAGTTCTAGTCTTTCCAGAATCTCTTATAAATCCCATTTCCCAAAGTTCCAATCTGAAAATAGCAGTGTCAACGGTTTTTGTGACCTTCCATTTTTTAGAAGTTCTTCATTATAGCAGCCAAGCTATAGAAACATTTCACGTATTTCTGCAACCACCTTGCCATTTAGTACATTTTTTGACCATTCTTTACAGCTTTTAAAACGTGATATGATATACTATATACTCCAATTTAGAACTGTCTGCTCATGATTGGGGTCACTTTTTGCACGGAATAGAGCATAACAGTATAGATGGTAAAATACAAAGGTTTGTTATAGAAGAAATCATTGATAGTCAGATACAAATGGAATATTTAGGCAATGCATGCTAACACTTTTGTCAAACAACTTGTCCCATTTTGTTAATTTTCTACAATTTCAGGAAGTTCAAATTTGCAGCTGATTTACTTTTTTAATCTATATAACACAGCAGATATTATACATTGCAAGCATGGGTGAGACATGCAAACTCCATGCAGTTAGAATCTGTTTCGGAAATTGAGCCCAACAGTTTAGCTTGCACGCTGCCCTACATTTAATAATATTTTATCAGGATTGACAACACACTGCATATTCCAGAACAGTATCATTTTTTTCTTTCAAATGACTGACATCATTGATTAGATAAAACAATATATTTCTATAGAATGGTGGCTAGTGTGGGTGAATGTTACAGTATTAGGTTAAATATATAACATTGTGTTTATACATGGAGGGCTCCTTCTTCTTTACAGCTTTCTTCAACAACACTAAAACAGAAGGTGCCATAACCACCTATTTTCCACTGCTGATTGCTCATTTATGAGAGTATGGATGTAGACAGTGTTTTCTATATTCTCTTAGCTTGCTCTGTAGCACTACCTTCTTTGTAAAATACACCGACTTTAAAGAGTATGCCTGCACACAATAGAAAAATTATGCAGTGCATCTTTGCAATATATGCAACTTTCCCTGTATTTTGTCTTTGTAAAGCACTGCACATATAGAAAAATATAGGGTTGCACCGATATGGCGAGTACGAGTACCAATACTTTCAGTCAAGTACTTGCTGATATCGAGTTCTGATAATTTGCAGTGCAATTTGCATCAATACAAAAAAAATTGGCGCAAATCACACTGCAAATAAGTGTGTGTGTAGAGGGATTAAGGTGCCGTCTAGTGTGTTTAAACAATGTTAAAACTCACAGTACATATCTGGTAGAAAATCAGGGCCGCTGGAGGTGTTAACAGAGCTGGAGGAGAAGTTCCGGGACCCCGTGGGTATAGGGCGAAAGTGATGTCATCTTGGGGGCGGACTACCTTTACATCTCCAGCTTTATGAGCACCTTTAGTGGCCCTGATTTCCTACCAGATATGTACTGTGAGTTCTAAACTGCCCACTAGATGGCGCTTTAATTTAATGCAATTCTTTGCAGTGCAATTTGCCCACATTAATTTTGTATTAAAGCAAATTGCACCTCAAAGTATCGGCTTCAGTATCGGGAGCATTTGGGCGAGTACCGATACTCGCTCAAATGCCCGGTATCGGCACCAATGCCAATACCAGTATCGATATCAGTGTATGCCTAGAAAAATACCTGTTGACGTCTAGAAATCCAGTAAGAACCTGTTTGAAACTGACAATACAGTACTTCGGTTGCACTAAAATGCACTGAGCAATGTTGTCAGCCCTGCCTGACTTTAAAATGTAACTGCATTTTTAACATAAAGTGCTCAATATGACCCATCTGAAAGTAACATTTGCTTATCCATTTTTCATTATATACTAAGCATGGTTTGCTTTAGATTGTGACAGATTTATTTTAATGCTAATGTCCACATTGGAACAAAAAAGTAATTTATAACAGCTAAATTCAGCTTAAAGCTGAACTCAGGGCACAAAAAAACTTTACTTAAATATATATTGTGTTCTTCAATAGCCACAAACGATATGTAGCACTACTTCCATAGGAGCTGCTGGATAGAATAGGTCCACTGTTTTTTTGCCTTGACCGTGTCAAAAACCTCAGCCCCTCTGGTTGAGTGTACAAACATAAAATATTACAGGAAATCACTGAAAGTAATACTTAGTACCCAATAGCAGTGCCATATCAAAGAAAAGAGGCACCAAACCAGGTAGTAAATCAAACTTAATTTATTGTAATCCAATATGGTTGGTAACTAGGCAAGCATAACATGAATAAATAATTGTAATAACACAGTTTAGCATACACTGTGATTAACAGTAGGGACTAGGCATGTGATGACATGCCAAATCAGATCAGCATAAACAGTGGCAAGGCCACCTCAAGTGCAGCAGTGAGCAGTAGTAAAGTTTTATTTTCCGAATGCTGGAACTATACTGCCAGAGCACATTTATGGTGGCAATGCTACTCCTAGACCAACTGGGTATGTACTGCCCAAAAGAAAAAGAGCATGGTAGCGGAAACAGCAGGGGAGCAAAGGGGTCTTGTAGAATAATTATTAGGGGAGGGGCCGTCTTTTAAGATGTTCTTCTGCTGGTTATCATTGGGGCCATCTTAACTATCATTAGGAGTATCTTTGCACTTAACGACAGTCCTGGTTAACCTGCATGCAGTAAAGGTAGATGTGGTTCAGATGCAGTAACAGTTTGATATAATGCAGCATAGAATTGGTATAGGTGCAGACTGCATTTGGAATAAGTGTGGTATATAGTGTGTATGCGTATATATGTGTGTGTGGGTATAATTATGTATGTGAATGCATGTGATATATATATACATATATATATATATATATATATATATATATATATATATATATAAAGGCCAGTATGGTGGCCTGAATTTATGGGAGGAGAGGGTATTTAAGCAGCCCACTCGCCCATGCTCTTTGTCGGTTCCAGTGCGCAATTCGTTACGTCAGCAGGCCAAGTCTTCAGCTCACTTTGTGTTCATGAGTCTGTTTTTTCCCGAATACAGTGTGTTACGGTTGCTTATTCGTAGCTTTCCGTTGAAATCTCGCTCGCGGTCACAGGTAGGAGTCGTTACTTTGCATTCGTAACAGTCCTAATCGTTGCCATTCATTGTATCCCCCATGTCGTGTGTTCAGTTCCCGCCGTGGAACTTACGAATCGTTCATACACAGTTCTTCCCCCCATTACTTCCCAAATCAAGTTACCTATTTTGTATGCGTCATGCATGGCGCTACACCACACTCTTTGGGTACGTTGCATACTCGCTACAGACCGAAGCGGACCCAGTCGCACAGCCATTGTCGCAGTTAGGATTCGTTACTATCTTTTGTCATTTCAATTCATAGCCACTCGCAAAGTCACCCATACCATGTGTTCGGATCCCACAGTGGAACTTACAAATCATTTGTATGCACTTCTCTCATTCTATCTTCCACACCAAACTTTGTTGTTTTGCCTCTTGCAAGGCATCATGCCTCACCTTCCCGATACATTGCACTCCCGCCACAATCCGCCGCGAACCACTCGCATGGCTCACTGTCACAGGTAAGATTTGTTACCACATACTTTATGTCGTATCAATTTGTTACCATTCATTGTCTCCCATGTTGTTAGTTAGTTTCCCCTACGGCACCTACGAATCGAACGGACGTTGTCCTTATCTCTTATACTGCCGCTTAGGGGTACAGTAAGCCACCACACAAGCCAGGTGTTTCTATCTTTTTCTCAGTAACCCAACTCTCATTCGTTGAGACCCTGCAGCCAGGCAAAACCGTCTCAGCAGCCTAACACCCTTGTTGAGACCCTTGCAAAATGCAATATCGTCTCAGCAAACCTCTCACTCATCAAACAAAAACAAAAAAAACACAAAAAAAAAAAAACCTTTGCCAACACGCAATGTCGGCCCAGCAACCCGACACCTGTTGAGACCCTTGCAACCATGCAAAATCGCCACAGCAGCCTGACACCCTTGTTGAGACCCTTGCAAAACGCAATATCGTCTCAGCAACTTCTCATGCATCAAAAAAAAAAAAAAATAATAATAAAAATAAAATAAAACCCCCCTTTGCCACCACGCAATCTCGGCCCAGCAGCCTCACACTCATTGAGACCCTTGCAACTATGCAATATCATCTCAAGCAACCTCCTACTCATCAAGACCATTGTGACCACACAGTCTCGCCCCAGCAACCTGACATTCATTGAGACCCTTGCAGCCAGACAAATCTTCTTAGCAGCCTGACACTCTTGTTGAGACTCTTGCAAACGCAATATCATCTCTGCAAACCCGACACCCATTGAGACCCTTGCAGTTATGCAATATCGTCTCAGCAGCCTGACACTCATTTGAGACCCTTGCAAAACGCAATATCGTCTCAGCAACCTCTACTCATCAAAAAATAAATAAATAAATAAATAAATAAAAATAAAATAAAAACCCCTTTGCCACCACGCAATATCGACCCAGCAACCTGACACCTATTGAGACCCTTGCAACCACGCAAATCATCTCAGCAGCCTGACACCCTTGTTGAGACCCTTGCAAACACAATACCGTCTCAGCAACCTAACACTCATCAAGACCCTTGCAACCATGCAATACTGTCTCGAGCAACCTCCCACTCATCAAGACCTTTGTGACCACTCAGTCTCACCCTAGCAATCTGACATTCATTGAGACCCCTGCAGCCAGACAAATCATCTTAGAAGCCTGACACTCTTGTTGAGACTCTTACAAACGCAATATCATCTCTGCAAACCCGACACCCATTGAAACCCTTGCAGTCATGCAATATCGTCTCAGCAGCCTGACACTCATTTGAGACCCTTGCAAAACGCAATATCGTCTCAGCAATCTCACACTCGTCTAGACCTTTGCAACCACGCAATCTCATCTCAGCAACCTGACACCCATTCAGACCCTTGCAGCCACACAAAATCATCTCAGCAGCCTGACACTCATTTGAGACCCTCGCAAAATGCAATATCGTCTCAACGACCCCTCACGCGTTGACACCCTTGCAACCACGCAATATCATTATAAAAAAACAAACAAAAAAAACCCGTCATACTCATTGAGACCCTCACAACCACGCAATACCATCTCAGCAACCTCACTGAGACCCTTGCAACCGTGTAATATCGTCTCAGCAATCTGACACTCATTTGAAACCCTTGCAAAATGCAATATCGTCTCAGCAAACCCTCACTCTTCGAGACCCTTGCAACCATGCAATATCATCATAACAAAAACCCCTCATACTCACCGAGACCCTTGCAACCACGCAATACCATCTCAGCAACCTGACTGAGATCCTTTCAACCACGCAATATCGTATCAAAACAACCTCATACTCATCGAGACCCTTGCAACCACGCAAAATACAGACTCAGCAACCTGACTGAGACCCCTGCAACCGCGCAATATTGTCTCAGCAACCTGACTGAGACCCTTGCAACCACGCAATATCCTATCAAAACAAACCTCACACTCATTGAGACCCTTGCAACCATGCAATATCGTCTCAGCAAACCAGACTGAGACCCTTGCAACCACGCAATGTCGTCTCAGCAACCTGACTAAGATCCTTGCAACCACGCAATATCATCTCAGCAACCTGACTGAGACCCTTGCAACCATGCCTTATCATCTCAAATCAACCTCATACTTATCGAGACCCTCGCAGCCACACAAAATACTGTCTCAGCAACCTGACTGAGACCCTTTGAACCACACAATATCGTCTCAGCAACCTGACTGAGACCCTTGCAACTACGCAATATCGTCTCAAAAGAAACCTCATACTCATCGAGACCCTTGCAACCAAGCAATATCGTCTCAGCAACCTGACACTCACTGACACCCTTGCAACCATGCAATATCGTCTCCACTACGTGCAAATCAGCATGCAAACTAACTTGTAAACACACCTCAGTGGCACACAATCAGCCAAACAAACACGCAGCGGCACCCATTTGGCCATTTATCTCCAGTAGCATGCGAGCCACTCATTTTTTCTCTGTCTTTCTCCCTAAGGTTAGTTCAGGTTTCCATCAACCAGGCACACCACCGACAGATCTAGACAGGTTGAGAATAGTGTTCAGCAACTTCAACCTGCCCATAGTCAAGCATAAAGTGGTAGGCCCGACACACTCTATCACCTTCCTAGGTGTCACTCTGGACACCCGTGCCATACAGGCTAGCCTGCCTCCCGACAAACTAGCCTGTACCAGGACAGTTATCCACGACTTCAGCCAGTCACAAGGGTGCACCATGAGGCAGTTGCAATCCTTACTAGAGATGCTGAACTTTGCCATGAGGATTATTCGCCAAGGATGGTCCTTTATATCAAAGCTTTTAATCTTTCTCACACCAGTGCAAGATCCAGACCAAGTTCTCAAACTAGACCAAGCAGCAGTAGCAGACTTAGCTATGTGGGACAAGTTCCTCACCAGCTGGAACGGCATTTCAATGTTCATCCTGGCAGTGTCAGCCGAGCCACCACAGGTGGTCACCAATGCCGCAGCTTCCATGGGCTTCGCGGCCATTTTCGGCTGCCACTGGTTTACCCTTTTCTCACAATACTATCAGGCTATACCTAACCGGCATCCAGCATTTCCTGTCCTTACAGGACCCCAGTAAGCCGTCAGTGTTCTTGGCCTATGCAGTCAAGTCCCTCCTACGGGGCATACAGAAGCACCCGTAGTCAGTGGCAAACGCCTACCTATCACGAGTGCCCTCTTCAGAGACATATCTGAAATCCTTCTCTGTGAAATCGTTCTCTGTTTGGGGCTTTGCCCAGCCTAGTCATCCATGCGGCCATCTACCAGGCCTTCTACGGTTTCCTACAACCCAGTGAATTTACCGTCAGCAGCTCCGGCAGTCTGACACTGCTCCAACGCCACCTGACTCACTTTCCAAACCATTATACCCTTCATCTCACAGTCTGCAAAATGCAACAAACTGGCCTCGGGGTTGACATCAACCTGTTTCAGACTAACAATGCCTGACAACGCCTGGTGCCCAGTGACGGTGCTTGACCGACTACTGTCCTATCTGCCCAGCCAATCTGATGGTAGCTTGTTGCTACCCTTTCTAACCAGCCCCCTGAGTGGCAGCCAGTTTATCAAGCATGTCAGGATCCTCCTAAGCAACTTGGGCTTCAACCCCAGTCAGTTCTCTAGACATTCCTTCCGGATTGGAGCAGCCTCAGCTGCCTCCCAGCATAGAGTACCAGACCACGTAATCAAGAAACTAGGCCGATGGAAGCCTGCTTGTTTTACCAGATACATCCCAAATCCTCAAGAAGAAATGGCACAAGCCTTCACCCAGCTGGCTCAATAACCACAAGAATCAATTAAGAGTTATTCCCCTATCTCTGTCTTTTGCCCCTTTTTCTTGGCATACCAACCAAACCACCAAGGCACACTTCAGGTCTATTTATGTTGTAAGTCTTGTTACGTGTTTATGTGATCCACATCTCTCTCGGTCATAGGGCCACGACCATAAAAAAAAAATATCTATATATAGATCTATATATAGATCTATATATAGATCTATATATAGATCTATATATAGATATATATAGATATATATATATCTATATATATCTGTGTAAGTGCAGTATGGATGCAGTAGATGCAGTATGGATTGGGCACACTTGGTATCCTGCTCTCATTGGCTGAGTCTCTACTAGCAATGTCAATAGTGGGCATATAGCCCTCCCACCAGTTCTCAGTATGCTGCTGTGGATATTTGCTATAAAAGGGGCCCCCCTCAGTCTCTCCCTGAAAACCCTCAGTGATCAGCGATGGGAAGCAGAGGGTGAGTGGATGCTCCAGCCTCTCTACGGCAGTGGTGCAGGATCTGTAATGTGGGTTTGAAAACATTTTTTGCTTGCACGTGATTGGATGATGGAAGTCAGCAGAGCTTCTGCTCATTTACTCAGCTCTAGAGCACATGCTCTTGCAAATGCTCTTTAGTAAATCAACCCCTTAGAATCTCAATTGCCCTCATAATGGCAAAAAAAGTCTCAGATTTCACCTCAGCCGAGAAAGCCATCACACACAAACCTCCCAGTATCCAAGAATAGCAATATTGTAATGTGTTTTTGAGAAATGCATATTCTGTAAGAAATCTCTTGCTGAGAAATCTGCTGATTGTCCTTATTCAGATCATTAACTTGCTTCCTGCTAAGCTCATCAGATGTTGTCACAGGTGGACCACACCTTTGATATTTAATCTTTGCATTTTTCATTTTTTTGGCTCAGTCAGCACCGTTATCACCATGAACAGGTTGCATATGGCAGTGAATTTCAACTGGAGCAACACCTTCTGCCAACAGGAACTCAGTCACAGCACATTGCTTAAATCACATTGACGGGAATCCAGCACAGGGTTCCATTTGAAAGAAAATGGCAAAAAAATTCACTGTGATGACCTGCTGCGATCTAAGGTGGTAGAGGAGAACCTACACAATGGGATTGATTTTCACTTTGCAAGAGAATTTCCCTCTGCTTAATGAATATTATGAAAATTCACTTTGCATAAAACACCTTAATTATGTACAAGTAAAATTAAAAAAAAAACAGCATTTTGATTGCACATGGATGAATGATAGAAGTCAACAGAGCCTTATATAATTCATCAAAGTCCCTTTCAATGTAAACAGATTATTTGCCATTAGTAAATCAACCCCCAATATGTTCATACTGATGACATATCCATGTTGCCATCTATTGAAGACGTATGAAAGGGAAGGCATTACTTTTCATTCAATCTTCATATAAGCCACATTACATGATTTCTTAAAATTGAGTCTAAGGACTATTTTTTTTCTGCAGTACTGCAGTAATTTTTTTTATTTTATATCAGGTTTATTTATTAAATCTGGATGCGAATCTTGGTTTCTTTCTTGATTTCTTAAACATTCTTTACTTTGCGCTATTTATTCCTACAGCTAATATTCACTGGTGACAATTTCACTGCAGGGTAAATTATTTTAAAAATTCAGGAAAGGGCTTTGTTTTCTAATCATCCTATACTGTACATCCTCTTCCAAGTCTTTTTAAAAATCTCAGATGATTTTAGTAAGGCACCGGAGCTGGCATGCAGTAAGAAACTGGGCTGGTAGGATGGGCTGAGAGTGTGAAATATGCTGAGTGCGTATGCTTTGACATCAAATTAATTTGGGATATACAGTGGTTTTGGAAGGATAACTCTGTAATAGGACACGCTTGCTGAGATGAAAGCAAAGTAAAGGGGAAACCTCTTTAGAGTCAAGGTATGAATATGCAAATTAGAGTTTGGGGCAGCAACTACAGCATGGTTTAAGGAAAGACTATTATTATAATTAAGGTAAATACCCTGTTTTTCTACTATTTTGTTTTTTTCCTGAATCAGTAATATATGGAAATCAGCATTATGTATAGATGGCTTTTGGTGAAGTATATTAGCATATTGTCAAATAATGTAGCCTGTTACACAAATGTTATACATAGCAAGTTAGATCATTATATAATATCATCTTTGCGTGCCATTTTTATTTATTTACAGAGTACATTTCTGTAGTAATTATATTTTATGTAGGCATTTCTTTATATTGCTAACAGCTTTATTATATTGAAGAGTTTCTCACCACCTTTTTTTCTGTATACATCTCATCTGTCACCCTTTCACTGTGTTGTAAATATATGTGTATTTTTACTGATGGACTGACCATTTTTTATAGTAAAGTTGGACCCTAGAGTCCGTATAAAAAGAAGTATGTTCATATGAGACAGACTGCTGTATAAAGACAGTGTGCCCTTACACAGAGAGATAGCAAATCAATACACTTTGAAAAAAAACAAAACATATTTTTTATGTACAAGACTGCGTGTTCTGCAAGAAAGGGGATCAGTTTTCTTCACCTACATGTACAAACTATTTCATTGATAATATTTCACAGATCTATTCTGTCCTTCACCCTTCTCATGTTTCCTAAGCCTTTTGTGCTCCCCCTTCCTTAGTAAATTGGCTTGTTGATCTGCTTCATGATTGATTTAGGAATTTGATTTAGATTTTTTTGGGATACACTACCAGGGATATAAATTACCATAGTGTATCCTACGTCCTGCAGGCTAATGGCTACTTTAAAACTCCTTCCTTCGGTGATGCCGGCTCCCCCTTACCTTGGTGAATTTCCATAGGTTAATATGCTTAAGCTAACAGTGAGGAATTGTGCCACTCCCCCCACCACTCTTCTCCAGTCACAGAAGCCCTTGTGTTATTATCCCAGATTACAAAGTGTTCTATGAATAGAGGAGAGACAGATAAATGGCAAGATTTTGTTCCTCCAATTACAGAATGCTTTGCATTCTGGGAAAATAATATAAGGAGTTCTATGAATGCACAGGTGGGGCAGAATGAGTGTTGCGATCCTTCACTGTTATAGTTGAAAATAGTTAATTCATACATCACAAGTTAACCAAAATCACCGAAGGGAGCCAGAATCACCGAAAGGAGGATTTGTACAGCAAATAACATACAGGAAGATGTAGGATATACTCAGAAGTGGTATGTTATGTCCCTGGAGCTGTATCCCCTAAAAAATGTTTAACTAAATGTTAGTTTTAGCCAGTTATTTACCAGTAGACAGTGGTAGTACACTCTCCCAGCTTTGTAGAGTGAGTACAAAAAAAAAAATGTGTACCAAAAAAGATGGCACCTTGTAGGGATGAGAACATATATACAAACAGCTGTTCCCTTTAAAATGAACAAATCACTAAACTGTGCAAAATTATAAAATAAAGAATAAGGCACTATACATGTTCATATAAATACTGACACAAAGAAAACACTGCAACAAACTTAAATGTGCACATTATTGAATGAAACAATGAGCAAGCATAAAGTCCATAAGTGAAGAATCCCAACACCAAAACAAAATACTCTGAGATAAAACTTCTAGGTCTTCCGCCACGAGTGCTCAGTATGAAGATGGCCACTCACCAGAGCTGTTTGACCCCTTTTTACTGGATGGTCAAAAAACGATTTGGGTACACCAGGTTGGTTCCACTAATGGAATAAATCCACTCCAATGGCCACTAGAATGTAAAAAGGCTTCATTTTTAGGTCTAGCTGGATGGAATGTAATTTAAAAAAAGGGCTACTTAAACACAATGTATAGAAACAATGTTATAATGGAAATATTTAACAAAAATCATCATATGGTAATAGGCATTATATTTTCCTTAAAAATGAACCTGGTTGTATTCAGCAGTTTTTGTGTTATGGATTGCTGCACTGTTCTGTTAGCCCATTTGTGTTATGAACAATACCGTTGTAAAGCTGTTTTACAATAATGTTAGTCCATTGATGCAGGCTTTGGCTTCACAGATCATTATGAACTGACAATAATAAACAAAATGAAATAAAGAGAATCCCGGAAACTCCATATAAGCATATTATACTTTGACCCTGCTCCATTCTTATCAACTTGCAAATATTCTATAATACATGTAAATCTTACCCACTGCTATGATGCTCGATGTAACACATGGGTGTTAGAGTGGAAGTTAACTGTATTGCTTTAGGCTGTGTTTAGAGCACAGAGCGGCTCACAGCAGGAGTCTCCATTCACCGATTCATGTCTGATTTCAGCTCAAATTTTTGGCTGAATTTGGACCTGAAGCGGACCAAAAGACACCCAAGACTCCTGTGCAATTCCTGCTATGCGAATTGTATGCAGGGAAACCCTGCCTTAGAGAATCAGGAAACCTGATTCCTCTTTTATGAAAAGATATTTCCAAGTAACCTTTTATTATTTTTAGAGTATATTTGGGGGCACTTTGCAAACCTTGCCTTCATGGCCCATTTCAAGTTTTGAAATGATAACTTAAACAATCATTATATAATTTGGCTTTATATTTTTCTCAAAAAAATGTATAACATACACCACACGTCATTTGTTACACAATTAGCGAACCACCATTTAAAACAAAAACACTGGATTATTTCTGCAATAAATTACACAATTTGGCCAATGATCTTTAACCTGATTTGATGCTTAAGAGAAGATTGGGCCACTTAGTGCTACCTTAAGGAAAGGGGGAGTGGGTTTTCGTTGATGTCAATGAGTACTTTAAAAGTGATTAACAAAAAAAATGTTTAACAGTATAGGGTATATGGGCCAGATGATTAGACAGGGGGTATCTGTAATGTTACTAAACGTCCTGCATGTGAACATGGTGAGTAAATGGGCACTCTGCTACACTCTACCACACATGAACTTGTTGTGGCTAGAAAATTTGCAGACTATCAAATTCATCCTGCAAAAGGTGTATGCTAGGTCTGTTGGAGTGCCTCATGGTTTGCTTCTTAGGTTCACCCACTGGGATGAGGGGAGACACGTCTCTGTCTTCAGGCACATCAGCAGAAAGGATTTCATAGTGTTCTACAGCAGGAACATAGACCTGAGGTGGGTGACCATTGGGCTGTGTAATATTTTCAGGATCCATGTCTTCTTCGGGAGCCTTGGAGATAATTGTGAAAGAGCAGGAGGCAGCCACCCTCGAATCACTGGTGGTAGAGACATTTGTGGTTCATGAACATGGGCATTCCTTGAAAACCCTCTTATGAGCCTTTTAGGGGTTGGAGGACTTTACAGTTTAGATGTCTTGTTTTTTTGGGGCTTATTCTCTCTGGAGATCAAAGACTGCCATGCCTGGAAAGGGATATTGTAGGATAACTCCAGGGACTTCCGCTAAATGGTGTTTGCTGTTTTTATTGGTAGTGTCCACCTCTATGCACTCTGTCCCTCAGTTTGTTGGATTCTGGTAATAGTTTTATTTGTTTACTGGAAGGGGGCTGCCATCATAACTGAGTTACCTCTATTAGGGGAGAAAACCACTGGATGCCCAGTTATACTCTTCCAGTGCAGCTCACCCGATGTTTAATCCTAGGCCTTCCTCCAATCAAGTCAGGAATCTCTATTTCTTCAGTAAGTATCTTCAACTGACATAGGCGATGAACCGCTGCTGGATTTTTTGTACTTGCAAGAGTAGAACCCCAAGGCCCTGAGTACTGGTATTGGTTCTTGGAGGTAGATAGAAGTCAGAAAAGGCTAACATGGGAGCTGACATCAGCTTCTGCTTCAAGAAGTCAAATGCCTCCTATTGTTCTGATCCCCATTCCATTTTTATGTGACCGCTTAAGTCCTACCCAATGTAGGAGCTCTTGCAATGGGGCACGTTGCTTGATGAAATGCTAATAAGATTTTGTCAGCCCCAGAAAAGTTCTGACTTTAGTTATGATTATTGGGGAATAAACCTTGTCTGGAGATGACATGTCCTAGAAACTCAGTCTCACATCTGAATAGATGGCCCTTTATGGGGATTGAACTTCAGCCCATACTAGTGCAGCTGAACCAACACAGTATCTAAGTTGGCAAGATGGTCCTTGAAAGTAGCAGAAAACACCAATAGATCACCTAGCTAGAACAAGATATAAGAACAGATTTATCCTGAAAGACAGCCCTTTGAACTAGCACAACCCAATTTAAGTAATGAAAACAGTTTTTGGCCAGTCCGCCTTGGCGAAAGGGATCTGTCAATATCTGCTGGCAAGTGTGGAGAAAAATTTGGCCTGTCCTAGGGTGGCAAGAGGACAGACATCCCTTGTAGTAACAGTTTTCAGGCACCCACAGTCCACAAAAAACAGAGGACACTATCTTTCTTTTTTACTAAGACAAGTGGAGCTACCCATGGGCTCTTACTCTCTTAATTCACCTGCTTTTTGATTCTTTGATTTAGCATTTGATTGAATCCTTGGTAGAGGTGTGGAAGCATGTTTTAATTTCTTTCCAGGCCCGGAGGGCTCTCTCCTGTGTTTATCTTGTATTCAGTCCCATTGCTACAGCCTAGGTCATAGTCTTCCTATGAGGACATCTCTGGCTACTTATTCAATAGTCATCTTACTGCTTCTAACTGAGTAGATGTCAGTTCGTCGATGGTCAGTTGTAGGAGGGGTAGTATTTTTTCTACTGCTCACACATGGTTCATGCTTGCCAATCACAGTCATATTTATTTTGCCATGGAAAGATGACCATGAAACTCTCAGAGCTCTATGTGTCTCACCTCAGTGCACCATTGAGAGGTGTAAGAGCATTATCAAAGTGAAGAAAAGGGGCATCTCACCAATCCTGGGCATTCGTATGAAGATGATTGTGGCCCCAGCCATCTCTACTCCAGCCACGCCCCCTGACATGTTTTACCCCGCTCACCAGGGCTAGAGCAGGTTGAAAAGCAGAAAACAGTATCATAGTATATAATGTGTGTTAAGATCATAGTAAAATAAACCAACCGAAAAAGTGGAAAAAGGTGGTGATTTTGGTGGTGACTGAGTTTATGTCTCGCTTCTTGATTTGTGTAATTATCTTCATGAGGTTTGAGCATTCAAACATTTCCGAAATGATTCCTTTGGTATTTTACTATTGTCTATTTACACAGTTTTGGAGAATTATGATGAGAATAGCAATCACAGAAAAGAGAACATAGTTGATTATGGCAATTACAATTTCAGTATCAAGGCAACAATATGCCCCTTTTACAAAATTTGCACCAGTTGCAGCCATTTTGAAACCAGTTCCTTCCTTATGGTATGGAAAGTTGAAATGACTAAACCAGTGGGAATATTGCACTGTACAGTGGGGACGGAAAGTATTCAGACCCCCTTAAATTTTTCAGTCTTTGTTATATTGCAGCCATTTGCTAAAATCATATAAGTTCATTTTTTATCCTCATTAATATACACACAGCACCCCATATTGACAGAAAAACACAGAATTGTTGACATTTTTACAGATTTATTAAAAAAGAAAAACTGAAATATCACATGGTCCTAAGTATTGCTCAGTATTTAGTAGAAGCACCCTTTTGATCTAATACAGCCATGAGTCTTTTTTGGGAAAGATGCAACAAGTTTTCCTGTCCCATCATGGCAGCATACACCTATGGGTTGTGGCTCCGCCCCCGCAACCTGATAGGACCGCGTAGCTATTAAACTCTGAGAGGACACCCGCCCCAGTATTCTCCTTTTTTTCCTCACCTGTCAAGGACCGAACATACATCCCTTACCACTCTCGCCCCAGCCAGGTTCTAGCCTCTCCTGGGTGGAAGTCCTTTCCTGTACAGCCTCTAAATGAGGTTAACGGAAGGAACCCCACTCTGATGGTCTCAGGGGTATGTTTATAACGCATTACAAACCTTAAATAGGTTTCTTGCCTGCAGCGGTCTCCAGCTTCTCTTCTGAGCACTTGGGGGGAAAACTTCCCTTTTTTCTTCTGACTCCATAGCGTCTCTATGCTCTGTCACTCCTCTCCGCTCTCTGTGTATAGCGCTGAGCATCTCAGCTCTTTCGCGCATGCGCAGATAGCGGTATCTCATTCAGGGATTCCCTTTCCAGCTTCCAAGATGGCGCCGGATACCTCGGAGCGCTTCTGCGCATGCGCGAGCATGACGTCATCACCGTTGCGACGGCGGCAAGTTTAAAAAGCCATATTTTTAGCATTTCTTGTCTCCTGAGCTTGCAAGGGGGAAAACTGGACGGATTTTTTGTTGATTATCCAGCTGCACTGCCCTGTCTCTCTCTCTCTCCCTCTCTCCACATCCAGGTAAGCTCTCTGGTTTCTTTTTCTTTCATGCTTACTGCCTGCTTATACTCATTCATGCTAAACTACCTATATGTTATAGGTTTGGTTCACTCACCCTTCATGGAGGCCGCTGCCCCGGTAGACCATCGCCAGCCTACTAGGTAAGAGAGAATGATTGGTAAGTATGAAGAAAAAGGAAAAAGAGAGCCCTTACTAATGCTGTTTAAATTGGACAGCCCCACCAGGTCTTCCAGATCGTCATATTCAAGACGAGGGGAGCCTTCAAAAAGGAGCCGCTCAAGCCACCGGTAGAGTCGCTCAGAGCACGGCAGAAGTCGCTCAAGTCGCAGAAGCCGCTCAAGTCGCAGGAGAAGCAGATCGAATCGCAGGAAAAGCCGATCAAAATCAAAGCATAGTCATTCCCATCACAAGAAATCCCCTGCACGCAGGAAATCTCCTGTCACCCAGTCTTCCCGTCCACCCGGGAATTCCTGCTGGATTTGTGGTGCTACAGCGCTTCCAGACAAACTAGCCTGTCGCACATGCTTCATCGAGGCAACTAAAGACAGAGAAATAGATACAAGGGAGTCAAATAAAGAGCCATCCCTTCAAATCGCAGGGCCAGAAGCCAGCAGACCTATACAAAGTACCTCATCCGCTGCTCCATCATCATCAAAGACGTCAGATCCTCTTTCTGACAATGATGATCTAGAGACATCCACCGGCTTTGATTTTTCATTAATCGATCCATTCGTGAAGTCAGTAAAGGAAGCGATCGATTGGGTGGAGGAAAAAGAAACTCCTCAAAAATTGAGGAAATACTTTCCAAACCTTAAAAAACCCGGAGACCTTCCCGTTCATTGACGAACTTGAGGATCTAATTAAGGATGAGTGGCAGAAGCCTGAGAAAAAAACAGCCTCAGTAACAGATTAGCAAAGCTCTATCCACTTAAAGAGCCTAACGTCAACCCACTAATATCTCCTCCGGTGGTCGACTCCTCTCTGATCCGCCTCGCTAGGTACATAACACTCCCAATAGAGGACGCAGTCACATTCAAAGATGTCCTGGATAGAAAGATCGACCTGGATCTTAAAAGAACCTACCTGTCGGCAGGTGGCGCTTGCAGGCCAGCAATAGCACTGGCTGCTGTTGGCAGGGCTATCTCAAGCTGGGGCCACGATTGCCGAGAAACTGGTGTCAGAAGGAGTGGAACAAGAAAAAGTTATCTCAGCCCTCCAAGAGCTTAGTCTTGCAGGCGACTTTGTCACAGAAGCCTCCATGGATATAATTAAAACCACTTCAAGAGCAATGTTAAGTTCAGTAATGGCCAGAAGAGTGCTTTGGTTAAAACCCTGGTCGGCAGACCCCTCCTCAAAGTCCAACTGGTGTAAAATACCTTTTGATGGCACAAATCTTTTTGGAGAAAAGCTGGACATCAGAGACCACCTGCTTCTAAAAGAAATCTCCCAGATAAATACAGGGAGGCAAGATCTTACAGGCCTGGAAAAGAGTATAGGAGGAACTGGAAGAACCCCCAGTCATCATTCCTCAAACTCCAAAAGTCTAAGACCCCTACCCACAGGGGATCAAAAGTCTTTTTGAAGGTGCGTCCGCCCAACCAGCTATAGTAGGGGCCAGACTCATGAGATACAAGCAGGTCTGGGCAGATACAATAAAGGACCCATGGACGGTAGACACTGTCCAGTTCGGGCACAAATGGAAATTCAAGACACGGTCACCAAGAGACCAATTCTGTATAACCAGATTACCGGCATCTCGAGAGAAAAGGACGCTACTAACAAAATACGTCCAAGATTTGTTCCAGAAAGAAGCCATAGTGGAAGTTCCACTATCTCAAAGGTCAACGGAATTCTACTCCACGTTGTTTTTGGTGAAGAAGAAAACAGGGGACCTCCGTCCTGTTCTGGACTTAAAGAATGTCAATCGCTCAATCTTAGTCGAGACATTCAAAATGGAGAGCCTGCAGTCAATTCTTCGGGCCATGGATATCGGGGACTGGATGCTTTCCGTCGATTTACAGGACGCCTATCTGCACGTTCCCATTCACATTTCATTTCAAAAGTTTCTCCACTTTGCGGTAGGTCCTCACCATTTCCAATTCCGAAGTCTCCCGATCGGGATCTCCACCGCTCCAAGAACATTCACCAAAGTCTTACTGCCAGTAATAGCCTTACTGAGGGAACAAGGCTTGAGAGTCCATCATTACCTGGACGACATCCTCCTGCTAGCAGACAATCGGGATTCCCTTCTACTGCATCGATCCATTCTGATCACCACCCTACAAAACTTCGGCTGGATTATAAACTGGGGAAAAAGCAACTTACAGCCCACCCAGAGAATGATATTCCTGGGGGCGGAACTAGATACCCGTCTCAACACGATAGAACTTCAGCGGGAAAAAATTCCCAGTCTAATTCAGAAGGCAAAGAAGTTATTAGCTTCTACCACACTACCAGCCCGGAAGTACCTCAGTATATTGGGGTCATTCTCAGCAACCATCCCGATGGTACAATGGGCCCAATGGAACACCAGACCCCTGCAAGCATCACTGTTAAGACAGTGGAACGGGGTGTCATTGTCTCAGCGAATCGTAATCCAGAAAGAAGTGAAACAATCACTCTGGTGGTGGACCAGATTGAACAATCTGAAGAGATGCAGGCATATAGTCCCTCTTCCCCAAGAAGTAATCACTTCGGATGCCAGCCTAAAGGGCTGGGGGGCACATTACTGCCATCACACAGTCCAAGGCCTTTGGACATTCAAGACACAGACTGTGGTTTCAAATATCTTGGAGATGAAAGCAGCATTCCAAGCTCTGTTAGCCTTCAGCCCCCTCCTCAGGGGGAAAGAAGTCCTGTTAAAATTGGACAACAGGGTGGCAGTTGCCTATATCAACAGGCAGGAGGGCAACAGGAGTCGCTCCATGATGCAGGAAGTCCGCCCAGTCTTCGAGTGGGCACAGCTGAACCTGTCGGGACTAATGGCAATGTACGTCCCAGGAGTTCAAAACAAACTAGCCGACTCTCTAAGTCGGACCTTTGTATCAAACAACGAGTGGGCTTTAAGTCACCAAGCCTTTACCCTCATAATCCAAACCTGGGGGATACCGGATATAGACCTGGCAGCAACACCGACCAACAAGAAATGCCAGGGGTATCTAGCGAGAATTCCTTTCCCATCGGCAGAGGGCACGGACTGTCTACAGCACAACTGGAACTTCTGTTTGGGGTACATCTTTCCACCAACGCCCCTCATTCCGAGATTCTTACTCAGACTCAGGAGGTCGAAGTCCACAGTAATAGCAGTCCTCCCATATTGGCCGAGACGACCATGGTTCACGACGCTCCTCCAACTGAACACAGCAAAACTGTTGACACTCCCAATGACAGCGGATATACTGTCGCAGGGGCAGCTCCTTCATTCATTTCCAGAGAGGCTGCATCTAACAGCCTGGAGATTGAAAGGACTAGGTTTTTAGTCCAAGGATGCTCCCAGAAAGTGGTGGACACTCTCCTTCAAGCCAGAAAATGCACAACTAACAAAACCTATAAAAGGATCTGGGAGAGTTTTCTCTCAGTTGCACAACAGCAATCCTGGAACTCGTCATCTCCATCAGTTGCTCAGATCCTCGAGTTTCTCCAGCTAGGATTAGATAAAGGTCTTAGGTCTAGTACCCTGAAGGTACATGTGTCAGCCCTGTCCGCCATGACAGGAGTGAAATGGGCTCAGGAACCTCTTGTCATCCAATTTCAGAAGGCCTGCCTAAAGTTGAGACCACCCAGAAAACCTTCCTTCCTGACATGGGACCTTTCGGTAGAGCTGGAAGCCTTATCCCAAGAGCCATTTTTTCCGTTAGAGGGCATTTCTCTGTGGGACCTAACTCTCAAGGTCACCTTCCTAATAGCAATTACATCGGCCAAAAGGGTCTCGGAAATTCAGGCCTTGCAGGCAAAGGAACCATACCTAACTTTCTACCCAGACAAAGTAGTCTTAAAACCATCGGATCGCTTCATCTCGAAGGTGTCGTCTTCCTTCCACTGTAATCAAGAGTTATGCCTCCCCACCCTCTCCACAGAACAGGGTGATCCACACCCACTTGATATAAAGACCAGTATTCAAGCCTACCTCTTGGCGACCAATGAACTGAGAAAGACGGAGAATCTCCTAGTCATTCCTCATGGCTTTAGAAGAGGACAAGCAGCAACCTCTCGCACCATCGCAGCATGGTTGGTGAAGATTATTACGCATCTAACAACACACAAGTACCTGAGGGCTTAAGGGCACACTCCACAAGGGCAATGGCGACGTCCTGGGTGGCCTACTGCAGGGTATCATCCAAAACCATCTGCAAAGCAGCCACTTGGTCTTCAAAGAATACCTTTATTTCTCATTATAAACTGGACTCCGCTAGATTGTCCACAGTTGAATTCGGGAGAGCAATTATACAGGCTAACTCCTCTATTCCTTCTAAATAAAATTTATCTTCTGCTCATACCCACCCAGTTTGCGAGTTATTCCCCATAGGTGTATGCTGCCATGATGCGACAGAAAAACGGAAAATTGTATACTCACCTTTCCGTAATTTTCCTTTCCTGTCACATCTCATGGCAGCATACAGATGCCCACCCATCTGAGGTGAGGTATATATATACGGAGAATACTGGGGCGGGTGCCCTCTCAGAGTTTATTAGCTACGCAGTCCTATCAGGTTGCGCGGGCGGAGCCACAACCCATAGGTTTATGCTGCCATGAGATGCGACAGGAAAGGAAAATTACGGAAAGGTGAGTACACAATTTTCCGTTTTTCACACCTGGATTTGGGGATCCTCTGCCATTTCTCCTTGCAGATCCTCTCCAGTTCTGTCGGGTTGGATGGTAAACGTTGGTGGACAGCCATTTTTAGGTCTCTCTAGAGATGCTCAATTGGGTTTAAGTCAGGGCTCTGGCTGGGCCATTCAAGAACAGTCACAGAGTTGTTGTGAAGCCACTCCTTCGTTATTTTAGCTGTGTGCTTAGGGTCATTGTCTTGTTGGAAGGTAAACCTTCGGCCCAGTCTGAGGTCCTGAGCACTCTGGAGAAGGTTTTCGTCCAGGATATCCCTGTACTTGGCCGCATTCATCTTTCCCTCAATTGCAACCAGTCATCCTGTCCCTGCAGCTGAAAAACACCCCCAAAGCATGATGCTGCCTCCACCATGCTTCACTGTTGGGACTCTATTGGACGGGTGATGAGCAGTGCCTGGTTTTCTCCACACATACCGCTTAGAATTAAGGATAAAAAGTTCTATCTTAGTCTCATCAGACCAAAGAATCTTATTTCTCACCATCTTGGAGTCCTTCAGGTGTTTTTTAGCAAACTTAATGCAGGTTTTCATGTGTCTTGCACTGAGGAGAGGCTTCCGTCGGGCCACTCTGCCATAAAGCCCCGACTGGTGGAGGGCTGCAGTGATGGTTGACTTTCTACAACTTTCTCCCATCTCCCAACTTTATCTCTGGAGCTCAGCCACAGTGATCTTTGGGTTCTTCTTTACCTCTCTCACCAAGGCTCTTCCCCCCCCCCCCGATAGCTCAGTTTGGCCGGACGGCCAGCTCTAGGAAGGGTTCTGGTCATTCCAAACGTCTTCCATTCAAGGATTATGGAGGCCACTGTGCTCTTAGGAACCTTAAGTGCAGCAGAAATTGTTTTATATCCTTGGTCAGATCTGTGCCTTGCCACAATTCTGTCTCTGAGCTCTTCAGGCAGTTCCTTTGACCTCATGATTCTCATTTGCTCTGACATGCACTGTGAGCTGTAAGGTCTTAAATAGGCATGTGGCTTTCCTAATCAGGTCCAATCAGTATAATCAAACACAGCTGGACTCAAATGGTGTAGAACCATCTCAAAGATGATCAGAAGAAATGGACAGCACCTGAGTTAAATATATGAGTGTCACAGCAAAGGGTCTGAATACTTAGGACCATGTAATATTTCAGTTTTTCTTTTTAAATAAATCTGCAAAAATGTCAACAACTCTGTGTTTTTCTGTCAATATGGGGTGCTGTGTGTACATTAATGAGGAAAAAAATGAACTTAAATGATTTTAGCAAATGGCTGCAATATAACAAAGAGTAAAAAAACTTAAGGGGGTCTGAATACTTTCCGACCCCACTGTATGTTTCAAAATCAGTACTTCCTTGGTATATGCATGTTTACTCAGTAATGGAGCTTCTAAGTGCCATAAAGCCTGATTTGCATGGGCAGTACATACACCTTTGCTGTTATCTCTCACATGAAAGAGGGGGGTCAAGCCTTAAAAATGACTGCTTGGAAGTTAACAAAAAAAAAATACAAAATAAAAGAATTAGCATGCTTGTGTCCCCCCTTTGCTCTGAATACCACCTAATGCAAAATAAGAAATTAAATTATTTTAGAGTTCCAGGAAGTCTTTAATGATATCTAATGTCCCTAGATAGATAGATAGATAGATAGATAGATAGATAGATAGATAGATAGATAGATAGATAGATAGATAGATAGATAGATAGATAGATAGATAGATAGATAGATAGATAGATAGATAGATAGATAGATATTTGGGGAATTCAGTTAATTCTTATTTTACATTAGTTTTTAGAACAATAAAGGATCACTGACATTTAGGAAATTATATACAAAAACAAGGATGAATAACTGAATCAATATTCACCTCTGTCACTGACCAATCATATATTAATTAGTGTATGCAATAACAGTGACTAATAGATAGAAGGTCATTTCATAATGGGCAACTAAGTTTGCAACGTAGCAATGTACATTTGACCTTTTTGTATCCTTTAAGCTTATTATCAGCATTTCTTGCACTTGTTAGAAAAAAAAAAAAAACAATTGAGATACCTGTTATATACATTATTTTTATTATTTTTTACTGTGTTTTTATTCTTTTAATACATAATCTAACAAATGACTGTAACTGTTTAAAGACACTGAGCAGTTGCCATCGGATACCTGCTTTTATAAAAGAACTATTACTGCATACTGATAATATCTCTATATCTTAATATGGTACTTGATATTAGAAGAATATGACGCACTACAATGTGATTTCTTGTTTAGCTGGCATTGTTGTCATATTTTCATTGCAATTTAAAGTGTAACTTATGCCAAAACTTTTTTATTTCAGTTTGGATAGAGTGGAGAGAGATTAGATTGTCTGCCTGTCTTTATAGCAGTCTTTGCCCCCTTTAGGGAGATTCACCCTCTCTATTTGTCCTGTTTATAATTTCAAGTGAAAGTAAAAGAAAATCCCACATTTTGGGTTGACATCAGAACAGTAATAGAGCGGAAATCTTCCAATGCGGACACTAGTTCTGGTGATCCTGGTGACACGCTAGGATTGCCTCCCTTTTTAGGGATTTTGTATCACTTCCTGTTTGACTATGAAACAGGAAGTGAATGGAAATCTACCCAATGGGACACAAATAGCAAAGAATTGATTGTTGGGTGTTAAAACACTCCCTTGCCCTAACCAAAATGAAAAAAAAAAAAAAAAACATTTTGCATTTAGTTACACTTTAAAAAAAAATACAGACAAACTGACTGGCAAGTTTGATGCTAGGGGTGTTACTAGGATTATTAGAGACCCTGTGCACTCTTGGGCATACTAGAAGGAGGAATTCTGTTGCATTTGATGTAGGTCCTGGCTAGATTGCATTGAACAGTGGGGGCGTGTTTTAAAGGGGGATGGTTAAATAGAACCTGAGGCTACTTGCTGTATACAAATTCCTTTTGTATACCTGTTGCACACAAATGCCATGGTCTTCATACCCACAAATTGTGCCATGAGAGTCTCACAGATATCCATAAACCTCAGAACAGGGAATCAATTTTAATAAATATATACTTTTCTGCACATTCACATTGAATTAGCAATTTCCTTGAATCTACCAGAAAAGGTTCATGAAAATAGTTGGGGTCTACTCACCAACCAGAAACTGCTGTGCAATTAAACACTGTGGTCAGGAGAAAGTAGTGCATTAGGCAGAGTACAAAGTGCAGTAGTCAGTACTATATAATGTACATCACAGCTTTGCAGGCATAGTTATTTAATGGACAGCGCAGTTATAGAGTGCAGAAGTCAGGGGATGTTTTAAACAGTATGACTAGCAAAGTCAGGTAGTTAAGAGTATGTTAGGAGTATGCACTGTGCAGAGTGGTCAGTGTAGAGCCCTGTTGCATTAGTGGTCATTGGTGAAGTACTCCCTAATTATAAAGGTCTGTGATAAAGTGCCACCTAACACTGCTTGTCAATGGCAAGTGTTCCAATTTGCTACCGGTCCGTGGTAGAGTCTTCCTTATGTTAGTGTTTGGGGTAAGTGTCCCCTTTTGTTGGTGGTTAGTAGTGAGAGTTCCTCTTCATTTGTGATCAGTGGTGACTGTCCCTATTTGTTGGTGGTCAGTGACGAAGTTTCCTCTTCTATTGAAGATTAGCATTGAAGGCCTTCTTTAACCACTTCAGCTCCAGAAGGTTTTACCAACTTCCTGACCAGGCCATTCTTTGCGATACGGCACTGTGTTGCTGTAGCCACCCTGGCGGTATGATTATGTTAGATTTTTGCGTCTCAAAGCGGTACATTGTTTTGCATAATCTGGCGATTTATATTTTAGGCCTGTAATTCTTAGTAATAACACACCTAAATCTGGCCAAACGAGTCTAGTAGACATCCTGGGTATGACAAAGTTTGAAACACTAAATCATAAATTATAATAAATAACTATAAATAATTATACAAAATAAAAATATAATAATAATAAAATTTCCCCACGATTCACTATCGCTCAGTTCTGCAAGTGTTCTAATTTACTAATTTACGGGAGAAGGGACGTGCTGACGTCATCGCGGAGCGGTCCTGAGAAGATAGGTGTTTGTGAGCTGGCCGGCTTTTTTATACAATGCTTTGTTTAAAGCTTTCTATGTAAGTGTAATTCTTTATTAAAACTACTAGTACTTTACCTGATTTACACTATGGAGAGCCTTTTTTATTTCTGGGTACACGTATCTGATGCATATTCATGAGCATTGGAGAGATTGAGGTATACTGGTTCCTGGTATATAGCCTGTTTGCAACATTCAGGTACTGCCCTTTGAGCTGACATTCCCACATTTCCAGGATAAAGGCCCTGGCTGGGTTGATAGCCACAAGCACATATTGCTTCCCTCTGGTAAGCACGCACTCTGTGTGGTGGAGGTGCACACGTTTGTTATGGTGTCATTCGAGATTTTTTTCACTTATTTCAACTATCAAGTTATATTTTATATTGTTTATTGCACTGGTTATGTTCAACACTATGACTTTTTATGTTTTTTAAAAATTTGTTATTTGGGGTGTGTATTCTACCTAGAGGTTGCAGCTTTTTTGTCACTGTTGAGTAGCGCGTTTTTTTTCCATATATAATTTTCTATTGCTGTTTTCTAGCCGTCTCAAACCACTTTTGACGTAAAGGGACACTTTTTGGTTACCATGGACAATCTCAAGTTTCCAGGCAGAAAGAATAGTATATATAATATAAAAGTGCATGCAGGGCACTGGACAAAACACTAGGGACAAAAGATATGTGAAATGATTTCATACAGTAATGTAATCTGTAGGATTACAGTGTACTGTATGTGTTATGAATTTAGAACTTCTGGAATTTGCTGTCAGGCTCCTCCCCTATGCGTTGCAACGCTCACAGGGAATGGAGCCCAACACACAGAGGCATCGGCCGGGGGACACAGCCCGGGGACACAGCAGGGGGGGGGGACATCGCAGGATCCTGGGGACAAGGTAAGCACGCTGTACCAGGATCCTGAGATCCTGACGTAAAGGGACACTTTTTGGTTACCATGGACAATCTCCAGTTTCCAGGCAGAAAGAATAGTATATATAATATAAAAGAAGGCACTGGACAAAACACTAGGGACAAAAGATATGTGAAATGATTTCATACAGTAATGTAATCTGTAGGATTACAGTGTACTGTATGTGTTATGAATTTAGAACTTTTGGAATTTGCTGTCAGGCTCCTCCCCCATGCGTTGCGACGCTCACAGGGAATGGAGCCCGACACACAGAGGCATCGGCCGGAGGACACAGCCCGTGGACACAGCGGGGGGGGCATCGCAGGATCCTGGGGACAAGGTAAGCACGCTGTACCAGGATCCTGAGATGCAATCCCGAGTGTGGCTCAGGGTTACCACTATTGGTACTGAAATTTAACCCCGAGCCACACTGGGGAATACCGCCAGGGAGGTTAACTGACAATTATGTGGTCGTGTGATGCTGTACCCAAATAAAATTGATGTCCCTTTTTTCCCACAAATAGAGCTTTCTTTTGGTAGTATTTGATCACCGCTGCGGTTTTTATTTTTTCGCTATAAACAAAAAAAGACTATTTTGAAAAAGAAACAATATTTTTTACTTTCTGCTATAAAACATTCTCAATAAAAAAAATGTAAAAAAAATAATTTCTTCATCAGTTTAGGCCAGGGGTCTCAAACTGGCGGCCCTCCTGCTGTTGCAAAACTACAAGTCCCATGAGGCTTTGCAAGGCTGACAGTTATGAGCAAGACTCCCTCAGGCAGAGGCATGATGGGACTTGTAGTTCCGCAACAGCAGGAGGGCCACCAGTTTGAGACCCCTGGTTTAGGCCAATTTGTATTCTACTACATATTTTTGGTAAAAAAAAATCCCAAAAAGCGCATATTGATTGGTTTTACAAAAGTTGCAGCGTCTACAAACTATCGGATAGATTTAGGGACTTTTTTTAAAATAATATTTTTAATAGTAATGGTGGCGTGGCGGCGATCAGCGATTTTTAGCAGGACTGTGACATTGCGGTGGACAAATCTGTCACTTAGTGACACTTTTTGGGGACCAGTGACACCAATACAGTTATCAGTGCTAAAAAAAATGCACTGACACTGTAAAATTGACACTGGCAGGGAAGGGGTTAACATCAGGGGCAATCAAAGGGTTAACTGTGTTCCCCATGAGTGTTTTCTTACTGTGTGGGTAACAGATGCACTCGAGGAAGAGACACATCTGTGTTCCTGATTAGCAGGAATTACAGATGTCACTCTTCCTGTCTGACAGAAGAATGATCTGCCTTGTCTACATAGGCAGACTTTCTCTCTAGCAAGCGATCGCGGGTGGCTGGTGGCCATCGCGGCTGCGGGACCCACTGATTGGCTCCCACTGTGTCCAATCACAGCAGGAGCATGGCTCCGGCGGCGTGCACCCAGAGCCGTGCACGAGAATCACGTACAGATATGTGATTTTGCGCTTAAGGGCCGTCCTACCATAGTATAAGTATGTGGGGCGGTCCTTAAGTGGTTAAGCTGGGGGTCAGTGGTAAGTGCACATTTTTTGGTGGTTAGTAAGAACTCCGTAATAGGTCATTGGTGTTCAGTTGTTATTTTCTCAGTCTTTAAAACTGTTTTCCAGACATGGGTGTAAATCATTCTTAAAACATTGTGTTACGCACCTGTATGCCGATCCTGAGATGACAAGGGAGGCTTCTTGCACAGTTCCCACCTGAGCACCCAAAAAAGTTGAGACAGGATCTGCAGGGGTGATGGAAGGGCACATGTGCCAGGGTGCAGGCACTGAAGACTGTAGATTGGGAATGTTGATGTTAGATGAGCAGGGATACCACTAGTGGTACACCGTGGATATGGCAAGTTCAGTTATAAGCAGAGTTAACTCATAAGCCAGGTCCAGTATCAGCTGAGGAGAAAGGCACCAACTCATAGGCAAGTTCAGGAACAAGCAGAGGTCAACAACATGCAGGCAGCGACGTACAAAGCTGATGGGCAGAATCTTGGTCAGAAGTCCAAGTTTCATAATATTAGTTTCAGGATCAGGAATGCAGCTGAAAAGACTGAAAGCAATTATCTTGTTCAGAGCTCAGGTTTATATAGCCCACCCATGAACATGCCTGCAACCTGCACATATGCTTTGATGTGCATCACTTGTGTGGTTAGGCTTCTGTGCCTGTAAACATGTGCATGCTTATGCTCCTGACACACTGAATGAGATTTACTAAAACTGGTGCACTCAGAATCTGGTGCAGCTGTTAATGGTAGCCAATCAGCTTCTAACTTTTTCAACCTTGTTCATTTAAGCTTTGGCAATAAAACCTGGAAGCTGATTGGTCTCTATGCAGAGCTGCACCAGATTTTGAACACTCCAGTTTTAGTAAATAACCCCCATTTGGTCTCTCTCTGACTAGCTGGAATCAAACCTTGACCTTCTGCCACTCCACTCTGGTGTGAAGAAAATGGGTGTATGCCACAAAGTGGTAAAGGAGAGTCTTATTGACCTGTTTGGGAATGCAAGTTTTATTGGTTCTACTGATGATAAATGCCCAGGCTTTTACAAGCATGAAGAAGTGTAGACAGAAGCTTCATCATGCCTGAAATAGCATGCTATTTGTGAGGTTCCATTTCTTCTTTAATTTAGTCATACTTTCTTCAGCTATCTCCCTGTTGCCATATACTGTACCTGAAATGGATAATCTTCTCTATGACTGCGTTGGACTTTGTATCCAAAAGTCCCCAGGTCTTAATGCTAAAGGCTCATTCAGGTGCAATTTCCTAGCTGCATCTTCCTCAAAGCTTTGCACTTCCTCTGTAGATAGATGAGCTTTAGTGCACAATTGACCGACTTTTGTTATTTCATCATTAATCTCTATGTAAACAAGAAGCTGTCATTCAGGCACAGTGCAGGTACAGGGACATTGGCAAACTGAAAAAAAATTGTGAATACATCACCCTTGCACTGTCTTAATAAAACGCCATTGATCGATAGAAGCAATGAAGTCTGTCAATGGAGCAGGAAAGCCTGTTGAGCTGCCGAAGAAGTATACAGTTCATAACCTCTCTGAATAAGACCTAACAAGACATCCGCTGCACTGAATAGGTCGCTGCAAATGAGAACTAAAATGTCTTCTTGAAAGAACAGAGACAATAGAAGAACCTAACAGAGCTATTATCATCCTCATTATGGGAACTTGGAATATTAATAGTGACTTTAAAACAATCAAATATAAATATATTTTTCTTTTCTCTATGATTTTTTCTAAAGAGAATGCAATTTTTTTCATAAACTACACTACTAGAACCAGGGGAAAAAAATGTGTTTCTCTCTCAAAAGTCACAATGTAATTGCTTTTCCTGAAAATATTCTGTAATAGATGTGGGCTTGAACAGTGTATTCTTCCCATTAGAAAAATGGGAGAATTCTTTAATGCAATGTTGGCAGTTCCAAGTTTCAAGTGATAGAATATCATATTTTTAGTAAACATAATGGTATTACTGGAATATTTCATAGACACATGCAGTTTTGAGGCTTGACATGTTTTTTGATTGACGCAACCTCATATTTTATATTTTAGAAAAAAAAAATTGGTATTATATTTGTAGCACCCTCTACCAATAGGTAAGTGCTAGTAATAGATTTGTACTAGGAACTGTCAGCACAGGCAAATTTAGGCAGGCCTATGCTGCAAGCTAGGCCTGTCTGTTTTGATATGGGGACTGGCTGGGAGTGGTCAGAGTAGCAGTAGGTGTGACCACCTGTACTCTAGTTCTGAGGCTCCTCCCCTGCTTCTAGGGAGAATGTTCTGGAAGAGGGGCAGGGCCTGGAACTGGAGTGGCAGGCAACTCATGTGGAAGCCCTGACCAATCCCCATCTGGTATTGGCAGGGGGCGGGGCTCCTATATAAGCTGAAGTAACATGCCACTGGGGGGAGAGGTCAGCTGAGTGAAGTGGAGGATGGAATACTAGGCAGCGGCAGGAGGGCACCCCCATCTGGGGGGTGCGCCGATCACAGGAGGAGGCCCAGGGAGAGATGTGAGGGAACTTTGCCTATACACATTCATTGGCAATGTCTTTATCATCACATGGGCATTGATAAAGAACTCCTGGAGCAGAGGGGCAAGTGAAGCTGTCGGAACGTATGGTCCGGTCAAGTTATCCATCAAGGACTCAGGGCAGTGAAAGGTCGGTGAGTGTTACCACAGTGGAGGGCTGGATGTGCCAGGAAGTCTGTGAGGGAACTTTGCTTCTACACGGTCATTAGCAAAGTCTTCATCATTTACACGGTGAATGATGGGGAGTCCTAGATCAGAGGAGAGACTGTGGGGTTATGTGTCAAATCGATGTAGCCTGAGGGCACAGGATTTGCAAACTGGGCTGGGTGGGAACAGTAGTCCATCCATGAGAATGCTTTTAAACTACTAGGCCTCCGGGGAGAGGTACTGCAGGCCTCAGGTTTAATAGCAACGAGCAATCAGAGCCTGCTTAAGAACTTGTTCAGAGTGGGTCCTTACTGCTCAGTAGAAGAGGACGTGGCACTAATTCACCAAAGGATACGTTTTGTGCAGGAGGAAAGACGTTCTGGGACCATCGCTCTTACACGTTAAAGAGTGGTGTCCTCATACTTTACACAGCAATGGATGGCGAATTCTCAGAAGAAATAGTCTGCAGGAGTTAAGCAGAGGAGGAGCAACAGTCTGCATAGTAATGCAGGAGGAAATTCATATCAATCATAAATGCACATCATCTCTTCGGGCTCTAACTATGTGCTTATGTGTGTAATCTGTAAAATATGATGGCAATTGACACATCCTGTGGACATCCCATATACCCTTTTCCCCAACCAAGTTGTACCCCCCAATAAACAAACAAAAACAAAACCAGCAAAAGACTGTTCATTGTCTCTGCAAGTGACGTATGGAGTCTGGCAGCGGGGTGAATTGGTGGATTGTCTGTTACTAGTGGCAAGTACACCGCTACATATTATTTTTGTATACACTTAAATTAATTTTAGTTACATAGTTAGATTGAAAAAATACACTAATCTATCTAGTTCAACCAATAGAAAAAATAAATAAATACAATAAATAAACAAACAAAAAAAAAATAGAAAAAAAACGAATATACAGAATCCTATACCTACACAACCCCCCCCCCCCTTATAAATCATGGTCCATTTCATCTTTCGTGTGGGGGAAATCCTAATGCCCCAAAAGGCAATCAGATATTCCTTGGATCAACAATCCCTGGTATTATTAACTATAAATGTTAAAATCCAGTCATATTTTGTGCATTTAAGAATTCATCCAGCCATTTTTTAAATCATTCTACTGAGCTGGCCAGATCTAGTTCTTGAGGTAGAAGCCTTTCTGTTTATGGAGGTTAAATCTTGTTACCTCCAGACATAAAGAGTCTCCTTGTCCTTTGTAATGACCTTAAAGTGAATAACTCTTTACCAAGTTCACCATATTTACCACTTATGTGTTTATACATATGATTATAATGCCTTTTATCAAAAGAGAATACATTTAGTTCAGCTAATCTATTCCCATAGCCAAGGTCCTCCATGCTGCTTAGTTAGTTTCCCTTCTCTGCACTTTCTCCGTTTCCACAATATCCTGTTTGTGACCTGGTGTCCAAAACTAAACTGTATATTCCAGATTAATTTTTACCAGTGATTTGGACAGGGTCAAAATGATATCTCTCTGTATGGAGTCTATATCTTTTTTAATACAGAAAATGTATTTTCTTGTTTAAGAAACTGCAGCTTGTCCATGCATCCTATTATTAAGTCCATAATCTGCCAGAACACCCAGATCCTTCTCAACCAATGACTCCCCCAGTTGTACTCCTTCTAGAATATATGAGGCATACATGTTTTTAGCTCCAAGTGGATTATTTTACATTTATCAACATTAAATGTTATTTATCTCATAGTTTCCCATTCAAACAGTGTAATAAAGTTTGCTTGTAAGCAGGGCCGGATTAAGAACATCATGGGCCTGGTGCTGAGGATGATGGTGGGGCTTTTTATAAAAAAATAAAATAAAATAAAAAAATAATTAAAAATGCAAACATTTTTTTGTTATAGCAAATTAAATTAAATAGAGAGAAGGAGGATGAGAGAGAGAGAAAGGGAATGAGAGAGGGGTGAGGGGTAAGGGAGGGAGGATGAGAGAGAGAGAGAGAAGATGCGCATGAGCATGTGTGGAAATGACAGCAACACAGCCTGGCCAAGGCAAGTGAATGAAAGCACGGGACCCAGAAAGGAAGACAGGGTGAAGATGGAAGCACCCGGGACCCACCGGATTGATCACAGTGCAGCACTGGAGGGCTCAGTCTGACAGGTAAGTGTACCGTAATGTGCTAATATGCTGTGAATACAAGTACATTATAGCATAACCTACCTCAGGGCCTCTAAAAAGTAGTAATGTTAGCGAAATTTACTACCGCTTTAATATCATGGGGCCGCCTACTGACCCAGTGGCCCTTGAGCAGTGCCCAAGTGCATAGTTGCCAACATTTCAAAAATATTTTCAGGGGCACTTTTTTTTCCAGTGGTATATTTACCAGTGGAGTAGCTGATATCCCTTTTGTTCCTCTATACATCACAGTAGTAATCACAAAATTAAATGAGTACTAACAATGGGCAGAACAAATATGAGGACTGAGAAGATTTCCTAACAAAACTGTGCCCATTCTAGAGCTGGTAACATTGAGGATATTCAATATAATTTTAAAGAACTGTTTTTGTGGGTAAGAGGCATAGGGGAGGAGTATGATGCTATAAAAGTTGGAAGTATGTGCAGGTGAGGGAGAGGAATGTGGAGGGTATAACAGCGGGTACTATGTACAGGAGAGGAGTGTGCAGGATATGACAGTGGGCACTATGTACAGGAGAGGAGTGTGGGGGGTATGACAGTGGGCAGTATGCACAGCAGAGGAGTGTGGAGGGTTGACAGTGGGCACTATGTACAGGAGAGGAGTGTGGAGGGTATGCCAGTGGGCAATATGTACAGGAGAGGAGTGTGGAGGGTACGATGGGGGCAGTATGTACAGGAGAGGAGTGTGGAGGGTATGACAGTTGACAGTATGTACAGGAGAGGAGTGTGGAGGGTATTATGGGGCAGTATGCACAGGAGGGGAATGTGGAGGGTATCACAGTGGGCAGTATGTACAGGAGAGGAGTGTGGAGGGTATGACAGTAGACACTATGTACAGGAGAGGAGTGTGGAGGGTATGACAGTGAGCAGTATGTAGAGGAGAGGATTGTGGAGGGTATGACAGTGGGCACTATGTATAGGAGAGGAGTGTGGTAGGTATGACAGTGGGCACTATGTACAGGTGAGGAGGATGAAGGAATCTGGGATGGAAAAATGTAAAGGTTTGTGGAAGGATGTTTAGGGACTGCGTAGTGGTTAAGTGGGCCATACATGGATTGAAATTAAGCCAATTAAACAGAGACCAGCCATAGTCGATCTATGTATGGGCTAGCTGGTTGTACACAAGTCGATCGATTAATCGTCTTGAGTACAACCAGCCTGTCAGGTTTTTCCCAAAACTATCAGTGCTGCCATCTATAGTTAGCAACACTGTGGGTAGGGAAGGCTCCCCACTGGCAGAACACAATAACACTGTGGGAGTGATTCCCCCCCATCCACAGGTCAGCAGGTGAGTGTGGGGACAGGCTGGGGAGAGAGGTCCGTCAACAGGGGGGGTGTGAGGTGGTCATGGAGGGATATCAATCAGCGGGTGGGGGGAGTAATTGGAAGTGATATCTTTTGGAGTAGGGTCTGTCATCTACAGGTTAGGAAATGGTCACCTGTGATATAAGTTGAAGGGAGGTGGCTAACATGGGAAGTGGCTGGAGAGTGACCTGGTTGGTGGGGAGTGACCTGGTTGATGGAGAGTGTGAAATGGATGATGTGTTTCACGTTTCTTTCACATTTGCGGTAATGCTTACTGCCCTCTTAAAAGTGATCTGTGGGGTATTGCTTTTCAACAAGTGGTATAGCAGCAACTGACAGGCATTCATGAGGTGCTACTGCCGCTTCCTTGTTTTTTTTACATTGCTGAATGGTAGTTTTACATTGTTGGACAATGCTGCTACTGCGAGCGAGTTTGGCTTGCAGTTGAAGAGTGGCCCCATTGAAATCAATAGGTGAGTTTGACAGGCGGTGCTGTCTGTCAAACTCTGCAGGCTCCAAGCTGTCCATTGAGCTCAGTGCTTTTGACAAGAAGTGAGTAGAGGCACTGTGAGCTCATCCTCTCAGTCTGCTGCAAACAGAGTGTGCAAGCTTGTATTTAAACTGGCCGCTCTTTATGTAGCTTCTGACAGGCTGCACAAGGAGCCCCGTATCTCTGGAACCATAGATGATAGGAGCCCCAAATTTTGACCAGTGGTTGAGTAGGTCTTGGATGTGACCCCTGGTCTCTGGGCCACAACCCTCGAAGTTGATCGTTTGGTTTTTTTTTTGGGCCTATCTTAAGGTAAGGGGCCCAGAGCTGCAGCTCCTATAGCCCCTATGTTAATCCAGCCCTGCTTGTGAGTTGGATACATCCTGTTAATGTTATGTGGATGTTATTCCACTGCATACTGTAGCTGACTCTTATCTGCAAACACCAAAATGATAAGCCCAAACTATACAGTATATTATTTATAAATATGTTAAATTGTAAGGATCCCAACACCGAACCTTGGATTACACCACTAATAACCGTAAACCCTTCAGAGCTTGAATCATTAACCATTAATTTCCGAATACTGTATTTTAGTCAGTTTTCAAACCATTTACAAACTGAATTTCTCAAACCTATAGACTGTAACTTACAAAATAGCTGTGTGTGGGGAACTGTGTGGACGGTGTGAAATGCTTTTGCAAAGTTCAAGTGTACTAAATCCATAGGCCCCCTTTTGTCAAAGTTTCTGCTTACATCCTCAATAAAAGAAAGCAGATTTGTTTCACAACATCAGTCTTTCAAGAGCCGACACTGCATATTGTTTATAATATAGTTTTCTAGCAAAAACTCTTCTGTGTGGTCATTTATCAGACTCTTAAATATATTCCTGAATATAAAAGTAAAAAAAAACTGATCTATAATTATTTGGTAAAGGATTTGATATGAATATAGGCACCACATTTGTATTTTGCCAATGTAGTGGTACCAAGCTATTAAAGAGTCTAAAAATTAAAAACAGTGGTTTCACAATTACAAAGCCCAACTCTTTGAGGACACGTAAGTATAAACCTTCTGGTTAAGGCACTTTTTTTCACATTTATTTTGTCTAAATGTTTCTGGAAGACTGGACCATATAAATTTTGAGTCGTTAGGGCTCTTTTGGGGCTATGATGGTACTATCCCTAATGTGGACTTGAGCTTCCTCGTATTCCTTTGTACACAGAGCTGAAGAAGGTATTTAATAAATTTGCCTTCTTTTTGTCTCTTGTAACCAACTCTAAATGATCTTCTAAAGAGCCTACATGCTCAGACCTGACCTTTAGTGTATTTTGTTCCCCGATAATATAGATTTGATAAACAGGTGAGTAGGCAAATTCTCCAGGTTGATCATCTGTTTGCTGTACTTCAAACAAGCTAAGTTTGAGTCGCATTTGCAACCTGAAGCTGAAGCTCATCTTTACCTTACACAGAAATCCTGAGCTCTGTAGTGTCACATACAGTAAAGGCATGTACCACCAGTGGTATACATTACAATTTTGGAAACACTGGTGTACTGCTAGAACCCTGCATGTATAACGAGAAAGCATAGTTGCAATGTGTATATGTAGAAATGCAGTTCCCTACTGTCTTGCTTAACGCAAAGCTCCAGATAAAAATAACACGTTTGGATAAACAGGCCTCTGAAAGATAAGGTAAGAAACAACTTTTACTGTTTAGCACTCTCCTAATTAGGCTGCTAGATAAATTTCATTTTTGGCTTGCTCTGTAATCAGAGGAGCAGTGATTGTTTGCTCTGGACTGTTCAGGGTTTCACAGGCTTTAATTGCTTCCCCCTTCCTCTAGAAGAAATGTCTAGAGCTTAAGGAGAGAGAATTCAGACAAGCCTGAATATTTATCAGGGCCTAGCCTGGCCTAGGCCTGGGAGGTGTGCCCAGATGGTGGCTGGTCTGCTGTTAAATAGTCTGGAGCCTTGTAGTGATGGTCTTTTTCCCCCCTGTGGGGATGGCTCTGTGAGCTGAGAGAAAGCTGATCTCCAAGCTTCAAGGGCTGTCTGCCCCTGGAGCACCTCTGGACTGGCTGCTGGACTACTCTCCTATGGGCAGACACCATGGACTTGTTCTCTATATCCTTAGGATCTGTAAGTGGAGCCTACTTCCTGTGTTGCAGTTTATCAAAGGTCTCCAGCTGTGGGATGCTTGAACGGTCCCAGCCTGACGCTTCAGCTGTGCACCCATAGGTTGTCCTAGTCTACAATCATGTGCTATATGCTCCTGCATGTTTTTTAGCTGTGCACCCATAGGCTGTCCTAGTCTACAACTAGTCATGCTATATGTTCCTGCATGGTCTTCAGTTGTGCATCTACAGACTGTACTAGTCAAACTGTCCTTGTGCTACTGTCACTGATAGAGAAGTGTCCTCTGCAAGTTGTGCTTGAAGTTTTGGAGTACACCACACCCCTCTACCCTCTCCTGTTATAAGTTTTTTCAGCAATAAATTGCAAAAAAGACATCCCTAGACTAATTTCTGAACCAGAGTGAATGGACTGTTGCTGTGTGCCTGGCTACATCTGCATTATCTGGGGGAAAAAAAAAAAACTGTTTTATCAACAGCAGCTCCTTCGGGGATGAGCTTTTATGTTACTTTATTTTTGCTCCGAGATGTCCTCGGTCCGATGTTAGCATCATTCAACTTCCTCTAAACTCAGAGTGTCCTGGACCTAATGGAAAGCTAATTTCTCTGCCCCCTTCTTTCTCTTTCTATCAGCATGCTTTTTTTGCCAGCACATAAACTGATTGGCTCCTTGTGCTGCTACTTCCTCTCACACCCAGGGCCTGCTGTATAGGGGGAACAGCAGGTGTCTGATTCCAGGTAAAACTCAGGTCCTAACTTACACTGCTTGGATTTAAAGCTTCAGTTTTGTGTTGGCATGTTTTGCTGTTTACATGATTATTCTATATATGCATTATGCTCTTGAAAGGACAGCGACACAGCAGAGTGCTGTGTCAGATGCAAGACATAGGTTAATCTTACATATTTGGCACTTGTGTAAATGTTGAAGAGTAGTACCCAGTATGTTGGGTCAGGCAAACTGTTAAATATCTGGGGCGACCTTCTAGAAGCATTGTCTTTTGAAAGGTTCTGCCTAGTGGAATAATTTGTCCTGGTCCTGGGCCTTGATAGTTTATTAATTTTGCTGCTGTGGCCTAACCCATGCTGCCTATTGGCCCACTCCTCTCCTCTTCTATAAGCTATCTTCAAAGCTTCTGAAAAGACATCCAAAGGATCCGACTGGCTTTAACATTTAAAAAAATAAAAGCGGACTTGCCTGGAGACTGGATGTTTACATCTCAGCTGGGGGGTCATGCCTGGGTTCATAATGCCCAACTGAGTGTAGTTACTCCCATATAGCTACAGAAAATAATGGCATACTCCCTAATGAACTATTATTATAAGGTTGGGTTCACATATATGCAAACTGGATGCGTTTTTAACCGCATCCAATTAGCATAAGATGTGAATGTGACTGGCTTTCAGTGGAGCCGTTTCACACATGTGCGGGGTGGCTGAGGTGCGGCTTTGAAAAGAGTCAGATTCAGGTGAGAATTCAGGTAAACATTTGCACCTGAATCGTACCTGAATCGCCCCTGAACCAGTGAACAGAATGCACCGGACTCCGGACTGCAAACTGCGTATATGTGAATCCAGCCTAGTCTATATCTAGCTATTACCATACAGTTGTAAAATATGTTAGTAGCCATGTAAAGTGTCTAAGCTAATTATACAAAGAATAACAAACTATACATAAAATTATTTTTATAGACACAACATTAACCACTGCACTCTATGAGCTAGGTAAATGCTCAAGTGCTCATCCACAAAGAAATCCATACAAATTTAAAAAAGGTCTAGAGGCACTCACTGGTCCTGCAGCAGGGATAAATCCAAGAAACAGCATTTTATTGTCAACATTTCGATGGAGCTCAGTCTATCTTTCTCAAGAGTCTTGACGACACAACCAAGACCCTGCCCAACTAGTTTAGTCATACTGGATATCTTCAGGGGACTATGAAGACTACTAGGGGACTGTTATTTATAGTATATTTTCATGTTTGTAAGAAGACATCTTTGGATACTGACAGAGAAGTAGCAATATGTTCTACTGAAATAGTACATATCGTATATAACCGTTAAATACAGTACTTCACAGTATGTCATGTTATATCTGCTGTATATATTTGGTAATTCTGTTACCTCTAGCTTACAAACATTCGATAGTCTAATGAGGATAAAGTACATAATCATTCTTTTTTATGACCAAACAGTAAGGTCATTAATTTTTAAACATTTGTGAGAGGAGAAAGGTATAGATTTGGTATTCAATTGTCAGTGTATATTTTTAGATTATAAATACCTAATAAATGACAACAAATATCATTAACTTATTACTACTATCTTTCTTCTTTCAGACAAGACTCCTATAATAACAGGTGCCATGGGGATAAAACAGGCAGAATTTACTATTTTAGGATAGATCCACAGTGTCAGCCTTTTCATCATTAAACATACTTAATAGTGCAAACAGTAAAATGTGCAGATGTGTTCTTCACTGTGCTTTAATATTCCTAAGGTATATGCTCAGGCAGATAGTAATTAACACTCTGGTGGCCATAGGAAAACAGCCATCTTCATAATTCAGACCACGTAGTAAATATTTTTATTTATAGCTGTAAAATTGATATTTAAAGGAGAAGTATGGGGTCTGTAAAACACATACTTACCTACCTCCATGCTGCAACATCTCAGTGATTCTGCAGCCATCCCATATCTGGGACCAGACCAAGAACTGAATAATTACATGGCCACTGATTGCTCAGTTTTTGGTCTGCTCCAAGCAGAGAGCAGTGACTGTCAGTCACTGCTTGCTGCTTTGCTCTTCCCGTGCTCACTACAGGACAGGACTGGGGAGGGGGGGTGGGAACCGCTGTCTCTGGCTCTCAGTCGGGTGCTTAGAGGTGGAGACAACTGCCAATCAGGTAGCTAGGTGGATCCTGACAATATTGTTAGGATCCTTCCAGATCTTAGAGCAAGTTTGCCACATCAGCCGCTGTTGCCCACTATCAGCTGAGTCTGGGTCACAGGAGAGCAAAAGTAAGTGCAGTCCTGTGACCCACAAAGAAAGCTTTGGCCATAATTCTCTTTTTAAAGTAGAACTAAAAGCAAAACCTTTCTTTCCATTTTGGATAGAGTAAGGGATAAGTTAAAACATTTTTTTTGCCATATGTGCCCCATTAGGGAGATTTCCCTTCACTTCTTGTCCCATAGTCAAAACAGGAAGTGAAAGGAAATCTCTTTGAAGTGAGAGAATCCCTGGTTGTCGCCAGGGACACCAGAACTAATACTCCCACTGGAAGATTTCTCCTTTATTCCTGTTCTGGTGACAATGCAAAATTTGGAATTTTCCTTCACTTTTGCTCTCAGTGATAACAGGACAAAAATAGAAGGTATATCTTCCCAAAGGGAATACACATGGCAATAAAAAAATGGATATGTGTTCTAAATTCTCTCCACTTTATCCAAAACTTAAGAAAAATGTTTTGCCTTTACTTCTACAGTATATCTGAATCCAAAAATATACTTTTTTTTCTTTGGATAGAGTTAGGAATGAATGAAACCCCTATCTGTATCCTGGTGGGGGGGGGGGGGGACTTTCTTTTTGTGCTAGAGACAGAACAGGAAATGAGAGTAAATCTCTTTAAAAGGAGGATAAATCTCTTCTTAGACAGTTGGTTGTCACTGGAACAGGCATCCCTATTAGGAATAATATTACATAGTTAATACAATTTTAGCTTTTCCTATCATTTTCTGTTCAAGTAACAATGGTCACCAGGGCTAATAAATAGTGTGGATCTCCCCAGTTGGGACAAAAATAGCATTAACCTCCCTGGCGGTTTTCCTGAGTGTGGCTCGGGGTTAAATTTCAGCACCATTAGCGGTAACCCCGAGCCACACTTGGGATTGCATTGCAGGATCCTGGTGCGGTGTACTTACCTTGTCCCCAGGATCCTGCGATGTCCCCCCGCTGTGTCTGCGGACTCTGTCCTCTGCCCAAAGCCTCTGTGTCCCGGGTTCCGTTTCCTGCGAGCGTCGCGACACACGGGGGGCGGGTCCCGGCGGCAAATTCAAAAAATTAAAAAATCATAATACATACAGTACAGTGTAATCTTACAGATTACATTACTGTATGAAATTATTTCACATCCCTTTTGTCCGCAGTGCTTTGTCCAATGCCCTGCATGCAGTTTTATGTTATATATACTGTTCTTTCTGCCTGGAAACTGGAGACTGTCCATAGCAACCAAAAAGTGTCCCTTTACGTCAAAAGTGGTTTTAGACCAGCTAGAAAACAGCGATAGTAAATTAGAACACTAGCAGAATTGAGCGATAGTGAATCGTGGGTAAATTCATTTTATTATTATTATATTATTATTTTTTATAATTATTTATATTTCTTTATTATATTATAATTTATTATTTTGTGTTTCAAACTTTATCATACCTACTAGACTCTTGTTTGGACAGATTTAAGTGTTTTATTGCTAAGAATTACAGGCCTACAATATAAAAGGCCAAATTTCTATGCAAAATAATTGTACTGCTTTGAGACGCAAAAATCTGACATAATCATACCGCCAGGGAGGCTACAAACTTGACAGAAGCTCTAACCTCCTACTCTCTATTGAAAGGTAGGTATATTGGTAGGTATATTTAAAGGATAAGTTCACCTTTATGAACACGCTACATGTTGCACCCTAAAAATGGGTTCTCACTCCTGCAGCCTCTCTGATCCTCGCTGATCCTCTGCTCTCCGCTGATCCCCCTGATCTTCTCCTCACACCCGCTGTCACAACTTGAAAAGAATGCAGCCATGCGGGGCTCTGCAGAATGAACACACATTGAATGAATTCACATTGCTCATTGCGGGTACAATGCTTTACAGGCTCATTAAAAAAATGAAAAAATAATAACAGATGCACATTTTTTTTTACTTGCAAACAAATGAGCATTTATTATGTTTTCTAGAAAGGTGAATTTACCCTTTAAAATCCAAAGCAGCTAAAATAAAAAATAGAAAAGTCAAAAATGTCGATAGTGATGACAAAGCTCTGCCAATTTCAAGTGCAAGGGGCATTCAGTCCGAATACTGCCTGAGCAAGTGGGAAGGCGTAAACGTTGTTAACTTTTATTGAATATTAAACCAACTTTAAGTTTATTATATATGCAAATGTGTACCAAACCGTCTTGATGACCTAAGACAATCTGTAATGTAACAACTGAGGTTACCATATTCTCATTTGCTGTCAAGTATATAAAGAAAAATCGATAAAAAAACAAAAACTAGCACAAGGGACATCACTTACAGTTAGTAGGATGTGTCCCTTGTTCTCATGCCTCTTTGTTGAGATCCCCCACCATCGATGACCCCCCCACCAATATCCCCTTGGTTGTATTAACCCCAGCTGCGCCAGAAGATTACAGTCAAAGGGTGGTTGGGAATGGATAGAGGAGAATTACAACTAAAAGATAAGATAACAACACCAGGGACACAACCTAATGACTGTTAGTTATGTCCCTTGTGCTGAATTTTCTGTTTTTTATTTTGGCTGCACGTGTTAGGCTTAGATGCCCTCCCTGACAAGTCACGCATTTACTTATCCCCTTTATCTGGGATCTTTGCTGTGCAGCCTGCTTGGCACTGTACAGTCTATGCATACAAATCTTCATACGGCTCCTTCATTGTATGTGCACCATGATCTTCATTTATTCTAATAGAAATGGGCATAGAGGAGTACTAAAACTCAGATGGCCATTAGGGTAAGCATATAGAGATATGCAAACTGCATAAAAGTGTGTAAATAAAAATATGTATCTTTATGTTATCCCTATTTCTTTCCCTCTTTCTCTATCATTTAAAATTAAATGTAATAACATATTTTACTAAATGAATGTTCGCCTATCAACAAAAAGTAATGCAATTTTTTTTTATGATAGACTACAAAACTGAAAGGTTATTTAGCTCAAAAGCAAAGAATCTTAGAAGCAAAAAAAATGCTCTGCTCAGAGAGGGGGTACAATGTTTGCAGTTATGAATTAGTTAAACTTTCTAAACACTGTGGTCTGCAGTTATTGCAAGCTATTTTGACAGTGAAGAGATAAGATACTTACCAAGTAGTTCTTGCCCTAGGGCAGCTAATGGCCTATTTGAGTGAAGGGAATAGAAGGCCACTGTGCTTATTACTGCATTGTTTAGTTTCCAACTAAGTAATCATGTACTGGTTGTATAAAAAGTTTACAAAATCACTTTATCGCTTTGCATCATGGTCAAACAGGTAAAATGACTTGTAAACACTTGAGACGTGGAAATTTCCTAATATTAATATTAATGATGAACTTGAGGTAGGAAGAATTGAAGATGATTTGGGGTGAAACTAATTGGTGCAAAATGGGTCACAGATTTTTTCCTCCGTACAGACAAAAAAACCCTAATATCTGTTCTGTCCTATATTTTACATAATCCAGGTAAACAGTGTGCTGAACATGGCATTCAAAAGTAATGGATCAATAACCGGCTAGGTATAATTTGTTCTTGCATGAGTTTGTGGTTGTATTTAGTTTTTTTTTTCCTTATATTGAATTCATATCTACTGTTCACTCCTAGGCTGTTCGTACAATGCGTTAGTAAAGCTAAAATTTCACCTGATTTAGGGATTCTTTGAAATACTGGGCTCTGCAGTGGTCAGATAATCATAAGCAAATGTTTTTGAACACAGACATTTTCCAGAATGTTGGATAATCTCTTGGATTACCAATAGATAAATATTCCTCTTTTTGTGCAGAAAAGAGAACAATGCTTTTACATGAACATCTATCAGACGGTCAAATTAATTCAAAGGTCGCAGCGTGCCTAAGCTGCTCAACAGTTGTTCAAGCATGGGCAGATGTCTCACCACCTGTTTTTCTTGGTAAAAGATCTGCCTAGCCATGGCAATATTCACCTCCACTGAGATATGCAAATCTACCAAAAGTATTTACTCTCACCTTTTTGTTATTTGAAGCTACACCTGGAGCACTCAGTGGCAATATTAACACTGGAATTATCATCATAATCATCTTGCTATCATCATTAATGATCCAGAACTTAGTTAGAACTAAAGCATAATACAAGTATGAGTTAGTGTAGAGCAGCTATTTTTGTCTCTTTTTTTATTGAGAAAAAAGGGTCTGCTGATCAGATATAGGTAATTTAGGCATTAAAGCATATTGGGGTAAACAGAGGATGGTTAGAAACAGAACCTAGAGTTTTGAACATATAATCAGACAAGAGAAGATGTGTATTCTGTGCCAGTATTGGAGGGCAGTGGGACAAAGTCCAATGGCAGCCAAGTGTCCACCATGCTTTATGGACTTGGCTGTTTGCAACTTCCAGGTTGCAGCCCAGTGGCTACAGATAGGAATGGGCGAATGGTTCGGCCCGAGCATAAGTTTCTGGCCGAACTTTGGTTTTTTGGCTGTTCTGCGAACACCGAACGATATGCGGGGTTCGGGGCAAATTTGAAAGCCGCCGGAACACCGTTAAAGTCTATGGGACACTAACATGAAAAATCAAGTGTTCATTTTAATGGCTTATATGCAAGTTATTGTCTTAAAAAGTGTTTGGGGACTCAGGTCCTGCCCCAGGGAACATGTATCAATGTAAATTTTTTTTCTCTAAAACGGATGTTTTTTCAGGAGCAGTGATTTTTTTAATGCTTAAAGTGAAACAATAAAAATGAAATATTCCTTTAAATATTGTGCCTGGGGGGTGTCTATAGTATGCCTGTAAAGTAGCGCATTTTTCCCCTGTTTAGAACAGTACCACAGCAAAATGACATTTCTAAAGGAAAAATTGTGATTCAAAACTGATCGCGGCTGTAATGAATTGTCGGGTCTCGGCAATATAGATAAAACTCATTGAAAAAATACTGCATGGGTCCACCTCTAGTCCATTACCAGGTCCTTTGGGTCTGGTATGAATATTAATGAAAACCCAAACCCAAAATTAAAAAAAAAATTGCGTGGGGATCCCTCCAAAATCCATACCAGGCCCTTCAGGTTTGGTATAGAAATTAAGGGGAACTCTGTGCCACATTAAAAAAATTGGCGTAAGGGTCCCCCCAAAATCCATACCAGACCCTTATCCGAGCACGCAATCTGGCAGGCCACAGGAAAAGAGGGGGTGAGAGAGCACCCCCCTTCCTGAACTGTACCAGCCTACATGCCCTCAACATGGGGAGGGTGCTTTGGAGTAGCCCCCCTGTGACAGACTCACCCAGGACAGAGGCTATTGGAGGGGACTGAATGTGAGCCTCTTGCCAACAGATTATGGGCCCTGGATTTTATGGGAACAATACTCTGCAAGGTGAATTAGAAACCCAGTCTGATCTGTACTAATCAGACTCAATCGTGTATATATGTATATATTGTATGTTGTCTCATTCTGTTGTGGACTCTTTGCTGTGGTCATTTGGGATGTGTGTCCCTGTAGAGGGAGGGGGGATTCCTCCAGCGGCCCCCCTGCTGATAAGACTGATTCATAATGCAGGGACAAATACTGTTAGGAGATGCTGATGTCAATTCCAGCCACCTGTCTGTCTGTTGCGTGATAGAATGTGTTTATTGTAAATAAGTATAGTAAGAGTCATTAGATCCCCATTGTTGTTTGTGTTAATTAACTCTGCTATTGTGTGAAGAAGAGTTCTGTGTTGATTTGTGATAATGTTGATTGTGTTTTCTGAGCTACAAGACAGCCAGTCTGGCCTAAAGGTCATGACTGAGTAATCTAGGCTGTCTAAAGGGAATAGTTAATTAGCCCATGTTAATTAGGTTTCTGGTCACAGGTGTATGTTCAGAGTAATATGAGCAGGAGGTATGCACCTCCTCTTTTACTATATAAAAGAGCCTGTATTTCTTTCAATAAAAGAGATTCCTGGTTGAACTTAGACAGCCTGCCTGGTGTCTGTTCTGAGCTATCACAACTGGATTTGAATGGCACATAGCTGTAGTTCAATTCCCGGAGCATCGGATGACCGAACCATCAGACACTGCAATCTGATTCTATAGCCACAGAGGAGTGTCGGGAGAGTGGAACCAAGTGAGCAGGGGCTCGTTACATTGGTTGGCAGCTGTGGGATTTGCTCTCCAGTTACTGGGACACTCCAAACCAGCCTGCAGGAGAGCCACTCTGAAAGACTTACTTGAGAGCCGGGAGGGACCGGTGGGATATTGCTTCCTTGCCGTGAACACATCCAAACCATCACCTGGATCCAAGGTCCAGATAGCAGGAGAGGAGAGGTACAGATACCAACCACCATGGAAGAGGAATTCAGAAGGAGGTTGGGAGAGATGCGGATACAGCATAGAGGACCAGTATCAGAGCAGGTCCTGCTGGGATGGTTTGATTCTATCCGCTGCAAACTCTGGAAGGAAGCGCTAGCCTGCGAGCAGCGAAACCAAGGAAAAGTTCTCCCCTCCATCCATGTAAGGTGCTGGTCACAGTATGAAGTGCGAATGCTGTTATTGGGGGAACAGCCGAACCAGGAGTGGACAGCTGAGTTAAGCAGGCTGATCCGGGCAGAAATGCGGTTGGACGAGAGCTACAGAGCTCTCCAGTGGTATGTAGCCCAAGTGTCCCCATGGACAGCAGATGACAGCCCCACAGAAGGCTTTGACTACGATGGCCTGGGATTGTTATACTGGAGGCTGTCCAGGGACCCTGACTTTGGGAGTGATCGGGAGTGGCGTTTGGAGGAAATAATGGAGCACAGAGAGCGAAGACTGAATGTCTCAGAAGTGCACTGGGCACAGGAAGATTTGGAGTTTCTGGCCGTTCAGGAATGGGAGCTGGAGATCGCCTACAGACAGCTGTTAGACTCTGCTCAGCAGCAGGGTGGTCCAAGACCTCTGCCCCACACCTGTGGCAGTTTCGGAGGCTCAGGATGAGAAGGTGGCAATCACTTCCCAGCAGCAGATACAGGGGAGAAGGGAGAGGAGGTGTGTGTTGTCCCTCCCCAACAGTTGGCCAGGGTGGAGGAAGCGGCCTTTTCTCCCCAGCAAAGATCCATGCACCTGGGAGACAGTACCATAGACATGTCGTCCCAGCAGCTAGATGAGGGAATGGAAAAGGAAGCAGCCGGCTCACCTCCCCAATGGCAGCTACACAGTTTGGAAGTGGAGAAAGCCAGCCTCCTGCCCCAACGGTTAGCCAGAGCGGAAGATGCGGAGTCCTCAGCAGAAGTGCTGGCAACAGGGCAGAGTGCTACCAACCTCTGCCCAGCACCGACAACAACTGTGGAGTTCCAGGGAGCCGGGGCAGTCGGCCCCTCTATCCAGCGACAAGCTGATGTAGTATGGGCCCTGGATTTTAAGGGAACAATACTCTGCAAGGTGAATTAGAAACCCAGTCTGATCTGTACTAATCAGACTCAATCGTGTATATATGTATATATTGTATGTTGTCTCATTCTGTTGTGGACTCTTTGCTGTGGTCATTTGGGATGTGTGTCCCTGTAGAGGGAGGGGGGATTCCTCCAGCAGCACCCCTGCTGATAAGACTGATTCATAATGTTAGGACAAATACCGTTAGGAGATGCTGATGTCAATTCCAGCCAGCTGTCTGTCTGTTGCCTGCTAGAATGTGTTTATTGTAAATAAGTCTAGTATGGGATCTAAGAGTCATTAGATCCCCATTGTTGTTTGTGTTAATTAACTCTGCTATTGTGTGAAGAAGAGTTCTGTGTTGATTTGTGATAATGTTGATTGTGTTTTCTGAGCTACAAGACAGCCGGTCTGGCCTAAAAGTCATGACTGAGTCATCTAGGCTGTCTAAAGGGATTAGTTAATTAGCCCATGTTAATTAGGTTTCTGGTCACAGGTGTATGTTCAGAGTAATATGAGCAGGAGGTATGCACCTCCTCTTTTACTGTATAAAGGAGCCTGTATTCCTTTCAATAAAGGAGTTTCCTGCTTGAACTTACATACAGCCTGCCTGGTGTTTGTTCTGAGCTATCACAACTGGATTTGAATGGCACATAGCTGTAGTTCAGTTCCCGGAGCATCAGATGACTGAACCATCAGACGCTGCAATCTGATTCTATAGCCACAGAGGAGTGTCGGGAGAGTGGAACCAAGCGAGCAGGGGCTCGTTACACCCCCAAAGTACCTTGTCCCCATGTTGATGGGGACAAGGGCCTCATCCCCACGACCCTTGCCCGGTGGTTGTGGGGGTATGCGGGCAGGGGGCTTATCGGAATCTAGAAGCCCCCTTTAACAAGGGGACCCCTGGATCCCGGCCCCCACCCTATGTGAATTGGTAACGGGATACATTGTACCCTTACCATTTCACAAAAAAAGTGTCAATAATGGTAAAAAAGACAAGAGACAGCTTGGGACAAGTCCTTTATTAAAAAATAAAAAAACAAAAATGTCCAGCAATGTAAATTCACGCCGCCCGACGGGCCAAAAAGAAAAAAAGCCGCAACTGTTCCGCCTCGGGTGACAGTTCTTATATAGCTGAGGGTGGGGCCACCCGGTGATGTAAACGGGTGACCTCGGCCCCTCTGAACAACACGGGGGCTATATAAGAACTGTCACCCAGAAGAAGCGGGAGTGGCGGGAGCCTCTCATGGAAGTGGAACGGTTGTGGCTTTTTTTTTTTTCGTTCCATCGGGCGGCGTGAATTTACATTGCTGGACATTTACATTTTTTTATTTTTTAATAAAGGACTTGTCCCAAGCTGTCTCTTTTTTACCATTTTTGACACTTTTTTTGTGAAATGGTAGGGTTACAATGTACCCCATTACCAATTCACATGGGGGGGTTCCAGATTCCGTCAAAATGGGGACAAGCTGCTTTGAGGGCATGTGGCCTGGTACGGTTCGGGGGGGCGCTCTCTCATCCCCCCTCTTTTCCTGTGGCCTGCCAGGTTGTGTGCTCGGATAAGGGTCTGGTATGGATTTTGGGGGGACCCACCCATTTTTTTAAATTTTGGCGCAGGGTTCACCTTAAAATCCATACCAGACCGATTTGGGGGGGACCCTACACCATTTTTTAAAAAAAAATTGGCGCAGGGTTCCCCTTAAAGTGGAGTTCCAACCCCCCCAAAAAAAAAATTAGTAACGTGTTTAACCACTTAAGGACCGCCTAACGCCGATTTACGTCGGCAAGGCGGCACGGGCAGGCAAAATCACGTACATGTACGTGATTTGCCTCTCGCGGGTGGGGGGTCCGATCGGACCCCCCCCCGGTGCCCGAAGCGGTCCCGTTCTGTTCCCCGGCGATCCGAGATGAGGGGGAGGCCATCCGTTCGTGGCCCCCCCCTCGCGATCGCCGCCGGTCAATGGGAACACTCCTTTGCTGCTGTATGCTAAACAGCAGCAAAGGAAATGATGTCATCTCCCCTCGGCTCGGTAGTTTCCGTTCCAGCGCCGAGGGGAGAAGACATCAATGTGAGTGCACAACACACACACACACAGTAGAACATGCCAGGCATACAAAACACCCCGATCCCCCCCTCGATCGCCCCCCGATCCCCCCCAATCACCCCCCCCCCCTGTCACAAACTGACACCAGCAGGTTTTTTTTTTTTTTTTTTTCTGATTACTGCATAGTGTCAGTTTGTGACAGTTACAGTGTTGGGACAGTGAGTATTACCCCCCTTTAGGTCTAGGATACCCCCCTAACCCCCCCTAATAAAGTTTTAACCCCTTGATCACCCCCCATCGCCAGTGTCGCTAAGCGATCATTTTTCTGATCGCTGTATTAGTGTCACTGGTGACGCTAGTTAGTGAGGTAAATATTTAGGTTCGCCGTCAGCGTTTTATAGTGACAGGGACCCCCATATACTACCTAATAAATGTTTTAACCCCTTGATTGCCCCCTAGTTAACCCATTCACCACTGATCACCGTATAACCGTTACGGGTGACGCAGGTTAGTTCGTTTATTTTTTATAGTGTCAGGGCACCCGCCGTTTATTACCGAATAAAGGTTTAGCCCCCTGATCGCCCGGCGGTGATATGCGTCGCCCCAGGCAGCGTCAGATTAGCGCCAGTACCGCTAACACCCACGCACGCAGCATGCGCCTCCCTTAGTGGTATAGTATCTGATCGGATCAATATCTGATCCGATCAGATCTATGCTGGCGTCCCCAGCAGTTTAGGGTTCCCAAAAACACAGTGTTAGCGGGATCAGCCCAGATACCTGCTAGCACCTGCGTTTTGCCCCTCCGCCCAGCCCACCCAAGTGCAGTATCGATCGATCACTGTCACTTACAAAACACTAAACGCATAACTGCAGCGTTCGCAGAGTCAGGCCTGATCCCTACGATCGCTAACAGTTTTTTTGGTAGCATTTTGGTGAACTGGCAAGCAAGCACCAGGCAGCGTCAGGTTAGCGCCAGTAGCGCTAACACCCACGCACGCACCGTACACCTCCCTTAGTGGTATAGTATCTGATCGGATCAATATCTGATCCGATCAGATCTATACTAGCGTCCCCAGCAGTTTAGGGTTCCCAAAAACGCAGTGTTAGCGGGATCAGCCCAGATACCTGCTAGCACCTGCGTTGTGCCCCTCCGCCCGGCCCAGCCCAGCCCACCCAAGTGCAGTATCGATCGATCACTGTCACTTACAAGGCACTAAACGCATAACTGCAGCGTTCGCAGAGTCAGGCCTGATCCCTGCGATCGCTAACAGTTTTTTTGGTAGCATTTTGGTGAACTAGCAAGCACCAGCCCCAGGCAGCGTCAGGTTAGCGCCAGTACCACTAACACCCACGCACGCAGCATACGCCTCCTTTAGTGGTATAGTATCTGAACGGATCAATATCTGATCCGATCAGATCTATACTAGCGTCCCCAGCAGTTTAGGGTTCCCAAAAACGCAGTGTTAGCGGGATCAGCCCAGATACCTGCTAGCACCTGCGTTTTGCCCCTCCGCCCGGCCCAGTCCAGCCCACCCAAGTGCAGTATCGATCGATCACTGACACTTACAAAACACTAAACGCATAACTGCAGCGTTCGCAGAGTCAGACCTGATCCCTGCGATCGCTAACAGTTTTTTTGGAAGCTTTTTATTGAACTGGCAAGCACCAGCGGCCTAGTATACCCCGGTCGTAGTCAAACCAGCGCTGCAGTAACACTTGGTGACGTGGCGAGTCCCATAAGTGCAGTTCAAGCTGGTGAGGTGGCAAGCACAAGTAGTGTCCCGCTGCCACCAAAAAGACAAACACAGGCCCGTCGTGCCCATAGTGCCCTTCCTGCTGCATTCGCCAATCCTAATTGGGAACCCACCGCTTCTGCAGCACCCGTACTTCCCCCATTCACATCCCCAACCAAATGCAGTCGGCTGCATGAGAGGCATTTTTATGTGCTCCCGAGTACCCCTACCCAACGAACCCCCCCAAAAAGATGTTGTGTCTGCAGCAAACGCGGATATAGGCGTGACACCCGCTATTATTGTCCCTCCTGTCCTGACAATCCTGGTCTTTGCATTGGTGAATGTTTTGAACGCTACCATACACTAGTTGAGTATTAGCGTAGGGTACAGCATTGCACAGACTAGGCACACTTTCACAGGGTCTCCCAAGATGCCATCGCATTTTGAGAGACCCGAACCTGGAACCGGTTACCGTTATAAAAGTTAGTTACAAAAAAAGTGTAAAAAAAAAAATATATATATATATAAAATAAAAAAAAATAGTTGTCGTTTTATTGTTCTCTCTCTCTATTCTCTCTCTCTATTGTTCTGCTCTTTTTTTACTGTATTCTATTCTGCAGTGTTTTATTGTTATTGTTATTGTTATTGTTATTATGTTTTATCATGTTTGTTTTTCAGGTATGTAATTATTTATACTTTACTGTTTACTGTGCTTTATTGTTAACCATTTTTTTGTCTTCAGGTACGCCATTCACAACTTTGAGTGGTTATACCAGAATGATGCCTGCAGGTTTAGGTATCATCTTGGTATCATTCTTTTCAGCCAGCGGTCGGCTTTCATGTAAAAGCAATCCTAGCGGCTAATTAGCCTCTAGACTGCCTTTACAAGCCGTGGGAGGGAATGCCCCCCCCCCACCGTCTTCCGTGTTTTTCTCTGGCTCTCCTGTCTCAACAGGGAACCTGAGAATGCAGCCGGTGATTCAGCCAGCTGACCATAGAGCTGATCAGAGACAAGAGTGGCTCCAAACATCTCTATGGCCTAAGAAACCAGAAGCTACGAGCATTTTATGACTTAGATTTCGCCGGATGTAAATAGCGCCATTGGGAAATTGGGGAAGCATTTTATCACACCGATCTTGGTGTGGTCAGATGCTTTGAAGGCAGAGGAGAGATCTAGGGTCTAATAGACCCCAATTTTTTCAAAAAAGAGTACCTGTCACTACCTATTGCTATCATAGGGGATATTTACATTCCCCGAGATAACAATAAAAATGATTTAAAAAAAAAAAAAATGAAAGGAACAGTTTAAAAATAAGATAAAAAAGCAAAAAAATAATAAAGAAAAAAAAAAAAAAAAAAAAAAAGCACCCCTGTCGCCCCCTGCTCTTGCGCTAAGGCGAACGCAAGCGGCGGTCTGTCGTCAAACGTAAACAGCAATTGCACCATGCATGTGAGGTATCGCCGCGAAGGTCAGATCGAGGGCAGTAATTTTTGCAGTAGACCTCCTCTGCAAATCTAAAGTGGTAACCTGTAAAGGCTTTTAAAGGCTTTTAAAAATGTATTTATTTTGTTGCCACTGCACGTTTGTGCGCAATTGTAAAGCATGTCATGTTTGGTATCCATGTACTCGGTCTAAGATCATCTTTTTTATTTCATCAAACATTTGGGCAATATAGTGTGTTTTAGTGCATTAAAATTTAAAAAAGTGTGTTTTTTCCCCAAAAAATGCTAAACAGCAGCAAAGGAAATGATGTCATCTCCCCTCGGCTCGGTAGTTTCCGTTCCAGCGCCGAGGGGAGAAGACATCAATGTGAGTGCACAACACACACACACACACAGTAGAACATGCCAGGCATACAAAACACCCCGATCCCCCCCCCGATCGCCCCCCGATCCCCCCCCAATCACCCCCCCCCCCCTGTCACAAACTGACACCAGCAGGTTTTTTTTTTTTTTTTTCTGATTACTGCATAGTGTCAGTTTGTGACAGTTACAGTGTTGGGACAGTGAGTATTACCCCCCTTTAGGTCTAGGATACCCCCCTAACCCCCCCTAATAAAGTTTTAACCCCTTGATCACCCCCCATCGCCAGTGTCGCTAAGCGATCATTTTTCTGATCGCTGTATTAGTGTCACTGGTGACGCTAGTTAGTGAGGTAAATATTTAGGTTCGCCGTCAGCGTTTTATAGTGACAGGGACCCCCATATACTACCTAATAAATGTTTTAACCCCTTGATTGCCCCCTAGTTAACCCTTTCACCACTGATCACCGTATAACCGTTACGGGTGACGCAGGTTAGTTCGTTTATTTTTTATAGTGTCAGGGCACCCGCCGTTTATTACCGAATAAAGGTTTAGCCCCCTGATCGCCCGGCGGTGATATGCGTCGCCCCAGGCAGCGTCAGATTAGCGCCAGTACCGCTAACACCCACGCACGCAGCATGCGCCTCCCTTAGTGGTATAGTATCTGATCGGATCAATATCTGATCCGATCAGATCTATACTGGCGTCCCCAGCAGTTTAGGGTTCCCAAAAACACAGTGTTAGCGGGATCAGCCCAGATACCTGCTAGCACCTGCGTTTTGCCCCTCCGCCCAGCCCACCCAAGTGCAGTATCGATCGATCACTGTCACTTACAAAACACTAAACGCATAACTGCAGCGTTCGCAGAGTCAGGCCTGATCCCTACGATCGCTAACAGTTTTTTTGGTAGCATTTTGGTGAACTGGCAAGCAAGCACCAGGCAGCGTCAGGTTAGCGCCAGTAGCGCTAACACCCACGCACGCACCGTACACCTCCCTTAGTGGTATAGTATCTGATCGGATCAATATCTGATCCGATCAGATCTATACTAGCGTCCCCAGCAGTTTAGGGTTCCCAAAAACGCAGTGTTAGCGGGATCAGCCCAGATACCTGCTAGCACCTGCGTTGTGCCCCTCCGCCCGGCCCAGCCCAGCCCACCCAAGTGCAGTATCGATCGATCACTGTCACTTACAAGGCACTAAACGCATAACTGCAGCGTTCGCAGAGTCAGGCCTGATCCCTGCGATCGCTAACAGTTTTTTTGGTAGCATTTTGGTGAACTAGCAAGCACCAGCCCCAGGCAGCGTCAGGTTAGCGCCAGTACCACTAACACCCACGCACGCAGCATACGCCTCCTTTAGTGGTATAATATCTGAACGGATCAATATCTGATCCGATCAGATCTATACTAGCGTCCCCAGCAGTTTAGGGTTCCCAAAAACGCAGTGTTAGCGGGATCAGCCCAGATACCTGCTAGCACCTGCGTTTTGCCCCTCCGCCCGGCCCAGTCCAGCCCACCCAAGTGCAGTATCGATCGATCACTGACACTTACAAAACACTAAACGCATAACTGCAGCGTTCGCAGAGTCAGACCTGATCCCTGCGATCGCTAACAGTTTTTTTGGAAGCTTTTTATTGAACTGGCAAGCACCAGCGGCCTAGTATACCCCGGTCGTAGTCAAACCAGCGCTGCAGTAACACTTGGTGACGTGGCGAGTCCCATAAGTGCAGTTCAAGCTGGTGAGGTGGCAAGCACAAGTAGTGTCCCGCTGCCACCAAAAAGACAAACACAGGCCCGTCGTGCCCATAGTGCCCTTCCTGCTGCATTCGCCAATCCTAATTGGGAACCCACCGCTTCTGCAGCACCCGTACTTCCCCCATTCACATCCCCAACCAAATGCAGTCGGCTGCATGAGAGGCATTTTTATGTGCTCCCGAGTACCCCTACCCAACGAACCCCCCCAAAAAGATGTTGTGTCTGCAGCAAACGCGGATATAGGCGTGACACCCGCTATTATTGTCCCTCCTGTCCTGACAATCCTGGTCTTTGCATTGGTGAATGTTTTGAACGCTACCATACACTAGTTGAGTATTAGCGTAGGGTACAGCATTGCACAGACTAGGCACACTTTCACAGGGTCTCCCAAGATGCCATCGCATTTTGAGAGACCCGAACCTGGAACCGGTTACCGTTATAAAAGTTAGTTACAAAAAAAGTGTAAAAAAAAATATATATATATAAAATAAAAAAAAATAGTTGTCGTTTTATTGTTCTCTCTCTCTATTCTCTCTCTCTATTGTTCTGCTCTTTTTTTACTGTATTCTATTCTGCAGTGTTTTATTGTTATTGTTATTGTTATTGTTATTATGTTTTATCATGTTTGTTTTTCAGGTATGTAATTATTTATACTTTACTGTTTACTGTGCTTTATTGTTAACCATTTTTTTGTCTTCAGGTACGCCATTCACAACTTTGAGTGGTTATACCAGAATGATGCCTGCAGGTTTAGGTATCATCTTGGTATCATTCTTTTCAGCCAGCGGTCGGCTTTCATGTAAAAGCAATCCTAGCGGCTAATTAGCCTCTAGACTGCCTTTACAAGCCGTGGGAGGGAATGCCCCCCCCCCACCGTCTTCCGTGTTTTTCTCTGGCTCTCCTGTCTCAACAGGGAACCTGAGAATGCAGCCGGTGATTCAGCCAGCTGACCATAGAGCTGATCAGAGACAAGAGTGGCTCCAAACATCTCTATGGCCTAAGAAACCGGAAGCTACGAGCATTTTATGACTTAGATTTCGCCGGATGTAAATAGCGCCATTGGGAAATTGGGGAAGCATTTTATCACACCGATCTTGGTGTGGTCAGATGCTTTGAAGGCAGAGGAGAGATCTAGGGTCTAATAGACCCCAATTTTTTCAAAAAAGAGTACCTGTCACTACCTATTGCTATCATAGGGGATATTTACATTCCCCGAGATAACAATAAAAATGATTTAAAAAAAAAAAAAATGAAAGGAACAGTTTAAAAATAAGATAAAAAAGCAAAAAAATAATAAAGAAAAAAAAAAAAAAAAAAAAAAGCACCCCTGTCACCCCCTGCTCTTGCGCTAAGGCGAACGCAAGCGGCGGTCTGTCGTCAAACGTAAACAGCAATTGCACCATGCATGTGAGGTATCGCCGCGAAGGTCAGATCGAGGGCAGTAATTTTTGCAGTAGACCTCCTCTGCAAATCTAAAGTGGTAACCTGTAAAGGCTTTTAAAGGCTTTTAAAAATGTATTTATTTTGTTGCCACTGCACGTTTGTGCGCAATTGTAAAGCATGTCATGTTTGGTATCCATGTACTCGGTCTAAGATCATCTTTTCTATTTCATCAAACATTTGGGCAATATAGTGTGTTTTAGTGCATTAAAATTTAAAAAAGTGTGTTTTTTCCCCAAAAAATGCGTTTGAAAAATCGCTGCGCAAATACTGTGTGAAAAAAAAAAAATGAAACACCCACCATTTTAATCTGTAGGGCATTTGCTTTAAAAAAATATATAATGTTTGGGGGTTCAAAGTAATTTTCTTGCAAAAAAAAAAAACTTTTTCATGTAAAAAATAAGTGTCAGAAAGGGCTTTGTCTTCAAGTGGTTAGAAGAGTGGGTGATGTGTGACATAAGCTTCTAAATGTTGTGCATAAAATGCCAGGACAGTTCAAAACCCCCCCCAAATGACCCCATTTTGGAAAGTAGACACCCCAAGCTATTTGCTGAGAGGCATGTCGAGTCCATGGAATATTTTATATTGCGACACAAGTTGCGGGAAAGAGACAAATTTTTTTTTTTTTTTTTGCACAAAGTTGTCACTAAATGATATATTGCTCAAACATGCCATGGGAATATGTGAAATTACACCCCAAAATACATTCTGCTGCTTCTCCTGAGTACGGGGATACCACATGTGTGAGACTTTTTGGGAGCCTAGCCGTGTACGGGACCCCGAAAACCAAGCACCGCCTTCGATCCCCTGCATCGCTGGACCCTGGGACAGGTAAGTGTCCAATTAAAAATCAGCAGCTGCAGTATTTGTACCTGCTGACTAGGGATGAGCTTTGAGTTCGAGTCGAACTCATGTTCGACTCGAACATGGGATGTTCGCAAGTTCGCCGAACGGTGAACAATTTGGGGTGTTCGCGGCAAATTCGAATGCTGCGGAAAACCCTTTAAAAGTTTATGGGAGCAATCAAAAGTACTAATTTTAAAGGCTTATATGCATGGTATTGTCATAAAAAGTGTTTGGGGACCTGGGTCCTGCCCCAGGGGCCATGTATCAATGCAAAAAAAAGTTTTAAAAACGGCCATTTTTTCAGGAGCAGTGATTTTAATAATGCTTAAAGTGAAACAATAAAAGTGTAATATACCTTTAAATTTCGTAGCTGGGGGGTGTCTATAATATGCCTGTAAAGGGGCGCATGTTTCCCGTGTTTAGAACAGTCTGACAGCAAAATAACATTTCAAAGGAAAAAAGTCATTTAAAACTACTCGCGGCTATTAATGCATTGGCGGTCCGACAATACACATAGAAGTTCATTGATAAAAACAGCATGGGAATTCCCCACAGGGGAACCCCGAACCAAAATTAAAAAAAAAAATGACGTGGGGGGTCTGGTATGGACATTAAGGGGAACCCTGGACAAAATTTAAAAAAAAAATGACGTGGGGGGTCCTCCTAAATTCCATACCAGGCCCTTCACGTCTGGTATGGATATTAAGGGGAACCCCGGCCAAAATAAAAAAAAAAAAACGGCGTGGGGTCCCCCCAAAAATCCATACCAGACCCTTATCCGAGCATGCAACCTGGCAGGCTTCAGGAAAAGAGGGGGGGACAAGAGAGCGGCCCCCTCCTCCTGAACCGTACCAGGCCACATGCCCTCAACATTGGGAGGGTGCTTTGGGGTAGCCCCCCAAAACACCTTGTCCCCATGTTGATGAGGACAAGGGCCTCATCTCCACAACCCTGGCCGGTGGATGTGGGGGTCTGCGTGCGGGGGGCTTATCGGAATCTGGAAGCCCCCTTTAACAAGGGGACCCCCAGATCCCGGCCCTCCCCCCCGTGTGAAATGGTAAGGGGGTACAAAAGTACCCCTACCATTTCACTAAAAAACTGTCAAAAATGTTAAAAATGACAAGAGACAGTTTTCGACAATTCCTTTATTTAAATGCTTCTTCTTTCTTCTATCTTCCTCTATCTTCTTCTTCTTCTGGTTCTTCTGGTTCTTCCTCCAGTGTTCTCGTCCAGCATCTCATCCGCGGCGTCTTCTTCCCTTCTTCTCCTCGGGCCGCTCCGCATCCATGGCATGGAGGGAGGCTCCTGCTCTTCTCTTCATCTTCTTCTCTTCATCTTCTTCTCTTCATCTTCTTTTCAGGCCGCTCCGCATCCATGCTGGCATGGAGGGAGGCTCCCGCTGTTTGACGCTTCTCTTCTTCTGACGGTTCTTAAATAATGGGGGGCGGGGCCACCCGGTGACCCCACCCCCCTCTGATGCACAGGGACATGACGGGACTTCCCTGTGGCATTCCCCGTGGCCCGAAAAGAAGATGAAGAGAAGAAGATGAAGAGAAGAAGATGAAGAGAAGAGCGGGAGCCTCCTCCGCCACGGAGAAGATGGTGAACGAGAACACTGGAGGAAGAACCAGAAGAACCAGAAGAAGAAGAAGATGAAGGAAGATAGAAGATATAAGAAAGAAGAAAGAAGAAGCATTTAAATAAAGGAATTGTCAAAAACTGTCATTTTTAACATTTTTGACAGTTTTTAGTGAAATGGTAGGGGTACCCCCTTACCATTTCCCACAGGGGGGAGGGCCGGGATCTGGGGGTCCCCTTGTTAAAGGGGGCTTCCAGATTCCAATAAGCCCCCCGCCTGCAGACCCCCACAACCACCGGCCAGGGTTGTGGGGATGAGGCCCTTGTCCTCTTCAACATGGGGACAAGGTGTTTTGGGGGGCTACCCCAAAGCACCCTCATGATGTTGAGGGCATGTGGCCTGGTACGGTTCAGGAAGGGGGGCGCTCTCTCGTCCCCCCTCTTTTCCTGCGGCCTACCAGGTTGCGTGCTCGGATAAGGGTCTGGTATGGATTTTTGGGGGGACACCACGGCGTTTTTTTTAAATTTTGGCACGGGGTTCCCCTTAATACCCTTACCAGACCTGAAGGGCCTGGTATGGAATTTAGGGGGACCCACCACGTCATTTTTTTTTTACATTTTGGCCAGGGTTCCCCTTAATATCCATACCAGACCTGAAGGGCCTGGTATCGAACTTAGGGGGACCCCCACGTCATTTTTTTTTTTTTAATTTCGGTTCGGGGTTCCCCTGTGGGGAATTCCCATGCCGTTTTTATCAATGAACTTCTATGTGTATTGTCGGACCGGCAATGTATTAATAGCCGCAAGTAGTTTTAAATGACTTTTTTTCCTTTGAAATGTCATTTTGCTGTCAGACTGTTCTAAACATGGAAAACATGCGCCCCTTTACAGGCATACTATAGACACCCCCCAGGTATGAAATTTAAAGGGATATTACACTTTTATTGTTTCACTTTAAGCATTATTAAAATCACTGCTCCCGAAAAAACAGCCGTTTTTAAAACTTTTTTTTGCATTGATCCATATCCCCTGGGGCAGGACCCAGGTTCCCAAATACTTTTTAAGTCAATAACTTGCATATAAGCCTTTAAAATTAGCACTTTTGATTATTCATGTTCGTGTCCCATAGACTTAAACGGTGTTCGCGTGTTCGAACAAATTTTTTGCCTGTTCGCATGTTCTGGTGCGACCCGAACAGGGGGGGTGTTCGGCTCATCCCTACTGCTGACTTTTAATTTTTTTTTTTTTTTTTAAATGGGAACCCCTCTTATATTTTCATATCAGACCTGAAGGGCCTGGTATGGATTTTAGGGGGACCCCCATGCAATTTTTTTAAATTTTGGTTTGGGCTTCCCCTTAACCTCTTACCACTGGGCACTTAAACCCCCTTCCTAACCAATTTTCAGTTTTCGGTGCTCTCACATTTTGAATGACAATTACTCAGTCATACAACACTATACCTATATGAAATTTGTGTCCTTTTTTTCACACAAATAGAGCTTTCTTTTGGTGGTGTTTAGTAAGAGGCATGGTGAGTTTTTTGAAGCACCATCAGGCGTTCTTGGAGCATAAATTACACATATAATTTCTTGACTACCTCTTACACTTTTGAAGGCCCTGGAGCACCAGGACAATGGAAACACCCCAAAAATGACCCCATTTTGGAAAGAAAACAACCCAACATATAATCTATGAGGCATAATGACTCTTTTGAACATGTCATTTTTTTCTACAAGTTTTTGGAAAACGCATTTTTTTTTACACAAAGTTGTCCATTTATACAATATTTCTAACAAATAGCATGTACATGCCAAAAATTACACCCCAAAATAGATTCTCCTACTCCTCCTGAGTACGGCAATACCACATGTGGGAGACTTTTACACAGCCTGGCCACCTAGAGAGGATGAATGGATGAGTATTGCTGAGGATGGATGGATGAGCATGGATGGCTGAGTATTGATGAGGATGAATGGCCTAGTATTGATGAGGATGGATGGCTGAGTATTAATGAGGATGGATGGCTGAGCATGGATGGATGGATGGCTTGATGAGTGCTGGAGTTATCACATATCAGCGCTGTGGGCACTGCACATCCAGCCCACAGCGCTGCTGTCTCTGATCTCTCTCCTCTTTGTACCGATCTGTACAGAGAGGGAGAGAGGAACCGGACGTGACGTCAGTTTGTTTACAAGTGATCGCTCCATCATTTGACGGAGCGATCACGTGGTAAACGGCCACTATCAGCCACATGACCCGGCGGTCATGGATATTCCCGGGTGGACACCCCAGGAGGCGTGCGGGAGCAGGATTCTGGGAGGACATCAATGTGCACCCTCCCAGAGTTATCCAACCACGGTGCAATGGTCATTCAGCTATAGTGCAGTTGGCAAGCGTTTAATATTCATACCAGACCCAAAGGGCCTGGCAATCGACTGGGGGGAACCCCATGCTATTTTTTTCAATGATTTATCTATATTGCTGAGACCCGACAATTCATTACAGCCGCGATCATTTTTAAATGACAATTTTTCCTTTAGAAATGTAATTTTGCTGTGGTACTGTTCTAAACACGGGAAAAATGCACCACCTTACAGGCATACTATAGGCACCCCCCAGGCACGATATTTAAACGAATATTTCATTTTTATTGTTTCACTTTAAGCATTAAAAAAACACTGCTTCCGAAAAAATGTCCATTTTTAAAAATATTTTTTGCATTGATATATGTCCCCTGGGGCAGGACCTGGGTCCCCAAACACTTTTTATGACAATAACTTGCATATAAGCCTTTAAAATGAGCACTTTTGATTTTTCATGTTCGTGTCCCATAAACTTCAATGGTGTTTGTGTGTTCTTCTGAATTTTTTGCCTGTTCGGTATGTTTTGGTGCGAACTGAACCAGGGGGTGTTCGGCTCATCCCTAGCTACAGATAGCTTGACCGGAAAAGCATCAAAACTAACATAAGGTCATGCAGGTGGCATTCAGATGAATATCTGGAACAAGGCACATGCTGGACTTATTTTTAATGTAGCTATCATTGTGTATGATGCCTGGGTGATAGCACAGCCCAGTTAAAAGAGGATGGCAAGTAGCCTGAGTTGATATGTAGATTGTCAGTGCAAGCTGTATAGCAGAAAGTTTATGCGTGGCTCCATATATTGAGCACATGCATACACAGAGGCAGATACAAATCCAAATGCAAATAAGGACAGACCAGGTCACAAAATCCAAAGGACCAAGACAAAATAAGACTTCATAAAACTGATTGTTATGGCTCAACACAGGAATTATTAACAGTAAAGCATCAGTCAGGAACCCGAATACACTATGTATGGGTATTGGACTCAGAAACCAACAAAATACACACTAGTTAAACTAAGGTCAGACTAGTAACACCAGTCATTAGAGAAAAAAGAATCCTAGTGTACCCTTTTGGCTTTCTGAGACAATATATAGGTAAGTCATAGATTCAATTCAGTTATAAGAAAATAGATGAAAAGAAAATGTTAGGTATAATAGCTGACAGGAGGCAGAGAAAAAGCACAGAAAATACACAAGATAGGAAAAATACATAATTATTATACTTTAGGTTGTGTTAAAGTACAATGTAGTATGATAACTTAAGGGACTTAACTTGTAGGGTTTATAAACCTCTCATCTGTGTTGAAAACAAATATTTACAGCATGTGGTTGACAGTAGGAAACAAAAGGTTCTAGAGTTTGTTTTCCGTGAAGGTTAAAAAAGTAGTCCATGTATCTTGGGAAATTTACATTAAAAAAAGTAGAAATAATTAATTCCCATCTACGATGATGTGTTTTAAACTGCAGTGATAACTGTAGGAATTGGTGCATAAAATGTTATGTCTACCTCAAGGGAAACCCCTCCATCTGATAAAAATATGTGTTGTTGTAATTGATTGTTTCGTTTTTCAAATAATGTCATATTCCATAATAAAGTTTGGAATAAATTTATTAAAAATATAAAGCTTTTGAAATTATTTGCTAGTCCATATTTTATAGATTATATTGGTACAATTCTAAAAATGGCATGAAAATGTATTTGGATCATTTGTCAAAGTCATTATTTGCTCTGGGCATGTTATGTTAGGAGACAACTAGAAAGAAAGAAAATATTAAAAATTTATATGCAGGCACATGCAGTTATTCCATAAAACTATACCCACGACTAATACACAGGTAATTATACAGCATAATAGCAATAATCCATTAAGCTGTCATTGGCTATGACAATACTGGAGATGAGAGCAAAACATTATGCTGTGAGGTGACTTACTAATGGTATTAAATTATTTTCTATTCCTACAAAGCTAACCTACCTTGGTGAATTTTAGTTGCACTACCTGAATATTCCAAAAAAATACATGTGACTGATGCCTAGAGACTAAAACAGTAAACTGTAACTTAACCACATATAACTGTGGTGATGTGCATGTGTGCTCTTTATTGTTGAGCTATGGGACCCTGTAACTGGCAGTATGCAGTCATAGTAAAATAGTGTTTAGTGATTGATTTTAGTCAAAAAATTGACATGGTATTTATATGCAGTATATACAGTACGTATATATTTTTAATATTTGTGGTTTTTTTTCCTTTTACTTTTCTATTATTATTATTTGGTCTTGGGAAATTAATGACATATTCCTGTTAAGGTGGAAGCGTTGGACTATTTCCCTTTATAGGGTCACCTTCATAGCCTAAAGCCTGGTACACACTACAAGTTTTTTTGTTATTCAACCCACTGGTCAGAGCCACTGTACTACTGACTATGTGAAGTTAGTGCAGCGATCTCCCCCACTGAGCTGTTGTGTTCTGACAGGGCAGCAGCCCCCCCTCCAGAACACTCTGATCAATGCTGTCTGCCATTGGCTGAGAGCGCAGATCAGGTGTCGGTCGGATCCTGGTTTACCAGCATGCTCATCCGACAGAAGCCGCCAAACTTTCGGACAGACTGACATATCACGGGCCGAATGTCGGCTGTTTATTTTTAAACTGGCCGATGTCTCCAGACATTTGGCCTGTGTGTATCAGGCTTAGGTATATATCTGAAGCTATTTCCCTCTTGATTAGTGTTGGGGAGGGTTAAAAGTGCTGTCAGTTTTTCTTTTCCAGCTGTGTTTCATTAGAAATATTTCTCCCCGCTTCCTGACCTCTAGACTCAACAGGAAGTGAAAAGATATTTTTCCCAAGTGATAGAGATCTACTCTTAGACAGTTGTCACAGGAACAAACATCCCCATTGGAATATTTCCTCTCCATTTCTATTCTGCTGGAAACTATACGTTTTGGATTTACACTAACTTTAATTCCCATTGACATTGGGAATTGTGACAGTACTCACTTTTGTTGCCAGCCATTTAGGCAATAACTACTGTGTGTTGTTATTTTGAGTTGACAGCAAATTTACCCTGTTATACAAGCTGTACACTCACTAATTTACATTGTAACAAAGTGTAATTTCTTCAGTGTTGTCACATGAAAAGATAAAATTAAATATTTATAAAAATGTGAGGGGTGTACTCACTTTTGTGAGATACTGTATATCAACGAAAATTGGTTGATTGGTCTAAGCTGGCCAAACATTGGTCAAAATTCAGCATGTTCAACAGGAACTGGATGAATTTTGATCTGTGCATAGCCTTCTCAGTTCAACAGAAGGTTGTCGTTAGACGGGCTTCTTTTGAACGATCCATCTGGAAAACCAGCATTCAGTCAGTGCATGCAGCCAATGGCCAATGATTAATGTATTCTGATGGGGGGAGTCTCGCTATCAGAATACAAAGATACAGTGGGCTGACTTTCCCGATTCACTTTGAATGTGTAAACAGGATAATTGTCTGCCTGGCTGAGTGAAAAAAAATAAATAAAAGTAATGTATGGCCAGCTATACACTCTAATGCTGCGTACACACGATCGGAATTTCCGACAACAAATGTTCGATGTGAGCTTGTTGTCAGAAATTCCGACCGTGTGTAGGTTCCATCACACAATTTCTGTCGGAATTTCTGACAACAAAAATTTGGGAGCTGGATCTCAAATTTTCCGAAACAAAATCCATTGTCGGAAATTCTGATTGTGTGTACACAATTCCGACGCACAAAATTCCACGCATGCTCGGAATCAAGCAGACGAGCCGCACTGGCTATTGAACTTCCTTTTTCTAGTCCCGTCGTACGTGTTGTACGTCAGCGCGTTCTTGCTGATCGGAATCTCCGAAAACATTTGTGCGACCGTGTGTATGCAAGACAAGTTTCAGTCAACATCCGTCGGAAATAAATCCAAGGTTTGGTTGTCCGAAATTCTGATCGTCTATACGCGGCATTACAGTGCTGACTGGCTTTCTTTGCTGCTAAAGAAGGGTCCTTATCTTTTCAGCTTTTCTTAGTCAACGGAATAGAGTTAGGTCAACAGGTGGGCCTCCTACAACTGAAGAAAAAATACCATTGCAAAAGATACATTTTAAAAACTGTATTGTCATCTGAGACATGGATATTTGGAGCCAATCTTTTTTTAAATTACTGATATTGGAAAGGAAATAAGCAGATGGTCCATTTGGGTACCTCGGGAATAAATGCAAATGGCTGTGTATATTTAGGTTCTCATTGCATGTGAACTGGAAATATCAACATTACTGGTTTACTGTAAATATAAACATTAATTACAATTTGGGAAAATGAAGTACATATATAATAAGGTGACACTTACTAAATTACAAGAAGAATACTGCCATTGATTTCATTTTCAGACTGCATTAGCCTAAATGGCTTCTTCTGTTTTTTTATGCACAATGTCACTTTTCTTTTTAGATTATCTGACCCTGCAATAAAAGCTAGCTTCAAGCATTATTATGAATGTAACATTACATTATTATTATTATTATTATTGTTAATATTGTTATTATTTAGGACTTTAAACCACAATCATGAAATCCATTTAATCCCCACCCATTTTTTTAAAACAAATTCTTTATTAACATTTGCATGTGTCTGAACATTTCTGGAGTGAATTATACCTAGAAACTGTAATTTGGCTTTCTCTAGTTTTGAACTATGATATGTTTGAAAATAGGCACGTTTATTGCTGTAAAGTGTATTTTTAAACACTACTGCATAGTACAGAGATCATTCATTTGAGCTAATGACGTCTATTATAGTTCATTTTTGTCCGAATCATATTGGATATTGTTTCATGGTCACTGACCTGAATTAGCCAAGGTATGCAGTGCAGGAAATGAGTCATGGTGAATTTAGAGTGCATTTACATCTGTTCTTTCAGTTTGTTTGCTTAAGCAATGCTGGCTGCATATTATGCATATCCAGAGGACAAATGCAAATATTCAAACATATTTTCTTGTTTTCTTTTTTTTTTCAGGTGGACTTTATATAACGATCCAGTAAAAAGATATGATTCGGAGGTGGATTATTTACTCTAAATTATTGAAGGACTTACCAATGAAGTGACTTTACCTCTTCTAATATTGCACATGGCGAATGTACTACATTGAACTTGATGTGCTAATTACAGATCTGTGGCTGTCTGACAAAACTGCTGGTTATGCGCTAAACAGTCCTTTTTTTTCTTTACTTAATGCGCACTGATGGTAGTATCTAATAAGTGTGGATTAAAAAGATCTACATTGTTGTATAAAAAATTTCTAAATTGTATTGTGGATCTCGAACATGTCTTCAGCACGCATGGTTTTAGAGGGAAAACAGCTCAAGTCTGGTCATTGCACAATGTCAATGGCTATCCAGTTGTACTACATTTTTACATTAATGCAAGCAGCTGTTGGCCAGGAATATGCCCACTCCATTCGAGTAGAAGGGGACATAATACTTGGTGGCCTCTTTCCAGTCCATTCAAGAGGAGAACGAGGGGTGCCTTGTGGGGAACTTAAAAAAGAAAAAGGGATCCATAGGCTGGAAGCAATGATGTATGCTGTAGACCAGATAAACAAAGATCAGGACCTTCTTCCTAACATTACATTAGGGGTCCGCATCCTTGACACCTGCTCAAGGGATACATATGCACTGGAGCAATCCCTAACGTTTGTGCAAGCTTTAATAGAAAAAGATGCTACTGATGTCAGATGCGCCAATGGGGATTCGCCAATTTTCACCAAGCCGGACAGAATTTCTGCAGTAATAGGAGCTGCAGCGAGTTCTGTATCTATTATGGTTGCTAATATATTAAGGCTATTTAAGGTAAGATCCTTTTTGGTAAAGTCTGTGTTTTGAAGCGCTTTATCTATGACTAACTCTTTCCTTGAAGCAGAATAAGTTATGCAAAGCATGCTTCTTTTAATGGTTTACATTGCCAAGCTCTGAAGCAGCATGTGTTAGTGGAGTACTAAAGTAAATGAAATGTTTGTCTGCCAGGAGCCTTTGCATTCTCACTTTCTTGTTTTAATGACCCATTTCCCCCTGTTAGTGCTGGAATCATCATTGTAGCAAGTGAATCTAATCTGGTGACACATAGTCATTTTGTACTTCTTGAAAAGATTTCTGCAACAAGATATGTTTTTAGTTCCTCTTATAACCTCATCCAAACAAGTAACACCATTAACAAAATACATTGATCAATAAAGCCAGTAAAGAACATTGTGTGTGTTGTGCCAGACTGAGATATGTAGGTTAAATGAGAATCCTTTATGATGCATGAGTCAAATGTAATACTCTTATAACCTCTTTGTAATTTATTTTTATAGCAACGGTGTCATAAGCAAAAGTATCACATCATTCAGATGTGTGATGGCATATTAAAAAGTTATCAACAGTTTGTTCATGATTCACAGTGTTTATATGAAAAAAGGATGTGTACTATTACAGCTAGGGCTCATTTTTCCTATTTAAATAATAATTCAGACTTTAGTAATAACCAAGGGATGGGCTTGTATTGCTTCAGTAATATTTTTCTTAAATGTTTGTCTTCACACTTTTATTATAATTTTGCCTGAGCAGAATAACTGTAATATGCTCTTTGGAAATCTGAAGCCTAACTCCTTGCATAAAGCAAACTTATAGTATAAAATGGATTGAGTCTATTCAGCCTGATGTTTAGTAATGACATAATTTTTTTTATATACAGCTTCTTGCTATCCCCTAAATATGGCAACTTTTTAAAGTTGTTTTCTGAGTGTGCATTTTGTAAAAACTGTTGCCAATGTGCCCTTTCCACTCTATATTTTGCATACATGCCCTATAATCGAAAATGTAAGGTGGAATGATAACATATATACATTATATACATTACTATGCATTGGCAAATAGCAACAGATAGAATTCAGCTTAAAGGAAGTACTCTTTAAATATTTTGGTCTTTGTAGCGATGGTAGGAGGCTTAGGGATGCTGAATTGTGAGAGTTATGTACCGTCAGGCACACGATCATGGCAGTGCAAACCCAGGGTCTACATATCTGCAATAACTAAGCTGAATCAAACATGTATCACCTTTAACCTGGTAAAGCTCTCTCAAAGCATAAACAAAGCATTTATTATTGCCTGCATGCAGTTTCTGGGTTTTTCCAGAGTCCCTAGTAGGCCCAAAATCTAACCAAGATTCCAACCAGCATACTGGCACTTGTGCCCAGCTGCATTTACATCCACATCTTTCTACTGTACTGTGAGGATGCCACTCATACTTACAGGCCAGGGGGAGGACATAGAAAGGAGCTAACAAGAATATGATTGTGGAAGCTTTGGTTAGAATGTGCATAATAGTTTCACCCAGGTTTTAAGCCTTTTAAACCATTAAAGCGGTAGTAAACCGCTGGGCATTTTTTTTCTAACATAAAAGTAATGTCATAATGTGCTAGTATGCATCGCATACTAGCACAATGTGTTGAACTTATCTGAAAATGAAACCTTTCAGTGCCAAGCTGTCACCATCACTTCCATCATTACCCGGTCTTCCTTCTGGGTCTGCATGCACACGGAGCCACCATTTAAGGCACAGGGCTCTGAAGAAATGGCCTGGAGGCCCATTCCTTCAGAGTGCACGTGCTGCTGACATCACCAATTGCATGTACAGTAAATACCTCCTAAATGGTACACGTTTAGGAGATATTTACAGTACCTATAGTATAGGCTTACCTATAGGTAAAAGTCAAAGATGGGAGTTTACTCCCACATTAAGAAATAATCTCAAATGTGTACAGACACCTGTAGATGCCTACTCTACAATCTGGGTCAGTTTAAAATTTTCAAAGATAATATAGGTAAAGCTTAAAGTTAGATTATTTAAAGTGCAGTTGCACTTTTTGCAGCCACATTTAGATAACATCTACTTTATACTTGTGTTTCCATTCATACAACAAAACTCAAAAATTATTTAAAAGTGGCCACTCACTCTTTTTTTAAAAGGTCAATATGGAACAATCTTATTTAGCTTCCCCCTCCTATGAAATGTTTATGAGAGCCTCCCAGAGTTATATTTACCATAATTAATCCTGTCTCTACTATTGTGGCAGATCCTCATTGTCAGTTGTGAGATAGATATGTACACAGTTTGTTTTATTAAAGGTTAGGAATATTCAATTAATCCTTGAAATGCCCTTAAATAAGCAAATTGCAAGTTATTCTGTACAACACAAGTTACCTATAGATTATGTGCATAATCCTGCTCCAAAGAAATGTAAGAAAAAAAAAAATATTTTTATGTATGGAAATATTTTTAGGTAAGTTGGAAGTGTTCTTTAATATTTACCTGTGATTTGATAAATTACATATGCTCAAATATGAATCTGAAATAAATACGCAATTGACCATTCCAGAATGGTCCACTTTGTGGGTCAACTTACGTAAGTACACTAAGTCACTGACAATTAGAGAGACATCAGTGAAACTTTTCATCAGATGGTATTACATACCTTCTCATCTAAACGTAATATACCCATGGGGTCTCCCCAAACTGCTTTAGGGGGTGTCCAGTGCCAGGAACTTTTCTCCACATATTTTGGGATTGTGTACATTTATCTCCCACATGGAAGGACATTTTTTCTTTATCAATAGACTTGCATGTAAAAACATTGTACTTTCCCATATAAATTTCTTATGCCGCGTACACACGGTCGGACTTTTCGTCTACAAAAGTCCAACGGACGCCGACGGACTAAAGCTGGCTGGTAATCCGATCGTGTGTAGGCTTCTCCGGACTTTCAGCAGACTTTTTCAGCCTCAAATCCGACGGACTTTAGATTTGAAACATGCTTCAAATCTTTACGTCGTAACTACGACGGACCCCGAAATCCGCTCGTCTGTGTGCTAGTCCGACGGACAAAAACCCATGCTAGGGCAGCTATTGGCTACTGGCTATGAACTTCCTTATTTTAGTCCGGTGTACGTCATCACGTACGAATCCGTCTGACTTTTGTGTGGTCATGTGTAGGCAAGTCCGTTCGTTAGAAAGTCTGCTGCAAGTCCGCCGAAAGTCCGCCGGAAGTCTGTCGGACAGGCTGTCGGACTTTTGTAGACGAAAAGTCCGACCGTGTGTACGCGGCATTACTATTTCAAAATGTCCTGGATATGCACCTACCTCTATTGCAATTGATCCACACTATATGTATTGCCACACACTGGACAATTGCATACCATTGGAAATCGAGGTATGTGCCCTTTCCACAAATATTAGCGAGAATTGAAGATATCAAGATCATGGAGAATATTTTATTATTAATTCCAAGAAAGCATTTAATTTGAAATGGGATCCCTGGTTTATCTACAAAACTTCAATTAATGCATAGAATTCAAACAGATGCCTCTATATGATGGTTCACTAATGTTGTTTTATTTTATTTTTTTTTCTATTATTATATTTATTTTTCTTTCTATTGATATTTTTATTCCATGATAATTGTTAATTGAATTGACACTTAGTCATACGATATTTAAAATTACCATTAGGGATTAGCTTTCTGTTCAGGTCGAACATGAGTTCGACTCAAACATTGGCTTTTCGCCCGTTCATCGAAAACCAAACATTATGGGCCGTTCGCGACCGCTGCGGGAGAGCAGTGCATTGCTGTATGATGATTGACCAAAGCATGCACCATGACCTGCATACTTTGGCAAATCCCAGCGCCCTCAGCTAAGAGAGCCATAATTGGCCAAAGGCAGGATGCCTTTGGCCAATCATGGCTCAGGGGGACTAAGTTCATGCCCCACACTATATAAGGCTGCCTGCACGTCAGCCCCGTGTAGTGTGTTGTTGGACGGAGAGAGAGTGTCATTTAGATTGAGCAGGCATGTTATTCAGTTAGCTGCAGTGTATTTAATATATATATACAGACAGTCTCGTATATATATATATATATATATATATATATATATATATATATATATATATTTACACAGTGGGGGCAGAAAATATTCAGACCCCCTTAAATTTTTCACTATTTGTTATTGCAGCCATTTGCTAAAATCATTTAAGTTCATTTTTTTTCCTCATTAATGTATACACAGCACCCCATATTGACAGAAAAACACAGAATTGTTGACATTTTTGCAGATTTATTAAAAAAGAAAATCTGAAATATCACATGGTCCTAAGTATTCAGATCCTTTGCTCAGTATTTAGTAGAAGCACCCTTTTGATCTAATACAGCCATTTTGGGTCTTTTGGGAAAGATGCAACAAGTTTTTCACACCTGGATTTGGGGATCCTCTGCCATTCCTCCTTGCAGATCCTCTCCAGTTCTGTCAGGTTGGATGGTAAACGTTGGTGGACAGCCATTTTTAGGTCTCTCCAGAGATGCTCAAGTGGGTTTAAGTCAGGGCTCTGGCTGGGCCATTCAAGAACAGTCACAGAGTTGTTGTGAAGCCACTCCTTCGTTATTTTAGCTGTGTGCTTAGGGTCATTGTCTTGTTGGAAGGTAAACCTTCGGCCCAGTCTGAGGTCCTGAGCACTCTGGAGAAGGTTTTCGTCCAGGATATCGCTGTACTTGGCCTCATTCATCTTTCTCTCAATTGCAACCAGTCGTCCTGTCCCTGCAGCTGAAAAACACCCCCACAGCATGATGCTGCCACCACCATGCTTCACTGTTGGGACTGTATTGGACAAGTGATGAGCAGTGCCTGGTTTTCTCCACACATACCACTTAGAATTAAGGCCAAAAAGTTCTATCTTGGTCTCATCAGACTAGAGAATCTTATTTCTCACCATCTTGGAGTCCTTCAGGTGTTTTTTTAGCAAACTCCATGCGGCTTTCATGTGTCTTGCACTGAGGAGAGGCTTCCGTGGGCCACTCTGCCATAAAGCCCCGACTGGTGGAGGGCTGCAGTGATGGTTGACTTTCTACAACTTTCTCCCATCTCCTGACTGCATCTCTGGAGCTCAGCCACAGTGATCTTTGGGTTCTTCTTTACCTCTCTCACCAAGGCTCTTCTCCCCTGATAGCTCAGTTTGGCTGGAGGGCCAGCTCTAGGAAGGGTTCTGGTCATCCCAAACATCTTCCATTTAAGCATTATGGAGGCCACTGTGCTCTTAAGAACCTTAAGTGCAGCAGAATTTTTTATGTAACCTTGGCCAGATCTGTGCCTTGCCACAATTCTGTCTCTGAGCTCTTTAGGCAGTTCCTTTGACCTCATGATTCTCATTTGCTCTGACATGCACTGTGAGCTGTAAGGTCTTATATAGACAGGTGTGTGGCTTTCCTAATCAAGTCCAATCAGTATAATCAAACACAGCTGGACTCAAATGAAGGTGTAGAACCATCTCAAGGATGATCAGAAGAAATGGATAGCACCTGAGTTAAATATATGAGCGTCACAGCAAAGGGTCTGAATACTTAGGACCATGTGATATTTCAGTTTTTCTTTTTTAATAAATCTACAAAAATGTCAACAATTCTGTGTTTTTCTGTCAGTTTGGGGTGATGTGTGTACATTAATGAAGAAAAAAATGAACTTAAAGCGGAGTTCCACACAAAAATGGAACTTCCGCTTTTCGGAACCCTCCCCCCCTCCGGTGTCACATTTGGCACCTTTCAGGGGGGAGGGGGGTGCAGATACCTGTCAAAGACAGGTATTTGCACCCACTTCCGGCATAGACTCCCATGGGAGTCTATGCCTCTTCCCGTCCCGACCGCGCTGTCTGCTGGGAACACACAGCTCCCAGGAGAGAGCGGGGACCACTAGGGACGCGCAGCGCGACTCGCGCATGCGCAGTAGGGAACCGGGAAGTGAAGCCGCAACGCTTCACTTCCTGATTCCCTCACCCAGGATGGCGGCGGCAGCTGCCAAGAACCGAGCGGGTTCTCAGCGTCCCCTGCCGACATCGCTGGACCCTGGGACAGGTAAGTGGTAATGTATTAAAAGTCAGCAGCTGCAGTATTTGTAGCTGCTGGCTTTTAATATTTTTTTTTTTTGGCGGTGTGGGTGAACCCCCGTTTTAAATGATTTTAGCAAATAGCTGCAATATAACAAAGAGTGAAAAATTTAAGGAGCTCTGAATACTTTCTGTCCCCACTGTATATATATATATATATATATATATATATATATATATATATATATATATATATATATCCACTGCATACAGTTTAGCTATATCTGAGTGCAGGCCATACCTGGTGTACTTTTTCTAATCTACTTCTGGCGGGCAGGTTATTCAGTTAGCTGCAGTGTATTTAATATATAAATACAGACAGTCTCATATATATATATATATATATATATATATATATATATATATATATATATATATATATATATATATATTTATTTATATCCACTGCATACAGTTTAGCTATATCTGACTGCAGGCCATTCCTGGTGTACTTTTTCTAATATACTTCAGGCGGTGTACACAGTACTTTTCTGGTGGTATACACAATACAGTACACACATAGTTGTTATTATACTTCTGTTGGTGTACACAGTACCGTGCACCCATAGTGCAGTTGCTACTACTTTTCTGTTGGTGTACACAGTACACAATACATACAGTGCACCGATAGTTGCTATTAGACTACTGTTGGTGTACACAGTACCGTGCACCCCTAGTGCAGTTGCTACTACTTTGGTGGTGTAAACAGTACACAATACAAACAGTGCACCCATAGTTGCTATTAGACTTCTGGTGGTGTACACAATACCGTGCACCCCTAGTGCAGTTGCTGCTACTTTTCTGGTGGTGTACACAATACCATACACCCATAATTGTTATTACACTTCTGTTGGTGTACACAGTACCGTGCACCCATAGTGCAGTTGCTACTACTTTTCTGGTGGTGTACATAGTATACAATACAGTGTAGTGTGGTGTTGCAAAACAAAATCCCCATCATGTCCGGAAGTCCACCAAGGAGAGACAGACGCTCACAGGCCACTAAAAGAGGACAAGCAGGCTCTGTGTCTACAGTCCACAGTGCTGATAATGGACATGGTGCATCTTCTGCAGGTGGCCGTGGGGCACGCTTATCCTTTTTTTCTGCTGCTGGGACAGGGGCAGAAAAATTGGGCCTTTGGTGGTGGTGGTGCCACAACACTGTAACCCCTTTACAGATACTCTTGTTGGGCGCAGGAATGGGCCCTGCTGCGAAATATTAGATCAAAAATTGTAATTACATGCCCTTGTTAAACGGGGACAAAAAAATTGGTGGTGGTGCCCTAAACCAAAATATTGTTGGAAGCTAGCATCATCAAGATTGAGGAGGAATAGAATAATCACTCAGCATAGGCAGTCTTCAAGGGATCCCACATCCATAGAAAAATCAATCAGTTACATCAGCATCAGGTGCTTGATAGCTGCTGCTGATCCAAGACTGATTGATTTTTATGAATGTGAGCCTATCAACGCAGTCTGTGGAGAGGCGCACTCTATGATCCGTTACAAACCCTCCAGCAGCACTGAATGTGCATTCAGAAAGAACGCTGGATGCAGGACAGGCCAGTAGCTCAATTGCATATTAAGCTAGTTCTGGCCAGTGGTCCATCCTCAAGACCCAGTAACCCAGTGGATGCTGTGTTGGAAAGGTCTCCAAGTCTGCTCTTGCCCCTAGATATTCCTGCACCATGTAATGCAGACGCTGACGATGGTTGCTTGAACCGATCAGACCTTGGTGCTGAGAACTGAAAACTTGTCTAAAGGCATCGGTCAGCCGGCCACCTTCTCCACTGCTCTTCCTCTGACTGAACGAACTCTCAGCAACACGTTGTCCAGCACCAGGAAATTGTAACCTCACAGGGTCTGGAAATGCATTGCACAAACCTTTCTGCAAGCCTCCTGATGTTTCATCCTCTGCTACCTCTGCGAAGGCAGGATGAGTTCTGCAACCTTACCCTTGTAACGTGGAACAAGAAGGGTTGACATCCAGTAATGATCCCTCTCTTTGATACCACAAATCCTAGGGCTCTATGCTGCATGGCCTCCCTGATTCTGCAAAGCCTGTGAAAGTTTGCAGAGGCATTCGATTCTGAGTCCTCTGGGTCACTAAGGATCACATGATCCGTAACAACCTCTTCCCAGCCACGTACAATTCCTTGGGTTATTGGGGGCTGAAAACCATCCCTTGAAGACTGCTGTTGAGTATTATCGTCCACGTCCATGCTGACACAATCCTCCTCCTCCTCCTCCTCTTCTTCCTGTGTGGTTGGCGGGCCTGCAGGAATAATATCTGGATAAAGGGGGCCTTGAGAGGTAAGGAAGTCCTCCTCTTCCTCCCGCTGTTCTGCCTCAAGTGCCCTGTCCATTATTCCATGAAGCATGTGCTCCAACAGGAAGACAAGAGGGACAGTATTACTGATGCATGCATTGTCACTGCTCATCATCCTTGTGGCCTCATCAAATGGTGACAGGACAGTGTATGCATCCTTGATCAGTAGCCACTGGCGTGACGAAAAGAAGCCAAGCTCCCCTGACCCTGTCCTTGTGCCATACTCACACAGGTACTCATTTATGGCCCCCTGCTGTGTGTGCAGCCACTGCAGCATTGCCAACATTGAGTTCCACCTTGTGGACATGTCACAAATGAGGCGGTTGGTGGGCAGGTTGCATTCCCTTTCAATGTCAGCCAGCTGAGCACTGGCATTGTGTGACCATTGGAAATGACTACAGGCTTTCCTGGCCTGCCTCAGGAGTTCTTGTAAGCCTGGGTACCTGCTCAAGAACCGCTGCACCACCAAATTTAGGATGTGTGCCAAACATGGAACATGGGTCAAGTGCCCCTGTTGGAGGGCGGAGAGAAGGTTGGTGCCATTGTCGCATACATCCATTCCTGGCTGAAGCTGGCGTGGCATCAACCACCTCTGAGCCTGCCCCTGCAGAGCTGAGTCCACTCAGTTTTTCAGGGAGGAGCCTAGTGACATCATCCATAGTGCGAAAGTGTCACAGTACAGCGCGAGGAGGAAAATACTGATGGACAAGCTGACTGCTCTATGCGCCCAGAATGATTTAATCTAATGTGAGTGGACTCAGTTTTTCTTCCATTTAATAGCATTTAGCATATTGCGCAATGATTTCTTCTTTATTTATATTACATGATTGAGAGACAAAACTGAAGATAATTAATAGTGGATCCCCAGCACACAAGAAAGCCGATTGAGAGTACAACTGCATGTGAAACACGATTTGCAAGGGGGGTAGTCATTTGTCCTGAGCTACAGCTGATTGCACTCCAAACCATACCCCATATCTGTATGCACTTTTAGCAAGCAGACTTATCATGCTTTAAATTACACTGCAAGATTATATGTGCCACAATTAATATTTCACAGCAGGGCCCATTCCTGCGCTCAACATGAGTATCACTTTCAGCATTCTTAAAATCACTGCTCCCAAAAAAAACGTCCGTTTTGCATTGATACATGCAAAAAACCCAGGTTCCCAAACACTTTTTATGATAATAACTTGCATATTAGCCTTTAAAATTAGCACTTTTGATTTTTCACGTTCAAGTCCCATAGACTTTAATGGTGTTTGTGCAAATTTTTTGTCTGTTCGCATGTTCTGCTGTGAATCGAATCGGGGGGTGTTCGGCTCATCCCTAATCACCATCTGTTTACAAGAACACACATTTTCAATGTACCTTTAATAGACTACAGTACAGCGCGAGGAGGAAAATACTGATGGACAAGCTGACTGCTCTATGCGCCCAGAATGATTTAATCTAATGTGAGTGGACTCAGTTTTTCTTCCATTTAATAGCATTTAGCATATTGCGCAATGAATTCTTCTTTATTTATATTACATGATTGAGAGACAAAACTGAAGATAATTAATAGTGGATCCCCAGCACACAAGAAAGCCGATTGAGAGTACAACTGCATGTGAAACACGATTTGCAAGGGGGGTAGTCATTTGTCCTGAGCTACAGCTGATTGCACTCCAAACCATACCCCATATCTGTATGCACTTTTAGCAAGCAGACTTATCATGCTTTAACCACCTCAATACAGAGCACTTACACCCCCTTCCTGCCCAAGCCATTTTTCAGTTTTCAGCGCTGTCGCACTTTGAATGACAATTGCGCGGTCATGTTACACTGCACCTTAATTAAATTTTTATCATTTTTTTCCCCACAAATAGAGCTTTCTTTTGGTGGTATTTGATCACCTCTGCGGTTTTTATTTATTGCGCTATAAACAAAAGAAGAGGGACAATTTTGAAAAAACACAATATTTTTTACTTTTTGCTATAATAAATATCCAAATTTTTTTTTTTTTTTTAACACATTTTTTCCTCAGTTTAGGCCGATACGTATTCTTCTACATATTTTTGGTAAAAAAAAATTGCGATAAGCGTATATTGATTGGTTTGCGCAAAAGTTATAGCGTCTACAAAATAGGGGATAGATTTATAGCATTTTTATTATTTATTTATTTTTTACTAGTAATGGCGGTGATCTGCAATTTTCATTGTGACTACGATATTGCGGCGGACACATCGGACACTTTTGACACATTTTTGGGACCATTTACATTTATACAGCGATCAATGCTATAAAATTGCATTGATTACTGTGTAAATGTGACTGGCAGGGAAGGGGTTAACACTAGGGGGCGCTTGAGGGGTTAATGAATGACCTAAGGAGGTGATTCTAACTGTGGGGGGAGGGGACTGACTGGGGGAGGTGACCGATCGCTGTCCCTATGTACAAGGGACACGCCATCGGTCTCCTCTCCTCTCTGACAGGACGTGGATCTGTGTTTACATGCACAGATCCACGCTCCTGCTCTGTTACCCGGCAATCGCGGGTGCCCGGCGGACATCGCGGCCGCCGGGCACGCGCACCGGGTCCCGAGTGACGCAGCGGGCACCCCCTAGTGGCTCGGGAGGGCGAGGACGTCATATGACGTCCTCCCAGAACAACAGAAGCCTCGTCCAGCCGTCATATGACGGTGGGCGGTGGCTTAGTGGTTAAAGTACACTGCAAGATTATATGTGCCACAATTAAGGAATTTAAAGCATATATTTATTGTTTATGTGTTATAAAACACTAATCAGCACAATCATTTAGAGTATAAGCGCACTTTTAAATTTATATGTATAATTAACCTTAAACTACATAGAGGGTTCTTTACTGTAAGAGCGGCAAGGATGTGGAATTCACTTCCACAGGCGGTGGTCTCAGCTGGGGGGGCATCGATAATTTCAAGAAACTATTAGATAAGCACCTGAACGACCGCAACATATATACAATGTAATAATGACATATAATCACACACATAGGTTGGACTTGATGGACTTGTGTCTTTTTTCAACCTCACCTACTATGTAACTTATGCACCGCATGGCATATTTTTGCCTGAGTGCTTGCATAGCCCCTTGAACGCTTACGGAGCACCGCTGGTTAAGAGAACAAATCTGCCTAGGAGGCCATAGAGGAAGAAGAAGAGGAGGGGGTGGAGGAGAGAGCTGTGGCAGAGTCACTGCTAGCATTTTGGAGGCATGGTGGCGGAACAAGCTCCAACAATACTGAACCCTGTCCTGCATCCTTCCCAGCTGCCAGCAGAGTTACCCAGTGCGCCATGAAGGAGAGGTAACATCCCTGCCCCTGCCTGCTAAACCAGGAGTCTGTGGTAATATACACCTTGCTGCTGACCGCCCTGCCAACGAGACAAAAACATTGCCTTCCACTCCTGTGGACAAGGAGCCAGTGGAATAGGCCACTTTGGCAGCTGCATAGGAAAGAAAACTACTCTGAGCCTGAGTGACGGAGGATGAGGAGGATGAGGACGGCTTTGTTATGCACTCCACCAACTCTTCTGCATGTTCTGGCTCAATAATACGGCCAGCAGCAGAAAAAAAGGACATGTGTGCCCCATGACCACCGGCAGAGGATGCACCATGTCCATGACCAGTACTGTTGACTGTAGACACAGAACCTGCTTGCCCTCTTTTAGTGGCCTGTGAGCGTCTGCCTCTCCTTGGTGGTCTTCTGGACATGATGTATATTTTGTTTTGCAACACTACACTACACTGTATTTTGTACTGTGTACACCACCAGAAAAGTAGTAGCAACTGCACTACGGCTTATGGCTGCACTGTATTGTGTACTGTGTACACCACCAGAAAAGTAGCAGCAACTGCACTACAGCTGCACTGTATTGTGTACTGTGTACACCACCAGAAAAGTAGTAGCAACTGCACTATGGCTGCACTGTATTGTAATTACAATTTTTGATCTAATATTTCACAGCAGGGCCCATTCCTGCACCCACCAAGAGTATCTGTGAGGGGTTACAGTGTTGTGGCACCACCACCACCACTGCCTAAGGCCCAATTTTTATGCCCCTGTTTAACAGGGGCATGTAATTACAATTTTTGCTCTAATATTTCACAGCAGGGCCCATTCCTGCGCTCAACATGAGTATCACTTTCAGCATTCTTAAAATCACTGCTCCCAAAAAAAACGGCCGTTTTGCATTGATACATGCAAAAAACCCAGGTTCCCAAACACTTTTTATGATAATAACTTGCATATTAGCCTTTAAAATTAGCACTTTTGATTTTTCACGTTCGAGTCCCATAGACTTTAATGGTGTTCGTGCAAATTTTTTGTCTGTTCGCATGTTCTGCCGTGAATCGAATCGGGAGGTGTTCGGCTCATCCCTAATCACCATCTGTTTACAAGAACACACATTTTCAATGTACCTTTAATAGACTACTTTTGATATGTACAGTATGTTCTACCATTGTTGCTTCAAATATTTGTGAGAAATCCTTTTTTTTCAATGAAATAAGTTTGTATTCAAAAAATGACCCATGATTATACTACAGTCATCAGACTATTACTAAGGTACTTGGACTAATTTGTTTTTAAACATAAAAACAGCGTTATCTGTCATGATGTATTGCAGGTGACAGTGGAATTCACAGAGTGTATCTTGAATGGCTAAGGTTATGAATCAATAATTGCTAGAACACTGTAATTTTAGGTATCCCCGCATGCTATAATTTGATACGCAATGTCTACTGTGGCTGTTTTAATGAAATAGGAAGCTGATGTGGATCTCAATGAAAGGAATAGGACATACTTTGGCTCCTGCTAGTCTGTGTCTATTTACCGTTGATATACTCTAAGGTTTCTACCTCATAACTTGGAATGCTAGAATGTTTCAAGGCACATTTTGCCAGCCTCTCTGGCTTAGCTTACTGTAACAAAGAACATGACTTACAGTCTCTGCTTTAATAGATAAAGTCTTGTTTTCTGCCTGCAACCAGCTATTTCATTACAAGCACAACTGGAATTCACTGCAGTAAACATACATCCAATTTTTGAAGTTATCTTGCAACAGAAAATATATATATATATATATATATATATATATATATATATATATAACCTGAAATGACTGAAATATTGAAAATCATGTATGGAAACTCAGGAAAGAGGTAAAGGTGGCCGCTGTCCCTAGTGCCAACCAACGATCGGTGTGCTTTCATTGTTTAACAAAAGATTAGGAAAGTTAAACAGCGCATTTGATTTTTGCTTTGGGTAACACCTTTACATCTTACCTTTCATGAAGTTCTAGAAATAAACCCCACTGGGACTCATTTATCACTTATCATGTCCTATGATAAGTATAGGCAAACATCACTAGTAAACTATAGACAAAGCATGTATGCTTGTCAATGAGATCATTTCTTTTGTTCCTGAGGATGTTTCCGTGGTCAGAATAGACTCGTACATTTGACTAATTTTATTTTATATAATTTGCTGGACATGGAAGGTTAATTTTTAAGTGCAACTTTGCAGTTTGTATAGCGGGTGGGCTATTAAATTAAAGGGGTTGTAAACCCTCAAGGTTTTTCACCTTAATGCATTCTATGCATTAACCTCCCTGGCGGTATGATTATTTCGGATTTTAGGTGCTGAAAGCGGTACAATTATTTTGCATGGAAATTTGGCGTTTTATATTGTAGGTCTGTAAATCTTAACAATAACACACTTAAATCTGTCCAAACCAGAGTCTAGTAGATATCCCGGGTATGATAAAGTTTGAAACACAAAAACATAAATTATAATATAATAAATAAAAATAAATAATTAAAAAAAATTTAAAAAAATAGTAATAAAATAAATTTCCCCACAATTCACTATCGCTCAATTCTGCAAGTGTTCTAATTTACTATCGCTGTTTTCTAGCTGGTCTAAAGCCACTTTTGACGTAAAGGGACACTTTTTGGTTGCTATGGACAATCTCCAGTTTCCAGGCAGAAAGAACAGTGTATATCATGTAAAACTGCATGCAGGGCATGGGCCAGAGCACTGGGGACAAAAGGGATGTGAAATCATTTCATACAGTACTGTAATCTGTAAGATTACAGTACTGTATGTGTTATGATTTTGACATTTTTTTGAATTTGCCGCCAGGCTCCGCCCCCGTGCGTCGCGCCGCTCGCAGGGAACGGAGCCTGGCACGGAGAGGCTTCAGAGGAGGACGGAGCCCTAGGACACTGCGGGGGACATCGCAGGATCCTGGGGACAAGGTAAGTAACGCCGCCCCAGGATCCTGCAATGCGATCCCGAGTGTGGCTCGGGGTTACCGCTAATGGTACTGAATTTTAACCCCGAGCCACACTCGGGAAAACCGCCAGGGAGGTTAAGGTGAAAAACCTTCTGTAGTGCAGCAGCTCCCCAGATCCCCCCTTTTACTTACCTGAACCCGATCGTTCCAGCAATGGGGACAGGCTCAGCAGCTTCAGCCGCTGTCTTGGGTCCTCATTGGATAGATTGATATCAGCAAGAGCCATTGGCTCCTGTTGCTGTCAATCAAATCCAGGGACACCGGAGCAGAGAGGCGGGGCCGAGTTCTGCTGTCTGTGTCAATGGATGCAGCAGCAGGACTCGGGAGTGTGCCTGTACGAGTGCCCCCATTGAATGTGGCTCTCCGTAGGGGCACTTGAGAAGAGGAGGAGCCAGGAGCGCTACTGAGGGACCCCAGAAAAGGAGGATCGGGACAGCTCTGTGCAAAACCCTTGTCAGAGGAGGTAAGTATGACATGGTTGCTATTTAAAAAAACGAATCTTTACAACCCCTTTAATGTGCAAGTACACAAAGAATACTTGCACATTATATCACACTTACCAGTTAGTGTCCCCTTCTCCAGAGGCAAGGCATCTGTTCTCTACTTTAGGCCCGTTTCACACTTCCGTGACTTCAAAGTCAAGCGAGTTTGCACGTGACTGTGAAGCTGACATCCCAATGTGACTTCATACAACTTGCATACAACTTCTTTAACAGAAGAAAAATGCAAGTCATGCTGAAGTCCCACCAAAAGTAGTGCAGAAACCTTTTTCTAAGTCGGAGCGACTCAAGTCGCTCCTTTTAGAATGGTTCCATTGCACTTAATTGGGCGTGACTTGTCATGCGAGGTGCTCTCAAAGTCGGAGTGCATGTTGCACCACAGTGAACCGAGCCTTAATGCTCTTTTGCCATTGTTGATATTCCTTCTTCCAGGTCCAACATCTTTTAGCTCTTTTATTGTCTTGGCATCCAGCTCTATTGTATCCATCTACAAGATGCTGGGAATGACTCAGGAGTGCACACTCTACTACACATGTGTCAGAGACAGTGTACATAAAATAAGAAAAAATCTAGGAAAAGAAATAGAAATTTTTAGCAGTAGAGACATGCAAAAAACATTACCCCCTAGCATGTTGTTCTTTTTTTAATTTAGTATATCCTAAAAAGAGTCTGTGTTTGCTCTGAGCAACTAATGCTACGTACACATGGTCGGATTTACCGACGGAAAATGTGTGATAGGACCTTTTTGTCGGAAATTCCGACCGTGTGTAGGCTCCATCACACATTTTCCATCGGATTTTCCGACACACAAAGTTTGAGAGCAGGATATAAAATTTTCCGACAACAAAATCCATTGACGGAAATTCCGATCGTGTGTACACAAATCCGACGCACAAAGTGCCACGCATGCTCAGAATAAATAAAGAGATGAAAGCTATTGGCCACTGCCCCGTTTATAGTCCCGACGTATGTGTTTTACGTCACCGCGTTTAGAACGATTGGATTTTCCGACAACTTTGTGTGACCGTGTGTATGCAAGACAAGTTTGAGCCAACATCCGTCGGAAAAAATCCTAGGATTTTGTTGTCGGAATGTCCGAACAAAGTCCGACCGTGTGTACGGGGCATAATTCAATTAAAATTGTCCTCTGTGCCCACAGTTTTTTGCTGTGAATTTGAATTGGATTAGTTGTAATCAGTTACAACTAAATGAGGCTAGTTGTATTTTTAAAGGGTGACTCCACTTTTAGTAATACAATTGCAACACAAGTCATATTGTAAGTGAATGTTATTAAAAATTACCTTTCCTTTTTCAATCTGCATTTCTAAAATTTTCTGTAAAATGCAATGCAATATGGCTACATGGAGGTGTTCTGTACACAAAATGTATACAGAATGTTCCCCAGAAATATAATTTCCTGCTTGTGTGATTGGCTCACTGATTTTCCCAGAAGTCTGCACTAAGATACAAGTCCGATTTCAGGCATCCCCTGGAACAAAAATGTCATTTTTGGTGAGATACTCCCAACAGGAAATCACGTCTAAAGGGATACAGGCCCAGCATTGTTCCTCATTAGTGCCCTGCAACCACAATATCAGAATATAGAGTACAGCCACAGAATGAGAATATAGAATACAGCCACAGAATGAGAATATAGAGTACAGCCACAGAATGAGAATATAGAGTACAGCCACAGAATGAGAATATAGAGTACAGCCACAGAATGAGAATATAGAGTAAAGCCACCAAATGAGAATATACTGTAGAGTACAGCCACAGAATGAGAATATAGAGTACAACCACAGAATGATAATATAGAATACAGCCACAGAATGAGAATATAGAGTACAGCCACAGAATGAGAATATAGAATACAGCCACAGAATGAGAATATAGAATACAGCCACAGAATGAGAATATAGAGTACAGCCACAGTATCAGAATAGAGAGAAAAACCACAGTATCAGAATATAGAGAACAACCACAGTATCGGAATATACAGTAGAGTACAGCCACAGTATCAGAATAGAGAGAACAACCACAGTATCAGAATATAGAGAACAACCACAGTATCGGAATATACAGTAGAGTACAGCCACAGAATCAGAATATACAGTAAAGCCACAGAATCAGAATATAAAGTACAGCCACAGAATGAGAATATAGAGTACAGCCACAGAATCAGAATATAAAGTACAGCCACAGAATCAGAATATAGAGTACAGCCAAAGTATCAGAATATAGAGTACAGTCACAGAATATAGACTACAACCGCAGAATTAGAATATAGAGTACAGCCACAGAACCAGAACATAGAGTACAGCCAAAGTATCAGCAATATAGAGTACAGTCACAGAATAAAGAATACAACCGCAGAATTAGAATATAGAGTACAGCCACAGTATCAGAATAGAGAGAACAACCACAGTATCAGAATATAGAGAACAACCACAGTATCGGAATATACAGTAGAGTACAGCCACAGTATCAGAATAGAGAGAACAGCCACAGTATCAGAATATAGAGAACAACCACAGTATCGGAATATACAGTAGAGTACAGCCACAGTATCAGAATAGAGAGAACAGCCACAGTATCAGAATATAGAGAACAACCACAGTATCGGAATATACAGTAGAGTACAGCCACAGAATCAGAATATACAGTAAAGCCACAGAATCAGAATATAAAGTACAGCCACAGAATGAGAATATAGAGTACAGCCACAGAATTAGAATATAGAGTACAGCCACAGAATCTGAATATAAAGTACAGCCACAGAATGAGAATATAGAGTGCAGCCACAGAATTAGAATATAGAGTACAGCCACAGAATCTGAATATAAAGTACAGCCACAGAATGAGAATATAGAGTGCAGCCACAGAATTAGAATATACAGTAAAGCCACAGAATCTGAATATAAAGTACAGCCACAGAATGAGAATATAGAGTACAGCCACAGAATCAGAATATAAAGTACAGCCACAGAATCAGAATATAGAGTACAGCCAAAGTATCAGCAATATAGAGTACAGTCACAGAATGAAGAATACAACCGCAGAATTAGAATATTGAGTACAGCCACAGATTCAGAATATAAAGTACAGACACAAAATTAGAATATAGAGTACAGTCACAGAATCAGAATATAGAGTACAGCCACAGAACCAGAGTTATTACATAGGAGTAATTGTATATGAATATGCACTATCATGCTTTCAGTGTCCAGCCATCATATCCTACCTTTGCAAAATGTATTACCAAAGATTTATATTACTATAAATTAAACAAATATAAATTAAATTATCACTACATGGTTTTGTTACGAGTGATTTTTGTGCAGGAGGGTTTTTTCACAAAAATGCATGATTTTTAATTTTTCAATGGAAAATTCTAATTACTTTTTGGAGGGTAGACCAGACTCAGTTCTATAGATCAGTGGTCATCAACCCTTTCCTCAGGGCCCACTAACAGGCCAGGTTTGTATGTCTATGGAAATGTTTGACCATTCTTTCAGAAGCGCATTTGTGAGGTCAGGCACTGATGTGGACAAGAAGGCCTGGCTTGCAGTCTCTGCTCTAATTCATCCCAAAGGTGTTCTATTGGGTTGAGGTCAGGACTTTGTGCAGGTAATTCAAGTTCCTCCACCCCAAACTCACTCATCCATGTCTTTATGAACCTTGCTTTGTGCACTGGTCCAAATCATTTGGCGGAGGGGGGATTATGGTGTGGGGTTGTTTTTCAGGGGTTGGGCTTGGCCCCTTTGTTCCAGTAAAGGCAACTCTTAAGGCATCAGCATACCAAGACATTTTGGGTAATTTCATGCTCCCAACTTTGTGGGAACAGTATGGGGATGGACCCTTCCTATTCCAACATGTCTGCGCACCAGTGCACAAAGCAAGGTCCATAAAGACATGAATGAGGAAGTTTGGGGTGGAGGAACTTGACTGGCCTGCACAAAGTCTTGACGTCAACCCGACAGAACACCTTTGGAATGAATTAGAGTGGAGACTGCGAGCCAGGCCTTTTCATCCAACATCAGTGCCTGACCTCACAAATGCGCTTCTTGAAGAATGGTCTAACATTCCCATAGATACACTCCTAAACCTTGGGCACAGCCCTTCCAGAAGAGTTGAAGCTGTTATAGCTGCAAAGGGTGGGCCAACTCAATAGTGAACCCTACGGACTAATGCCCCGTACACACGGTCGGATTTTCCGATGGAAAATGTCCGATCGGAGCGTGTTGTCGGAAATTCCGACCGTGTGTGGGCTCCATCGGACATTTTCCATCGGATTTTCCGACACACAAAGTTGGACAGCAGGAGATAAAATTTTCCGACCACAAAATCCGATCGCGTCAATTCCGACCATGTGTGGCCTGTTCCGACGCACAAAGTGCCACGCATGCTCAGAAGAAATTCCGACACGGGACAGCTCGTTCTGGTAAACTTAGCTTTCGTAATGGATAAAGCACTTTCGTCACGCTGCAATGTAAAAAATGGTTTAATATAGCGCACTCTCTTCTTCTTTATAATGTGACAAGAATTAAGTCGTTTTGATGCTCATATTCACACACACTTCTCACAAACTTTTTTCGTTACTATTTATCGGGATTCCCTCAATATATTTTGATTTCTCACATCTGACAACATATTTTTTATTTTTATTTTTTTTACTTTAATGTAGAATCTTTTTTTGTGTTTCTCTTTTTATTTTTTTTTTTGTTGGTGATTTTGATTTGTACTCCCGAAAATGTTTGTGTGTTTTTTGTGACAAGTTCCCACAACACCATTGATATGTTGTTCTATTTAATCTGTAGGAGGAGATTGTTTGGTGTTGTTGTCCCTTGTTAATTTCACATTGCACTTTAGAAATGTACCTGAATCGTCACCAACAAACTGTCCTTTTTGGATGAAAACACACACAGGAGAGTAGAATTTACCTAAAAATATTTTATTAAGGGGTCACAACTATAAACAAAGAGGGAGGCAACGCAGGAGAAACTGCAGAAGTGGGCGAAGCCTTGGACCCCCAGGGCAGACATCAATTATTTCAAAGCACAATTGGTGGCCTGAGGAGTCCATATCTAAGGGAGTGCAGTCTGGTCCAGAAGTCCCAGAGATCCGGAAAGCAGCAGATGACATCTGTGTCCCCAGGCTGTGGTCATACGAGAGACTGCAGCTTCTGTCAGACCAGACTGAACCCAGGGCAATCACTCTTTGGTCTTCCTTACACGCTTCCTTACAGGCTTTGGCTGTGGTGGTGGAGTTGTGGCAGCAGGAGGAGGAGGAGGAGGAGGAGGATCGTCCCTCTCCATGACATCCGTCTTGGGTGTCAGTTCCCCACTCTCCCCCTTACGAAGGACTTTATAAATCAGGTCCTCAGAGATCTTGCGTTGACCCTCCTGCATGCCCTGCAATTTGGTGGCAGCCATGCAGGCAAAGGCCTCTTCAGGACTGGGGAAGGCTCTGAGGGACGCCGAAGCCTCCTGGATCAGCCTGTATGCTGAATCCTGCACAGGACTGGGAGTGGCCTTCCTGGCCCTTTTATATGGCAGGCGGAGGGGAGGAACCTGAGACTCAGTCAGGCTGCGACTTGTCCCAGGCTTCTCTTGGCTGCCACTTAGCCCCGCCTCCTCCTGGCTGCCACTAATCCCCGCCTCCTCCTGGCTGACACTAATAATCCCCGCCTCCTCCTGACTGCCACATTCCACAGCCTCCTCCTGGCTGAGGTCTTCCTGTGTATGAAAAAGGGACATAGTTTTAGTATTGTTTTCATCAATTACACACAATTTTCACCTCCTGACTGCTGCAAATTGAATGTTAACAAATATAACAGACTATCCTTCTGAGCCCAGCATTTTTCATTCTTGTCCCAATTTTGGGTGCCCACTACTGTCTATTGATATGTAAAACACTTTCAAGCAGCAATTAGTGATCAATAATAACATCTAGTAAACATCATTTCTTTATTGCCCAGAAATCTGTAGAAGAATGCTATACCTGACTCCAGCTGGGCTCCTCCACTTCTTCCTGGCTGGAAGGCCCAGGTTGGACATCGGAAGCCTCAGCTGGGGTGGAAGGAAGAGTGGAAGGAAGAGTAGAGAGGGATTCCCTGACTTCAGTGTGGTCTGACAGAAATCGCAGTCTCTCATAGTACCAGAGCCTGGGGACATAAACGTCATCTGCTGCAGCTCCTGATCTCTGGGAATCTGTGACCTTCTTGCGCTCCCTAAGATAAGTGCTCCTCAGGCCCCCAATTTTAGCTTTTAAATAAGGGATGGTTGCTGTGGGGACCACCGGCTTCACCAACTCCAGCAGTTTCTCCAGCGCTGCCTGCCTCTTCTGTTTGTGATTATAGTGGGGGTGTCTCACTTGCCACAGACAGGGCAGCTCCCTGTACTTGTCTATGAACTGGGGCAGGAAATTGTGGTCGTTGAACCCATCCATTTTCTCTGCAAGACACAACACAAGACAAACCCTAATGTCAGGCCAAACTCCCCTAATCTTGTTACAATATAGGCTTCCATTTCGAAGCAGTATAGGCCCAAGTTTAGATCCTACCTTCGTTAGCACGATCGGCGTCTCCGATGCTCCTTCCTCCGCTCACAGATCGTACGTAAGACGCGCGCGTTACGATTTATACACACTGCGCATGCGTATAACTCCGCCGCCCCTGACGTTCTTTCTATTCTATTCCCCGCCCCTTTTCGTTCGGCGCAGTGGAGGAAGAGCACATGGCGGATAGACAGCAGGATCGTGCTATTTACAGCAACGAGGAGGAGGAGGAGGAAAGGCCGGAGCCTGAAACGTCCCGATCCAGAAGGAGATTAAAGGACTCAAATATGTCCTTTGGGGAGATGTTGGAGATGGTGGACATCCTGAAGAAGGCCGACTATGATGGAAAGTATGGGCCTTACCCCAACCACAATGTCCGAAAGGCCAAGATCATGGGGAAAGTGGTCAGGAGTCTGCACCGGAAATTCGGGGTACGACGATCGAAAGATCAGCTCAGGAAGCGGTGGTCAGACCTCAAATTACGAGAACATGAGCAGTACAGAAAGATCCGGAGAGTGCTGCAAAAAAGTAAGTAGTTGTGCTGTGTTCCTATTCTTTTTATGTTTCTTACGTTCGTGCTGCTCCATGTGCTTTTAGGAACTGTTGTACAGTTTAAAATGGCAACTTTCATGTTCATGGGCACATTATTCGTTAGGATCACACATTTTTTTTTCGGACTATAAAACACCATTGTTTAGCCCATATGCATTTGGCCACCATTTTGAGGCCCTATACTTGTCTTCAAAGAATTGGGTTGTGTAGATGGCTTTGTTACTAGAATGAAATGCAAACTAGATTCTGTGTAAGGAGAGGACACTGAGCAGCTGTTTTCACATCTGGACACTGGAGCACTAGTGTGGGACCCCAAAACATCATTTTTATTAGGGGGGCCACACAGGTGCTCCAGTGAATACTATAGGGGGGGCTACATCTGTGAAGCTTGTACTAAACAGGTAAAGTATTGCAGCTTGACAAAGGACACTAAAAAAGCTACATCTTGGAACTCTGCTAAAATAGACAATTGTACCCCACTTCCAAGCAATGTTTCATCTTTAGAGTTCTGCCATCAAATATCTGTGTGCTAATTATACCATTTTTGTTTTACATAGGGGAGAAAAGACTCGGAGGACACCCCTCATCCCAGGAGACCAGAGCCCCCCCCCCTCTGGAAGAAGGTGAAATCCCCCCAACACAAGCTGAGCAGGAGGAAGAAGATGTGGTGGAAGTAGTCACCACAACAGGTGAGTGTCTGCGACTACAGGCTCAGATAAGAGATGGATGGCGGCATTTTTTTTTTACCTAATTTATTTTGGGGTTCCTTTCTTTTTAGGTGATCGTGAGGTTGTGGATGAAGATCCTTTCACATCCGAAAGTGCCCAGATCCTGATCGGGGAGATCATGGGGTGTAATTTACAATTGGAAAACATCAAGCAAAACATCAATGATGTTATTCCAAAATATAAAAACATCATTGATGTTTTGGGGCGAGTTTAAAGCCCCTCCAAATCACTTTCTTCTTTTGTGTGCTACAATGTGCTAAATGTTTTTGTGATTTTTCCCAAAGCCAAATTTGGAGGATGCACACAGTGTGCCAACATGTGCTATCTGCCATCACGGGAGATCAATGGACGCGTTTTGGGGGTGCAACCCCTTCCTCAATTATAAAGTAGCGGTGAGGAAGGGCTTTCTCCCCCAAAACACGTCCCTTGATCCCCCGTGATGGCAGATAGCACATGTTGACATTGGGAAATTTGTGTGCATCTTCCAAATTTGGCTTTTCCAGGGGTGATTTCCCCATCTGAACGCAATATCAAACACAGTTCCTAAATACTCATGTCTGATATTGCCTTCAAGTTCTACCAAATGTGAACTTTGTAAGATCAAGATTTGTTTCTTTCTTGTTGGTTTTACACAGGCCTGTTTTCTATAAAATGCACATTTTGATTTTGGATAATGACACCACAAAATATGTTATACAATAAACATGTTGGTTTGTCAGAAAAACCTTTGGTAAATGCACATGTGATTGTGCAGGTATTAAAAAGATTGTTCATCAAGAATGTGTGGATTATTGTCTCAACGCTACAACACTTTTGGGGTGATGTAATTGTTGTTTGATGAGAAAATGGGAGTTATTTCCTAAGGGCAAATCCACTTTGCACTACAAGTGCAGTTTCAGGGCAGTTGCAAGTGCACTTGTAGTGAAAAGTGTCTTTGCATTTAGTAAATAACAGCCAACAGTGCTTTGTATAAGGTTACACAATCACGCCATTTTCTGGACTCCACACATTTCTGTCAGGGTCAGCTAAAACAAACACAAGCAGTAAATGTCCACAAAGAAGAGCCTGGGGGGAGATGCCTGTCGAGAACTTGAGGTCCTGCAGACTTCTCCCTGTGGCCAAATACCGCAAGGTAGCAACCGACCTCTGCTCCGGAGTGATGGCTTGCCTCATGCAGGTATCCTGCCTGCTAATATAATGGGTCAGCGAAGCCAACAAACGGTGAAACACGGGGTCCGTCATCCTGAGAAAGTTCCTGAAATCCTCAGGATTCTTCTCACGGATCTCACGAAGCAAAGGCATATGACAGAACTGGTCAAGCTGAAGCAACCAATTCTTGGTCCATGAACTCCTCCCCACCCTGTTCATGGACTGGACTTGTGTCAAGGTCAGGACCCCAACACCAAGCCCCCGCACAGCACGAACTGTACGAGGAGTACGCATACGAAACATGGCTAAAAAACGGTCGGCTGCTCAGAACGAAGTAACAGAACGCACTGAAGAACAGCAAGGCCTGTGAAGAGCGACCTGAAAAACAGCAACGAGCGGACAAGATCGCACAGAAAACTCAGATACGAACTGACTGCACGCACTGAAGAGCAGATACAAACCCACAAGCACAAACTGAACGGCAGAAAACGATCTGAAAGCCACGAGTCTGAAAAAGCGCGAATCGTCTCTCACCAAACTTTTACTAACACGAGATTAGCAAAAGGAGCCCAAAGGGTGCCGCGCTTGGTTCTGAACCGGCCTTTTCTTGTCTCGTCGTACGTGCTTGACGTCACCGCGTTCTTGGCGATCGGAAATTCCGACAACTTTGTGCGACCGTGTGTAGGCAAAACAAGTTTGAGCCAACATCCGTGGGAAAAAATCAGAGGATTTTGTTGTCGGAATGTCCGATCAATGTCCGACCGTGTGTACGGGGCATAAGACTGGAATGCCATTAAAGTTCATATGCGTGTAAAGGCAGATGTCCCAATACTTTTGACAATATTATCTATCTATCTATCTATCTATCTATCTATCTATCTATCTATCTATCTATCTATCTATCTATCTATCTATCTATCTGTGATTGTATGTCCATTTTACAGTTGCTTTCCATATGGAGATACATTAAAAAGTTGTATTTTTGTCATGCAGTAAAAGTTTTGTAGATTCAAAGTCCTGGCAGTTTTATGGCTTATGAAGCAATGACAGATTGAGGAACAGTAGTGATCTGTGGAAAGGAACGCAAAAGCTGGGATCATGAGAATGATTCTCATGGGGTGTCATTTCCCAGAGTTATCAGGAATTTGTGGCATGGCTGTGTATTAGGATAACATTGCTCTGTTGAAGCCTTGGCAGCTTTTCATCCGTTCCTTTCTGAGCATGAGTATCAGATCCTGCACTGCACAAGATTTGTGAGTTTTATACCATAGCTTGAGGGTCTATCTTGGGATTATTGTGTGCTGCAAGAAACCAAGACTGAAAGAAAAAGCCTACAATGTCCAATAAGCCCTAGAGAAATTACTTAGCTTGTTCAGGCATGCCAAGGTGTACAAAAAGCAAGAGATGAGATTAAAATGCTCCAGCTGGTTGGCTGTCTTTATTCTCTCGTCTTATCTTTAAAATTCTATTTCCCTGCAATAAATTCACTGGGAAACATAATTATTCACTTTTAATTGTGTACTCTTTTTGAAGCAACAAATGTTAAATAATATATTATAAACAATCTAATGAGGGGTCATAATAACAGCTACCACTGCTTGTTTCTTGCACATAATTTACTCGCAAGGGTATTGGTGAAGAGTTAATTAGAAAGCTAAACTGCAAACTGTACCCTGAATTAGTAGTGATGCTGGAAACAGAGATGGGAATGAGACTATGATTTGTCTCAAATACCAGCAATTTGTCTTCTGAAACCATGACAGCCAACGCCTAATTTCCATTATGCAACGCAATGGCAAAGAACGTTCCACTGCAGTCTTGATCAATATAGGGTCACATGGTGTCTCCTCTGGGAAAATCTCCTATTTACCCATGTAATTGATGTAGCACAGTTTCCTGCAAAAGAAGGAGACATCTCCTTTAGATCTAATTATGGGCTGTAGCTAAGTACTTTTTTGCTAAAAGGAAAATTCTGTATTTCAAAAACAAAAAAAAATTGTTTTCTCTGTTTTATTTGCCAGGGGACATGTTTGCAAAAAAAAAAAAGGAAAGAGCTCAAATGAAATCTGAACATTGATCTGATGCATAGCTGTCTCATTAAATTTTCCTGTAAGCATATGTGTCTGTGTTCTTGTGTTAATTAGTGAATGTACATATTATAAATCAGGGACAAAACAGACAGCTGTAATTGTGAGACATCAGTGTATATAATACAAAAAACAGTTTCTGATTATTTTCTTATGATCTCTTGATAGTACTTAGCAATAAAATTGCCAATTTGGAAGAAATACATAACTGAACTCTGTAACCTGTTATAAAATATAGCTTAAAGGGGATGCATGGTGCTTCTGTAAATATTTTCTTTATGTATTATAAACAGGGCTAATAAAATACACCTTTAATATTTTTTTTGTCATTTTTTAGGAAGAAATAGAATATTGTATATATTGTGTATTTCAATTGTTAGCTAGCATTTGCAGGAAATGGGGGAATAAGGGGGGAGGGGGAGGGAGGGGGGAAAGGGAGAGGGAAAAGGGAAATGGGGACTTTAATTGAGACATGTGGGTACAAAATAAGTAATTGTAATTAATTGAGTAAAATTCATATTTAATAGTTCATAGCCAGGGTATATTATGGTAATAATACATCAGAACCCAATTCGATTCATACATGGTAATGATACAAAATTGAACAATATGCATGATTGAACATATAAAAGTACAATATAGACAATATAATCTGGGGCCCCTCTTAATCCCCAACATTGATACACAAGATTATACAATAAGGCAATACATAGTCCAATGGGTCACATACATACATACACACACACAATAATGCCCCATTGTGGGGCCTCAAAGATCCCTATCATAGATACTAGTTAAATCATCCCACGAGGGATAGACACGGACACTCATGGAACCTATTATCTGAGGTAACAAACATAAAGTAGTTGAAATTGGCATAACGAAGTGCATGGTATCTGTAGCTCGATGCGTTTCATGGCTGAAGCCAATCTTCAGGAGCGAAGCAAGTGAACTGGATCTATGGTAAAAAATTATAATGATATTGGTTCCTAAAAAAGTTTTCTTAGGCAATCCTGATAAAAGGCAACAAAAGGATGGATATGAAAAATCCCCCTAGGGCGTGTTACTCACAGGGTGTCTGTGTAATGATGGTGTGGCACTGAAGGCCGCAAATAACCCAGAGAAAGCCATTTCCGGGGCGCGCCAACAGATGTCGGCCAATGCCAGACGACAATCAAAGTGGGTATAGATCAATGATAGTGGTTGGGTAGATAAGTGGGATCAATCAATAAGGGCCTCTGTGAAGGATAATATAATAGATTGAAGTGTGTAGAAAAATAGCCCAAATACAAGATTAGCCAGTGATAATTATTCAACAGTGATTTATTAAGAGCCCATAGATCCAGTTCACGTGCTTCGCTCCTAAAGATTAGCTTCAGCTATGAAACGAAACGAGCTACAGATGCAGTGTACTTCGTTATGCCCATTCTAACTACTTTATGTTTATTACCTCAGATAATAGGTTCCATGGGTGTCTATGTCAATCCCTCGCGGGATGATTTAACTAGTATCTGTGATAGGGATCTATGAGGCCCCACAATGGGGCATTATTGTTTCTGTGTGTGTGTGTATTTATGTAATCCATTGGACTATGTATTGCCGTATTGTATAATCTTGTGTATCATCAATATTGGGGATTAAGAGAGGCCCCAGATTATATTGTCTATATTGTACTTTTATATGTTCAATCATTCATTTTGTTCAATTTTGTATCATTACCATGTATGAATCGAATTGGGTTCTGATGTATTATTACCATAATATACCCTGGCTATGAACTATTAAATATGAATTTTACTCAATTAATTACAATTACTTATTCTGTACCCACATGTCTCAATTAAAGTCCCGATTTTCCTCTTCCCTCCCCCCCTCCCGTTCCCTTCCTTATTTCCCCATTTCCTTCATAGTGACAGGGATGGAGGTAATTGACCCTACCAGGCCATTTCCTCATTTAAAGTCCCAAATTCTAATTCCTCTCCTTTCTTGTAATAGTTAGCTAGTATTTGGAACTCTGTTTCACATATATACATGGCCCTCTTTCCTCATCTGTTGATGAAGCCTATTGTTTACAGAGCCAGTAGCTCAAGCTCTGATTGGCACAGGTTTTCCTTACAAAACCTATAATTCTTCATGGCATGGGGTAACTCAATGCTAAATACTTATTTGTAAAATAAAGACTTTATCTATCTAAATAGTAAAATAACCGCACACCAAAAATCAGTTTAAAGCTATAAATAAATAAAATTGATCAAAAACCATTATAATCAAGCTTTGAACAAAATGTTTATAACAAAGAAACACACCCTCCAAGGTAAACCATGAATAGTAATAATTCCTATCTATTTACTATGAACATGTTAAACTTGCCATGCCATCTCTAAAACAAAGTGGAAGGATGCGCCCCTTCTCTAATCACATTATGAGTTCCACTGTTATATTTAAAAAACTCTGCTCTATCAACATCCTATCATGTAGCCAAGATTTATTAAATCTATCCCACTTAAAGACCATTTTTCTTCAGACATTGCCTGTAATTTCACTTCAAGCTCTGTGCAGACATCTGGGAAATGCAGTGAGCCATATACATGCTTTGGGGATATTTCGAATCTCTGTGCTCAAGCACAGTTTTGTTACCATTAAATCCAAAAATTTGATTTTATTCTTTCTAAATAACTCATGGCTAGCTGCAGACTGAAATGGAAAGGTAATTTAAGTGTATTTTCCTATCCAATAGACAACATAAAATTAAAACAGAAATGTCATGGAAATTTAAAATTTAGAAGTAAATATGTTATAGTTAATTTCGATGCATGATTGCTTTGCTCTGAATAGTAGTGGTTGTTATGAGCTATGCTTACTAGACTTTAATGCAGAAAAGCATCTGATGCTAATGTTGGTACATCATTCTGCCTATGGCTAGGTTACTCCTGCTGGGGTAAGTAATATAAAACAATATATAAAATATCTATGGAATAGTAAGAATACAAAAGTAAACACACCAAGCCACCCCTAGCGCTTATGGGAAAAAACATCCAATATTATAATATAATCTGGCAGCTACTATAATAATATTAAACATTAAACAATTATGCTAAAATAAAATCCAGCATTAGCAGCGCTCAAAATCCATTTCACAAGAGTCCATGATAGGAGCCGCCCAAATGTTCAAAGGACCTAATTATATATGAAAAGTAAATAAATTAATGAAAGTTCATCCATGTGCTTCCATACGATCTGTATCTTATATTTCGACCGTCACCACACCTCATGAATTAACACCCCTATGGTCATGAACTCACCAGATGAATGGTGATCGTAAGCTCGTATGATGATCCCTTCACGGAGCAGCAAACACTGGTCCTTCCATCTATGTGTCACTCATGGCAAGAAAGCACACATACATAGCGTAATTCTGTAAAAATCAAAATGTATTCAATCAATTACCCCCTTTATATGTTGCACTCACAAGAAAAGTATTTAACACAAGCATTACAATGTAAGCAATTCTGTCACATTTGGTTCTTGCTCTCACCACCTAATAGATTCCTCTCACAGCGGTGTACCCAGGTGGACCTTGACTGTTGATAGACTGACTGGATAGCTGTGTAGTCATGCCCTGACGTACGTTTCGTTATTCCTTAGTCAGAGGGCCTCTGAATTACGCTATGTATGTGTGCTTTCTTGTCATGAGTGACACATAGATGGAAGGACCGGTGTTTGCTGCTCCGTGAAGGTATCATCATACGGGCTTACTATCACCATTCATCTGGCGAGTTCATGACCATAGGGGTGTTAATTCACGAGGTGTGGTGACGGTCGAAATATAAGATTTACTTTTCATATATGATTAAGTCCTTTGAACATTTGGACGGCTCCTATCATGGACTCTTGTTAAATGGATTTTGAGCGCTGCTAATGCTGGATTGTATTTTTAGCATATTTGTTTAATATAAATCAATAGGGAGCTGCTGCCCATATCTAATAACCAATGTTTTTTGGTACCATGCTGGATTGTCCTGTTTATTGACTGCAATAATGTGTTCTAAGTGTTTTTTTACTACATGAAAGATATTGATGATTTTTTTTTATTATTCCTCATCCACATACTGGAGCTCTACTTGACTGCTTCATACATGATAATGACAAGATTTATAGGTTAAGTTGGGTTTAAGGGCAAAGCCCACTCTGAAAGGACCTCCACCTTAAGGCCGGTCATAGACGGTGCAAATTTCTTTCCTGCAACCACTGGAAGCCATCTCCACCAGGGGAAGACAGTGTTTATTGCTAAAGCAGCCACTAGTGATAATCACTAGTGAGTCTGGCAGGCTGGTTGTACCCAAGTTGATCGATCGATCAACTTGGTACATTCAGCCTGCACACACACGGTTTGAATCTCGGCTGGGTCCTACTGATCGACCGAGATTCAAACTGTCTATGGCCTTCCTAAGACTCTGGCCTGTGGACAATGCACTGAAGCACACTGTAGTTAATTCAGTTTAGTCAGTATTGACATGAAAAAATGAATAGCATCTTAAAAGACATTAGGTGATTAGTGGTGACAAGTTCCCTTTAATAAGACATTGGATTGTACTAGATCTGATTTATAGAGAACAGCACATGTAGGAAGTGTTATCAGCTAGTTTTGATGGCTGCTGATAACCTACGATTAGCTTCAAAGTCAAATAAGTCAATAGGTATCTTGTATCCTTCAAAGATATTAAGTATCACTAAATGAATTGCACATTATGAAAGAAAGCCTTGCAGACTTTATTCATAAGGTACTAAAATGTGCCTCACATGCATTTTCATTATCTATATGTATGTGGGCTTTAAAAGAAAAGATCATCTGTGCTTCCTGCTCTACAAAGAAATATTTCCATGCAGCCCTTGTAATCATGCAAACACAGCAGCTTCTCTTGTGTTTAGAAATTCATCGTCTCAGCATTTATATTTTCCACTTGTAGGGCAATACTAGAGAACGCAATACACATTTCATCTAATCTTGTTACAGTTTTACTGAGCAAAGCTTAGATGTAGTCACAAGCTTTTTGTACTCTGCCTTACTTTTTATAAGCACACTTTTTTAATTCTGTTGATTATATCCTGTTCTGTTTAATAAAGCAAACAATGCAACTGGAGACTATTTTTGGTACAATTAGTGTACATGCTCTGTGTGTTAAAGTGATCCAGATAGTGTGTATTGGTTTCTAGGGCCACTGTTATTTGACTTTTAAGCCAGCCGGATTAAACAAGATCTTAAGTGACCTTGACATCCTTCTCAATTAACTGATGTGAAGGGTTGCTTTAGGTCATTACATTCTTCTTTATTTGACAACAAGCAGGAGCTTTTCCACTTGTTGCAATATTGCTTATTTCATTAAGTTTGAAGAGCGTTGATGAATGATGTGATGGCAAACATAATAGTCTTTTCTTATTGTCTTTTATAAAAGAATACCCTTAGCAAATAATGCAGACTGTATCTAAACCTATCCTTTAGATGTACCACAAATAAAGCATTAATACTTTTACACATATTAGAAATAAATATTTTCAACAATCATCATTTTGTTAAAAATTATATAAAAGCATTGTGAATTTCTTCAACTGTGTTTTGGTTACCTTAATTTCAATGTAAACAATTCATCATAATTATGAATATGCTAATGAAAAGCACTATACATTTCTTGATAAGAAAAACCTTTACATTTTTTTAAAATTTTGGTTGACTCAATATGCAAAAAAAAGTAATCTTCGAGTTTAGAACATTTACAGTTGTGATCAGGTATGGAAGGCAAAATATACATTTTTGTATTTGGTTACTTAAAGCAGCTATTTTAGATCTATAGTCTTGCATATGCAGGCTAAAACAGTAGGTCCTTGCTGCCCTACTGCTCAATTTACCCATGGAAAGGAAGAGAAGAAGCCCTGTGTAAGCTCCAATTTGCTCTATCTTGAGTTTACACTGGGCTTTCGAGGCCTGAAGAACATATTCCCAGCCCTATGTAGCAGTATTGGGTGCCTGGGAGGTTAATAGCCATTAATTAGTGATTTGGGTGCATGTCACATTACATGGTCTCCTATACATGGAAGTACTGGGGGTGTCACTGCTTCTCCCGCTGAACGAGCAACGAGGTAAAGGGAAGAAATAGTAAGAGTAGCAGTGGAGACTGGCATTAAAGTGAATTATTTTGGCCCTACATAGGTAAAGCATGGGTTTGCTCTAAAATGCGATTGACCTTGCCTTAAAAGTGCCCAAATTATCAACAGTCCTTAAGAGCAGACACCTTGTGATGCCTGCTTATACATGTGTTAGTCTTTGAAGTCCCTTGGACTCTAGGGCCAGGCTGCATACAAGACCTCTCTTTCTCTGCAAGTCATGCTTAAGCCCCACTCCTCATGGTGCTCAACACCAGCCTCTGTTGCTGGTAATAGTTAGTCACATTCAATTGGACATTTTCCATGATGCTTGAAGACCTTCCGTACCTTATCCAAGCCAGTTCTAATGAGTAAAAAGAAAATACCTCAACATTTTTATCAAGGTAGTACAGACACATTCCAATCACAATGGAAGGCAGATGTTGATTGTTGTCCAAGAACAGAATGGGATGTACACAAACTGGGGAAACACCCTGTTCTAGTTACATAATCTCTTCCTTGGTTTCAGGATCTATGATAAAAGGGACTGTACTGAGACATAGGGATCAGCACATCAGCCCAATTGTTACCTTAAGCACTTTTAATCCAAGGTCAGCATAAACTTTTTGGCTCTTGAGGGTCACAGGAGTACATTTTCTTTTGTTCTTCTGGTACCAAGAGTCAGCTATTAGCTAAAGGAACAGAGCCGCACTCAGATGGGATCCTGAAAATATTGTCAGGATCCACCCAGCTGCCTTGTTGACAGCTAGCTCTGCCATTTGATACTCCAGTGAGCGCTGGAGGAGTAGAGCAATGACTTACAGTCAATGCTTTCCTCTGTGTGCAGACTGAAAGTTGAGTGATCAGCGGTCAGGGGATCACTCAGTTCTTGGTCTTTCAACTGGCATAGGACAGCTGTAGTGTCACACTGATGCTACAGCATGAAGGGGAGTATGTGTGGCCCTTTTCAAAATAATCTAGAGTGGGTGACTGGGGGAAAAAAAGGGAAACTGTATTAAATACTTTCTTTAGCTCTGTGTATACAAAGGAGCATGGGGGAGCTTGTGTCCATAATGGGGGTGATATTGACACCCCCCCAAACGTTTCACAATGGTTTAAAAGTGATATGGTCCAGAAATAAATAGACAGAATATAAAGGTGGATAAAGCACCTGGACCAGATGGCATCCACCCACAGATCCTAAAAGATTTAAGCTTTGTCATTTCAAAGCCATTGTTTCTAATTTTTAGGGACTCATTAATGACTGGAATGGTACCACTGGATTGGTGTAGGGCCAATGGTGTGCCCATATTTAAAAAGGGATCAAAGTCTTTACCAAGTAACTATAGACCTGTTAGTTTGTTGGGAAGATACTGTAGAGTTTAATAAAAGACCGCATAGATGAGTTCTTTCTGGAAAAAAATATTTTAAGCAGAAGGCAGCATGGATTCATGAAAGTCAGAAGTTGTCAGACAAACCTGATTTCTTTTTATTAAGAGGTAAGTAAAACCTTGGACAGAGGGGTGGCTGTGGATGTGGTATACTTGGATTTTGCAAAAGCATTTGGCACAGTTCTCCACACACGGAAAGTCTACAGGCTTGGAAAGGTCAATTTGTAAATGGATAGAAAACTGGCTAAAATACAGAATGTAGAGAGTAGTAGGTAATGTTTCTAATTCTGAATGGTCTAAGGTTATCAGTGTTGTACCCCAAGGTTCAGTGTTGGGACCCTTACTTTTTAATATCTTTATAAATTATATAGGGTTTGGGATTAAAAGTAACATTTCTGTCTTTGCAGATTACACCAAGCTATGCAGTTGATTAACGTCCTTACAGGATGTCTCTAATTTACAAGCCAACCTCAATGTACTGTCTATTTGGGCAAATGAGGTTTAATGTTGATAAATGTAAAGTCATGCGCTTGGGGGCTAAGAATATGCATGCATCATACATGCTGGGGGAATACAACTGGAGGAATCCATAATGGAGAAGGATCTGGGGGTTTTGGTAGATCATAAGCTCAATAATAGCACGTAATGCCAAGCTGCAGTTTCCAAAGCGAGCAAAGCCCTTTCTTGTATTATGAAAGGTATGGACACCAGAGAGAGATATCATTTTGCCCCTGTACAAATCATTAGTAAGACCTCATCTGGAATATGCAGTTCAGTTTTGGGCACCAGTTCTCAAAAAGGATATCGGGGAACTGGAGAAAGTGCAGAGAAGGGCAACCAAACTGATAAGAGGCATGGAGGAGCTCAGCTATGAGGAAAATTTTAGAAACTGAATCTATTCTCTCTTGAGAAGAGGAGATTAGGGGGGATATGCTCAACATGTACAAATACATAAGTAGTTCATAAAGTGAACTTGGTGTTGATATATTCACTTTAAAGTCATCACAAAGGACAAGGGGGCACCCTTTACGTCTAAAGGAAAAAAGATTTCATCTCCAAATATGGAAAGATTTCTTCACAGTGAAATGTGGAATAGACTCCCTCCAGTGGTGGTTCTGGCCAGCTCAGTAGATTGATTTAAAAAAGGCCTGGATTCTTTCCTAAAGGTACCTAATATAACTGGGTACTAACATTTATAGGTGAAGTTGATCCAGGGAAAATCCGATTGCCTCTTGGGGGATCAGGAAGAAATTTTTTGCCCAGCAATTTGGAGCATGCTATGCTGGGGTTTTTCGCCCTCCTGTGGATCAACTGTGGATATAAGATTGTGTATATGGGATTGTGTCATTTTTTAACCTGACTAACTATGTAACTATGTAGCTATATGTAAACAAAAGAATAGTGCGGCCAGAATCATTTACCTTTTGAATGGAATATAAGTGAGCACAAATAATGTTTTATATTTTCAGCTGTAGTATATGCAAAATGGATACTCTTACCCAGGGAGCCCACAAAACTTTAACTTTTTGGGGAACCCAGGGACATGTGGCACCACATGGAATACAGAATAATTGTTTGTAGGTGAAAATTACCTCAAAGTCATTTATTCTCTTTGTAGAGCCTTTAGGGAACAATCAAAGTCTCTTCTAGTGTCTCATAGATGATATCACATAGGAGCACTTTCATTGGTAAGAGGTTAAAAAAATAGTCTTCTAACACTGACAATGTGTGCTTTGTCAACAATACAACAGCAAGGAATGATAAAATGCAGATGCTTGCATGTAAAATTATGTTTCTTTATTTGGTAGATCATTTCTAAATTAAAAAACAAATTACAGCATATTTAATAACAGAGTACACAGGGCAATTACCGTGTGAACTGAACACATAGCAACAAACAGATATGTTCATTAAAAGGTGGTTACTGATAAGCCATCTTGCTGCTTTTGTCCATGTCTGTGTGGCAGTCATATTGGTTTAGGGGAAGAATTGTGATTTGGGATGTGCAAATCAATTAGGGTTAATAGGGGTAATCATCTGCATAATAGCACATGCACTGTATTTACATTTTTGTTTGGATTGTGGAAATGTATTAGCATTGAGAACTTCACTAGAGCATATTAGCACTTTATTAGCACTTTTTTATTCTGTGAAAAGTTTTTCCTAGTACCCTTATTTTTGACACAGTGCTGTTACCCCACAGGTATAGGGGAAGAATATCACTTGGGTCTGGACCTTGGCTGTTCAGCTTTTAGAGTAGAACAGTACAAAACAAAATGAATATGTGCACATTGCAGTGAATGGTAGTGATAAATTGGATTTCAGTTTACTATAGTCAGACTAATCAAAAACGAATTTCTATTGGTTTCCCTGGCTATGTGGCACTGTTGGTGAACACCATTATTCTTACATAATGCCATAGTAATATTATGAACCTCCGCTCTTGAAATGTTACAATAGTGCAGTCTTGCTTCTCAAGGATTAGTTTGAGTTTTTGATACTTATTGCCAGGTCAAAAATGTCAGACAAAATCCTCCCCATAGCGGCTGCCTCATCCAATGCCTGAGTTCAGTGTTGATAAAAGACACATAAAATTGTTGTATAACAGGGGTGTTGTAAGGATTACTTCAAAGGAAATTCAATATTTTTTTAAAGTAGAACTAAGGTCAAAGCTTTTTTTTTTTTCATTTTGGATAGAGCAAGGGAGGGTTCTGAACCCTGTCAGTTTTTTTTGTGTGCCCTCTGTGTTTCATTGGGAATATTTCGTTGTCATTGTTCTGTTTCAGACAGAAGGAATAATGATGATGTCAACAGTCTGCTGTAGGAAGAAGGAAACAAGGGGCTGATCAGTGTCCGACATTTTTAAATATAGCCAGGCACCATTATTCAGATGATTGTGTTATTCCTGAGTCAGCATCTCAGTTCAGGACATACAGTTGTGTTCATAAGTTTACATACCCTGACAGAATTTATGATTTCTTGGCCATTTTTCAGATAATATGAATGATAACACAAACACTTTTCTTTCAGTGATTGTTAGTGTTTGTCTGAAGCCATTTATTATCAATCAACTGTGTTTACTCTTTTTAAATCATAATCACAACAGAAACTACCCAAATGATCCTGATCAAAAGTTTACTGTAAATTCTTGGGCTGTCTTGCATGAACTGCATGTTTGAGATCTCCCCAGAGTGGCTCAATGATATTGAGGTCAGGAGACTGAGATGGCCACTCCAGAACCTTCACTTTATTCTTCTGTAGCCAATGACAGGTTGACTTGGCCTTTTGTTTTGGATTATTGTCATGTTGGAATGTCCACGTACGTCCCATGCGCAGCTTCCTGACTGATGAATGCAAATGTTCCTCCAGTATTTATTAATAACATACTGCATTCATCTTGCCATCAATTTTGACCAAATTTCCTGTGCCTTTGTAGCTCACACATCCCCAAAACATCAGCGATCCACCTCCGTGTTTCACAGTAGGAATGGTGTATCTTTCATTATAGGCCTTGTTGACTCATCTCCAAATGTAGTGTTTATATTTGTGGCCAAAAAGCTCAATTTTGGTCTCATCACTCCAAATGACTTTGTGGCAGAAGGTTTGAGGCTTGTCTCTGTGCTGCTTCGCACATTGTAAGCGGAATACTTTGTGGCATTTGCATAGTAATGGCTTTCTTCTGGTGACTCGACCATGCAGCCCATCTTTCTTCAAGTCCTTCCTTATTGTGCATCTTGAAACAGCCACACCACATGTTTTCAGAGAGTCCTGTATTTCAACTGAAGTTATTTGTGGATTTTTCTTTGCATCCCGAACAATTTTCCTGGCAGTTGTGGCTGAAATTTTAGTTGGTCTACCTGACTGTGGTCTGGTTTCAACAGAACCCCTCATTTTCCACTTCTTGATTAGAGTTTGCACACTGCTGATTGGCATTCTCAATTCTTTGGATATCTTTTTATATCCCTTTCTTGTTTTATACAGTTCACTACCTTTTCCTGCAGATCCTTTGACAATTCGTTTGCTTTCCCCATTACTCAGAATCCAGAAACATCAGTGCAGCACTGGATGAAAGATGCAAGGGTCTGTCAGGAGTCCAGAAACTCATTGACCTTTAATATACACACACACGCACACACTAATTACAAGCAAACAGATCACAGGTGAGGGTGGTTACCTTTAAAAGCCATTCAAACCCCTTTGTGTCAACTTCTGTGCATGTTATCAGGAAAAATCACCAGGGCATGTAAACTTTTGCTCAGGGTCATTTGGGTAGTTTATGTTGTGATTATGCTTTAAAAAGAGTAAACACAGTTGATTGACAATAAATGGCTTCTGCCAAACACTAACCATGAGTGAAAGAAATGTTTTTGTGTTATCATTCATATTCTCTGAAAAATGGCCAAGAAATCATAAATTCTGCCAGGGTATGTAAACTTATGAGCACAACTGTATATGATGGCCCTGGATGATGCCTGGACCAATTAGGCTTTGTCCTTCTGTACGGAAAAACAGATGATGATGTTGTCAGGTGGAGTACAGTGATGAGTGTGTGGGGTAACAAATACCTGGAAGCATTACTCCAATGTCAAACAAAACGCATTACTCCAAGCATACATGCACATAGGAGTGAAGAGTAAATCCCAACTTCAGCTTTGCAGATTTTTTTAAAAATAAGTAGGCAAGCATCCGAAAAATAAAAAGCAGCTCAGACCACAAAAGTCACCCTATCTCCTGGAGACTCACTGGTCCAATTGTCCAGCACAAGTCCTCTTCCAGGTTGAATGATGCCCTGTGTCAATAATCCCACTTTGTGGACTTATAATAGAATGCTGTAGGAAACAGTGTCACATCATTACAAGAATCACATCATTATGGGTTCACTTTAAAGCCCAACTCCAGGAAACTTGAAAATTGCAGTGCCTGCATGGGTTAGCTGCTTATTTAAGTCTAGGGGGCATTGAAAAGTAGATTTACTTTCCAGATTCTCTGCTAGACTGATCCCTGTAGTGTCTTCTCCCCCATATTCCAGAGGTCTAAGGTCCTGATGTCAGGACTGATTTAGGGTCTCTGGCCCTGCATTGGACATGAGCATGCAGAAGGACAGTCTGGAGCACAAGGGAGTGCTGTATGCCAGTGTGAGCAGTGGGTTGGGTAAGTAAAGTGCTACTACTTCCCCTAGACCAGTAGTCATCAACCCTGTCCTCAGGGCCCACTAACAGGCCAGGTTTTATGTATTACCTTGGGGAGATGCAGACTAGAATACTGCAATCACTGAGCAGCAAATTATATCACCTGTGATGTATTTCAGTTATCTTGCAAACCTGGCCTGTTAGTGGGCCCCGAGGACAGGGTTGATGACCACTGCCCTAGACCTCAACGAGCACACAGTCCTTGTAGTGCAGGCACAGCCCCTCTTTTCAGGGAGAATTTTCAGATTTTACTTGAGTTGGGCTTTTATATCCATTTTCATACTTTGCAAAATATGTTATTTGTTCTTTCCAGCCTTCTCTAGCTAAACAATACAGAGCATTATGGACTACATAATGATTGTGAGAGAAGTTTTGACATTAATGACTTTAGTTTAAAGCTTCTTTCAGCAAGGACAGCCAGTCTAGTCAGCAGAAAATGTTCTGTAAACATATGTTTTCTGAATAAGTGATGCATTTCCTTTGAAAGAGGCTGTAATATTGAGCAGTGTGTTAATTAAGAACATAATTAATGTGACAGGAGGAACAATTTTTAACACTTAAGCAGATGAAAGGAGGTGAGTAAGTTTGGAAGGGTGTGCTGCATGTAAAAGAGTGTTAACATTAAAAAATATGGAAATGTTTTTCAGAAGGGTTGAAAACTCTGCAGAATGATGATAGTGTCAAACACAAATTCAGGTAAAAAAAGTGTTCTATGCTGCAGCATATTCATGAGTGAAAGAGGTTTTGATATATATATACTGTTTAAACTGTATATACAATATACTGTATATACATATTGTGTGAGTGTATACATACACAGTGCATCCAGAAAGTATTCACAGTGCGCTTCACTTTTTCCACATTTTGTTATGTTACAGCCTTATTTCAAAATGGATTAAATTAATTATTTTCCTCAAAATTCTACAAACAATACCCTATAATGACTATGTGAAAGAAGTTTGTTTAAAAATAAAAAATGAAAAAAAAACCCCATGTAAATAAGTATTCACAGCATTTGCCATGACACTCAAAATTGAGCTTAGGTGCATCCTGTTTCCACTGATCATCCTTGAGATGTTTCAGCAACTTGATTGGAGTCCACCTGTAGTAGATTCAGTTGATTGAACATGATTTGCAAAGGCACTCACCTGTCTATATAAGGTCCCGCAGTTAACAGTGCATGTCAGAGCACAAACCAAGCCATGAACTCCAAGGAATTGTCTGTAGACCTCCAAGACAGGATTGTATCGAGGCACAGATCTGGGGAAGGGTTCAGAAAAATGTCTGCAGTATTAAAGGTCCCAATGAGCATAGTGGCCTCCATCATCCGTAAATGGAAGAAGTTTGAAACCACCAGGACTCTTCCTAGAGTGGGCTGCCTAGCTAAACTGAGCGATCGGGGGAGAAGGGCCTTAGTCAGGGAGGTGACAAAGAACCTGATGGTCACTCTGACAGAGCTCCAGCATTTCTCTGTGGAGAGAGGAGAACCTTCCAGAAGAACAACCATCTCTGCAGCACTCCACCAATCAGGCCTGTATGGTAGAGCGGCCAGACGGAAGCCACTCCTCAGTAAAAGGCACATGAAAGTCCGCCTGAAGTTTGCCTAAAGGCACCTGAAAGACTCAGACCATGAGAAACAAAATTCTCTGGTCTGATGAAACAAAGATGGAAATATTTGGCCTGAATGGCAAGCGTCATGTCTGGAGGGAACCAGGCACCGCTCATCACCCGGCCAATACCATCCCTACAGTAAAGCATGGTGGTGGCAGCATCATGCTGTGGAGATGTTTTTCAGTGGCAGGAACTGGGAGACTAGTCAGGATCGAGAGAAAGATGAATGCAGCAATAGACAGAGACATCCTTGATGAAACCTGCTCCAGAGCGCTCTGGACCTCAGACTGGGGCAAAGGTTCATCTCCCAACAGGACAACGACCCCAAGCACACAGCCAAGATAACAAAGGAGTGCCTACGGAACAACTCTGTGGATGTCTTTGAGTGGCCCAGCCAGAGCCCAGACTTGAACCCGATTGAACATCTCTGGAGAGATCTGAAAATGGCTGTGCACCAACGCTCCCCATCCAAACTGATAGAGCTTGAGAGGTCCTGCAAGGTATAATGGGAGAAACTGACCAAAAATAGGTGTGCCACGCTTGTGGCATCATACTCAAAAAGACTTGAGGCTGTTATTGGTGCCAAAGGTGCTTCAACAAAGTATTGAGAAAAGCTGTGATACTTATGTACATGGGATTTTTTCAATTTTTATTTTTATGAAATTTGCAAAGATTTCAAACAAACTTCTTTTACATTGTCATTATGGGGTATTGGTAATAGAATTCTGAGGAAAATAATGCATTTAATCAATTTTGTAATAAGGCTGTAACATAACAAAATGTGGAAAAAGTGAAGCGCTGTGAATATATATATATATATATATATATATATATATATATATATATATATATATATATATATAATTTTTTTTTGCTCAATAGTTCATCATTGAAATTCATTTTGTTTTCCCTTACTTGGGAAATCCCTGATTCTACAATACTCAAATGTATTTGACTGGATGTGTTTTCTTCTCTTACACAGCTTTGCCCGATGTGTGAAATGGCATCTGAAACATCTACTTTGACATGCAGCTTTTTATAAAAGCCAGCTGTAAAATAGGCAGTCATTGAGGTACACACAAATGAAAAAGCAACACTGAACTTGAATTGATATATGGCTTTTGCAGCTCAACCTTATATAAAAATGTAAGACATACAGTGGGGTTGATTTACTAAAACTGGGGAGTGTAAAATCTGGTGCAACTCTGTACAGAAACCAATCAGCTTCCAGTTTTTTTTTTGTCAAATCTCAATTGAACAAGCTGAAGTTAGAATTGCTGATTGGCTACCATGCACCAAATTTTCCACTCTCCAGTTTTAGTAAATCAACCCCAATATGTATACACCTAAAGAAATGTTGGGAATGCTCTTTCTTAGTTTTTCAGACTCATAGCAAGGATTGTAGTCAGAATTAGGGAAACTGGTTTCCTTCCTTAGTAATTTATTTACAGCTATTCTCACATTACTTGTCTCAAGGCATAATTTGACATGTTGAGAAATGATAAGTGTGATTTTTTTTATCTCACTGTCTTTATGGCTGCTAATTCATTCCATAGCTAAATGTTATATATATAGGCTTTTTTAATCCCCTGGACATAACATTGGGATTCCCACTTTCTCAGTGAAAATGAAAAACAAACTCATAGAATGGCAATTTAATATAGAACAGCATAGCGTGTCATATTTACCATTATATTGCTTGCTCATATTTGCATTTCACTGCCCCAAGATATATTAATCATGTAGACCATAACATGTGATGAATATTTAGACTTTCTCCTTAAATTTTAATTTTGAATGACACCCCAGAGTTTTATTTTTAGGGCTGATGTAAAACAATTATAACATATAGTAAGTATGTCATTATGTGTCATGCCATTACAGGAAGTCCCGAGTTACGAACATGTTAAGGACTGTAGCTTTGTTCGTAAGTGAAATCTGTTCGTAAGTCGGAACACTGCTTGTAAGTGTAACTTCCGCCTGTGCAGGGATGTGGGATGTTCCGGCGTCTGCCTGTGGAGGGATGTGGGATGCTTTTGGGGCTCTTCTGGCCATGCAGTACATGAAGTACTACAGTGTGGAATGTGGCAAGATAGCTGCTCGGAGGTATTCAGGACCAGCGTGGAGCACAAGCAGCCGGCATTGAGGCCGTTCGTAAGTAGCAGTCGTCGTAAGTCGGGGACTGCCTGTATGTCAAAGATATGGTTCAATGCGAGCTGAAGCAAATGCCCAAACCCAGTGGTAGACATTTAGAAAATGTCTGCAAGCAGAAAGCTGTACAATTTGTACACTGTGCTAAAACTCACAACTTCCAGAATACATAAGTGCATGCCATCCTATGATTTCATCCATTATTAGCAATCTTTAAGAGCTAATTCACATGTGGTTAATGTGTGGGATGGTCTGGCGGGATTGCTTCAGTGCTGATGTGCCGATATTGGCGCATTGTACTGTTCACTTTTTTTTAAAACAAACTTTATTGAGATGTCCCACAGACATTCCATACAGTTCAATTGACCGCTGCACCGTACAAAGTGGGGGATTGCTTTGCGCTGCGATGTTCAGGAAAAAGTAGTGCATGCAGTACTTTTTTCACTGCACACCACCCGCACACCACTGCAACACAGAGGTTTGAACCGGGCACACAGGTGACAAAGCACTTTGGCCTTATCATGCAGTGGGACTGCACTGGAATAGCTAACTAACATAGTCCCACAGTACATCTGGTGTGAATGAAACCTAAAGGTTAGTTCTCCTTTTTTCAAAACATAAAAAGGGGAAGTAACTCAATACACCCTCCCTACTCCCCTGGTTCCCATTGCACATATCTCCTACCTTGATTGTTTTTTGCTGCCTACACTAGCTGATGTAAGGGTCTGGGCATTTGAAAGCCAAGCTCTATTGCACCTTTCTTTCTTCCAGGATGGCTCAAAATAATTCTCATTCTCTTATTCTCACATGCTCACCAATGCCTGTTCTCCATTGTGAACATTATGCTGGTGTCCAGGGCTGTGTACTTTATTTTTCAGATGCCAGGATCGCTACGCCAACTGCATAGGTAGCAGCAGGGCTTTTTTTCTCTGAGAATGGGTGCAGGAACTCCCCCCGTCTGAGTCACCCCTTGTCTCTGCCCCTACCCACCTCTGACCACCATCCCTTGATTCCACCCCTACCCACCTACCAGTACTAATAAACAAGGAAAGGGGCGCCTCTGAGTATATATCAGCAATCATTTATTCAACAAACAATATCCACTCACATGGAAGACTGTAATGTTGCATTCCAGTACGTCTCTGGGTAGAGGAGAAGATGGAGGACTACAAGTCACAGCAAGTCCATACAGTGCTGACCCCACATCGGATCCTGGCGAGGATGGGGTGGGATAACTGGGCACAGCAGGGTCTCCCTCAGATGTCCAGATTGCGCATCAGGATTAGGATGAATTCGGGATGACACAGTCCATCTGTCTGCGGGTTCCAGGGATAAGGCTGTAAGGGTGGATGTTTTTTGGCGTCCTTACAGCCTTATCCCTGGAACCCGCAGGGTTATCCCACCCCATCTTTGCTAGGATCCGATGTGGGGTCAGCACTGTATGGACTTGCTGTGACTTGTAGTCCTCCATCTTCTCCTCTACCCAGAGACGTACTGGAACGCAACATTGCAGTCTTCCATGTGAGTGGATAATGTTTGTTGAATAAATGATTGCTGATATATACTCAGAGGCGCCCCTTTCCTTGTTTATTTCTTCTAGCTTATTGGACCTTGCTTCTGGTCTTTTTTGGTGGCAGCCCTGACTGACTTCTCCTTATATATATTTTAATATATATACCCATCTTGCCATTGGACTATTTAGGAACAGTTATCTGAGGTATACCGGCATTGCGCCTTTTTTACTTGTTTAATCACCAACCAGTACTGCCCCTTTTAGAGAATACAGAACCAAGTATCAGTAGACCCCCCAGCAGCAACAGCAGATCTCCCAGCAGCCAGCATGGATTGATCCACCAGCATCCAGTAAAAATAGACCTCTCCCTCAATAGTAGATCCCTTCCAGCAATATAAGACCCCCCCACCCCCCCCCACCCAGCAACAATGGATTCCTCATCAGCAACAATAGACCCTCACACAAAATCAGATCCCCACCAGTGATAATAGATGCCCCAGCAGCCAACATCAATAGACCCTCCAACACACCCCACACCCCAGGCTATTACATATATTCAGTGCTGGAGGTGCCGGAACTGCGTTCCCCGCGTTTCCGCTGAAAAAAAGCCCTGGGTAGCAGCAAAAAATCAAGGAGACAAGTGCAGTGGGGATGAAAAGTGTGGGGGGGGTGCAGTTGAGCAGGGTATACACGTATTGAAAATCAATCCATGTGTAGCCCTGTCTGTTGAACAGAAGCTGGTTGTTAGACCGGCTTCTGTTTAACAGTCCTGCTGGAAAACCAGCATTCAATCAGCTGTTGCAGCCAATGGCTGATCAGTGTATTTTGACTCGGGGTCTGTCAGAATACATTAGTGCAGGACTGGAGATCCCTGCATTCACAGTACTTGCATTCATTTTTTTTTATATATATACAGCTAGCTTTAGTCCACTTTTTTATTTCTTGTGAAAGGGTGAACTAATCCTTTAGCATTTCTTGTTATTAGCACATCTAAACAATGCTACCTTCTAGGAATGGTCAAAGAACTCTTCCAGCATTGTTGCAAATATATAAATGGCATTTAAATTTTCTGTTGTGCAGTGTGGCAGGTTAAGCAGGCTAGGAAGAAAGCAGTAATAAAATATGAAAAATAGAAAATACCCATTAATAGCTTGTTTAGAAAACAGTATAATACTTGTTCACACTACTTCAGTTGTACACTTCAAGTAAAGTGAAAAAAAAGGAAACAGTACAGGCACTGAAACGCACAACCTTAAACCTACGTGGCTGTTATGTTATGGATCTGCCATTGTTTGTGAAATTTCAATATAGAATTATAGCATACAAAGATTATTATTATCATCACTTTTTAAACCTCAAGTACCTCTTCACCTCCTTGGCTTTGTGCTTATATTCCTAGTTATTAGTGGGGCTATAATGCATAGAAATCACGAATCAACTTTCATTGCGGGGTTCATTGGGTATATACTGTAATGCAGTTCATAATAGAATATATATTATCTGCACTGCTTTGGCAAATTCAGTTTTTCTGCTTTTTTAAAAATGGGATAAAAAACTTAAAAAAAACCCCCACTGGTGAGCAGCATTTCTGGGCGTTTATCTGCGTTTATTGGCATTAGATCATTTTTACAGCCCAAAAACGCCCCTGCTCAAAACAGTTGATAACAGCCTATTGCCCCGTACACACGGTCGGACATTGATCGGACATTCTGACAACAAAATCCTAGGATTTTTTCAGATGGATGTTGGCTCAAACTTGTCTTGCATACACACGGTCACACAAAGTTGTCGGAAAATCCGATCGTTCTGAACGCGGTGACGTAAAACACGTACGTCGGGACTATAAACGGGACAGTAGCCAATAGCTTTCATCTCTTTATTTATTCTGAGCATGCGTGGCACTTTGTGCGTCGGATTTGTGTACACACGATCGGAAATTCCGACAACGGATTTTGTTGTCGGAAAATTTTATAGCCTGCTCTCAAACTTTGTGTGTCGGAAAAACCGATGGAAAATGTGTGATGGAGCCCACACACGGTCGGAATTTCCGACAACAAGGTCCTATCACACATTTTCCATCGGAAAATCCGACCGTGTGTACGGGGCATTTGTGTGCATGGACACATAAGATAACATGATGGGGAGTTTATTGACTGTAGATAAAAAAGTCTGAAGCCAAATCAGCAGCTGTAAAACATCCAAAAATGTCCAGTGTGCATGAAGCCTTATTAGTAGGTTAGTCTTCTAAGTAGCAGTAAAACATTCATTAAGGTTATGTCATTATTTTTAAGCAAGGGGATATTTAAGCCAGCTAAAGGATATGTCTACCTACTGATTGCCAACTGTATGAGAAAAAATATACTTCATGTATTGGATAATTGTGCTTGTCATACTTAACACTGTAGTTACAAGTCCCAACTGTTCTTGTAAAATAACAAATAAAAATAACCAGTAACAAAAAAAGGAAAAATAAAGTAATGCAGTGTTATAGACTGAACATATTTAAAATGTGAATTTTGCAAACTCTATAATTACCTGCTTCAACCAGCACCATCCCACAGCCCATTAAAAGTCAGAAAAGTGCTATACAATAGCACCCTAAAGGTAATTTCTCAATTTTTGCTATGTTATAGCTTCAATATTCTGTTTGGTGCCAAATCAGTGCCATTTTGTTTACTGGACAGGAACTGATAGAGACTCAAAAAGTATTAGGGCCAGTTCACACCACGTGCAGTCCAGTGCATTTTTTTCTGCATCAAAAATGCATGGGAAGTAGATTATATGGTTTTTAATGGCATACTGTAGTTCACACCAGTGCTTGCAGGTCCAGTGTGTTCCAGTTTCAACTGGAGTTCTTTAGCCAGACTTTGGGAGGTATATAAATGGCCTACACCTAAAGCCAAGGCATTATCTGTTTGTAATCAAAGCTGCACTGTTTGTTTTTTTATCTACAGGTGCCCCTTACCTGCATATGCAGTTTTTAGGTAAAAGTGAACTAACTCTTTGAGCTGCTGTAAAATAATTCACCCTCAAAGATTAAAACAAAGACTCTGTCTACAAGTTCATTTGGTTTCTAATAGCTTAGAAAGCATGAGCAAATCTGCTTGGGTTCGATTTGCCAAGGGTTTAATAAATCCTGTTTACGTTTGCTGAATCTGAACTTGACAGGGCATCCCATAAAAGTTTATATGGGTGCCAATCCTGTAAATTCTGGCCATATCCATTGGGACTAATAGGCCAAGTACTGTAAAAAAAAAAGCATAGAAAGCTGGTTCATTTCAAGCGTTTTCAAGGGCAGCATTCAAAAAATCACAAATCCTTAAAATTGCACACAAGACAACCATATCAAAAGCATACAGTGGCAGCACATATTTTATTGTGATTTTTTTCTTCAACAATTAGGCCTCTTGCACACGGGACATTTTTTTTTCTTCTCTTTGATGCCTTTGCTCCAGGGGCGTAAAAAGGCAGTTTAAAAAACGCATCTAAAGCCACATTTTGATTGCATGTTTATGTGCATTAGCGCATTTGGCTCTAATGTATTCTATTTGACAGAATATTAACCACTTTAAACCCTTAGGCCATACTTGTACATCCTTGGGTTGAAGCGGTTATACCGGGATGATGTCTGCACCTGCAGGCATCATCCCAGTATCAAAATTTTCAGCCAGTGATTAGCTCCCTTGAAAAAGTGATTCCATACAGCCACTTAACCACTTCTACAAGGTGTGGGTGGAGGACCCCCCCTCTTGCCACCACCTACCACCTTTGCCAGGCTCTACCGAGCAATCGGGGATCCAGGATCACTGCCACTAAAGAGAGGAGAGGGGAGGAGGGTACATCCATACCCACCTCCCCTCTGTGATGTAAGAAACCTGAAGCGATGATGATTTTGGTTTTGGTTTGATGTTTACAAGCCATTACTGGCTTGTAAAGCATCTCATCAAACTGATCTGCTTAAGTCTCTCACTCTCCTCTCTTTTCTTATTCTTTGTCTCTCACTTTGTTTGCAAGTCTGAATGTAATAGTATAACAGATAAACAGTGCCTTGAAAAAGTATTCACACCCCTTGAAATTTTCCACATTTTGTCATGTTACAACCAAAAATGTAAATGTAGTTATTATGATTTTATATGATAGACCAACACAAAGTGGCTCGTAATTGTGAAGTGGAAGAAAAATGATAAATGTGTGAAAAGTGTGGCGTGCATTTGTATTCAGCCCCCCGAGTTAATACTTTGTAGAACCATCTTTCACTGCAATTACAGTTGCAAGTCCTTTTGGGGATGTCGCTACCAGCTTTGCACATCTAGAGAGTGACATTTTTTGCCCATTCGTCATTGAAAAATAGCTCAAGCTCTATCAGATTGGATGGAGAGCATCTGTGAACAGCAATTTTAAATTCTTGCCACAGATTCTCAATTGGATTTTAGGTCTGGACTTTGACTGGGCCATTCTAACACATGAATATGCTTTGATCTAAACCATTTTATTGTAGCTCTGGCTTTATGTTTAGGGTCATTGTCCTGCTGGAAGGTGAACCTCCGCCCTAGTCTGAAGTCTTTTGCAGACTCTAACAGGTTTTCTTCTAACTTCTTCAGATCCACGCTATAGCCGAATGACGGCTACAGCACAGACCTGCTTTGCCGGGAGACGTCTATTGACGTCCTTCCGTGCCCGAGTGGCCTGCGCTCCTCCTGCAGGGTGCGCGCAGTGCGCTCTGTGATCAGCGAGTGTATGAGACTCACTGGATCACAGATCGGAGTAAGGGGTTGATCCAGACCCCTTACCACGTGATCAGCTGTCAGCCAATGACAGCTGATCATGTGATGTAAACAGAGCCAGTAAATGGCTATTTTTTCTCCTCGCGCTGACAGCGTGAGGAGAAAAAAAAAGCCCATCACCGGCGGCTGTGAGAGGGACATCAGTCCCGATCATGGAGAGCTGCTGCCAGCTCCTCAGTGCCCACCTGTGTCACCTGCCAGTGCCACCTAGCAGTAGACAACAGTGCTGCCTACCAGTGCCCACCAGCGCCACCCATCAGTGCCTACAGTGCTACCCATCAGTGCCCACAGTGCCTCCTATCAGTGCCCACAGTGCCACCTATCAGTGCCCACAATAAGTGCCTCATCAACAGTGCTGCACATCAGTGCCACCTATCAGTGCCCATCAGTGTCACCTACCAGTGCCCATTAGTGCCACCCATCAGTGCCATCCATCAGTGCCATCTTATCAGTGGCCATCAGTGCCACCTTATCTGTGCCCATCAGTACCACCTTAGCTGTCCCCATCAGTGCCGCCTTATCTGTGCCTATCAGTGCAGCCTTAACTATACCTATCAGTGCCCATCAGTGCAACATATTAGTGCCCACCAGTGCAGCCTATCAGTGCCCACCAGTGCTGCCTCATCAGCGCATATCAATGAATGAGAAAAATTACCTGTTTGCAAAATTGTATAACAGACTATGAAACACGTTTTTTTTTGTTTTTTTTAATTTTCAATTTTTTGTGTTTGTTTAGCAAAAACTAAAAATCCCAGCTGTAATTAAATACCACCAAAAGAAAACTCTATTTGTGTGAAAAAAATGAGAAAAATTTCATTTGGGTAGAGTGTTGTATGACCGCGCAATTATCATTCAAAGTGCGTCAGCGCTGAAAGCTGAAAATTGGTCTGGGCAGGAGGGGGGTTTAAGTGCCCAGTAAGCAAGTGGCTAAGATTGCCCTGTATTTGACTTCATCCAGCTTCCCATCAACTCTGACTAGCTTCCCTGTCCCTGCTGAGGAGAAGCATCCCCACAACATGATGCTGCCACCACCATGTTTCACGGTGGAGTGCACAACTAATAGTTGTCCTGTGGACAGATTCTCCCACCTGACCTGTGGATCTCTGCAGCTTCTCCAAAATTACCATATAACTCTTGGCTGCTTCTCTTTATTATTATTAATTCTCTCCTTGCCCGGCCTGTCAGTTTAGGTGGACGGCCATGTCTTGGTAGGTCTGAAGTTGTGCCATACTCTTTGATGGATTGAATAGTGCTCTGTGAGATGTTCAAAGCTTGTGATATTTTTTTATAACCTAACCCCGCTTTAAACTTCTCCACAAATTTATCCCCGACCTGTCTGGTGTGTTCCTTGGCCTTCATGGTGCTGTTTGTTCACTAAGGTTCTCTAGAAAACCTCCAAGGGCTTCACAGAACAACTGTATTTATACTGATATTAAATTACACACAGGTGGACTCTACAGTATTTACCAATTATGTGACTTCTGAAGGCAATTGGTTCCACTAGATTATAGTTAGGGGTATCAGAATAAAGGGGGCTGAAAACAAATGCACGCCACACTTTTCATATATTTATTTGTAAAAATAATTGAAAAACATTTATCATTTTCCTTCCACTTCACAATTATGTGCCAGTTTGCGTTGGTCTATCAAATAAAATACATTTAGGTTTTTGGTTGTAACATGACAAAATGTGGAAAATTTCAAGGGGTATGAATACTTTTTCAAGGCACTGTAAACACACACAACACAGCTATTTGTGGCCCTCTTTTACATCATTTTATGTCAATTAGATTGATGTAAATAGAAACATGCATTCCGTTAAAATTTCTTATACTATATTGTCTCTCAATTATTAAATACAGCTTTCTGTCCTTATGTTAGTATATTCCAATCATATTATTTATGAGTTTTTTTTTAAGTAAAAATTAATTTTCAATTGTGTTGCTGATGATGACTATATTGTAATACTATATGCATTGTAAAGGCAAGACTTAGAAACCTTTCATACATATAATTAATTATTTAAACACATGTGCAGACTGTAGTGCAAGATTATTTTACAATCTGTCTAGCCATTTAAAGATCACCACAACCACAATCCCAGGGGTTACTGTGCCAGAATCTGTGTTGTAAAGATGATACAGGTACTAATAGATAATGTAACAAAGTATCAAAAAATAAGAGAGATGTATTTACTGGAACCCAGTATTTTATAATGCTGTGGATTTGAATTTTCCATTTTCAACATGAAAATGTGATTAATGTTCAAAGTAAAAATGTTATTTTTTGTTTAAATAAATGGGCTTAGCTTACTATGGTAAAGAGCAATCAACAGTGTAAGTACTTCCTAGGAGCAAATAAAAAATCATATTTTACTTAACTGACCGCCGCAAACTCAAATTTCATTGGTTGTCATGGATTGCTCAGTGAAAAATACGAGCAGCATAACAACGCTATGTTAAATTGTTTTTATTGATAAGAATAGACTGAGAGGATCAAAGCAGTTCATGCGGTACCTACTTAGCAATCTTTGCAGCTTTCTGGTGGGGTCCAGGAACTAAATATATCAGAGAAATAAGGAGAAGCAGCAAAACAACTCAGAAATCCATGCTTCAGTGCACCTTCGACTTACATCCTGACCTTTGCTGTATTTTCATGGTGCTTCTCCACAAACTGTTTTAGGTGTAATAAGCTGTGCACAAAGTACTGGAGAGAAAATTAAGAGGGAACCACATCTTCTGAGTATTACATCCAAATATTTCAAAGCTCTGTAAATCAGGCAGGCAGTGCCTTTAGAATGTTGAGCATTGTGTAATACAAAGCAACCAGGTGGACTTCTGTATGTACACACTTAGCAAATCAAAATCAAAAGGGTTGCAGCATAAAGAACTTTTATTGCTCAAAGTTCATGCAAGACAGCAATGATTTTGGGTATCCCTGCCCTTTCTCAAACAGATAATGCACATGTAGAAAGGATATAACAAATAGCCAGAAGGGGCATTACAATGTATCAGCATAGTTAACCCTATAAATCCCAGTTCACACTGCCACAACTTCAAAGTCGCCATCCCAACGCAACTTCGGCACGACTTGCATACGGCTTCTTTAACAGAAATCAATGAGAGGTGTACGGAAGTCGGGCCAAAAGTAGGGCAGGAACCTTATTCTAAGTTGGAGAGACTCAAGTCACTCCTATTAGAACGTTTCAATTGCACTTAAAGTAGAAGTAAACCCTCTGAACATTTTTAGCCAAGGAAGCTGCCATCTTGGCCTCTGTTTAATCAGTAACTGCCATGATGCTGCACATGTGATCCGTTATGACACCAACCATTGGATGGTGTGACAGTTTGGTTGAGAGCACAAGCAGATGTTACAGCTAGCATTTCCGGCATCCCGGGAATGTTAACTGTTTTTTTTAAACTATCAAATCGATGGGTTTACTTCCGCTTTAATAGGGTGCGACTTGTGATGCAACATGTGCTCTCAAAGTCAGAGCGCATGTCGCACCGGTATGAACTGGCCCTTAGACTAATGAAACATGTTAAAATTGGATACAAAAGTTTCGGTTCCGATTAATGGGGAAACACCCTATGAGGTAGGCACCACATCCCTGGACATATTTATAAATGGTAAGAAAGATAAAGGTATTTTTACGGTGCAAATAAGCTGAGCATAGAAAATTTAAAAAAAACAAAATTTTAATTCAACCATTAAAAAACATACAATTTGTACATAATTCATAAAATCTCAATATTGACAAAGTCACAGTGGTCAAATGGGATATGAGTGTACATATATTTTGGAAGATGATATAGTTGCATACTAGCCCGACATGTTTTGCAGTGTCGCTTTTTCAAGGGATATGCAAACTGAGAGGTGGTATACTCCAACACTCCTATAGATTCTAAAAAAATATAGAAAATTACAAAATAGCATTCATTGTAAATTGCAGAGAAATGCGAATATACATAATTGTTAAAAAACTAGCGCAGTATCTACTTTGAAACAGCACTACTAGGGTGCTTACCCCCATAATGACCCAAAGCTCGGTCAGTCCCCGCATTCACCAACCAGAACTGGAACAGCGATAAGGCCGGATGTGCAACCACAGGGGACAGAAAGGTAGAACTGTATATAGAATACAGAATGCAATGTATCAAAATGGGCTATTCATTAATGTAGGGAAGATACATATATGGCTAAATATATAAATATCAATGGAGTGAAAAATTAATTTTGCTTATTAGAATTCTAGTAAAGACTCGCAAGAGGTGCGCAGAAAAAGAGCTAGTTAGCTCAAAAAACAGAAAGCCATTAGGCACTTACTCTATAAATTATTCAGAACAACACCTGTGGAATAGAGGCGGTCATCAAGACTCCTGCTAGGTGGTAGTTACAGGGGATGGTTCAATAATGCTAATGAATAAAGCAGAAATAAAGTGATAAGATAATGGAATAAAGGATGAGACTCGGCTGAGAATAACAGAAATTAAAAGGACTAAGAAGTGTCCTTGAAATGGAATATGGCATAGAGGTCAATGATAGTAAAGGTTGGATAAAGATCATCCAGTATAACTAGCCGGATGGTAATGGACACATTGTCTCAGTAAATACATATAGGAGAAGCAGGTCAATTTAGGTGCTTTTTGCACCTACTGGGTAGCAGATGAGTAAACTAAAAATGAAAGAAAGAATGAAAAAGAGAGGCGGCTGGTTTTAGAGCAGTGTGTAGTAAACTTACCAGTCACTAACACTGATGAGAAATGAGTTCCACCCTCCGGCGCTGACAGATTGCACTGTCAGATTAGCCGGCTTAAATGCTGTCCCCCATCGAGCTGGCGTGTGACGTCATCAGCTCGATGCGGACATGTAGGCGCCAGAGCGCATGCCCGAGGAGCCGGAGATCCCATCCTACTACAAGTCCCATGGAGCACCGCGGTCCCACACAGAACCGACATGCGCAGTGTGCTACATGATGATTCCGACTGTGTTTCCGCGGCGCCCAGGCTGCAGGGATGGGAAGCGGAGCACAGACGTGACCCACTGATGTTCCGATCTCTCAGGAGGCGCGGCGCAGGTGGGCACATCACAAGGATGTGCCCCGGGCGTCTGTGTGGTTGTGATAGGCCCCGCTGGGACCAATGGAGGAAGGGGGCTGAGAACAACCAGGCTGAGGGAGATCAAAAGGGAGATCGGAGAAATCGTAGAGGAGAGGACCACATACACTACGATCCGATCAGTGGATCGAAGAGACAGAGCGCTTAAAAAAGACCCATAATAGTAAATCAAAAAGTTACACACAAATTACAACTGGTATGGATGTTTGTTATATAATAACTATGTATAGAAATTGAGAGTTACATACATCTAGGTATATTAAATCTATAACGAAAAAAAAAGATAATATATAGAACTTAATTGGCAAGATAAAAGAAACCAATGAAGTAGGGGGGGCGGGGAAGGGGTGAGAAACAAATGAAAAGGTGACATAAAGTAAAAAATACATTTTACAAAGATCACTGTGCAGATTCACAGGAAGGACATATAGCTTAAGCTCTCATTTAAACCCGGGAAAACAGTAGCCCTGAGGATGTATATCCAGCGGGCCTCAAGCTGGAGCAGCGTATGATCGACGCTGCCCCCTCTTTCATCCAGCGGGATGTGCTCCAAAGCCAGGAATTTGATGGTATATGTTAAAATTGGAAATATCAAAACATAAGAAGTAGTAGCACCATTGTGGAAAGGGATCATGTTCTCCCAGAGCTTCTGCAAGCATCTATACATATACATCACAAAAATTAATACATAATACAATCACAATTTAATATACATTGTATTGGAGATGGAATCCATTACTATAAATAGTTTTATTTTTGGACATGTAGCTCACAGCAGCTTTTAGAGAAAATTGCTTTTTTTAGTTAGATTTGCTGATAGAAAATTACCATGTTATTGCAAGAGGACAACCCACTGGAAACCCACTGCAACCAATTTATTATTGAACTACAAGAGATTCCACCCTGGATACATTAAAATAAATGTAAACCCTCATCTTGTAAAACAACCCATTCAGTGTAAAATAGAAATTAAAGTTAAAACATTTGTTTATACAGTATATATAAAAATTATTATAAATACCTTTTTTCCCCACTTTTTGTGGAAGCGATCACATACCCTCTGTTTTCAGCTGCATAAGGATCTTGGAGAGATGGAGGAGGAGAAATAGCAATACAATGAACTTTTCAGTGGAATTGCTGTGCGTGTCAGGACAAGTCTGATTATTGGAGGAGAGCAGACTGAGCTCCCAGCATGGCTAGAGAACTGACCATGCTGTGCTCTCATGCCTAATGTGGTCAGTTTTTAATATGAAAGCAGAGGAACTGGCAGGAACGCCAGGGACTTCACTCAAAGAAAGCAATACAAAGAGAATAGGATACTTTTTCATAAAAGTGCGTGGTGCAGCAGGCGCAGATCAGGAATATGAAATGTTGAGTTAACATTTTTTAAGAAGCTGATTCTCACAGTCATTTTATCTAACAGAAACAACAAAGTGTCCCAAGCGCTATATCCTATGTGGAATCACACTGTCCACTGCTCAAGGGCCAATCGGATGCAGACATCAGAAATAGTACACATGGTGACTAGAATTGCAAACAAGAAAATTGACAGCGCTGTCTGGATGTGCGTGGTTGACATGGAATCCTCAGAATATATAGCAGCAAGCCGATGGTGAGAGCTAAAATAGGTGATTTATTGTTCACAAAAAAAAAAGTTTAAAACCTTAACAGGTAATATGATACCAAGCCTGTATGGACAGATGTGGACCCAGCGGATATCAGTCCATCCACATTAGTCCATACCAGTACTTGGTATCGTATTACCTGTTAAGGTTTTAATTTTTTTTTTTGTGAACAATAAATCGCCTATTTTAGCTCTCACCATCGGCTTGCTGCTATATATTCTGAGGATTCCATGTCAACCACGCACACGCAGACAGTGCTGTCAACTTTCTCGTTTGTTATTTATTCTAAGTCAACTGATTACCTATTCCAATCAATGAATGGATCCTCTATAAATGCAGCTTTAACTGTTGCAAAATTTGTGAGCCATGTATATACTTGTTTCTAAGCAAGAGCAGGATATCTGATTTGACTTAATTGTCAAAGTTTGGCAAATGAAGCTGTATTTGTTTGTGGTGATTCCATTGTAACCTGCAAATCTCTGAAGATTGCATGTATTGTAACAAGGAACCAAAACTAATCTCCTAAAAGTGGAGCCAGCTGTGGTCATATACATTGAACATTTCCAGAGTGGGACTTGCTGTCTTAGTACCTCTTCAAAACAGAACATTTTGTTTTCTTAAAATAGCTTAAAAATGCTTTTTAGATGCTAGAAAAGAGCTATTCAAAAGAGATATTAGCCCAGCAATGCTTTAAAAGTATACAGTAACTTGTTTACCAAAGAATTAGTCAGTTATCATATGTGGTATACATTTTGTAACCTTCTGCTCCCTCTGTCTACACTAGTAGACCCTAAGCTATGGAAACTGGTCAAACATTAAAGATGATCATGTGCCACAGTAAGAATTTAAAAGTAGTTATAGTGAATTAATAGTGGTAATAATAATATTAATCATAATAATACAGGCAGTCCCTGAGTTACAAACATTCGAGTTATGCATGACTCGTATTTATGAATGGAGGGAGAAACAGAAAGTGAGAGGAAATCCACCCCCAGGAAGGGAAATTCTCTCCTGTAAAAGTCATCATGGCAAAAATGGTGTCTCCAAGATTAATCACCAATCCTTGCTTCCATGACAACCCAACATTTTCAAAATCCAATTGTCACAGGGACAGGAAGTGAAGTGAAATCTTCTGAACAGGAGCACAGAGAGCAATATAAACATTACAGGGGTGTTAACCCTTCCCTATACTATCCAAAAAACTGGAATTTTTTTTTACCTGAAGTTACACTTAAAAAATGTACCTGTTCCAACAAATTTAACTTAAGAACAGACCTACAGACCCTATCCAGTTTTTAACTCAGGGACTGCTTGTAATAATACTGTAATAATGTGTTAGAGCATTCGATCATTTGCATAATAATCTTGAATTGGCTTCAAACATATAAGAATTGAGCAGTGAGGCATTTCTTTAGATAGGCAAATTTGGTTAACCCCCTCCAGTGATAAAGGATCAATCTGTACAAGCTGAAACATTATAAACTATTTTTTATGTCATCATGCTTGTGACATTGCAGAAATGATGTTTTTAAAACACATGCATCCCAGTATGAGGAGGTGATTGTGTAGAATTGACTAAAAAGTTGGAAACAATTTCAGTCTGAATAAATCTCCAATGGAAATCTTTATAGTAACAATTTAATTTGATTCCTGGGAGTTTAGCACTGTCCTGTTACCGTGCTGCTATTCTGAAAGTAAGCCTGTTCTTTGCCCATGTAAGGTAAAGCAAGAAGTTCACATTAATGCAACACTCCTCAGCTAGGTATCATTCCTTTGCCTTTCCCCTCTTCATTACCTATCTGTTCAGCTATTGGGAGCAAAGAAAGACAGTTCTTTGTAAGCTTTGAGCTGATCTGGTTGGAACATTCACAGGGCTAACTCTGACTCTCTCCACCCCTGAGTGACAGCAGTGGGACAATCAACACTCATGAGAGCTGCCAGATATACTGCTCAGAATCCTATCTGGAAGTAATGGGGCGTACACACGGTCGGACTTTCTGGAAAGCTAGGTCCGACGTACTTGCCGCCAGACTTCCGGCGGACTACCGCCGGACTTTCTGAACGGCCAGACTTGCCTACACACGGCCGGACTTTCCGGAATCTGGTCTTCCCGACGGACTTCCGACGGACTTCCAGAATGAACGGACTTTCCCACACATGGACAAGTCCGTTCATTTTGAACATGACTCTGGTACGACGGGACTAGAAAAGGAATTCAATCTCGCTGCTTTTTTTGGCGAGATTGAAACCTTGCGAGCCCCGTCGCAGGCATCCCAGGCCCTTAGGTCTGGTATGGAACTTTAAGGGGAACCCCCTACGCCGAAAAACCGGCGTGGGGGTCCCCCCAAAATCCATACCAGACCCCGATCCGAGCACGCAGCCCGGCCGGTCAGGAAAGGGGGTGGGGGCGAGCGAGCGCCCCCCTCCTGAACCGTACCAGGCCGCATGCCCTCAACATGGGGGGTGCTTTGGGGGAGGGGGCGCCTTGCAGTGCCCCCCTACCACAAAGCACCTTGTCCCCATGTTGATGAGGACAAGGGCCTCTTCCCGACAACCCTGGCCGTTGGTTGTCGGGGTCTGCGGGCGGGGGGCTTATCGGAATCCGGGAGCCCCCTATAATAAGAGGGCCCCCAGATCCCGGCCCCCCCACCCTATGTGAATGAGTATGGGGTACATGGTACCCCTACCCATTCACCTAGGGAAAAAGTGTAAATAATAAAACACAACACAGGTTTTTAAAATATTTTATTAAACAGCTTCGGGGGGGATCTTGCTCCGGCTTCGGGGGTCCCTCCGGTTCCTCTTCTCCCAGCGTCCGGTTGGTTCTTCGGCCGGCCCCTCCGCTGTCTTCAGGTAGCTCTATTGCCAGCGGAGGTCCGGACTTCTTGTCTTCTCTTCTCCAGATGTTGACATGACGCTCTCTCCGGCCTCTTCTCCCGGTGTTCCAGGTCTTCGGCCGGCCCCACCGCTGTCTTCAGGTAGCTCTATTGCCAGCGGAGGTCCGGGCTTCTGGGCTTCTGGGCTTCTCTTCTCTTCTCTTCCCCAGATGTTGACACGACGCTCTCTCCGGCTGGACTGGTCTCTGAGGGCTCCGTTGTGACTTATATAGGCGGAGACCCCGCCCCCATATGATGTCACAGTCCCTGGGCATGCTGGGACTGTGACGTTTTAAGGGGCGTGGTCGACCACGCCCCCTAAAACGTCACAGTCCCAGCATGCCCAGGGACTGTGACATCATATGGGAGCGGGGTCTCTGCCTATATAAGTCACAACGGAGCCCTCAGCGACCAGTCCAGCCGGAGAGAGCGTCGTGTCAACATCTGGGGAAGAGAAGAGAAGCCCAGAAGCCCAGAAGCCCAGAAGCCCGGACCTCCGCTGGCAATAGAGCTACCTGAAGACAGCGGAGGGGCCGGCCGAAGAACCAACCGGACACCGGGAGAAGAGGAACCGGAGGGACCCCTGAAGCCGGAGCAAGATCCCCCCCGGAGCTGTTTAATAAAATATTTTAAAAACCTGTGTTGTGTTTTATTATTTACACTTTTTCCCTAGGTGAATGGGTAGGGGCACCATGTACCCCATACTCATTCACATAGGGTGGGGGGGCCGGGATCTGGGGGCCCTCTTATTATAGGGGTTTCCCGGATTCCGATAAGCCCCCCGCCCGCAGACCCCGACAACCAACGGCCAGGGTTGTCGGGAAGAGGCCCTTGTCCTCATCAACATGGGGACAAGGTGCTTTGTGGTGGGGGGGCACCGCAAGACGCCCCCTCCCCCAAAGCACCCCCCATGTTGAGGGCATGCGGCCTGGTACGGTTCAGGAGGGGGGGGGCTCGCTCGTCCCCACCCCCTTTCCTGACCGGCCGGGCTGCGTGCTCGGATTGGAGTCTGGTATGGATTTTGGGGGGACCCCCACGCCGGTTTTTCGGCGTAGGGGGTTCCCCTTAAAGTTCCATACCAGACCTAAGGGCCTGGGATGCCCCCCGCGCTCGCCGCAATGGAAAAATTTGTTTTTCCTATTGCAGCGAGCGCGAGATGCAGTAACCTGCTCCTCCGTCGTATCTGGTCCGTCGGACCAGCATACAGACGAACGGGCTTTCCGTCAGGAACTGAGTCCGGCGGAGTTACGACGTAAGATTTGAAGCAAGTTTCAAATCTAAAGTACGTCGGATTTCCGGCCGAAACGATCCGTCGGAAGTCCGATGGAGACCACACACGGTCGGATTGTCCGCCGGATTTGGTCCGGCGGCGTCCGTCGGACTTTTGCATGTGAAAAGTCCGACCGTGTGTACGCCCCATAACAGATATTCTCTCTTCCGGCACCTGAATGGAATATATGGTGAATATATGCTTCTAGGAAGAAGGAAAAATATATTATATATTCAACAATATATCTCATGGCATCTGTCAAAGATTTACTTAGAAAAGGGTTGAGAAATGTTATCTTTATACCAAGTAATGAATGCATATATTGAATATAAGATGAGGAATTTTCTTGTTTAAATCTTGTTCATTAAAAACAAGTATGTAAAAAATAATTTACTATAAACATCCTTTTGTGATTGCTTCTTAAAGTATTGCGATTTGCATCAAACCATTATTCAGAAAACTATGCCCCTTTCAGTACCCTCTTTCACCTCCATTTGTTTGAGCTTTCAAAGTAAAGCGGACATGAACAACATCAAACACAAACCAAATTGAATATCAATCATTATGCTGTATCTCCATCAAACGCACTTTGGTTTACATCTACAAAGAAACAGGAAAGCTTTTTTTCTTCTTTACTTTGTTCTTGACCTTATATTTTAATTTGTCTTTCCAAACTGTGGGTGCAGGTGGTTCTTGTTTCAAGAGATCTATTGCCATTATTGTTTGGCTGAGAAATTATGATTGTAATTTTTAAAGATCTGTTTATGCCGTCATTCTGGAAGTTAGGAGATGCACTAAAAAATGGAAATGAATTGTTCTGTTCTCATTAGATATAATCCCGTGACCTGTATGCAATTCAGGGGTGATGCTTCTGTGAAATGATACCCTTAGGCACACTGAGGAGAGAGCAACAGGGATGAATACAGCACACCAGAATTAACTATGCATTTGGCCACATTGAGCTGCACATGCTACAGTGGTTATACCCACAAAAATGCTTTAATGGCTTTGACTCGAGCAAGAGAATTACAGACATTTATTTTTTCAAAATGAGACTTACATATGTTTTTATGGACTCAGATTATAAACATAGTGCAAACACATCATCTAAACCTTTCTTAAAGGAAAGCTTTATCTAAGAAGTTGAGGACAACTTAGCAACCAGCAACTGATGGGAGAATGGACACTTCAGTCAGGAGTATGTATTGTACAGCACAGCTTACATAATTCAGTAGTCAAGAATATGTAAAGCACAGGACAATTTACAGAGTGCTGCAGTCATTAATATAAATAAGTGTATGCACTGCGCTATACCGTATAGTGTAGTGTAGTTGAGAAGTGCCTCATTACATAGGTGATCACTAATGAATGGTCCCCTTACCTTAGGTATTAGTGGTAAAGTGCCACCTTATGTTAATGAATAGTAAATTGCCCCCTATTCTGTGGTGAAATGCCCTCTTTCATAGGTAGATGCTGGTGTAGTATACGCCCTTGTAGTAGTCTGTGGTAAGCAGTACCTTTGCATTGGTAATAAGTGGCGAAGTGCCCTAAATAATGGCTAGTTTCCAGTACCTTGGAGGCTAGTGGTGAAGTGCATTTCTAATTTTGTGATAAGTGGTGAGGGTCCCCTTTAATTGGTGGTCAGTTGTGAAGTGCCCCCTACATTGGTGGTTGATTGTGACGTGTTCTTTTATGTTGGTGGTCAGTGATAAATTGCCCACTTTTGTTGTTTTCCGTATAGGACCCTTTTATTGGTGGAAAGTAGTTCAGTGCCTTCTTACACTGGTAGATAGTGATGAAGAGCCTTCTTTTTTGTGGCCAGTGATGAAGTGCACCCTATAATGGTGAGCAGAGGTGAAGTGCCTCCTTACTTTAGCGGTTAGTGGTAAATTGCCTCTTTTGATTGGTGCAAGTGCCCCTTATGATGGTAGAAAAGGATGAACTGTCACTTACATCAGAACTCAGCTAAACATGCAGTTGATGTTGGTAGTAAGGATGAGCCAAACACCAGCACCAGAACATCCGAACAGGCAAAAAATTTGGAAGAACACACAAACACTGTTAAAGTCTATGGGACACGAACATGAAAAATCAAAAGTGCTAATTTTAAAGGCTTATGTGCAAGTTATTGTCATAAAAAGTGTTTGGGGACCCGGGTCTTGCCCCAGGGGACATGTTTCAATGCAAAAAAAAGTTTTAAAAACTGACGTTTTTTCAGGAGCAGTGATTTTAGTAATGTTTAAAGTGAAACAATAAAAATGAAATATTCCTTTAAATATCATTCCTGGGGGGTGTCTATAGTATGCTTGTAAAGTGATGCATTTTTCCCGTGTTTAGAACAGTACCACAGCAAAATGACATTTCTAAAGTAAAAATTGTCATTTAAAACTAATCGTGGCTGTAATGAATTGTTGGGTCTCGGCAATAAAGATAAAACTCATTGAAAAAAAGGGCATGGGTCCCCCCCCAGTCCATTACCAGGCCCTTTGCGTCTGGTATGAATATTAAGGGGAACCCTGAACAAAAAATGTAAAAAAAATTGGATGGGGGTCCCCCAAAAATCCATACCAGGCCCTTCAGGTCTGATATGGAAATCAAGGGTAACCCTGCGCTGAATTTTTTAAAAAATGGTTTAGGGGTCCCCCCCAAAAATCCATACCAGACCCTTCAGGTCTGGTGTCGATTTTAAGGGGAACCATGCACCAAATTAAAAAAATGGCGTAGGGGGCCCCCAAATTCCATACCGGACCCTTATGCGAGCACACAACCTGGCAGGCCACAGGAAAAGAGGGGGGAAGAAGAGAGCGGCCCCCCTCCTGAACCGTACCAGGCCACATGCCCTCACAATGTCTCCATGTTTATGGGACAAGGGCCTCAATCCCAACCCTTGCCTGGTCTTTGTGGGGGTATGCGGGGGGCTTATTGGAATCTGGAAGTCCCCTTTAACAAAGGGACCCCCAGATCCTGTCTCCCTTATGTGAATTGGTAACGGGGTACATTGTACCCCTACCATTTCACAAAAAAGTTTCAAATATGGTAAAAAAGACAAGAGACAGCTTGGGACAAGTCCTTTATTAAAAAATAAAAAAATAAAAATGTCCAGCAATGTAAATTCATGCCGCCCGACGGAACGAAAAAGAAAAAAAATAAGCCGCAACCGTTCTGCCCCCAAGGACTTCCCCCGTGGCATCAGAGGGGGCGGGGTCACCCGTTTACATCCCCAGGTGGCCCCACCCTCAGCTATATAACAGCTGTCATTGAGAAGAAGCATCACTCGGCGGGAGCCTCCCATGGAGGCGGAACTGTTGCGGCTTTTTTTTTCCGGTTCGTCGCGCAGCGTGGATTTACATCGTGGGACATTTTTATTTTTTTATTTTTTAATAAAGGACATTTAGATATGATTTTCACATTAACTTCTCAGCTCTGTTCTCAGACTGGTTAACAGAACTCAGGCCACACACAGGACAGGTGCAAAAAAAATCATGGCTGTGGTGAATTCATCTACAGTATAGTGCATTATCATCATTATTTGCTTTAAACATCTGGGACAAAATGAATATGGTACACTATTTAATTAAATACATTATAGAAAATCTTATTTGTAACATAGGATGCTATTTTTTTAATGTGGAAAACCAGTTGTTTTAGGACTGTTCTATGATAGTGCAGTATGCACATTTTTCTGTGTGTGACTGGGCACTGAATCTGGTCTTATGATTTACTTCTTCTATATGGTTCCCATCCTATTTATAAAGTTGTATTATAAATCTTTAGTGGAAATAGTTTCCAAGACAAGAATCTCTGTCATAGTTTATTTACCAGATAGATATGAAAGGAGAAGCTAGCTGTCATACAGACCGAATGCCAGCCTACTGGGTGTCAGATGCAGGAAATAAATTTAACTTACTATATTTCATCATGTAGGCTTTCAGTGGGTAAAACTTGTGTTGTCTGGGGAACATACAAATCTTCCATAGTCATATTGCATTTTTTTCTTTTTGTCTAGTTGTAGTATCTTGAATGATGTTAGTGATCCTATAGTGGGCTAAAACTTGTGAGCAACATTTTCTTTAAGTTTGATCAATTAAGAGTAGAAATTAATAACCTGTGTGTATAAAATATATCATTAAACATGTTAAGTTCTGTGAAGTCATGGGAGTTTATTCATTTTTACAAAGGGTTTTGTATCTAGAGATTTCATATTATTAAAGTAATACTAAACATGTATATGTATATGTTAATTGCCATTATGCCTTCTATTTGTGTATACAGATCATGCCACTCTATTATATTTAATCTAAAAAATAATCTGAGTATATTTAATCACTGCTGTTTGGAGGTCACATGACATTTCCCAGGTCTTTCCTGTCTTCAGGGAAAGCTCTGAAGGAATTTCTGGTCCTCTGCTGATGGATGAATCTGTTCTGCACAGCATTTATTGGTGATGTGCTGGTCACATGACACATGAAAAAAAATGCTTTCATAGATTCAATAGATAAATAGATTTCACATTGTTCACACTGTAAAGATATTTGGAGGAGATTGTGACAATCACAGGCTGTGTCACACCCTTCCAGCCTATGTCTATGATGTGTATGTGTTGGGACTAACAGGGAGGTGAAGCCTCTATTAATCTAGCAATCAACACTTTATATCCCGCCCCAATAGTGTTTAGCAGTATGAGGACATGAGTGAAAATGTAGGGGGGTGTCATTTATCACTGTGTATATGCCCACATATGTGACCCTTTAGTCACATGAGCTGCACAAATAAGAAAAAAGAGCAAATGAACAGCTTAGAAGGGAACTGACACTGGAGCATGCTTAGTAGTTGTTAACAGCTGGTCTACAAAATTTCAGGCTGCATTTGGGATACAGGCAAAGGGGGGCAGTGGACAGCAGGATCAAAATCAAGATCAACCAGGATTTTTTCAGTCTACAGAAAACAAATCGCTCTAGTGGATAAGTAAATATAAACACAATGTAATATAGCAAAACTAGAGAAAAATAATGCCCATAAGACTTTTGATGGATTGGGCCAAAAGAAGATACCAAATGATTATGTAAAAAAGTATTTGACAACTTTATTAATCACATTCAATATATAATATAAAAAATACACATAGTGGAAAAAGATTTTTTTTTAATACATGCATTGATATACATAAGTGCATAGTATTTAACGCAACTGGCAAAATATATGGATGAGAACCAAATACTGTAGGATTGCTTCTCAACGCGTTTCATGAAGAAAAGTTCATCTCATCAGGAGATAAGGTGATATTCCAGTTAATAACCCATGTCTTGAACAAGTGTAAAGAGATATCCGCACTTAGTACATAAAATAGCTAGCAGCTGAGCACTACAACCCAGATATCAGGCACAAAGAAAAATGTTTAAATAAAAGGGCAGCACTAGGGCAAAAAGTTCAAATTCATGAAATTCATGTGAATCACACAACACATGTGCATACAGCCAAAAATGGTATAATAAAGTGCACTTGTGCAATAATTGGTGCAGTTTGAAATGAAACAAATCATAACATATGTGCAATGTAATATCACAAGTGCAAACGATGTGCAAACAAAAAGAAAAGTTCATATGCAGCTGATTTTCATCAGAAGGAGTCCCATGAAGAGGGGGTGTATTGGAAATGATGATCAAATGCTTGGCAGCATGATACCCATCACCACAAATAAAATTAACGCTTACCAGAAAGCCAGTGACCCCCCTTATTCAGGGAGGTCACAAAGCGCTTTGTTGGATCTGTGATCCACAGAAAGGATGTCCTGATGTCTCTCCCCAGTAGCCTCAGAAGATACATACCAGGAACTTCACAGCTGATCGGGGTGTGGCATTTTAGAAAAGCCACAGAGCCGGAGTATATAGAGAGACAAAAAAACTCCACATAGTATAATATTGTCTCCTCTTTGCAGTTCATTAGCAGCAGTGCATATACACAGGATAGCAAAAGTTCAAGTAGAGAGTCTCAATCCAAACACTACCTTAAAACCTCCTTAAAATCCAGACAACTATAGCATATGCGCAGTAGGGTGTGTACATGTCCGTCCTGACAATCGTTTTGTCATAAATTACATCATCAGGGGTACGTACACACTCCTCTATCTACCTGCTCTATAAATGCTCCAATTAGCAGATAAGGCAGCACAGCCATTGGTCCAAAAAGTACAATCATTAGTAGACAGGACTCAGCCTGTCACAGGTGAAGTGAAAAAAAGTCAAATAACTCAGCTGACTCCTCAATGGCTGATGTTGGGGCTATGGCAGGAATAGATGTGGACAAGGAGGCAGGTTTCCACTCTGGCAACTGAAGGGGACTGCACACTTGTCTCTGCTTACGTGACAGAGAATGAGGAGGATGAGGAAGGTTTAGTAAGCCAGTCCACCACCTCCTCTGCATGCTGTGACTGGATAGCAGAGGCAAATTCACTAAACAGAGGAAATGATGTCCTGCCTGAGGACTGACCACCTCGTCCACCTTTGCCTGTGGACACATTTGTTGCTGGTCCCCTTACAGTGCCAAGGGAACGTCTGCCTCTCCTTTATGTCCTCCCAGACATTATTGGGAGGGAGGGGGCGGTGCTTATAAGCAAATGTAAAGAAGACATTGAAATCTGTACGTAGATGCACTTTAACCAATGTAAAGAGGTGTTTGGTGCACTTTAATTTGAGTACTCACACTACACGGACACACTCCACGGATACACTATAATATACTGCAATATAATGCACCAAATGTACAGTGACACCCAGAACTATATGGCGTTAAACTGGCAGTAATGCACACAAAACTATATGGTGTTAAACTGGCAGTAACACACACAAAACTACTGTATATGGCGTTAAACTGGCAGTAGTGCACACAAAACTATATGGCGTTAAACTGGCAGTAGCGCACACAGAAGTAAATGGCGTTAAACTGGCAGTAACACACACAGAAGTAAATGCCGTTAAACTGGCAGTAACGCAATCAAATAGATGGTGTTCTACCGTCACTACACTGACACTATCTGAACTGTCCCTACTTTAGCTATACACTAATGTAAAGATTACTGACAGGGTCTCACTACACTACACTGAAACTATATGAGCTGTCCCTACTCTACACTACTGTGTATATAAATGACACGGTCTCACTACACTACAGCTAAACTATCTGAGCTGTCCCTACTCTAGCTGCACACTATGCAAAGCTGAATGATGGTCCTCCTCACTACACTCACACTATCCCTAGACTGACAATAAACTAATATTCTACACTGACAATTGAAGCAAAATAGCACAGTATAGCACACTAACTATCTAATAGCACTGAACAGAGCCCTGTTCTATCTCTCTCCATGCCGAAATCACACTGAAAATGGCTGCCATTGAAAGAACACCTTTATACTGTGGAACGGGAATGATTGGATAAAGTCATGATGACAATGTCCAATCATGACTCTGACAGTGCTCTGTGCCCTGATTGGCTGAAGTTTTCACTGCTTCGGCCAATCAGGGCTTGCAATGCATTGTGGTCAGTTCGGGGGCCGAACAAATGGTCGAACGACCCATTTGTTCAGCTGTTCATCGAACGTCCGAACAGTGAAAGTTCAGCCCGAACTTAAGCTTGGGCCAAACAGTTCGCCCATCCCTAGTCAGGACATCTTTTCTGTGGATCTCAGATCCAACAAAGCGCTTTGTGACCTCCCTGAATAAGGGGGGTCGCTGGCTTTCTTGTAAGCCTTCATTTTATTTGTGGTGATGGGTATCATTCTGCTAAGCATTTGATCATCATTTTCAATACACCCCCTCTTCATGGGACTACTTCTGATGAAAATCAGCTGCATATGAACTTTTCTTTTTCTTTGCACATTGTTTACACCAGTGATATTACATTGCGCATATGTTATGATTTATTTCATTTCAAACTGCACCAATTATTGCACAATTGCACTTTATTATACAATTTTTGGATGTATGCACATCACATGTGTTGTGCGATTCACATGAATTGCACTTTTTGCCCAGTGCTGCACTTTTATTTAAACAATAACCCAAGTCTGCAAAAGGCTGTGTAGTTAGAGCACACAATGTTAAGAACAAAAAAAAACTTTGATTATGCCATGTAGTGTAATATAGCATGCATTGACAGTTTTTGATGATTTTAATTTAATGACCCACAAGGTGGGAATATTAACTTCAATTATCTAAACATGCTAAATGGATTTATCTTGATTGATTCCACCTGTTTCTGATACATTCAGCTTGACAGAACATGGTTGTTCAAAATGTTGCTTGTTAAAGTTTTTTTTCTTTTAATCTTTGATAAGTATATATAAGAGATTAGGTATTTTGTAAATTAGATACATTTATATCAGATGAGGTAATAATGATCATTTATTCAAATGTATTTATATATATATGATTAGCTATAAAAGTATGTCATTGATACATTAAGTACAGTATATCTAATACTGTACTTCTTTTTAAAATTTTGAATAAACCCGTATTAAACGCTTGCTTTTTTGCCATCAGTTTCCCGCTGGGTAGATTTCCCTTTATGTTTTGAGCTACAGACATGACAGAAAGTTATAGGACATGTAATGAGTGTTATGCACCCCAGAAAAGGAGTGGCAGCTGGGAGTTAGAGCTGTGAGTCTGTTGGGGACAGTGCTGGTGATCGGTTGAAAACAGAGTTGCTTTTTATTTTAAGTCTGGGCTGGGAAAACCATTTTTTGAATATGGACTTGGGCTTTAAGCAATGATAGAACTACTGCTCGTATAGCTGGCCTGCCTGCTCCTATACTCATGGTCAGGGAAATCCACAACAGTATCACCAGCTGCCTCCTTCATAATAATTCTAATCAAGGAAATACAATTATTTACATTTCTCAAGGAGTATGGAACTGAAAATACTAGTTCCAGGCTTGAAGTGCTTCTCATGATAGTCTTTCACCATGCTGGCAACAAAGACAAAAATTTTTTTGAAGAAATACAATTTTGAATATCAATAGAAGTATAATTCTGTACACTGGGAAATGTATATCACTGCTAAGCCTAAAGCTTGCAAAATTTTAAGAGTCAATAGAAGTCAGCCAAGTGGTCTAAACAATGGAGTTGATTTTTCCAAAGTGAATTTATTTCACTTGGCTTAGTGAATGTTGTGAAGATTCACTTTCCAAAGAATACCAGCACATGTGCAAGGTAAATGAAAAACTGTATTTTTGCTTGAAAACAATTGGATGATGGAAGTCAAAACTTCACCTCATTCAGCGAGATAAGGGAACGATGCCTTGCAAAGTGCAGATATTTGTAAAGATATTTTTTCAATAAAAAAGGTTAATCAAATCCAAAATAAGTGTTGCCTGGAATCAGCTATACAATGTTTGGTAAGAAAAGACTAGGCAAGTGTATTTACAAGGGGCTTTTGTACACAGTATATAGCCATTAAACATCAGACATCCTGTAACAAAAAAAAACTTTCTTTTTTACTCCTGAGAAAACATATTATGCTTGAAATCCCACTTCCAGAAAGAATTGCTAACATTGTTGGCCAGACATAACTGCTTCAAATTTGAAAAGTAAAGCACTCATATGTAACTAAAAAACAATTAAATATTGAATTTAAACCTGACTTTAAACTGCAATTAGCACGCAGCCAAATATTAAATTCTATTTAATTTTTTCTACAATCCAGCCTCCAAATCCTAATTTTCATATAACAAAATAATACAACTTAATCAAGATCACCATTTAAGAAAACATGCAGGAATTCCATCCATATTTGCAGCCTCCAGATAATAAAAAAAGAAACAAGATTATTTATGTCCCTTGGCTGCTTGCAGATTTTTAATAGAATGGTAAGTATTACACAGCTGTCTATTCCTGAGGAAATATTGGTCAATTTGACCCTTATTGCCATATTGCCACCCTGATCAAGACAAATATCCCATGCTCTGTTACACAGTGCTAACAGGGTCATCTGAAAATCAGACTATTATACTTACAGCATGTGCATTCTTTACAAAACAATAATACGCAGTATGAATAAATACATGCCTTGCTTGGATTCAGGACACATGCATTAATATTGATTTCCTTGAAAGTCCCTTTTCAGCAAAAAAAAAACAAAAAAAGGAGTGCAGCCTGTGATAATAATTTCCAGCCCAGACTCAGATGAAATGTAATAGTATTATACAAAATTGCAATGTAATTGTAGAATGTTACTGATACTACACTTCCCAGACAACTGCTAAACATTGTTCTACTTCTGAAATGAATATACTGTATGAACTAGAAAAAAAATAGAAAAAAAAACACCAGAAAATAGACTTACTAATCTACTGATGAATCACTAGCAAAATATGCTGGAAGATGAAACCTTGGCAGATATCTACAATACCATTAAGTGCTTTTGATTAATTACCCCCATTATCCTTCTTAGCAGTCCTAGGATATTTGCCCTTTTGTGCTTGTAAACTGAGGATTTATTTAACTAACAACATTTTTTTTCAACAGGTGTCCACATTTTTTTTGGATCTAATTAAAAAAAAACACCATTTCAAATGTCAGATACAATGTTTTTCTGGGGTACTGAGAATATCTAATGGTAAAAAAAGACTATTTTGTGATCACCTTGCACTGCACAGATAATGATAAAGAGGGAATAAAGCCTCAACAGCACTTAATTTGGCTATCTCTATGCAATGCAAACCATTCTATCTAGGTAAAGTGGACATTTACCCACTAAAAGATCTTCTCTGTTTCCTCCTTCCACCCTTTTATACAATAGCAGAAAGTTTCAGCATTTTCTAAAACGTTTGGCACCTTTTTTTGTTCTGCAGCTCAACACCTCTTGCTTTCTCCTGTAGGCCCTTTCCTAGTCTTAAATACCTGGAAGAGACATGTGGCACCTCTGTGTATGTGCAGGATATTTCAACATGGCGGCAGGAAAGAAGAGTGGCTAGAGGAGAATTTCTCCAGGGTGAAGTACCTCTTAAAAGTGTTAGTTCACCTTTATAGGAAAAAATAATACTGGAAACTCCCCCCCCCCGGTCACTCTCCCTTCCCCCTGGTCTCCGCTGTACTTACCTCTGGGGTTGTTGAGCTGTTAGCACCTGCATAGCCAGTCTAGTGGTCCGGGATTTGAAATCCCCACCCTTCTTCCTCCTTTCTGTGTAGCACTTTCAGGACAGACAAGATCAATTCTGATTCATCACAGTGAGTCAGTCTGGTCTGTCCCGGAAGTGCTGCATGGAGAAGAGGGAGAAGAGTGAGGATTTAAAACCGCTGAGAGGACAGCTCAACTACCCTAATGTTAGTTCATCTATTCATTTTTTTCTGTAAATGTAAATTAACCCTAGGACCACATCACCAAAAAGTCCTAAAGAGACCAGATACATGCTGATTCTGTCACTCTTTATTTGCATGTATATTAATGTATAATGAGACAGGAGAACCTAAAGGTTTTGGTGAGAAGGGACTAAAGCAATCAAAAAAAGCCCTCACTCAAAGTGTGTTTTACAGTAAAACCTTCTTAAAACCAAAAGTAATATCTCATCCAATAATTTTTCTCAAAAATTAGAGGATTATTTCTAATTTCAGGAGTTGGCAGAGTTATACAGATTACTGCTTACACACCATTACACACCAAACAAAGCCTAATATTATAGAATCATTTTTCCAGACTACATACAGTGGTTTTAGGCTATATCTCTTCATCATTGCCGCGTATGAAAAGTCATAGTTTGAACATGCTACATAATGGGGAAATAGCCTGCAGCAGCTGTATCCAAATTGGAATTCATTGCTCTATAATACCAGGCTGTATTTGCATTATACACCAGCAGTTCTGGGTGTGCATTTGGCCAATGGGGTGTAAAGCAATGATTTGCATGGCTCTGCCCTCTGTTTTGAAATGAAGACTAGTCTTATCTTATGGAATATATGGTGGAGTGAGACATGTGAACATTTTCTGTTTTAAGAAGGCATTAGTGTTCTACGCATATACAGAATATTAATTTAATAAATGATTGTTAAGCTCCCATAGCATTCTTTTTCTATTTTTAAAAATGTTTGATTTAGAATAAGCATGTCAAACTAATGCCTTTTTGCACACTTTGCTTTTTGCACCTCTTAGTAGTTTTAGAATTTAAATTGAATTAGGTCCCAACTGGCCCATCATGTGATTAAAGCTACACTTCCTTATGTCATTTTGTAGACTAAGGCCTCAGGCACACTGGAAATTTAGCCCCAGTGCATGAGACAGAGATATTTAGACGGAGGCAAAAGACACAGGTGCCAACAGCCTGTAAAACTGCATGAGAGGCTAACAGTTGCTGTGGCTAGACTGCCTGGCGGGTGCACTGAACAGTACTTATGTTCAGGGAACTTGCACCTAAATGCCTGAGCCTCATGCATTGGGGCTAAAGGCACCGTGCGCATGAGGCCTAAAGCTTTGGGAAATATTTAAGATCCCTTTCCCCAAGGTAAAGTGTTGTAAGTTGTATTTGTGCCAAAGTGTCAAATTACCAAACCTGCTTTTTAAAATTAAAATAAAGTTAAATATAGCCCCTTGAAAAATAATTTTACTCAGCCCACTGTTTCAATTAAGTCTGATATGACTGATTTAGAAGAAAGAAGTCATTGGTTACTAGAAGTAAGGATTGAACTAATCATCATGTATCCAACATATGACCTGCTGCTACCATTAATGTTACTCATGGCAGCCAATCCACAGGCTGTTAGTTCTTTCAAGATTCTCAATGCTTTTACTTTTCCCATAAGCATTTTGAGACAAAAAGGTTGACAAAAATGATTATTATTTTTTTTAAATCTAAAAAGTTGGGCACCTGTTTGCAGAATGGGTTATCATTGTCTCTTACACAATTTTGGCTTCTGTATAATGCCACAAAATGCTCTTAATGTGGTACTGGGCTCAGTGCCTTGTAAATGAAGCCTTAGTTTACTATGAGGTGATGTCTTAAAATATTTATATATTCAGTTTAAATGAACAGAATATTGCAGAAAACAAACAATAAACTTAGATAAAATACTTACAAACATCAGCAAATCTTTCCACCAAGCTCAGGATTTACACTGGATCAGACCAATTTGCTAAAGGTAGAGATTTGCTATGCGTTTAGGTGGCAAAGGATTTCCACCATTTTGGCTCTGAGGAGTTGTCTGTCAGTCTTCCTTGTATTAACTTGTAGTCCTCCTAGCCACCTCTGTGTTATTCTTAAACTGGATACACACTGTCTGAAAATCAGCTGGTTCAACAGGAACGACTGACTTTCGGTCAGTGTGCATACCTGTCTGTCCAACAGAAGCCAACCTAATGACTGGCTTTTGTCAAAGGGACATGCTGGAAAACCAGCATCCAATCAGTTCTGGCAGCCAATAGCTGTGAGCACTGATCAATGTATTCTGGTTGGGGGAAGTTCCCCTGTTAGAATACAATAGCACAGAGGTAGAGATCGCTGCACCAACATTGTGTTGGTGCAGTGATCTGCCAGTTTTTTTTGTTCAGCCTGCTGGTTGTGTACCAGGCTTTATTCTGATCCATACCCTGTCCCACCCACACAGCCCTTATAAAACCATTACAGTAGCATATATTTGCTAGTAACTGCATGCTCAGTGATCCAGATAGATCACAAATGCATTTTATCTGGCAACATTTCTTGTTTCTAGTACCCATTTATATCCTCAGTGTGCAGGACATTAACACCGCTGTGGAGAAGCTTCCCCACCAAAGTTTATCCCTTTGTCCCTTTGACCTATTAATGTCCTCAGTCAGTAATATTGCACCACCTCTAGCCAGAACCGTTAGCATTATTGACAATCTGACTTCTTTTCATCATCCTCCAGAGACTCCACAACCTCATTAAGGTATTTATGTCACCTTTTTTCCCATAAGGAAACTGAAAGCATAAATTGCAATTCCCATTCTGTTAGCAATGCTAGCTGCCTCAAAGTTATTATGTCTACTTTTACAGTTAGCTTACTGTGATATTGTTATTGTCACACATAGCAAGGTCAGATTTAGGGTGTTTAAGTTATCTAGCAGTTATCCAGAATCAGATATATTTCTCATGTTAAGTGCATGCATACTAAGTAATGTGTAGGTGTAACACTGGTATTTATTACCTTTCACAAAGATCACAGTACTCACCCAGACAAACATTAAACTACCTTTCTTTCCAGAAGGATGGTGTCATCTTTGTCCATGAACAACTTCCTTGATTGAGATGCTGGCTCAGAGCATATCAACACTATTTGCATTGGGCTAGGCCATCCCACCCCAAAAATCTTCTTATTTCCTATAGAGCCAGTTTACGCCACTGCAAAAAAAAAAAAAGAAAGTGGTACAGTAATTTTTTATTCAGTGCAGTGTGTTACAGCACATACTGCTGCATTACAATGACACTCCTGTGAATAGACCTGAAAAAAATGTCACTTGTGACATTTCAATAAAGTTCTTACAAAAAGGAATAGTAAACAGTACAATGCACCAGGATCAGTGCATTGGCACTGTTCCACTCAGTGCACACTAGTGGCCATGCATTCAATGCAGCTTTCTGGCATAAAACTAGTCCTCAGAGATGACACAATTGTGTAAATCCTGTGGCCTGTGCAGTTCTTGGATTTTTTCACAAATGAAAGATATAGATCATATCTGTGCTGCAGCCTCCCACCTTCTGACTTGCTACAAAGTTACAATATTGCAGCCTGATCCCTAAGGGAGAGAACATTCTTCCTCTAGACTGCAGCGGCCGGATGATATCATCTCAGCCTAGACAATGTCACTCGACTAGATCTAAAAGACTGATTTTAAAAGGTTTTTAAAGGTATTTTTGCTGTATATTGTGACATTTCCATAATTTATTTATGCAGACTTGTAAAATTGTAGAAAGGTGTCTGATCTGATTATGGATAGTTTTGCTTGTACTGTGTGTACTTCAAAATAGTTACGCTTTTCTTGGCAGGACATCCAAGATGGGGCTAAATGAAGCAAATATTATGTAGATGGGGTTAGCTAGTGTGGGATGATTAATTTAGGGCTTATGTTAAGTGTGTGCTAGGTTTAAAGGTCAGGAAGTAAATGTTAGATGTTAGGGTTACATTTTACATGGCAGTTAAGTGTCCACTTTAGGGTTAGGTTTAATTTTAGCGTTAGAGTTGTGCCAGGTTAAAAGTTAAGGGTTAAGAGTTAAGGATTGCTGGATTAGGGGTTCAATGTTGGGGTTTCAGGGCTTGTTTTAGGGGATAGTAAAATATTGCAAGTTTACATGGGGGAAGGCTAAGTGATAGAGGTGTGGCATAGTTTTAACTTATAGAACAATTAGGAAAGAATCATTATTTTTAGTTTAGATTTGTGGTGCTAGAAGCCAACATATTGAGTAATTGTTGAAAATGGCAAGTAATTGCATCAAACTGTTTAGAATATGATGAGAAGAGTAATTCTATGATCGGGAGGGTAGAATTTAAAGTGGTTCTAAAGGCAGAAGTTTTTTTTTAATCTTAATGCATTCTATGTGTGCAGTAGCCCCCCTCAGCCCCCCTAATACTTACCTAAACCCAACTTGATCCAGCGATGTTGCACAAGAGCCTCGGCTGTCCGCGACTCCCCCTCCTCGGCTCTCACTGACTGTGATTGACAGCTCTTGCTGCTGTCAATTACAGTCAGTAAGCCAATGAGGAAAGAGAGGGGGTGGGGCCGAGGCATGGCTCCATGTCTGAATGAACAATAGTCGATATTACCATTGCACACGTTCCTGGGGAAAGCTTGTTTATTATTTCAGCATGATCACATCACAAGCAAGAAAGTGCAACGTATCGGAGTCATGCAGGACCCCTTCATCAGGCATGTGATAAGTGTAAATTAACAGTGCAACATATTTAAATAAACATCCACCAATCAAAAAGAGGCAAAAAGTAAAGCATCACCCACCTCTGGCTTTATACAACTATACAATACTGCGTGATATCTATAGGTAATTACTGGCTTTTTGGCAGGACTGATGACGTCATACCTATCCATGGGTGTGTGGTGCTTTACTTTTTGCCTTTTTGTGATTGGTGGATGATTATTTAAATATGTTGCAATGTTAATTTACACTTATCACATGCCTGATGAAGGGGTCCTGCATGACTTTGAAGCATTGCACTTTCTTGCTTGTTTTGTGATCATGCTGAAATAAAAACTGTTTGGACTGAAGATCCCAGGTGTGCTGGCAAATATATTCTTTGTGGCATCCATGTCTGAATGGACACACAGAGCAGCGGCTTGGCTTGGATGCCCCCATAGTAAGTTGCTTGCTGTGGAGGCACTCGGCAGGAGGAAGGGGCCAGGAGCTCAGGCAGGGGACATACCTGGTAGAGGCCAAACTGATGAGAAGGCTTCCTTTACACCTCCTGTCCAGTACCCCCTGGAGTTGATGACAGGATGTAGCATGGGTGCCTGTGGTAGGCCCTCACATTGTGGATGGCCAGATGACAGTCTAGATATTCCTTAAATTCTGTGGATGTAGGATTGGAACTTGTGCAGAATAGCTGAGGCACAGGAACTGTCAGGTGCAGGAGTCAAAACCAAAGTCAAAGTTAACCAGAGTCAGCAACAATCAAACAGAGGAGCTACCAATTCAAAAGCAATGATGAAGGCCAGAAGCCAGACCGTGGTCTTTATCAGAGTCAGGAGTCAGGAGGCAAGCCTGAGCAAAGCACAGGATAATCATGATGCAGGTCTGGTTACAGGTCATTGAAGCTGATGACCACTCATCAATTCCTCTTAGTTCTGTTATGTCTTAAGTAGGCCATTGGGTGTCAAAAGCCAGTGCTAGACATGCATGCTTATTCACAAACATGCACAGATGCACCTACAGCCCTAACTCCGTGTACTGCTCCGTACACATGCGCAGATCTTCGGGCTTCATCACAATTTGTCATCAACACTAGTGCAGCCATCCCAGTTTTGGGCAACATTGCATTTTGGTGTTTTTTGGGTTAAAGTACTAGCTTTGGTGGATAGCTTACTGCAGACATAGAGATTTGGATTTGCTAGTTAGTGGGAACATAGAAAAACGTTTGCAGAGAGACAGTAAAAGAATCCAGGTAAATTATTAAAGCAATGTGTGCTACTTTAGCTGTCCATAGGTACCCAAAAAAGTATTGCCCCAAACATCTATACTCTATATGTACACAAAATAACATCATTATATAAATAAGTACATTTATATAATGTGTTATTTATAAAGAATGATTATCAATCCCCTTATTAACACAGTATACAAACTTAACAGTAAATATTTATTTGCAGATGTTATGATCTGCAATTGCAACCAACCAGCTCATTAATTTAAGTCATGTCTACAGAAATTTCCAAAATTCAAGTTACCGGTAAATATTTTACATTGTTGCAATGTGTTGAATTATATAATGCCACCAGACAGTATTGCATTTTTATATTTTTACAGCCAACTCATAACCCTGTGTTTCTGCAACAATTACAAAACTCAGATGTTTATTAGATAAGTAATAGTGCAAACTGTTCCATGTGTTCTGTAACTTTTTGCAACACATTTCAATGACTCCTCTGAAGGAAATTCTCAAAATAGCACACTTCACTGAAAAAGAACATTTCTGATTTGTGACAGAATTTTTCTCAGCAAAGTGGATAAAGTATAGGGTAATTTGCCAGTTCAGTAGCGTTTTTATATTTACTCGTCTCTACACATTTCCACTATGGAATGCTAAAATGTATTTAAAAAGCACATGTTCAATTAATATTTTAAGATGCGTAGTTAACAGCGGCGTCAATGCTGCTTACGGCAGTTACAGTTTTGATGCCAACCTAAAATTGAATGTACCAAAATCTGTTACAAGCAGCACTGTTCTTGAAATTTAAAAACATAAAAGCATTGACCTTCCCAATATTGCTGCTTTTTTTATTTTCTCCCTACTCTTAAATCTCTGTGAATATAAGGGCTGCATAAAATATGGAATCTATTTTTTATGGGTGAAGGTATATGAATTCCAGGAGTTAGCTGCTTGGTTTTTAGGATTGTTACGCCCTGCTGAGTGTGTATGCCATTTGCAAAAATATGGGCTCTATGATTACTTATATTTGTAGACTCTGTCTTCAAGAGCTTGCTTTCTATCCTCTAGGCTGTTCATTTCATCATCTGTGTCAATCCTTTAATAAATAAGGCATGGTTTTTGTGCTTCAGGGTGCTTTATTTGTGTTTTAACAGTTTTCGAAATTACAAAAATGCTAGCACACTTTTTTGGAGGTTAAATAACAGCTTTAGTATTTTAGTGCAATACCACAGGCTTCTTTGGGTGTATTATTTACAGTTGTGGGTGTGAAGTGATTCTGGAATGGATGGGGTTATCACACAAACACAAAAGAATGGTGATATATATTTATAATATTTTTTATTCTAGGAGACTTTTAGATCTCAGTAATGTCAAAATTAATAAAACAGTTTGATTTACAAGGAAATTAACATGGACTTGTATTCAAAAAGCAAACCTTTGCTATACTATAGGGAATTAATGGAAAGCTTAATGGAGCCCAAACAGTATCCTGAACGTTTTACCATTTGTCTTGAACTTCTCCTGAAATTAGCAGTGGTCTTAAGCCTAGTATACACCAATAGTTTTTTTGTTGTTGAACCCAGCAAGGCTAGATGTTAATACAGCGATCTTTCCTGCTGTTCTATTGTGTTCTTACACGGGGATGGCCCACCCTCCAGAACACTCTGGTCAGCTCTCTCAGCCATTGGCTGAGAGCACTGATCGGGAGCCGAATGGCAGACTTTTTTTGGTCATGCTCCTTCGACAGAAGCCAGCTGTTTGGCCAAATTCTGTCAGATCGACTCCAGACTGACTCAAGTACACATGGGCCAAATGTTGGATGTTTTTTATTGAATCGGTCGTTGCCGCCAGACATTCGGCCTGTGTGGACTATGCTTTACAGACATTTGAAGGTGCCTAGGCACAAAGTAGTAACTGTAGTGCAAGAATATCTCTGTTTTTAAGTCCATTCAGTGGATTTGTGCTTTCTAAACCTTTCCTGTTACTTCTTATGATTTAGTTGTCAGATTATTGGTCATTAAGCTGGATACACACTAAAAAAAATTTTATGTTCAACCCAGTGGGCTGAAAGAAAAAAACTGAGAGATCACTGTACCAACACCGCTGCCATTGCTGATCACATGCTGGTTGAATACTAGTTTTCCAGCATGCCCATTGGACCGAGAAGAACAGACAGCTGTACATATGGGCGAAAAGTTCCTGCGAAATTGACCAATTTTCGGATTATTTTTGGTCCATATGTACAAGGCTTTTGGGGATAAACTCTGAGGTGGGTATTGAGGAATGCCTAGCACAAAAGTTCATATCAATTCTGTTTCTTTTTAAATGTTTATTGATTAACAGCATCAAATACATTCTATGCATTTTGGGGGATTGCCCCCCCTCCACAGGACGTGATCATTGAATATTTTAAGAATCACAATGAGATGCTATGGTAGGGCTTGATACAGACTGTCAAATCTTAACTAATAATTCACAACTTTGTTCATTGGGGTGGCATCTGACATAAGGAAGTAATGCTCTTCTCTCTTACCAAGATGTCTGACTCCACTCCAGATCAAAATGCAGAACTTGACATAGTAAATAAGTCATAGGGAAAAGATTAGCAGCAGGCAAACCTCAGGCAATACTGGCTACTAGTCCATTTCCCCATGCTTGTGTTTTGGGCATAGCTTCCACAGTTCAAATCTTCTTTAGTTCTTTACTTGTATGCATGAATGAGGCCTACAATATAGAAATGCTGAGCAGTCCCTTGCCTTGTAAAACTTCTGGTTCCTCTCCTTTTATTTGGAAAAATTGATTCCATCAGGTTTGTGCGAATATATTATCATAATGTCTATGCATATATACAGTGATCATCTGCAGGACATAAAAAAACCCATACTCTAGGATCATTTTTGTGCCTGTAACTGCTGAGAGAGATGCAACTTTCTGTATTCTAGCTCAGGCAACTATAGTTCCACAATACACTGCACAATTGAAATGATAAGGAAATGATCACATCATTGTTGTTAAGAAATAGCACTATTTTTCGAATTAACTATAATTTAAAAAAAAAAATAGCAAATACATTACTCTTGCTCCCCTCACACATACAAATATTAATAGTCAGTGTTATTTTCTTTAGTGAATGCAGAAAATTTATTATAAAAGCACATGCATTTTACTGAATTGGCACCATTATCTGTGTTCTGTGTCCGACCTTCTCTTCACCCGTATCTGATTCCTGCAATCCACAGAGGTATAGCAGACTGGAGTTATCTACATTTAGGTCTCTTGTTCCTATGTGTGTGCAGTTAGCTTTACTCTCTACTTGAGCCTAATCTTGTCCTTGTCTATTTATATTGGTTCTTGTTTTATGTACTGTATTTAGCTATGTCCTTCCAGTTGTTGTTTTTTTTTACTTACCTGCTCAAAGCTGAAGACTTGTGCCTATCTGCTAGATATTCTTCACTTAAATTACTCTTTTGGCATATGCACAAGAAACATCATTTTTTTTTTATTATACGATTCAGGCAATGGAGATCTTTGAGTTAAGTTGGACAATTTGCTTTGATCACCAGTGTACGAGAAGGCAGTGAAAAAATACAATAATTCTTTTTTTTATATAGTAGTTTCTTTTATATATATATTAATTTATTTTATATGGAGATCTATAGAAACGTGTTGTTTTATCTTGCAGCCAAACTGAACGTGGCTGTTTAGAGGAGACTCTGTAATTTCTCCTTATAACAGTGTGAATGCAAAACATGGAGAAGAGCACTAGTGGTGTTCATTAGGTTTCCTGCAGCTTGTTGGCAGTCTGTTACTTGTCAGGGGAGTTTCTAAGAAGTTGTTTTCCTCAATCTAGGAAAAAGCTGAGAGAGAGGGACACACCGATCCATGCTCACTGCTGATGCCATCTTTCTTGCTGGCATCACCCAATAAACAGCTGTTTCCCTGGTGCTTTCTGGACTTAATGTGCCTCGGAGGATATTCTGCTGGGGGTGGAGGTTCTCTTGGTCCCTAATGAGTTTTTTTGTGTGCTGTTATGCAGAGCCTCAGGGCGTTGCAGCTGCTGGCCACACCTGCATTTGTGTTTAAACTATTACTTTTGTTGACCATCTCCATCACTTCATTTTAAATATATTGCCATAGGGTGTTCACAAAATCTTTAACACAGAGGTGGAATGGACTTTTAAAATATAAAGTTAAGAATTATGCCGGTAAAAAACGTCACACAATGCTGGCCACACCTCAGTTTGTGTTTAAACCATTACTTTTGTTGACCATTACTTTTGTTGACCATTACTTTTGTTGAACATCTCCATCACTTCAATTTAAATATATTGCCAAATTTTTTAACACAGAGGTGGATATATAAAGCTAAACATGATGCCAGTAAAAAACCCTCACACACTTTGATATGTGAATATCTGTGTGGTTTTAATGGTTGTTTCTCAGAGGTCTATTTCATGCAAAGGCTAAGATGTGGCTAAAAGACTAAGGTGTGACAAGTCTGGCTGTGAAAAATAGCTGTTGCAGTATCTATCCTACCACAAATAAAGAATATATAAAGGGCAAATTTGAGTAACTTTTTTTTTTTTTTGTGTTCTAGCAATTTCATAGAGTTTTCCAATGAGCAAAATATGTGTGAGATGTTTGTCTGTATAATGTATAAACATGGCAATAACCAGTGTAAACAACATTTAATAAAATGATTGATCACTCATGCTCTGCTGTTATGTTTTACGTGGTATAATATATACCACAGATAAAGTGGCTGCTGTTTTTTAAGCTTTAGACTATGCAGTGATACTATTAATAATAGCCTGTCAATCCAAAATACAGAATGGGTTAACAACATACTGTAAGGGTCATATGCCTTAGAACATTAATCCCAAAGTGTCACTAGAGAACACTAAAACAGACGGCAGAATGGCTGAGAGCAATATAAATCTTTCTGAAACAGCCAGCTCACATTTTATAGCTGGTGTGGTTTTTACCAGCCCAGACATCAGAAATTCAAGTAAGTCAGATAATACTATATATGCACAGTTGTAAATATTTTCTGATAATGTTGTATACTGTGTTGATAAGGGATTAATCATTTTTTAGAAATAAAAATGTCATTATATTTACTTATTTATGTAATGGTGTTATTGTATGTCCTTGTCATATGTGGATGATTAGTGCAGTACTTTTTTGGTTCTTGTGAACGGCTAAGGCATCACACATTGACTGACTTATTTACCTGGATTCTCTAATTGTATTTTTGTAATTGTATTTTTGTATGTAACTGTATTTTTTTTTTAATGTTCCAACCTCTCTAGCACACCCAAATATGGATGCTTGCACTAGGCTAAAAATGGCATTGTCAAAAACAGGTTTGCAATTGCAGCCCACAATCCTGGAATACATTTTGTTAAAATGTGGGCACAAACTGCAAAGAGGCATAATGAAATTATATAAGGTTCATATAATCCTCAACACATGATACCTCATTAGGAAAAATTGAGTTTTGCGTTTAGTTCCCTAATGTTTAACATAACTCTGGTGTGTGTGAACAGCAGTTGGGCATGCAGTGAAACCATCTTTATGAGACACAAGAGAGAGATAAACCACATGGAAGATTTTAGATGTGCTATTTCTTGATTAAAATTGCATCCGTCTTCTTTGTAGACATGACTGTAAAAGATTACTTAATAGTTGCTGTTCTATTAATCTCATAATAGATTTAACCACTTGCCGACCAGCCGTCATCATTATACTGCGGCAGGTCGGCAGTTATAGTAGTTATACGTTGGCTCCTTTAAGGATAGCAGGCGCACGCCCGCTGCACTGCGGGGTTGCCGATGACCGTCGGCCACAAGCGATCGCGGGAACGAGAGGCAGAACAGGGACGTGTGTGTAAACACACAAATCCCTGTTCTGCTCTAAGAGGAGATGCAGATTGTGAGTTCCTAATAGCTAGGAACCACTATCTGTCATCTCCTATAGTCAGTCCCCTCCCCCTACAGTTAGAACACACACTAGGGAAAACACAGTTAACCCCTTGATCGCCCCCTAGTGTTAACCCCATCCCTCACAGTGACATTTTTACAATAATTAGTGCATTTTTATAGCACTGATCACTGTATAATTGTCAATCGTCCCAAAAATGTGTCAAAAGTGTCCGATGTGTCCGCCATAATGTCGCAGTCATGATAAAAATAGCAGATCGCCACCATTACTAGTAAAAAAATAAAATAATAAAAATGCCATAAATCTACCCTATTTTGTAGACACTATAAATTTTGTGCAAACCAATCAATATACGCTTATTGCGATTTTTATTACCAAAAATATGTAGAAAAATACATATTGGCCTAAACTGAGGAAAAAATTTGCTTTTTTTTTTAAAAAAAGGGGAATATTTATTATAGAAAAAAGTGCAAAATATTGTGGTTTTTTTCAAAATTGTTGCTCTTTTTTTGTTTATAGCGAAAAAAATAAAAACCGCAGAGATGATCAAATACCACCAAAAGAAAGCCCTGTTTGTGGGAAAAAAAGAACATCAATTTTGGTACAGCGTTGCATGACTGCGCAATTGTCAGTTAAAGCGATGCAGTGTCATATCGCAAAAAGTGCTCTGGTCATTGAGCAGTCAAATCTTCCGGGGCTGAAGTGGTTAACTTAATTACTGCCTTGTTACTGATATCCATGTAACAGTTAAAGGTCTGAAAACTTGACCATTTGACTATAACCTGAAGCTGGAGATGCTTGTTTCAGCTGGGAAAGGATTTTATTCCTGTCCATCCAGTTCTGAGATTTGCACAGTTCTGTCACTCCACACATAAACCAAATTACATCCATTTTTATGATTATATGCTCATTTTTCATGGTCATTTTCCCAGGAAAATGCCAATTCTGGTAAAATGAAATGCAGAAACTGAACTTATGTGATATTCAGATTTAACCACTTCCCGCCCAGCCTATAGCAGATTGATGGCCGGGCGGTGGTTCTGTTATCCTGACTGGACGTCCAGCAGGATAAAATGCTAGCGCGTGCCCGCGGGGGCGTTCAGTGTGGCGATCAGAGGTGCTGTGTGTCAGTCTGACATACTTCATCTCCAAAAGTAGTAAGGAGCCTCTGGCGGAGGCTCCTTACCACGTGATCAGCTGTGATCAATCACAGCTAATCATTATAAACCATAAACAATACCGCGCTAACATAAAGGTTGTTCTACTAATGATTAGCAGAGTGAAATAAATATTAAGCTGCAATCTTATCGTGAGGCATGCACACAAACATAAGAAGAAAAAATCAAAAAAAGACTGCGCTAAGACAAAAGGCAACAATCATGTGATATGACTAATCAGAACATATGAATATGTTTAAAATTGAGTTTTTCAAAATTAATATTTATGAATAAAAAACACCAGAGCTTTCTTAAAAAAGTGACTGAAAATATATAATAACCAAATAAAGATATAAAAAGTCCCAAATGAAGGTAAGAAAAAGTGACTGGCGTCACAAAAACACACAGTCCCTGGAGCCAAGGCAAATGCAAACAATGATCTTGGACATGTAGCGCAATCCTTGGAGCCAAGGTAGATGTATTCAGTGTACATAGACGTAAAACACCCAGTGAAAAATCCTCCACCTAATAAGATGTCCGCTTACCAGAGGTAAGCTGTGAATCAGCTTAGTATTAACCTCTCCACGGGGAAGATCAGCTCCTCAGGTCTCCAACCAAGGAAGGGGGTGGGCAGGATCTTACGATGTGTTTAGCTCAATCCACACAGTAGGAGGACCCAAAAGGACAAAACAAATTCTCCATAGTGTAAAACTGTATTGCAATTTATTGAGGTAAAAAATGGTCACACTTACATTAAAATCAAGATATAAGGGCACATATGATCAGAATCAGCCGGCCGGCTTGCATGCACCCGTTCAGGCGAAAAACGATGACGTCAGCGCGTCAAGGTTGACGCGCTGACGTCATCGTTTTTCGCCTGAACGGGTGCATGCAAGCCGGCCGGCTGATTCTGATCATATGTGCCCTTATATCTTGATTTTAATGTAAGTGTGACCATTTTTTACCTCAATAAATTGCAATACAGTTTTACACTATGGAGAATTTGTTTTGTCCTTTTGGGTCCTCCTACTGTGTGGATTGAGCTAAACACATCGTAAGATCCTGCCCACCCCCTTCCTTGGTTGGAGACCTGAGGAGCTGATCTTCCCCGTGGAGAGGTTAATACTAAGCTGATTCACAGCTTACCTCTGGTAAGCGGACATCTTATTAGGTGGAGGATTTTTCACTGGGTGTTTTACGTCTATGTACACTGAATACATCTACCTTGGCTCCAAGGATCACAGCTAATCATTGTTTGAACCAGGAAGTGCCGGTAAGCTGCATTCCTCAGTCTGCACTGACAGGGAGAGCCTATCAGTACAGCATGTCAGTGCCTATCAGTGCCATCTGTCCGGGCCCATCAGTGCCGCCTATTAATGCCCATCAATGCTGCATATCAGTGCAGCCTATCAGTGCTCATCAATTCTACATATCAGTGCCTCCTCATCATTGCTACCTTATAAGTGTCAACTCATCAGTGCCCATCAGTGCCGCCTCATCAGTGCTCATCAGTGCCGCCTCATCAGTGCTCATCAGTGCCGCCTCATCAGTGCTCATTAGTGCCGCCTCATCAGTGCTCATCAGTGCCGCCTCATCAGTGCCTGTCAGTGAAGGAGAAAACAACATTTTATGACAGAAACTAAGAAAAACTTTTTTAGTTTGTTTAGTAAAAAAAAAACCCAGAGCTGATCAAATACCACCAAAAAAGCCCTATTTGTGGGAAGAAATTGATAAAAATTTAGTGTGGGTACAGTGTAGCATGACCGCGCAATTGTCATTCAAAGTGTGACAGCGCTTAAAGCTGAAAATTGTCGGGGGGGGCAGGAAGGGGCGAAAGTGCCTGGTGTTGAAGTGGTTAAGGAGCACAAATATATTCTGATGATGATAATGATGGTTTTACCTCAATTGGACACTACCTTGCCTGTACCCAGGGCAGTTCCTAAAACTATCCTCCTTTAGTTACAATTAGGTGTACTCCTACATTTGAATTAATTGCTTCCATATAGGCTTTATTTGAAATGGTCCATAGTAATCGATTGTCAGAATGGAAACTACAACACTTGCAATGTTTTAATAGATTAAAATCAAACATTCTAAAAAATATATATTGTATATAGTACAAAATACTTTACAACTAAAATGTTTAACCACTTCAGCCCGGAAGATTTGGCTGCTGAATGACCAGGCCATTTTTTTGTGATTCAGCACTGCACCGCTTTAACTGATAATTGCACGGTTGTGCGACATTGCACCCAAACAAAATTGACATCCTTTTTTTCCCCACAAATAGAGCTTTCTTTTGGTGGTATTTGATTGCCTCTGCCGTTTTTATTCTTTGCGCTATAAACAAAAGAATAGCAACAATTTTGAAAAAAACGCAATATTTTGTACTTTTTGCTATAATAAATATCCCTTTTTTTAAAAAAAGCAAATTTTTTCTCAGTTTAGGCTGATTTGTATTCTTCTACATATTTTTTGTAAAAAAAAAAAAAATCGCAATAAGTGTATATTGAATGGTTTGCACAAAAGTTATAGCATCTACAAAATAGGGGATAGATTTATAGCATTTTTTTGGCGATCTAATGGCGGCGATCTGTGATTTTTATCAGGACTGCGACATTATGGCAGACACATCGGACACTTTTGACACATTTTTGGGACCATTGCATTTATACAGTGATCAGTGCTATAAAAATGCACTGATTACTGTAAAAATGTCACTGGCAGGGAAGGGGTTAACACTAGGGGGTGATCAAGGGGTCAACTGTGTTCCCTATGTGTGTTTCTAATTGTAGGGGGAGGGGACTGACCTAGAGGAAGTGACGGATCGTGGTTCCTAGCTAATAGGAACTCACAATCTGTCAGGCCTCACAGAACAGAACAGGGATTTGTGTGTTTACACACACACTTCCCTGTTCTCCCTCTCATGCTCGCTCGTGGCCGGCGGTCACGCTGTGCAATGTGTGCATGCGCGTGCCTCTGGTGGTGCGCGTGCCTGCTATCCTGATCCTGCGAATCGACATATAGCTACGATGGCTCATGGGAACATGCCGACCTGCCACAGTAAAATGACAGTGGCTGGTCAGCAAGGGGTTAAACTCTGAGTTATATCAGTTTATTTTGTGTAAATGGTACTTTAGCTAAATACCATACCATGCGCAGCATGGGTTTTGTTCGCAGCAACATGTTCAGTTATTCTGTTTAGTTTTGAGTTGATGTTTGAATACTTCTTTCAAAATTTAATTTTAGATCAGTATCACAAAAACAGTTTTTCAGTATTTTAAGCCTGGTATTTACTCAATGCCCCGTACAAACGGTCGGATTTTCCGACGGAAAATGTGTGATCGGAGCGTGTTGTCGGAAATTCCGACCGTGTGTAGGCTCCATCAGACTTTTTCCATCGGATTTTCCGACACACAAAGTTTGAGAGCAGGCTATAAAATTTTCCGACAACAAAATCTGTTGTCGGAATTTCCGATCGTGTGTACACAAATCCGACGCACAAAGTGCCACGCATGCTCAGAATAAATAAAGAGATGAAAGCTATTGGCTACTGCCCCGTTTATAGTCCCGACGTACGTGTTTTACGTCACCGCGTTCAGAATGATCGGATTTTCCGACAAGGAAAAGATCGGATTTTCCTAGGAAAAAATCCTAGGATTTTGTTGTCGGAATGTCAATGTCCGACCGTGTGTACGGGGCATTACAGTTAGCTATGTTAATTGTATGTCAAAGGTGTTTGACTGCAGAAAGTGCAGCTAACCTGGTGGCCAAGTCTATTGTATCAGTGGTGTCCAGTGTTTGTATCATGATTAGTCAAGCATTATCTCGTTTAACACGCATCTTAGTTATAATTAGTATGACAACAGGGTTTACCACTCAATCGACATAAAGCGTGGCTGGCATAATGCCTTCAACTGCAGCCAGCTGAGAGTTTTCCTTACATCTGCTGGCAACCCAGCCTTCCAAGAATACAACTTTTCCATTTTCTCTTGCTCTTTGTAGACAAGCTGCTCTTGGCCAAAATTACTTTGAAACTTAGCTACTTTTGTTATATTTGGTCAGCTATTTGCTGCAGTGGTTTGGTGTCAGGATTAAAGCTGCACTCCTGACATTCACTGCAATACCCTGGGATAACTGTTTGTTAAGAGAAAAAGCCTGTGCTATTTACCATATCCCTTGCTCTGGCAGGCTCCAGCCCTCTCTTCTTCTCTCTGATGCTCTGGGCTTTTTGGTGGGCCCTTGATGTCCTCAAGAACTACTAGTTCTGTATTGTGCATGATGACATTAGAGTATGACCACTGACTGAGCACAGTAGAGTAGAGGATTCTAATGCCGCGTACACACGACTGTTTTTTCCGTCGGAATGAACTCTGATGGTTTTTTCAACGGAGTTCCGCTGAAATGGACTTGCCTACACACGATCACACCAAAGTCCGATCTGTTAGAATGCGATGACATACGACGGAACTAGAAAAAGGAAGTTCAATAGCCAGTAGCCAATAGCTGCCCTTGCATCGTTTTTGATCCGTCGGAATAGCATACAGATGAACGGTTTTCCCGATAGGAATTGATTCCGTCGGAAAGATTTAAAACATGTTCTATTTCTAGGTCCGTCAGAATTTTCGAAAGCAAAAGTCTGATGAAACCCACACACGATCGGAATGTCCGATGGAATGATTCCGTCGGACCTTTTCTGCCGGAAAGTCCGGTTGTGTGTACACGGCATAAGGTCCAGTCATGCATTGTAGTGGATACCTGCTGGATCAAGGAATGTGGCAAAAATTACAGATTATTCCTCTACCCCTAGGGTTTTTGAGCATATAAGCCTTGCAGTGCGGAGGGGATCTGCAGTGGTATTTTTTCCTTTCATCAGCTTTAAGCATTACAATGGGACATCTTGCTTCAACCGAGTCCTTTCTATGGGTCTACACAGGAAAACCTCCCCACAGTGGTAGAGGAAGGAGGGTGCAATAATAGGAAAAAGAATCGTTTTGCAGTGAAGGTAATGATACCTACACTGGGGCTTTGGAAGCAATCCTATGCCGTGGCTCAAACTACAAGAAAGATTATGCAAAAGGTGCAGCACCCTATAGTGCAGCGCCCATCTAACTGCAGTGAACTGGAATCCAGTTGCTGTGAGTTACCTTTGCACGTGTCCTATTAAATAAAGCTGCTTGTTTTCCATGACCCTGCAGTTTTTTCAAATTTGTTTGTACCTTCAGATTATTTGTATCCTCAGACTGTGCTTTATTTCTCTTCTTTTCTCATTTCTTTCATTTTTTTTTCATTCACAGTAAATCAACATACTATAAGAAAATGAATATAAAGGATTTATTGGGTACAAATTTGCTCTTGTGTACATAGTAAATCAAGAAGCTGTAAACAAAGCAATAAATTGAAAGTCTTTGTTAAGAGGCCTAAATAACTAATGTGCATTCTAGTAATTAAGGTTTCAAATATTGATGTGAAGGCTGCTTTGTATTTTATTTAGCTATAATGACTTTGGTCTCTCAGATTACATATTAGCGTATTGTTCTAGAAATGTCACATCTTTTTTTTTTTATAATGACTATCACCTTGTATAAGCTCTTAACAGGTTAAAATATATTAATGTAGGTCATTGTTTTATAAAGTACACATTTCTTTCAACCTGGTTAAATAATTAGTTTTTTAATAAAATAACCTGAAAATTATTTAGAGGACACTGGCATCTTACAACATATGGTATTTAACTAAAGTACAATTTACATCTGTGCTTGTTTTCAGGTTAATCATTTTTTGTTACATTTGGAACTAGGAGGTACAGTACAAGTGCACACAGTAGTAATACACATTAGAAAAATGTTTGAAAATATGTAAGCATTTTTAACATTAATATTGTAATCCTATCTAAGACCATTAGACGGATGTACATCTAACAAGCTTATTCAATAAAGTAATACAAAGAAAAGCAATAATGTTAAAGTGCATAAATCTTTTACTCAAAAAAAAAAATGTCTTAAAGAGGTATTAAAGGTTTGGTTTTAAAAAAAAAATAACAAGCATGGTATACTTACCTGCTCTGTGCAGTGGTTTTGCGCGTGACAGCCGCAATCCTCCTCTTCTTGGGTCCCCCACTGGTGCTCCAGGCTCCTCCCCCTTGACCAGTGCCCCCAATAGCAAGCCACTCCAACAACAAATATAATGTATAAGCTGAATCCACCCTTTAATTGTGAAGATGAATAGTGGCGCTGTCCCTACCAGTTGTGAGAGTGGGTCAGACACTACCGTCCTCCCTCTTATGGAGTGAGCTGGAGGTGCACTGATTCTCAAAGGTGATAAATAAATGAAATAGATGAACCAATAAACATCCCCTATTAATATAGTATGCAAACACCTTAATAAAATGTATACAAACACCTTAATAAAATGTATACAAACACCTTTGTGAAATGTAACACTCTAATATGCACAAATAATACCACCAGCAATAAAGCTGCAATGTGATAACAGTGAATTAAAGTCCACCACGTGACAATAGTGTATGACTGATATGATGATACCAGTCTTCAAAACTAAGATGAAGAGAATAAGAAACGAAAAAAATGTCTTTTAAATAAAAATGCAACCAATGAAAAAATATATATATAAAAATAAAAAATAGTCCACATAAATTGTGACAATATGCGACAAAATCCCAAAAAGTGCAGGTGTCTTCAAACCGCTCCGCTGTGATCCACAAATTTCACCACACCTCAGTGACGTGAATCCCTTCTGAAGTTCAAACTCACCAGCTAATACGGCCTCCCACTCTCGTGTTTGGCCAGACCGAGCCTCAACCCACTCACATGGGGGTTAGCATGCGACCCAGATCTCCACTCCTACGAACCGGCCTCTCTCCTTAAGATGGTGTTTCAGCTAATACGGCCTCCCACTCTCGTGCTTGGCCAGACCGAGCCTCAACCCACTCACATGGGGGTTAGCATGCGACCCAGATCTCCACTCCTAAGAACCGGCCTCTCTCCTTAAGATGGTGTTTCCATATGTGGAATGAAAGAAATGCTCCAATGGTGTAGTACCATTAAAATGATATTTATTCACACTAAAACAGCGCCAAAAACACTCACATTCAAATAAAAACTAGTGGGCAAATCACGGCGGACCCAGGGAGTATGGATGCTGGTGATCGTCTCACCCGTTTGCCGCAACACGTCCCTCAGCTGATCCCCGCTCCGTCATGTGAAATGCATTATGACTGCTTCTCTACCTTATACATCTTTATTAGGGATGAGCCCGATGTTCGAGTCGAACGTAAGTTCGACTTGAACATTGGGTGTTTGCCTGTTCGCCGAATAGCGAACAATTTGGGGTGTTCACGGCAAATTCGAAAGCCGCGGAACACCCTTTAAAAGTCTATGGGAGAAATCAAAAGTGCTAATTTTAAAGGCTTATATGCATGGTATTGCCATAAAAAGTGTTTGGGGACCTGGGTATGTATCAATGCAAAAAAAGTTTTAAAAACAGCCGTTTTTTCAGGAGCAGTGATTTTAATAATGCTTGAAGTGAAACAATAAAAGTGAAATATTCCTTTAAATTTTGTACCTGGGGGGTGTCTATAATATGCCTGTAAAGTGGCGCATGTTTCCCGTATTTAGAAAAGTCCCTGCACAAAATGACATTTCTAAAGGAAAAAAAGTCATTTAAAAGTACTCGCTGCTATAATGAATTGTCGGTCCCGGCAATACAAATAAAAGAAGTAAAAAAAAGGCATGGGATCCCCCCAGTCCATTACCAGTCCCTTTGGGTCTGGTTTGAATTTTAAGGGGAACCCCGAACCAAAATTTAAAAAAAATCACTTGGTGGTCCCCCGAAATTTCATACCAGGCCCTTCAGGTCTGGTAAGTATATTAAGGGGAACCCTGCACCAAATTTTTTAAAAAAATGGCATGGGGGTCCCTCTCAAAATCCATACCAGACCCTTCAGGTCTGGTATGGATTTTAAGGGGAACCCCGTGCCAATGTAAAAAAAAATGGAGTGGGGTCCCCCCAAAAATCCATACCAGACCCTTATCCGAGCACGCAACCTGGCAGGCCACAGGAAAATAGGGGTGATGAGAGAGCGCCCCCCCTGCTGAACCACACCAGACCACATGCCCTCAACATGGGGAGGGTGCTTTGGGGTAGCCCCCCAAAGCACCTTGTCCCCATGTTGATGGGGACAAGGGCCTCATCCCCACAACCCTTGCCCGGTGGTTGTGGGGGTCTGCGGGTGGGGGGCTTATCGGAATCTGGAAGCCCCCTTTAAAAAGGGGACCCCCAGATCCCGGCCTCCCCCCTGTGTGAAATGGTACTGGGGTACAAATATACCCCTACCGTTTCACAAAAAAAAGTGTCAAAATGGTAAAAATGACAAGACACAGCTTGGGACAAGTCCTTTATTAAAAAATAAAAAAAAAATAAATATCCCACAAAGTCCATTCATCTTCTCTTGCTCTCCCCACGGACCAAAAAAAAAAAGGCGTGACCGACCCGCCTCCATGGGAGGCTCCCGTCGTATGACGCATCTTCGCTTTGACAGTTCTCTTATAACTGAGGGCAGGGCCACACCGTGACATTTCCGGGTGACCCCGCCCCCTCTGACACACGGGGACTTCCCTATGGCTTTCCCGGGGCGTCAGAGGGGGCAGGGCCACCCGTTTACGTAACCAGGTCTTTTTCGGTCCATTGGTGGAGCAGGAGAAGATGAATAGACTTTGTGGGACATTTTTATTTTTTTATTTTTTAATAAAGGACTTGTCCCAAGCCTCGTCTTGTCATTTTTACCATTTTAACACATTTTTTGTGAAATGGCAGGGGTACATTTGTACCACGTTACCATTTCACACGGGGGGGGCCGGGATCTGGGGTTCCCTTGTTAAAGGGGGCTTCCAGATTCCGATAAGCCCCCCGCCCGCAGACCACCACAACCACTGGGCAAGGGTTGCAGGGATGAGGCCTTTGTCCCCATCAACATGGGGACAAGGTGCTTTGGGGGGCTACCATAGAGCACCCTCCCCATGTTGAGGGCATGTGGCCTGGTACGGTTCAGGAGGGTGGGTGCTCTCTTGCCCCCCTCTCTTTTCCTGCAACCTGCCAGGTTGCATGCTTGGATAACGGTCTGGTATGGATTTTTGGGGGGACCCCACGTCATTTTTTAAAAAAATTTTGGCACGGGAGTCCTCTTAAAATGCATATCAGACTGAAGGATCTGGTATGGATTTTGAGGGGGACCCCCATGCCATTTTTTTTAAATTTTGGCACAGGGTTCCCCTTAATATCCATACCAGACCTGAAGGGCCTGGTATGGAATTTGGGGGGACCCTCACGCAATTTTTTTTTACATTTTGGTTCGGGGTTCCCCTTAATATTCATACCAGACCCAAAGGGACTGGTAATGGACTGGGCGGATCCCATGCCGTTTTTTTCTTTTATAGCCAATTCATTATAGCCGAGTACTTTTAAATGACTTTTTTCCTTTAGAAATGTCATTTTGGGCAGGAACTGTTCTAAACACGGGAAACATGCATCACTTTACAGGCATACTATAGATACCCGACAGGTACGAAATTTAAAGGAATGTTTCACTTTTATTGTTTCACTTTAAGCATTATTAAAATCACTGCTCCCAAAAAAATGGCCGTTTTTAAAACTTTTTTTGCATTGATTCTTGTCCCCTGGTGCAGGACCCAGGTCCCCAAACACTTTTTATGACAATAACTTGCATATACGCCTTGCGTATATGAGCACTTTTGATTATTCATGTTCGTGTCCCATAGACTTTAACGGTGTTTGCGTGTTCGAACAAATTTTTGTTCGGCTCATCCCTAGTCTTTACCTTAACTCTTTGAATTGGAAGCTGTGAATTGATTTTTTCTCTTTTTGGATCACTATACTTTGCACCTCTCTTTTCATTATCTCATTAAATAAGCCTAAAAATGCATGTGTTTTTCCTTTTAAAATTAACCCATGTTAGAATAATTTGTTTTAACAAGTGACTTTAATTCAGTGCAAGATAAAGCAGAACCACATCCATAAATAAAAAGATAAAAACAAATAACCCTTTAAAACATGAAATTACAAAACAGCCTCTGATGCAATATTTTCCCTGGATTAAGAGATTTCCCTGCAGTATTTTTTTCTGCTGCTAGATGTGCTCAGTTTGATAACCAGCATCATATAACTCACTTCTAAGCCTAGGTAGTCCTGGACCCACCGTAAACTGACTAAACAATTGGAAACAACACAATGATAAGCTCATCTCCCTGCTTCTTCTTATCAAATCAATGGATTGGTTCCTTATACTGCTTCTTCTTCTCACATTCTAGGTCGGTGATATAGGGACTGCACGAGCCTACTTATGCTGCTTGCATTTATAAAATACATTTAATAATATATTATCAATTACAAATCTTCATTATTTTTTTTTTGTTGTAAATCTGCCTAGAGCAGTGATGGGGAACCTTGGCACCCCAGATGTTTTGGAACTACATTTCCCATGATGCTCATCTAGTGCCTGAGCATCATGGGAAATGTAGTTCCAAAACATCTGGGGTGCCAAGGTTCGCCATCACTGGACTAGAGTTTGGCTTTTACAAATCCGTAATTTATTTTCTTTCATGCAGCCAAACAAACTCTTGGCCTAACTTTCTACATATTAACAAAAATATATATCAATGATTTGCAGTAATGGAAAGGTCACATAAGAACATTCCATGTCAGCAATTTCACACCTGCAACTTGAAACACAAGAGACTGTTCTCCTAAAACTATGCTTGACGGCATCAGAACATTTCTCATGGTATAAGAGTCTTCATTGCGTGTGGAATCAGGTCAGTTGAAAAGCTAATATTACTGGTGTTGTGCGCTGAAATGTCTGCAGTTGGGCTTTAAAATACATTTTTGAGAGACCTGCATTTTGACTGGATGTAGATTTGGGTTACTACTTGCTAAGTTCTGAACTTGATGGTTCAAATTTTGAGGTCCCTAATATCTCAAAACCAAAACCCATATTTAATGTTTACTGGATGCTAGGCTAATGATCAATGGAGTAGGTGTTATTTTGTTTGATTTGATCTAAGCAAACCTATTGTGCACACATGAGAAATGCACTTATGAACCCTGTGCATCTGAATTCACTTACACCATAAACGTAACGGTTTATTTCTTTTTTTTCTCAATAGTTTTTAATCAATTTTGTCAACATACAAAAGGTGAACAACATTTGTCATACATCAATATGTATTGTAGACTGTGATATAGATTACAATATCTAACAAAGTCGTGCATCTACATAACATTGGTATGGTTTTTGAGGAATATTCATAGGACGGGAAGTGCTGTCTCTCTTCACCAGCCATCCCCGTTGGGAGCTTACTGTGACTCGGTGGAGGGACAGCCCCCACACGCCCTCGCTTCTGTTATAACAATATGGGAGAGGTTCAACCGGACTGTTACTGTTAGCATGTGTTCACCAAGAGCGTATAGCTCATAACTGATAGAAAATAAACAAACAAACAAGCAAAAAAACAACGATCAACTCAGAGACAATAGGGAAAAGGACCATAATTAGAGTAAAGTTATTCTTCGGTGGATAGAGATAGTATACAGGTTCATCGTTTTTTGGAAGTTTTTTTTAAGTGTTGTTCACGTTATACAAATTTATCCATTGCTGCCAATGTAGAAGAAACATTTTGTGTTTTCCCTCAATGGATGCCGTGGTATGTCTTCAATGCCTACATTTAAAAGATCTAATGAAGGGGAGTGGTGAATCAATAGGCCTGTCACTTGGCCTATCGATTGACTGACCTGCAATACAAAAGAAAGATGTTGGACCAAAATTCGGCTGGTCCTCTGCAGCTCCATAGAACATGAAAGATGGTGCCTGACTGTTCACAATCTCTCCAACACAAAGATGTGGAGGAGTCAAATTTAGCTACTCGATATGGTGTTAGGTACCATCTCTGTATGATCTTGAGGGAGAGTTCCCAAAGGTTGGTGCATTTGTAACGGTTTATTTCCACGTGTACAATCCCTTTCCTTACAGAAGAGGGCCCGCTTAATGCAATTTGAATATCAGTTATTTTTACTAATGATTGTAAATTGTTTGGGTTTATGCATCACATTAAGAATCAAATAAATACATGCCATCACCCCCTATTTGCTGTATGTAACAGGTATTCTGTCATTGGCCCATTCAGGACATAAATAGATTATAATGTAAGACTATTTGATCCAACCAAACATACAGTTTCTCCTTTTGGCCACAAGATGGAGATAGGGGGATTCTGACCCTTCCTTCCTGAACATGAGGAGACAGAGAGGACACTGGGAAGAAAGGGAAGTTTTCAGGAGTGCTGAGGTGATTGAAGAGAGAGACAGGCTTCCACACAGCACTGCAAAGAGAGTGCTGAAAGGTGATTGAAGAGAGAGAGAGACAGGCTTCCACACAGCACTACAGAGAGAGTGCTGTCAGCAGAAGAAGAGAGCGTGGAGAAGAGGTGACAGGACTGTGTGATGAAACTCCAACTGAAAGAGAAAGAGCCACACTGTCTAGAGGCACATGCTAGCCATGCCTTTCCTGAGACTACTGTGAAAGTGCTGACAGGAGGCTGAGCGGAACCAGGGAGCCAGGAAAAGCGACAACTACACAGTTCCCCACTGTTCAGCCAAGGCACCCTGCTTAGCAACCCAGTGCCGCCTAGCAGAGACAACCCACACCGCTTCAGGGATTGCAATATCCATCCAGGTGTCCAGTCGGCCGCTGTCCGGTCACCTTGCCAGTTTAGCTACCAGCCATCCTGATCAGCGGACCGGACGCGATCCGGTGCCTTACAATATTGCCAGGAGCCTGAACCAGCATTGGGAATCTCTGTTGTGTCATTGCACAGAGGATTGGTGAGCGGGTGTAAACCCAAACATCCTTCTTAACATGGTACAGACATTGCATGCAGACACCACTTCCCCTTTCTAGTGTCAGAGTGTCAGAGGATGATTGTTTGGAGCTGCCACCTTTAGCCACTACCTAATGGAATATCCTAGATAATTCCCTTCTCCATTTTGCTAGCAGAAGATACTAGTACTCTTCACCCCAGGACCTGTAACATTATGGAATTGTGCTTACTGTACCTGTTAACCCATATCTTCATATATTTTGTGTTGTTACTTTCAATGGTGATTGTGGCCCAGAAGGAGCTGAGAAGTTGACAAACCTTCTCTCCTCCTTCTCAGCGCTCGTGCAATGGACATGTAGATTATTGGACTTTGTGTTTTATATCTACAGTTGCTAAATATTAGATGTTGTCATTTCTATTGTATTGATACTCTGCAGCAAGGTTTAACAGTGCTGTAAGTTTCCACATTTCTTTCCCTGACAATATACTCAACTTATTTATCACTACCAGGTGTGTCTGTTTGTTTCTAGTAACAATTCACAGACAGGATATCGGTATTTCCTACTTGTATTCTTGAAAGTGCTTGTAGTGATTTTATATCTAACCAGGTGTGCCAGGGAGGCTGAGTTTGTTCTTGGAGTCGAGGCGGTAGACAGAGGACCCAAAATTCAACCAGTAGCTCCAACGGGGGTGGTGCTACAAGTATTTTTACCAACCTTTATTATAGCATGTATGCAAAAATGTGTTTCTGATAATACTTTTGGCAATTGTAGCAATGCTAAATATCTCATTTCCAAATGCTTTATAGCTGAAGTATAGCTAAAAAAGAAAATATTCCCTACAGCTTCAGAAACTGGATAAAACTCTGCACACTGCTTAATACCTTTTCTAGCAAACTCTGCAATGAAAAGCAGGGTATTTAGTTCACACGTATTACAATACAGGTTTAAGCAGGCCAACTGCGTCAAAGTAATGCCTCTTATGGCCTTTCCTACTCTGCTTTTCCAATGCAAATGCTATGGATGACACAATGCCAACATGGGGCAAACAGACACATAATGGGGGAGGTGTGGTCACTGACCTGCAATACAAAAGAAACAAGATATACCTGTGTTCAAATCCCAATAGCATATAATCTACTAGGTGCTAAAGGGATGTGACCACATGTTAACACTAGAAACTCTGGATAACCCTCTGCACACTGCTATACACCCTTTTTAACATTTTATATGTCAATAAGGAAGGATTGAGATTGGAGTTCGGCCATCTGAGATTGTCTTTCTACCTTGTGTGCAGCATGCAAACTGGTTGAGCACCCTTCTGACAGGTGTGTGAGGTGTTGCAGCTTGGACTGACCTGGAGCAGTGGTATCTCTTGTTGCTTACCAAAACTAGTGGACCTCACACATCAAGAGGTCTCACAGCACTTCAATATGTGATACAAAGAGCAGCCATGATCCAAACACTCTCATCACAAGCAGTGGCTCTTTAATTAGCGACTTCGCCACGTTGCAAGAAAAAAACACAGAAAGAGGCTCCATAATTCAATGCCCACCTTGTTGTACACATTGCTGTACACTAAGTCTTTACCTCTCGTTAGGTTCCCACACTGCCATCCCAGACTGGGGCACCAGCTATCACTTACTGATGACTAACAGCTGTCCCTCCACTGAGCATGTGTAAGATGGCAGACTACGGTGAGACTGGTCCTGTAGCATTTTGAGATGTGTGACATGATCTCTGCAGACTGCAAATGTAACATCAGGCAAAGAATGAGGAAGTGGGAGTGAGTACGTGCTGGATAATTTTCAAATATTGTAACAGTAGGGGATAGACTTAAGCTGGCCATACACTGATCTAAATTTGTCCAGTTCAGCAGGAACCGGCTGAATTTTGACCCCTGTGTGGCTTGACTTTTGATTGACTACTTTTAAGGTGACATTTTCCAATTGTGTGACAATTTTCCTTGATTAACATTTGTAGCCAATAAGCTGCAGCCACTGAACAGCACCTGCTGCTGTCACAATACAACTTCCAGGCGAGGGATATTTCTCCATCCACCTTTTCTAGCTGAACAAAAAATGAAAAAATAACTGTATGGCCAACTTTGGAAGGAAGCAGTGGTAAAGTTGTGAGTGAAGGTTCCCTTTTAACAATGTGGATGCCAAGCAACAGTTTCTTTCAAGTTTTTATTTATTTCCCATTTTCTTCAGAGTATAACAGTACTTGCAAAATGTGATACTTTATGCTTCCAGAATCCATTACTAATGCTGGCTAATAAACAGTAAATATACTGTAGCAGAATCCATTTTAGGGGCTAAACTTTACATGAAGGAAGGGAGGAAATATTTGACACAGATTTCTGCTTGCCTGCTTGGGTTAATATGCTTCCAAAAAGGTGCGATGGCTTTTATAAAGAAAAAAGAATAAACACAGGGAAGGGTGAGGGAGCAGGTGCTTCAAGTGAAAATAGCCAGGGCCTACTAGAAATACGTATTGTATATGTCATCATGGATTTTAAACAAAGAACTAACAAATCCAGCTGTGGGTGCTCCCCCACCCCACCAGAGGATGTGTGACTATTAGATCGAGATATTATCAGGGAGAAATAACACATGAATGACAGTGTAACTGGAAAAGTGTAAATGATTTTATTTCCTGTTCATTCACCTCAGTATAGTATAGCAAATCCTAAGGCCTCATTCACAATTGCAGTGACATAAATCTCAAATATGAAACTAAAGTCAGCGCTAAACACCCAAAAAATGTATATAGCTGCTAGCAAAAACGCAATGCACTCGATCCATCAGCAAAAAAAAAAAAACATAAATTGCAGCGCTTTAAAGTCAGATGACAAAATGTGCCTTATTAAAGTGCAAAGAATTGTAATGAAAGTTCATATAGTGCAGTCCAAAACCAACATAAAATCAATGATGTACACCCACACTAGCTACCAGCAAAGAAAGGGCAAGAAATGTAGTCCTTCAGTGATTAAATAATTTACAGCGCTATATTAAAGTGCAAAATAAATAAAAAATCCATGATGAAAAAATAGCAAATAGTCTTCCAATGTTCCAGTCAGCTGGATTTTAGACTCACTGGAAATACAGACTGCTCAATTAAGTGCAGCAAAGCACATGTGGACCACAAATCCAGGAACCAGCCCATATCTCCTCCGGTACATCCTAAACCCCAAGCATCTTAAGAACTGGAACTCAGGATACATCCAGAAAGGAAAAAAAACTATATAGTGTAATACTGCTATGAACTGATAAATAAAAAATAACACCTGTGCATAGAGTGCCAGCCTGTGTGAAAACGTGTCCACCAATCACCAGCCACCACCCACATGCAATGCGCACTCCACCGTATATGCTGCCAGATAACTATGCAGCAATAAAGCTAGTATGGATGGTGACTGCGGCAATTAATTTGGGATCACTATAGACTCTTCTTACATCCTACAGGGAGCAATACTCAGCTCAAGAATATGTTCTGATTGTTGTTCCTGGTCAAGCTTTCCTGATGTGATTGTTATGAGGCCTCCTTGCTGCGGAGTTCTGCTAGATCTGTGATTCCATTTTACATGTGGTGCTTGGCTTCTTTGTTCACCTAACACATATGACATACATGCCTTTGTATGAGCTTATAGGACATTTCTAAATGCAAATAATTGCATGTAATGATTTTGAATATTATAATTCATGCTGTGCGGTTAGGTGAATTCAGTACGTCAGGGGCAGATTAGATACTCTGACCATTTCATTTTCATTTCTTGTTGATAGGACTTTTAATTTAGGTTCAACTTTTTTGCTACAAGTCTTCCCTGTAAAAAAAGTGAGCTTTTGCTTTGCTTCTGGAGTGGGGTTTTGGAGTTTTAAATTCTTTTCTGGGTTTACAGTCTTTTATTTTATGATGATGGAGCCTTTTTTTAAGTTTCAGGGTGCTTAACCACTTCAATACCACTTAGACACCTTCCTGCCCAGGCCAATTTTCAGCTTTCAGAGCTGTTGCAATTTGAATGACAATTGCGCGGTCATGCTACACTGTACCCAAACAAATTTTTTATCATTTTGTTCCCACAAATAGAGCTTTCTTTTGGTGGTATTTGATCACCTCTGCAATTTTTATTTTTTGTGCAAATTTTGAAAAAAACACGTTTTTCTTTGTTTCTCTTACATTTTTTGTAAATAAGTATGTTTACTTTTTCAATGATGGGCACTGATATGACTGCACTGACAGGCACTGATAAGGCGGCACTGATGGGCACCGATGAGGGGCACCAATGAGGTGGCACTGATGATGGGTACTGAGAGGCGGCACTGATGGACACTGATAAGTGGCACTGATGGGCACTGATAGGTAGCTCTGGTATGCAGCACTGATGGGCACTCATAGGTGGCACTGATGGGCACTCGTAGGCGACACTGATGGGCACTCATAGGTGGCACTGATGGGTACTTATGGGTGGCACTGATGGGTACTTATGGGTGGCACTGATAGGTGATGATAGGTGGGCACTGATGGACACGGATGGGCACTGATAGGTGGCACTGATGGACACTGTTGGGTGGCACTGATGACACTGAAGGGTGGCAATGCTGGGCATCCCTGTTTTGTAATGTGCCACAGAGGTGCCAGTCAGTGCCTATTTGTGGTCACTAATTGGCATATTTTGGGCATATTTTTTCACATGTGGATGGCCATGGGGGATGTACCTGGCCATCCACATGCTGGGGGCTTCCCTGGTGGTCCTGGGGGCTTCCCTGGTGGTCTAGTGTGGGCATCTGAGGGGGGGCTGCGCTGATAAACAATCAGCGCAGACCCCCCTGTCAGGAGAGCCGCAGATCGGCTCTCCTCTACTCCCGTCTGTCAGACGCGAGTGAGAAGCCGATCAACAGCTCTTCCTGTTTACATTGTGATCACGTGGTAAGTGCTCTTTACCGAGATCGGTGTAGCAGTGTGTCAGACTGACACACCGCACCACCGATAACCGCGATGCGCGCCCCTACGGACGCACGACGGCTGTTATCCTGACGTCATATGACGCCCAGTCAGGATAACTGAACTACTGCCCGGCCGTCATTCTGCTATAGGCTGGACGGGAAGTGGTTAAAGCAGAGCATTCACATGTTACTGTCCATCTGTTCTTTAACCGGTTCAATACCGGGCATTTTCACCCCCTTCCTTCCCAGACCAATTTTTAGTTTTCAGCGCTGTCGCACTTTAAACGACAATTGCACGGTCGTGCGACGGTGTACCCATCAAAATTGACATCCTTTTTTCCCCACAAATAGAGCTTTCTTTTGGTGGTATTTGATCACCTCTGCGGTTTTTATTTTTTGCGCTATAAACAAAAGAAGAGCGACAATTTTGAAAAAAACACAATATTTTTAACTTTTTGCTATAATAAATATCCCTAAAAAATATATATAGTTTTTTTTTTCTCAGTTTAGGCCGATATGTATTCTTCTACATATTTTTGGTTAAAAAAATTGCAATAAGCGTATATTGATTGGTTTGCGCAAAAGTTATAGCGTCTAAAAAACAGGGGATACATTTATGACATTTTTATTTTATTTTATTTTTTTTACTAGTAATGGCGATGATCTGTGATTTTTATCAGGTCTGCGACATTATGGCGGACACATCAGACACTTTTGACACTATTTTTAGACCATTGTCATTTATACAGGGATCAGTGCTATAAATAGCCACTAATTACCGTATAAATGGAACTGGCAGGGAAGGGGTTAAACACTAGGGGGCAATCAAGGGGTTAAGTATGTCCTAGGGAGTGATTCTAACTGTGGGGGGGATAGGCTACCACTGACATGACAGTGATCACTGCTCCCGGTGACAGGGAGCAGAAGATGCCTGTCATGTCACTAGGCAGAACAGGGAAATGCCTTGTTTACATAGGCATCTCCCCGTTCTGCCTCTTCGTCTCATGATTGCGGGCTGCCGGCAAACATTGAGTTTGCAGGACCCGTGGGCACGGCGAGTTTTGCGAGTGCGACGGGCGCGCGCAAGTCGGCAAATTCAAAGGGATGTACAGGTACGTCCATTTGCCTGTACGAGCCATTCTGCCGACCTATAAGTGGTTAAAATGCCCTGTTACTGGACACTTTTACACTGCTGTATCATCTGCGGTCTCCTAATTCTTAATGAAAGTTTGAAATTGTCCAGCAGCTGGACATTATTGCATCTGTGAGAACAAGGACAAGCACAGTGATATACTCGGATATTTATATCTGCCAGTCAAAGAAGGTCTGTTATGTTTAATAAATGTGCAAGTGTATCAGACTGAGGCAATATTGCTTTATGTAACCCAAGCTGTTTGTAAAAGAGAAAAAATATGCACTTCCAACTGTCGATGAGACTGTCCATGAAGACAATACGTTTATCACAATACTTGCATATAGGTAAGTGGGAGGAGATTTTTTTACAACAGTATTCAAGTTTAATTTTAATTTTAGTATGATCCATTTTATATCATTACTTACTGTGCATTTAATTACCTACTTAATTTGTATTGAGATGTTAAAAAATTCTGTTAATCCATAACTAGCTTTCTTATCACATTTGATTACATTCATTGTAAATATTAATACAGAACCTAACACGTTACAAGTAGTGCTACATTGAGTAGCAGATGAAAGGTAAATACAATCAACTGAACACGCTTTTCTCTCATACATTCATCATGCAATCCCTTATCATAATTCACAAGAGAAACTTTGTTGAGATTACATTTTAGATTTCATAAAATATTTGTGTTTCTCAGCAGGCATACTGCTTTGTTGTAAAAGTCATGAATGTATAACAGATCTGTTTTGCACGTTAAATTAATCTCAACATCCCGTACAACAGTAGTACAATGAGATTTTGTTATATAATAAACAATATTTTACAGAGTGCCTTAGCAGCATTGTCTTACAATTTATTTAAATGAGTTAAAATGGATTTTAAATTCTTAATGTAACTGTTTTCTAATGTCTTCATTTTTACTAGGAAAGAAAAACATGGTGTGATACATATTTATAATCTATTCGTTACAGAATGAAGACGAGCATTGTTTGCTACTTATTTATTGCAGATTTGTCATGTGCATACACCCATATTCTGCTCCATTCCTCCCTGCTGTGTTTTTTTTGTCTCGGAAGGCGTGAGAGATGGCAAGACGAGAGCAGACTAGCGCAGTAGACAATTTCTCTGTGCAAAAACTTATCTACTGAAGACAAAAATCTGCCATAAATACACATCAGAAAAATGTCAGGGAAAAGTGCATTCGGTTCCTGAAACATGTTTATGGGTGTTTGTGCAAATTCAGCAAGTATGTCTTTGCAAAGAACAATATGACACAGGAGAGATAGGTCCGATGACAGCTCATATAGCCTCAGGCTGCCCATAGATGGAAGGATGTTTCCTCCAATCTGATGAAGTGTTGACAAACTTCCACAATGATTGGTTTGTTTCCTGTATACAATCATAAAACTGGAAAAAATAAGTGAACTGATTTTCCCATAGAAAAGAAAATATTATTTTCAGTTGGTCATTTATGGATTTTTATCTCATAGTGCACATTAAGGCTGCTGTGATATCTGTGTAAAATATTCGGACTGTGTAAAATATAGGACTGATTTTTCACATAACAATAATTAGCATTTTTTTGACAGTTATCTACATTTTATTTTGTCAAGAGTTCATTGAATAGGACAAAAATGTATTCTATATATGGCAACCATTTAGTTGGTTACTAAACCCACAACAGTAAAATCAGTCTGTATATGCAGTAAATCACACTCTCACTGTGAAACCTAGGGGGTTAATCATCTGCATTGTGTAAAAAGGCTATTTGATCCTATCTTCTCTGTTCCTTCCCTTCTTCCACATTCCCCAAACCATCTCTACTGATAGAACAGAGCCTTGGGGCAAGCTGCACATGCTCAGTTTGGTGTGTATTGCTAGAGAGTTTTTTTTTCTTGGGAGAAGGCATGTGATCAGCACAGGGCCAATCATCACTGTCCAGACAGAGGGCTACAGCCTCATAGGACAATCAGGGGAGAATAAAAACTCCTCATATATGGATTTGGAAGTGCATCCAAACACACCCAAGCTTATGTCTACTGATCCTGCGCCATGCAGTCTCATGAATAGGTTTAAAATTAGGGAACATGCTAGCTTGTGTTTTTGCAAATGTTAATTTTCATTCAGAATCTAATACTAATATAGGGATTTGGCAAGAGTAGCAGGCAGCTTCACAAACTAAATGGCTGGATGAAAATGAAAGTCATGCAGCAGTAAATGTGTTTGACTTACTTCAAGAATTTGGGGAGAACAAAGAAAAGAGAAAAGCAGTCTTTCCAAGTGAAGGCTTGGTGGCTTATTAGTCTGTCCCATCTCCTGACCCTCCATTTGTTTGTTATGTCACCTTACCTGGAGGAAGCTGTTTTGGAAGTTTTCAGCTACATAGAGATTCTCCCTCTGAGGAGGTTATACCAGTAGGGAGAATCTATGTGGAGGATCATTACCTGGTGTGTGAGATTGAATTTCTATATGCTTGGTTGGCCCATTTGTGGGTCTCTAATTAAGGTGAACGTGTATTTCACCAGGTGGCAAAGCACTACTCAATGGTGTGGTGGAGCACAGAGTGGATATAAAGATTAAATTGTTTTTCGCATGAAGAAGCACTTTTAGAGCACCTTCTTTTGGACCGTTTGGACTTTTTCTATTCACTTGATTTGGATATTATTATATTTTTTATTATTTTCACAGACTTTGTTCTACTTTTTGGCACTTGGCTATGGCATTATATGACAGTTATCAGTATTGATTGAAAAGTTACGGCAGTTATATTAATTTTCATTTTTATCTGAACTCATTATTTGGGCAGCACAATCACATATTGTTTACTTAAAACTCCTCCTACAAGCTTTAACCAGACACTGATAGAAGTCAAAAGACTTCTCTAACTGCTGATGAGAAAAGTTTCTTAGTGGTTTATACAACTATTGCATTTCCATGTTCTGTGTACTGTGGGAGACCAAATACAGTGAATGCAGGGTCCTGGGTTTAGTAATGCCGCGTACACACGAGCGGAATTTCTGACAGAAAGAGTTCGATGGGAGCTTTTCATCGTATATCGACCGTTTGTATGCCCCATTGGACTTTTTCTGTCGAAAATTCAGACGGACTCAGAGAGCATGTTCTATATTTTTCCGAAGGAACAAATTACTATCGGAAAAACGGCTCATCTGTATGCTGTTCCAAGGCACCAAAAACGACGCATGCTCTGAAGCAAGTACGAGACGGAAGCTATTGGCTACTGGCTATTGAACTTCTTTTTTCTAGTCCTGTTGTACGTGTTGTACGTCACCGCGTTCTGGATGGTCGGAATTTGGTGTGACCGTGTGTAGGCAAGACCGCTTGAGCGGAATTCCGTCGGAACTTAGTCGGAAAAACCTTCAGAGTTTATTCCGACGACAAAACCGATCGTGTGTACAGGGCATAACACTTTAATGTCCATGGTTCATGGCTACATGTCCATTTCAGATTTGCCCAGTCAATTGAACTTCCCCTAAAATAAATCAAACACGTTTCCAGACTATAAAGTGTTCTCACATGGTGCTATTCTATGAGCAATAATTTATTGGTTTGTGTGCTACTTTCTTGATAGATACATTAAAGCTAAATCAAGACAAACAGCCTGAAAATGCATATATTATAGCTATTTTATATCCCAAAGGAATTCACAGGCATCCTACACAGCACAGCCAGGCAGATGCTACCTATTTCTATATTACAGTTATAGACAGTTGTTGCCTTTCCTCCACCCACAGCCTGCTGACTGGACAGTGAAGAAGCAGCTAACTGATAAGGTCATCCCTATGCCCTCTCTGCTCTCTTCTCTTGTCATCATAATAGCTGATTGGATACCTGACTTCCCCACCAGCAGCAGCTGTATAGGGGATTGCCAATGGCTGACACTAAGTCAAATTCAGGTTCTTATACAAGTTGCATTTGCAAAAAATACATTTGCCATGTGATGCATAGGCTAATGCAATATGTTAATGCTTTTATGCCCATTCACCACACACGTTTTCATACCTAACCAAAGTTTCTGGGCTGAGAGAGCGCTCACTATGCCCACCCAGCACAGTAACTAAACTCTCATGGACAACTCCCCATCTACAGTAATGATTGGGAGCTGGCAAGATAGACTCCTGATCATGTGACCACTGTGACAACCAATTACACTGGTCACATGATCAGGAAGTCCATTTAAATCAGGTGTACACTTGAAGGGACAATAGGACTGTGCGGGAAAGGGGTTAAAGATTCACTAATAACTGCAAAAATCTGTGTGGAGCCCTGCTTTAGGCCTAATTCATTACACAGGACCCTGCATTCACTATATCTGGTCTTGCACAGAACATGGACATGCAATAGTAAATATAATCTGCTAAATACCTATTTATCGGCGTATAACACGCACCTTAATTTTAAGAGGGAAGTTTTAGGAAAAAAACTTAAATTTTAAATAAATAATTTTGAAGCAAAATAAGGGTCAGTGCCCATCTGCAGCCTCGCCGTTGCCCATTAATAAAGCCAGATAAGTGCCCATCTGCAGCCTGGCCATTGCCCATCATCGCAGCCTAATCAGTTCCCATCTGCAGCCTTGCCCATCATTGTAGCCCTATTCAGTGCCCATCTGCAGCCTTGCCCATCATTGCAGCCTAATCAGTGCCCATCTACAGGCTTGCCCATCATTGCAGTCTGATCAGTGCCCATCTGCAGCCTCGCCGTTGCCCATTAATGAAGCCAGATCAGTGCCCATCTGCAGCCTTGCCCATCATTGCAGCCTAATCAGTGCCCATCTACAGGCTTGCCCATCATTGCAGGCTGATCCCTGCCCATCTGCACCCTTGTCTATGCCGGGATAGACAGAGCCGGATCTCCTGTGTACTCGGCTTGGCTCGCAGTCAAGCCCAGTCCCGCCCCTTGGCTTGGGTCCTATGATAGACATAACAGTGGTCCAATGCCTGGACATCAACACTAGGAGCTGTCCAGGGGGCGGGGCTGAGCGGGACTTCAAGCCGAGCAAAGCCGAGTACACAGGAGATTGCGGCTCTGTATTTTAGCGGCGCTCGTTCCCTCCTTCCCCTCCGTGGGCAGCCTTTATTGACGTATAACACACACACACGATTTCCCTCCTATTTTAGGGCTGTGACTTCTATCAGTGTCATCTATTCGTGACTTCTATCAGTGTCTGGTTAAAGCTTGTCGGAGGAGTTTTCATTCTGCTCTGATTGTCCTATGAGGCTGCAGAACCCCTGACCCTCTGTCTGGACAGTGCTGATTGGCCCTGTGCTGATCACATGCACTCTCCCAAGAAAAAAAACTCTACACACCAAACTAAGCATGTGCAGCTTGTCCCCTAGCCTCTGTTCTATCAGCAGATGGATTGCGGAGAGCAGAAGAAGGAGAGGGACAGAGAAGATACAATCAAACAGCCTTTTTACACAATGCAGAGGATTAATCCCTTAGGTTCCACAGTGAGTATAACAATCATGATTTACTGCATATACAGACTGTTGTGGGTTTAGTAACACTTTAAAGCTAAAACACATGTTATTTTCAAATATTTGAATGTTATTTTCTGATTTCCATTGCCATTGGCTACTATTTGTAAGACAATAAACAACCATTAAGTTAAATAACAGTAGTTAAAGCTTAGTTAATTGAGCTTATTTACTGGTGCAGTTGGCACAATATGAAGCTCAGAAGCTCAGTGTCTGGATTCTACCAAAACATGTAAAGCTTTTTTTTTTTACTGGTGGCTAGTGTACACTTGAGACCATGCTTAGTAATGGTTGGTGCACTGTAAAGGTCTTACTTTTATTCATTGACATACTTAGCTCTCTCATACCTGTTCCTCTGTCAAAACTCACTTATGTCAAGTCTTGGAATTGTTATGCAGTCGCTAATGCAGGCTGAAAGCACTCAGTTACCTGTCTTTCGCTGAATAGTTATTGGCTGCATCAGCACCAGATTAATGTCAACAATCATATAGAAACTGAAGACTTAAAGCCCCTAGAGATGAATAGGTGAATGCTTACTGCATATTTTCAGCAGTGCTTTATTCCACAATATAGAAATAATCAGTGGTATACTTTGCTACACAGTTATCACAGTTGTTGATGGGACACAGGAGACCACCCCTTTGCAATGCATCCTCTAGCTGAATTTCAATGTTTCCTATAGTTTAAAGTTTAAAAAAAAATCTATAGGAACAGCCTAAATAAGGAATAGTGCAATGGCAGTGACATTTTATGTTTTGTATGGATGTAGTATTTGAAAAAAAGAATCTTCTTACAGTCTTGGATTTATAACAGGAAATTAAGCTTGTCTCAAACAATTAGGCTGACTTACTAAAGGAGTTAAGAATCTTCACTTGATTGTGTGGATATTCACTTCAATTATCCAGTCATGTGAAAAACAGATTTTTTTTACTGTGAATACCGAAAAATGTGCAGATGAAAAAGTACACAGGAATTTGCTTCTCACATGGTTGGATAATTGAAGTGAATATTCACCGGTGTGTATGGAATTCTTAACAATCGTAAATTCCACGCAAATGTGCCACAACTGCATGCGGGGTTGTGGGGTGTTGGTAGCATGTCTACATTTTCTTGAATGGGTCATGTTCGACAGAAGACGGGATAGTTTTTGCCTAGTGTGTGAAGCCAAGCTTTGCAATCACAGCATATGAAGATCCCTTTCTTCTGCCTTTTCAGCTTAAGGTAGAGGAGGGTCAGTTTGGGGGGAGGAGCACTAAAAACATGGTTCAACTGCATGGTTTAAATGCCTCCCAACTGGAGAGCTAAATGATCCCTAATGCCGCATACACACGACCGGACTTTCTGGCAGAAAAGGTCCGACGGAATCATTCCATCAGACATTCCAATTGTGTGTGGGCTTCATCGGACTTTCTCTTTCGAAAATTCTGACGGACCTAGAAATAGAACATGTTTTAAATCTTTCCGACGGAATCAATTCCTATCGGGAAAACCATTTGTCTGTATGCTATTCTGACGGACCAAAAACGACGCAAGGGCAGCTATTGGCTACTGGCTATTGAACTTCCTTTTCTAGTCCCGTCGTACATCATCGTGGTCTAAACGATCGGACTTTGGTGTGATCGTGTGTAGGCAAGTCTGTTTTAGCGGAACTCCGTCAGAACTCTGTCGAAAAACCGTCAGAGTTCATTCTGATGGAAAAACCGGTCGTGTGTACGCGGCATAAGTGTCCTAGACTGCAAATGAACTACACACAATGTAACCCCGTCCATTTTTTTCTTCCCATCATGTTAGAAGCAGCAACTAAAGAGCCAATTCACTCTAGTTTGAGGTCTCAATGATTTATTAGTAATATGCCCTGACAAAAAATGTTTATTTTTGTGCCTAACTTATTGCTTCCTTATGGCCCCTACTATCATCCCTAGAATTGATTTGACCCAGGGAACAACTTTACTGCTGTTTGTTGCAGACATTGAGCCTGAGTGAAATGCTTTGTCTCCCAACCTTGTCCTTCCCCTTACCCTATATAAAAGTCTCAGTGCACAGCAAAAAGATTACATTTTTTGGGTTGTGTATTGTTTTCAGTGTTATCTGTCTCAAACACTGCAGGCAAAAATGCCAGTGGCTCTCTACAAACTAGTCAGCTAAGTACAAATGTTTCAATGAATTTTTGACAAAGGAGCCCCAGGCTGGACTTTTTTACTACCTAACAGAATTAAAAATTGTTACATTATTGACATTTGTCTGAGATAAAACGCCATTGGCAATTTGTAACTCTGACACTCATTCAAAGACAGAGCGCTGATGCCTATTTTTAATAGAATTGGACGCTAACACTAGTCCAGTGTACTTGTCAAATTACCAAAAAATATCTGTGAAGCAGTCTGGACACTTTTTTAAGTTTGTTTCAGATTGTTTAAAAAAATGCTTTACTTTTGCAGATCTAAGACTCTTACACCATTCTGCTAGTGCATTTGCCTAATTTTCCATAGAGGAGGTTGCCAATTGACCACACTGTATTTTGTAGTATTTGCTTGCAAAACCGCCATTTTTTTTGTTCATGTGAACAAAGCACTTGCTGTCTGTAAGCGTCTAGCAAACATTTATGCACCAAGCATAGAGAGTGGTGTATGTACCCGACGCGTTTCGACCTAGGGGTCTTCAAAAACGCGTCGGGTACATACACCACTCTCTTTGTTGCCCATTTGTTTTTATCCACCGTGATCACGCTTTTATTTGTGTATGGTCGTTTTTGTCAATAAAAACACCCTTTTTTATCTGCACCATGTGGAGGCACATTCTTTTTGTTTCCACATTTACCGCATGAGATCCAGTCCCTCCAACTGCTCCTTTCGGGGGACCGTTTGTGAAACTTCTGATGCACGCTGGGACGGTTCGGTGTGAGGACGGTTCGTTGTGAGGACCCATCCGGTTGCCGGCCGAGATCCATACAGACCACAATCCAAGAGATTGGCGATTCCTGAGCTCCCATTCCACGTCATTTGTGACAAACTGCGCATGCGATTCCCTGTCGCTGACATGGGAATCCACAGGATCTGGTAAGAGGCTTTTTTGCACTTTCTCTGAATGACCCATTGGGACCCGGTTTCTCGGTTGGGAAGTCGCTGCATGATGCCAGGTGTTTTCTGACAACCATCAGACCATCACCACCCCTTGGAGTACTTATACCTCCTGTGCGGTTGGACATTTACATCCATCTATGGACGTTTGTGTTTCAAGGCACCTGTGGTCAATTAGTTATTTCTTGACTGTTTCACCATTTTAAAGACCTATATTCATTTGTACATGCGCTGCATTTTTCCATACATCTACTGTACAACTTCCATACATGTGTCACGTGGAATACAACACTCTCCTGCATCAAAAATAAAAATAAAAACTTGTGACTGCACAAAATACTTAATAGAAAAATAGTTTTGGTAAGTCTTTGTTATGCTGCTATGTTCTTTAAAAACCACTGTGTGGTTAGACATTATGGTTTTAAAAATGATCCAAGCATTTTTTTAATTTGACATCTGCATATTTAATGCTCACCTCTGGGCTAGAGGAAACCACTTGCAGTGGGCTTCCACGCTGCATGGGTTACATGCTTGTTGCTTCTATGGGGCTGAACAATAGCCTGTACTATTTATGTGACAGTTTTGCAAAATCACTATACTCATTCCTATTTAAAAGGCACAGTACATTTTGCTACGTGTACTGGAAAATGGACGTTAAAAAAGAAAACCAGACATTCTTCTTGGGTTACACTATACACTGGGTCAGACTATATTGCATTCATACTAAACACACACACACACACAGCTAACACTTTGTCTGAGCCTACCTTAAAGTTGATGTAAAGTCTAAGCTTTAAACTGCCATTATTTTAGGGCAATAGTAATGGCACTGGCTTTTTTTGTATTACATAGTTAAATACCTTTTTAAGCACAGCTTCTGTGCTGTCATGTTGTTTTCTCTTTCTCTTTCCCAAGCAGAGGGACTCCAGTGGGATTGTCTGACATTCCTCTCTGAAGTATGTAATTACATCAGCACAGGAAGCTCTACACTTTGACCTTGTGTGCTGAACATGTTAAAAAGAAAAAAAAGAGTGGGGGAGGAGTGGGAAGCAGCTGGAGGGGAATAGCATTGCTCAATTAAGGCAGGAGGAGAGGAAAGGGGCAGGGGGAGATCGGCTTACACACAGACTACGGAAGTGACAGGGAGAGAGGAAGGGGGAGGGAGGGAGATCCAGAGACACTGAGGAGAGAGCAGGATGATGGAAGCAAGTAATCTGACCATGCTATCATGGATCAGCAGCCATGGTTAGTGTAGTCAGTTTAACCACTTCACCCCCGGAAGATTTGGCTGCTCAATGACCAGGCCATTTTTTGCAATACAGCACTGCGTCGCTTTAACTGACAATTGTGCGGTCATGCGACGCCATACCCTAACAACATTTATGTCCTTTTTTTTTTTTTACCACAAATAGAGCTCTCTTTTGCTGGTATTTGATCATCTCTGCGGTTCTTATTTTTTGCACTATAAACAAAAAAGTGCAACAATTTTGAAAAAAATAAATTTTGTACTTTTTGCTATAATAAATATCCCAAATTTTAAAAGAAAATTTTTTCCTCAGTTTAGGCCGATATGTATTCTTGTACATATTTTTGGTAATAAAAATTGCAATAAGCATATATTGATTGGTTTGCGCAAAAGTTATAGCATCTACAAAACAGGGGATAGATTTATGCCATTTTTATTATTATTTTTTTTTACTAGTAATGGCGGTGATCTGCTATTTTTATTGGGACTGCGACATTATGGCGGACAGATCGGACACTTTTGACACATTTTTGGGACCATTGACAATTATACAGCGATTAGTGCTATAAAAATCCACTGATTACTGTGTAAATGTCACTGGCAGGGAAGGGGTTAACACTAGGGGGTGATTAAGGGGTTAACTGTGTTCCCTAGTGTGTGTTATTCCTAGCTAGTGGGAACTCACGATCTGCCTCTCCTCTCCTCACAGAACGGGATGTGTGTGTTTGCACACACACATCCTTGTTCTGGCTCTTGTGCCCACGATCGCGTGTGGCTGGTGGTCATTGCGACCGCTGGTCACATGCACGGGCACCCGCACAGTGCAGCGGGCACGCCTGCTATCCTGATTAAAGGGACCGACGTACAGCTATGATGGTTCGCGGGATCGTGCCCACCTACCGCAGTATAATGACAGTGGCTGGTTGGCAAGTGGTTAAACAGGGGAACACTGGAACAGGCAGGATCAACCAGGTATTGTAGAACATGAAAAGGACCATTTGACACTGCAAAAGCACTGTGCTATATATTATGCCTTAAAGGGACAAGAGTGTAGTTTGTTTGGCTTACAAACACTTTAAATAAGTCATTTTAAGTTGCAAAATACACAGCAACAATCAAACTGTTGAGAAAATAAACCCCTTAGCCAGGACTATGTAATACACAACAAAGTGCAGGAGCCTGGTCTACGTAACACAATACACATCATTAAGGAATATGTATCATACATTGCTGTTTAATATGAGGAAAAATGTTCCAGTGTCAATGGTTCAGGGGGGAATTTGGGCGGGGAATTGCCCTAGTAAGTGGTCCCTGGGAAGAAAAACAAATGCTCTGAGATGGGTAAAAGGAAAATATGTCTAGCTTTGGTAGTATTTGGCAAGAAAAAAATGCCTGGTTTAGTGACAGAATATAGTGCCCATCATTGGTGGTCAGTAAAAGGAAAAATAAAATGGTCAGTGAGATAAAAGAACGCCTAGTGATAGTGTCCATGGGAGAAAGAATGCCCTCCCCCTGGTAGCCATTGGGGGTAAAAAAAGGAAAAAAAAGATGCATTTGCATGAACAGGGCATAATGGAAGGGGGGGATCCATACCACTGTTTAAAGATGAATTCCAGTGATGGCTTTATTATATACAGTTACATTGGTCCAGCTTGGACCAAATATATAAATATAGTGCCTTGAAAAAGTATTCATACCCCTTGAAATGTTTCACGTTTTTGTCATATTACAACCAAAAATGTAAATGTATTGTATTGGGAGTTTATGTGATGGACCAACACAAAGTGGCACATAATTGTGAAGTGGAAGGAAAACGATTGTTTTTCAAAATTGGTTTTCAATTATTTTTACAAACAAATATCTGAAAAGTGTGGCGTGCATTTGTATTCAGCACTCTTTACTCTGATACCCCTAACTAAAATATAGTGGAACCAAATGCCTTCAGAAGTCACCTAATTAGTAAATAAAGTATACCTGTGTGTAATTTAATGTCAGTATAAATACAGCTGTTCTGTGAAGCTCTCAGAGGTTTGTTAGAGAACCTTAGTGAACAAACAGCATCATAAAGGCCAGGGAAAACACCAGACAGGTCAGGGATAAAGTTTTGGAGAAATTTCACAAGCTTTGAACATCTCACAGAGCACTGTTCAATCCATCATCCAAAAATGGAAAGAGTATGGTACAACTGCAAACCTACAAAGACATGGCCGTCCACCTAAACTGACAGGCTGGGCAAGAAGAGCATTAATCAGAGAATCAGCCAAAAGGCCCATGGTAACTCTGGAGGAGCTGCAAAGATCCACAGCTCAGGTGGGAGAATCTGTTCACAGGACAACTATTAGTCGTGCACTCCACAAATCTGGTCTTTATAGAAGAGTGGCAAGAAGAAAGCCATTGTTGAAAGAAAGCCATAAGAAGTCCAGTTTGCAGTTTGCTAAAAGCCATGTGGGGGACACAGCAAACATGTGGAAGAAGGTGCTCTGGTCAGATGAGACCAAAATGTAACTTTTTGGCCTAAAAGCAAAATGCTATGTGTGGTGAAAACCTAACACTGCACATCACCCTGAACACCCCATCCCCACCGTGAAACATGGTGGTGGCAGCATCATGTTGTGGAGATGCTTTTCTTCAGCAGGGACAGGGAAGCTGATCAGAGTTGATGGGAAGATGGATGAAGCCAAATACAAGGCAATCTTAGAAGAAAACCTGTTCGAGTCTGCAAAAGACTTGAGACTGGGGCGGAGGGTCACCTTCCAGCAGGACAATGACTATAAAAATTGAGCCAGTGCTACAATGGAATGGTTTAGATCAAAACATATTCATGTGTTAGAATGGCCCTGTCAAAGTCCAGACCTAAATTCAATTGAGAATCTGTGGCAAGACTTGAAAATTGCTGTTCACAGACGCTCCACAAAATATTGACTCAGGGGGGCTGAATACAAATGCACGGCACACTTTTCAGATATTTATTTGTAAAAAAATGTTTAAAAAACATTTATTTTCCCTTCACTTCACAATTATGTGCCACTTTGTGTTGGTCTATCATTTACGTTTTTGGTTGTAATAAAACAAAATGTGGAAAATTTCAAGGGGTATGAGTACTTTTTCAAGGCACTGTATACATACAGTACACAGTATACCTGGTCGAGCTCCCTGGTGGCTAAAAATCACAGTAGTAGACACTGCTACTCCAGTGATCACCACTTCCTTCCAGGTTTCGTGCTGATCAGCTAGCCTGATGCATTGTTAATACAGGTGGTCAGAGACTCGGTACAGTCGTCATTCAGAGAATGCATTTCATTGTCTGAATGAAAGCAAAGTGTTCTCTAAATTGATGAGGTGGGGAGGTAAAGTCTTACTCTCCACCCCATTCAATCAAGGAACACCTTGCATTAATTTCATGCCATGCCAAGCGACCTCCTGTGTTAACAGTGCATCAGGCTAACCACTCAGCATAGGACCAAGAAACAAGTGGGGATTACTGGAGTAGCGACGGCTACTTCAGTGAATTCCAGCTTCCACGGGCATCAGCCAGGTATGATATAGGTTGGACTTGATGGACTTGTGTCTTTTTCCAACCTCACCTACTATGTAACTATATATATATATATATATATATATATATATATATATATATATATATATATACATACATTTTACATTGGCCCAGCTATGTAACTATGTAAAAATATATCATGCCTGGAATTCAACTTTAAAAAAAACAAAAAACAAACATTTAGGTAGCATAACAATATGCCTTGAAATTTCACGTGACTGGTTCTCTTCCAATAACTATGATAAAGTTCTCTCTGCTGTGCACTGTGAAGTATTACAGGCTCAAACCTGTGGCCTACACATTGTGAATAGGTCTCCAATGGCAAACCACATATTGAGAAACGCACATTGTATAACAGTCAATAGCAATATTTCCTTTTAATTTTAAATTGACCCCTTAGTCATAAAGTGGATCTGAACTCAAAAAGTGAGAATTTGCTATGTGAGAAAAATTGCACTGAGCAGGTGGTAGGGGAAACAATAGGACTTAGAAATAGTAATACTAGTGTACAATGGGGTGTTGGAGGGGGGCAACATAGCTGAGAGGGTGGTGGGGGGAAACAATAGCACCCAGCGAGGATGAGTGGAAAATAATGCCTGACAGCGGTTGGAGGAAAACAATAGTGCTGAAGGAGAACAATAGTACCCAGTGGGGAGATGGGTGATAATAATAGTGCCCAGAGGAGGGTGGGTATAGGGAGGAATAAATGTGCACAGAAGGAGTGGGGGAGAGCAAAAGCGCCTGGCAAAGTGGAACAACAGAGCTCAGCATGGGTGGACTAGCAATAGTGCCCAGCAGGGAATGGAGAGAACAGTAGTGGCATTGATAGAAAACACCTACTCTGAAGAGGTTTCTGTGTCCTGTATTGTTGCTCTTTCTCCCCCTCCTCTTATATGCCAGGCTCTGTCTGGCAGGCGATAACTCCAGCAAACAGCTCTTCAGAGAGCTGGAACTGGGTGCTGGAACACGTGCTTTAACACTTGGTTGTGGGAAATAAACCCAGATCTGTAAGATGCAGGGACTGTGTGAAAATCCTGGGTTGGTCTTTTAGAAATTGGGACAGTTGGGGGTAGGCTAAAGCAGTTGTACATACAATGTCATTTTGCATACAGTACATTTACTGACAGTCTGTATCCTGACTGCAATATTTTTTTCTGCTAGCATTAATAGATTTATAAATCAGTTTGCTGAATATTAAGAAAATGAGGAATAGAGGAAAAACCTGCAGAAGCTGGCATCAACTGGCAGCATGAATGAATCATATTTTCTGTCACGCTCTTTTTCTAGATCACACTGAGCACACTCTTAAGCCCTTTCTCAGGGGCATGTATCAATGTTTGACGCATCCTGTATTGTTTTCCTGCAGTGACATAATTAAAGAATCAGTGGAAGATATAGTATCAGCTCTAACACTTTATTTTGCAGCATAAAATAAAAGCAGAATTCCCTGGGTTACTGTGAATTCAATGAGGTGCAGTTTATTTAGCAAATATTTACTCCAAGGGAAATGGAGCTTTGATGGGATAAAACACATAAAATTCTTATTTTCGGTATGCAGAGACACATAGTGTACTTCCAAGGTTGTAGTAATTGCCTTCTGAAACATGAATAAATGACTTCAATACCAAGAGACATGGCAAAATAACACCCTCCCACATCTACTGGATTTTTTATGATGCTTTCATTGTTTCCTGTCTAAAACAGAAATATTGGTAATATTTTTTGCATTTATGTTCCTGCAAGTAAGCAAAGCTGATAGTCGTGTAAAAGCCTTCCAATTTGAACATGAGTTTATAGGTGAGATCTTCTTTTGTTGGTTGCATAATAGCTGTGTGTTTGGCTGTGGGTTATAAAATGAAATTAGCTATACTGTTGCTTTACCAGAAATGTGTTCAGCGCTGATGAAATGCAGAAGATGACATGCGACACAGTAAATGTTTTGCCTATCTACTACCTAATCCTAAATTGATATTTCAATTTCAGAAACAGCATGCTGTACAGTCCATCTGACACACATGGTCAAATCGCATTCAGTGTGTGATGATGTGTGCAGGGATTATTTATGTTATTCCCCATGTATCATAACTCAAACCCAAGGAAGTCAACAAAAAGGCATGCCATTGATAGATTATGTATTTATTTTACAGAATTAAACTATTTTTCAACTCAGAAGCAGTGACAAAGAGAAGGTAGACTGACAGGGTTCAAAGCGTTGTGAAAATGAAGTGAAATATGATTCAGGTACTCCATATAAAATGTCTTCACAAGGGTTCATTTTGTTCTAAAAAGCCCCAACTATTGTACGCATTTATTTTCTTCAAATCCCTCTTAGAGATCACATGCTTTGAAATTCACTGCTCTAGGCATGAGTAATAGACCTCTTATAGGTGATGTAGTATAACACTAATGATAAAGATAGGATGAATCATAAAAAGTTTAACTGAAAATTAAACATTTCAAACTGCTACTTAATAAAAATAGTATAAAGTGGATAGTTTAATGTAGACCTTTAGACACAGAAAACAGCGTATTTATTTCATTTTGACATTGACAGATACCAATTAAACTTCCTTTATGCTGTAGGATTGCGGCAGAAAACTAGGGAGAACATACAAACATCAGTGCCCTAGTTTAGACTGAACAGTTGGGAAAATAACTAGTAAGATGATAGTGTTAACCTTTAAACCACCATGGCCTTAGCTATTACGTTTTTTTCCTTATGGTTAATTTACAAAAGAATATTAGCTCTTTTGCATTGCCATTCTGAGGTCCTGATCCTGAATGTGATTCAACACAATGTAATATAAACATCTTTTTTATGTCCACATGCTTACCGAAACAAAATAAAATATCTGAAAATATTTCTTTTTGAGGGTGTCTGATAAATTTCCGAATAAGTACTTTAGCAGACTTGGACCTCTGATCTTTTAGGTTGATTGTAAACTAGTTGGGGGAAAAACTAATTTGTTAGGACACTAAAAAAGATGAGTATCACGGAAGAGATAATTGCTTGTCATCCAGAAGATGTTGGACTTGTCAGATGTCCATACTTGGCTTCCCAAACTCGTTATCCTTTCATTGTTTTTTTTTTCTTTTCTTGTTGAACCTTAAACGCACATCAGGCAGAAGGTCAAATGTTACTGTTCCTTTTCACCAGATTACATCTTATTCTAGATTCAGCTACCATTTGGCTCATAACTTATGTTATAAAACAAGTCTGTTTTTTTTCCCCTCCAATCAGTAACATAATTGCCATTACTTAAATGTTTCTCTCTAATAGAAAAAAAATGTCTATTCTCATTGTTAGCCAACCCAACCCATAAGTCTTGCCTAATATAACATAAGCTAAAAGTATTTTTTTTTGGTAAAAAATAACTTTTTCTGATATATCCTACAAAATGGGAAGCTCGAGTATGTTTAAACATTCTGTAAAAATCAGATCAAATCTTGAATGCCAGTCTGAATGTTTTTTTAAAGTTTTATGAATAATTCATTATTGAAATTTAACACTAGACTAGCCAGGTACTTTTCTGACCCAATGTGTGCAAAGATCATGCTTTATATCATTTTTCTTGTTCCAGACCCCATGAAGCCATGGTGAATTTAGTTCTGTCAGCTTTTGAAGAAAATCCCCTGTAGAGTTGCCTTTTCATTAAAAGAAAGGTATTGAAACACATTTCATAAAAGTTTATAGAGCATCCTAAATCATCAGAGGAGGAAAATGCTGTATAGTACATATACAAAAGCTTAACACCGCACAGCATGATTGAATCAAAACAGGTTCATTGGAACACTGTAGTTGCAATCTGATGTTTTACGTACAATAAAAATTGAATTTACTTTATACAAAGCATTTGCGTAAGTAGCAGCAGATATATAGAAAAAGTGTTTGTTTTTTTTTTTTGTTTTTTTTTTTTTATTAAAGTTAGGGGAGATTGATATAAAATGGATATGGATAGTTAAATAGCATCTCACATTAATATTGTTAAGAAATTGTTTGGCCATAATTAAAAACACAGTTCAGTTGGCTGCTTTCCAGGTCATCTTTTATCAGCTGCATTATTTATACTCCATGTTTAGAAGCATGATTGATCTTAATAAAGTTTTTAATGTAAACCTGTGGTATAACATGACCTGAAAGAACCTCCATAGATGTTCCATAGAGGGCAAATACTCTTTAAAAGGATACTAAGATATTATGCAAGGGTATGTAAAGAGAGGATTTTTATCCAAAGTGTAAGCAGATATAAGGTATTTAGAGATATATTTTAGAACCTTTCACAACACAAAATAATAGCATATTTGTTTGAAACCAACGGTACAGTATGACACATATTTGCTCAATATAAATGTACTAGTTTATTGGATAAACTCAACATATTGTTTATTTTAATGTCCAAGTGAAAAATTCCACGAAATAACACAATGCAAACACAACTTGGAAGTATTTTTCTTTTTACTTATTTATAATCTATTACTATAAATACAATTTGTTTAAATACTACCGTATTATTATGCCGGTGCACTGTCAAGATAAAGCTTTATATATCAAAATTTAAAAGGCAAACAATAAAAATTTGAAAATATATATGGTTGCTTAGATACAAAATGAGTAAAAAGAAAAAAGTATTAAATGTGGGATATTAAATGTAGTGCCTATTAAAAGCATTTGTCTTCTGGAACGTTTTCATATTTTATTGTCATAAATCACTGAATCACAGTGGACTTCTTTTTAAAATTGTTAAACAGAAATACACTTTATAATGTCAAAGTGATAGCAGAACTCTGCAATGCGATTTAAATTAAATACAACGAAAACCCACAATAGCTGATTGCTTAAAGCAAAAATTCAGCCAAAAAATATTTTTCTCCTATGGCTGCAGTCACAACACTTACCTGTAACTAAGTATGTCCCAAGTCACGCAGGCAGCTGGATCCTGTAGTGTACACTATGCACAGGCTTTTCTCATGTCTGTTATTGCAGCCATAGAAGAAAAATACATTTTTGCCTAAATTTTAGCTTTAAAGTCCTGTTTGGGCATACATTTGAAAAATAGATGCCCCAGCTTAAGCTGACAATATCAGCTCTGCCTGTTATACTTTCCAGATTTCCCAACTTCCACTCCTTTTCTTCTGGTTGTATGATACACAGTATAATTTAAGCAAATTCCTGTGAGCCCAGAGAATCAAAGCTGGACTTACAGGAGAATACTGCAGAGAAGGCCAACATGTCATTATGATGATGTGCGGTATTTAGCTGAAGGCATAAAAGCTCAACTTTATTCCCAGCATTCACAAAACCTTCTTTCAGTTACCTTCACAATCTTCAAGGTGCTTTCTGTCAAACTATGGTCAAGATGTAGTTTGTTTATTTTATTTTTTTAAAGCAGCAGCTTTTTGCCTCAGTTCCAAAAAGCTGCAACAGACAAAGCACTCAACAATTGCATAGCCTCTCTAATCTCAGTAATTTAGGTTTAAAACTCCTACAGAGTGGCCAGAGGTATTCCTTTTGGAGTATCTACAACATTTTGTTATTAGGTTTCTTTAAAACTACAAGTTCGTATATTAGGAAACTGACATTCATTAGGACCAACTGTGAGGTGGCATACAGAGAAACACTTGTTCTCAAAGTTGGCCATATGTGCTGGGAAGCTGTCATGAATGTGACAGTTTCCTGCACTAGGCTCGTGGTTCCTAGGATAATGGACAGCTGCTGGTTTCCTGGAAACCCATGACTTATCCCTGGCCCCATTCAGCTGCCAGGCAGGAAATTCTCTGGCTATAAGCAGGACATTGACATCATTACCCAAATGACATCATTACCCAAATCTGGCAGTAGCCAGATTTGGGCAATGATGATTCAGATGAGAGGCAGTCCTCATGGGGAACTAGTCTTAGAGTTCCCCATCAGGCTCCACCTCACCATCAGGCTCCTGCTGGGGAGCTAGTCTCTCAGTTTCCCATCAGGCTCTAGCACCCCAGTACAAAAATACCTTGGCCATGCTCCTGTCTGTATGATGAGTGCAGTTGCCATGGAGGGGGCTCATTAATGCAGATATGTCTTGAGGGCAGAGTTTCTAGTACAGAAATTCCAGCCTCAGTGTTATCACTTCTTAAGAAAGATTCAATTACCTATTCCTGTAGGTACATGAATTTGTCACAAATACCAACAATTTTGGTGAGCAGGTGCCAGGGAATCCTAAACAATGGCAAGGCACTCTTTATGTATTTTCCCCAAATGATATACTTAATTCACTTGATAAGACTAAATGTTTATTAGCTTTTACAGTCAATGTAGAACAAGGCTGAATGGTTTTATGTTTTACAAAGCGGTACTATGCTAGAGTTTATCCTTTAACACATTGGGCTTAATTCTGAAATGTCGCTAAGAAAGGTACTGACCAGAGCAGGCAGTCAGTTCCTACTGAAGATCATGAATTGAAAGATGAAACCTGATTGATACGCTTTGCTTCTGTTAAAGTTTGAAAAATGTCTGTCCTGCTCTAATACTTCAACACTCATGCAATGGAGGTGGTAGCTAGGAAATAAATACAGTACAGAAATATACAGTATATTTCCCCTTCCTTCTCTCTACAATACTTGTGTACATGTGGACAGGGAGAAGTTATCCTGCTGGTTTCTTTCAATTAAATATTATATTATTATTAAATATTATTTTCACCAACAATAAATTTAATTTAATCAAATGTTGGGACTCTGCTCAATGTTCCATGTCTTATGCCCCGTACACACAGTCGGATTTTCCGACGGAAAATGTGTGATAGGACCTTGTTGTCGGAAATTCCGACCGTGTGTAGGCTCCATCACACATTTTCCATCTGATTTTCCGACACACAAAGTTTGAGAGCAGGCTATAAAATTTTCCGACAACAAAATCCGTTGTCTGAATTTCCGATCGCGTGTACACATATCCGACGCACAAAGTGCCACGCATGCTCAGAATAAATAAAGAGATGAAAGCTATTGGCTACTGCCCCGTTTATAGTCCCGATGTACGTGTTTTATGTCACCGCGTTCAGAATGATCGGATTTTCCGAGAACTTTGTGTGACCGTGTGTATGCAAGACAAGTTTGAGCCAACATCCATCGGAAAAAATCCTAGGATTTTGTTTTCGGAATGTCCGAACAAAGTCCAACCGTGTGTACGGGGCATTAGTCTTTCATAGAGTTTAATTATTTTGCACATTATTGGTGCCTTTTATATGACCAAAAACACGCTCAGTACCCAGTATCTTGTATAAAATAGGTACATATATCAGAATGGAAACTTTCTTTCCTGTTATGTTGGGGTGTTTGGGAAGGAATAAAATAAGTTAATTTACTAAAGGCAAATAAACTGTTCACTTTTCAAGTGCATTTGCACTCTAAAAGGGAATGAGGCGAAGCTCGGCTGACTTCCATCATCCAATCATGCGCAAGCAGAAATTCCATAGAATTAACCCAAATTAGACTTTATCCTTCTTCAAAATTAAGACACTGGCCTGTTAGCTCATCTAAGTATCAAGGTCTGTTCCTGTTTTAAATGTGTGCCAGGTTTTTTTTTTGCTTTTTCTTGGTTCACTTGAACTTTGTATTCTCTAATACATATTGCTTAAAACACATAACTTTTCACTGCGAAATAACTCCATGCATTGGGTCTGCATAGGCAGCAATCATATTTCATAGTTTTTTTTCACTAAATTTATGAAATAAAAAACATATGATTAGTTGCTGAGGATTATTGCACTTTGCACATCAATATTGCTGCTTATACAACTTCACTAAATATACCCATCTGTGTTTCATATATGCTTTGGGTTTTTACTTCATTATAACTGCTTGAGAACACATAAATACACTTTACTGTTTTCCCAAAGGAACAAGAGCAAGAAGAGGGAAAACTCTTTTCCGATCCACTCACTCTACCACTTATAAAATATTGCATTATTTTGATTTTGTAAGTGATGAAATTATTACCATTTAAAGTACTTAAAATAATAACATTCCTCCCCTATGCCTGTGTTTGTACTTTTGTTTGTTACTTCCCTAATGTGCTAAAACCATTACCCTGAAATCCTTGGGTAAAGCATTTTCCTTTTACATTATGGGAAGAACACTGCTACATTGACTTCAACTACACCTCTTTACCCATTAACTTCAAAGGTAACATTTCTCCATTAAATGTAATGGGTTGTTTCTGATCTGAGCTTTTCAAATAGTTCAGGTACAAGAGTATTTGAAAAGCATTTCTTATGATGCATTGAGAAAAAAGATGACGTATATCTGAAGAATTTGCTTCTTGGCAGTGTTCTATTAGACTAGTTATAGATTATATCATTTAAAAATATGCTATGTCCATTTAGACACAGGAGCAGATGGAAGATCAGTTTTAGGCTTGAGAAGTGCTAAATAATAATCATTTGTTCTACTATTACTCATATTACCACTAGTTACCAAAGTTATTCATATTATTTTGTTATGATGTTTTAAAATGTGTAATTTAAAATCCAATTAACTGCTTCAGCTCCGGAAGATTTTACCCACTTCCTGACCAGAGCACTTTTTGTGATTCGCACTGCGTCGCTTTAACTGACAATTGCGCAGTCGTGCGACATGGCTCTCAAATAAAATTGACATCCTTTTTTTCCCACAAATAGAGCTTTCTTTTGGTGGTATTTGATCACCTCTGTGATTTTTATTTTTTGCGCTATAAACAAAATAAGAGCAACAATTAAAAAAAAAAAACGCATTATTTTTTACATTTTGCTATAATAAATATCCCCCAAAAATATATAAAAAAAACATTTTTTTCCTCAGTTTAGGCCGATCGTATTTTTCTACATATTTTTGGTTAAAAAAAATCGCAATAAGCGTTAATTGATTGCTTTGTGCAAAAGTTATAGCGTTTACAAAATAGGGGATAGTTTTATGGCATTTTTATTAATTATTTTACTAGTAATGGCGGCGATCAGCGATTTTTATTGTGACTGCGACGTTATGGCGGACATGTCGGACATTTCTGACACATTTTTGGCACCATTGTCACTTATACAGCGATCAGTGCGATTAAAATGCACTGAATACTGTGTAAATGACACTGGCAGTGAAGGGGTTAACCACTAGGGGGCGGGGAGGGGTTAAGTATGTCCTAGGGGAGTGATTCTAACTGTAGGGGGGATGGGCTGTGTGTGTCACTACGCTGATTACAGCTCCCGATGACAGGGAGCTGTGATCAGTGACACTTGTCACTAGGCAGAACGGGGAGATGCTGATGTAAACATGAGGCGATCGCGGGTATCCCCGCGGCAATCGAGTATGCGGGACCCGCAACCCGACTCACGGAGCTCCCAGCCGTCGCTCGCGCACCCCGCCAGTGGCGCGCACGCAATGGCACGGCGGGGAATTCAAATGGACATACCTGTAAGTCCATTTGCCCAGCCGTGCCATTCTGCCGACGTACATCGGCGTTCGCCGGTCGGGAAGTGGTTAAAGAAAGCCACTCCTCTTTCTATCCCATCAAACAGTATAAGTGAATAAAGGCTCTTTATTTTTCCCTCCATCACATCACAGTTCGCTAGCAATTCACAGACAGCAGCTGTGAAATCTCTGTGTAAAAATCCATTTGACTAATTTTACCTTCCTTAATTTCTCCTTTCATTTATTTCATATACTTCATTTATTTCTTTTTTTCTCTGTTGGCTGACTTTAGTTAATAGAACAAAATAGTCTCAACCAATGTGTTAAAAGCATTTTATGTAGGAAACCTGTGTAAAAAAATTCCACTTGTAGCGCTGGTAGATTTACAATCTACCGCAGATTAGGTAAATTTAGTAAATTGTGTGTTAGGAAGGTTAAAAGTTCGCCTCTGTTCCAGCTTGGCTGACGTTGTGTGTGCTTCCGTGCTGACCGGTGGGTGTAGCTGTTACCATTAGTCAGTGTTGGAAGGGCAACATGTCGAAGTGTATAGATGCTCCTCTGTCTCGGAGGCAAGCTCGGTGGAGGTGGTCCTCCGAGTTGCATTCTGGGCGAGGGTATTTATGGGACAGACGCCATGTTCTAAGATCGTTTTTGCAGCCACCTGCTGGCCCTCCTGGCCGACAGGTATGCGTTAAGGAGCTACCTCGTGGTCCTCCAATCGGGAGGCCCACGACGCTACGGCACAGGGGTGGGTCCAGAGGCTTGTCTGGGGCCTACCGCCGTGGCCGAGGAATAGTCCTGAGCTGTCGGTCCTGTGTGACAAAGCTGGACAGCCAAGGAGATCCCAGGGGAGGACACGTCTTGGAGAGATCACGCAGCGTGCTGGTCTATAGAGGGGCCTGGTGACTCGGCTGGAGGACGTATCCAAAAGGAGTAACCATACAGCATAGTGTCACCGGTTCAGCTTAAAGGTTCAGGCACTGTGACTGACTGTTCACTGCAGAAGATCTGATACATCCTGTGGCAGAGGATCATGCAGATTTACCCCCCCAAATAAGTCTGTGGCAGAGACTTTTGATTCGTGCTGCGTACTGGCTGCTAGCCCGGTGAGAGAGGCCTATCAAGACGAGCAAAGAGTATGTCCCATGAGGGGAACGCATTCCACATAATTATCTAAATTCTACCGGGACATTTGTCGCTAAGATTTTGCAAGAAGATATTTGAGTTTTTCCTGAGAGTTTCCTTTTTCGTCTCTTTCCTGCTACTTCCTAAAGTTTGACTGTTCAATAAAGCATTGAAAACGTACTCCAGTGTTGGTGCGTGTGTCGTCCAGCAGTAAACTCAACGGAACCCCTAGACCCAGTGCCGGTGAAACAGAGGGAAGCAAAGTGAAGGTAACAGACCCGCTTAAACCAGCAGCTCCACCGTGAGTTAGTGCTACACACTGCTAGAGATTTCTGACATGAAAGAGGTAATAATAAAGAGTTTATAACAGCCGATTTGATCGGGTATTGTTAAATGGGATAGCAAGAGGAGTGACATGATTTACTATAAAGTTTGACTGTAACTTTGGTGCAGTTACACTTATTTTGAAACGCTCCCTGACCCTGGTCCCCCTGCCATTCTTATACTCGCTTGTCTCTGAAACAGAAAATTATTGCCAATGAAGCTTCAGACCTACCTGTCAAACTCTTCTAAGTCAGGCAGCTATGGAGACTTTGTATTCTGTGCTTTGGTGGAGAATGAACTTCACAGGGGATTGAACAAAGAGTGCAGGGTGCATGTGTGGGCCTTGACAATAGTTTGACAATAAGCTCTGCAGTCTCGATGACAATATCTCACTGGATTGGAGACTGGTGGGTTTAGGACTGTCAGGAGGCCTGTGGGCAAAGGAAGCCTTAATATAAGTGTACACTTCACTGCAGGTTCAGTTATTGCTAAAACTGTTAATTTTTCTTTAAGGCCCATCTCCATGCAAAGCTTTTCCCCTACCATCTCAACTCTTCTACCCCACCCCAAACCATTTACCAGCTTGAAAACACAAACTGACCTCTGAACCTGTTTTTTATTTCCCTAAATCTTTTGTCCATGCCCTCACTGGCACTACTGATGGGAGTGACAACCAGTGGTCCAGTGCTGCAGTTTGTGAGCATGCTGATTAGTTGATGTACTGTTCAATCTTCTGGAGTGGACTTCCTTTCTGGGCAGTCAATAGAAAGTCACCCAGGCAGCAATGTAGACAGCTGAAGATGAACCCTTTTCATCTACAGTGAAGAAGATAAGACTCTGTACCCAGATTGTCATATTACCACAGATTTTGGTAAAGAAGGGTCTGTATTGACAGGCTTTGAGCTTGTGTTCATTGCATCAGTTTAACATCAGTTCGAGATGCTTTTGAGACTATCCATAGTTCATTGATGGATGCATTTGGTCTACCATTGACATTTTTCTGATCAGCATTGAACCTGCTTCAAGCTGGTTTTGCAACAGTGTTTGAAAATAATTACTATCAATATTAAATTGAATTGTAAAAATGGACATACATTATAACACTAACAAGTGACACTCTTAAATTCATTGAGATAAGTTAAAATGAAAATGTACTTAGTCTATAGTAGATACTGGAGCCCAGGTTCTTCCAGAACCTAATGGAAGCTCTCCCTCTGGGGCAAATTTACCAGAATTTAACCCTTTAAAAGGGACAGGATCAAATATTTAATACCTCCTTGGTACCTTCCATTGAGCCACATTCCTCAGGGATTGGTTAGGCTAAAAAAAAATCTAACTCCTACTGCTAAACCCTTTGACACACACTAGTAGAGCTGCTCAACAATAGCTGGCAAAATTTAGCAATACTTACATGTCTCTAAAAATGATTACAAAAAAAATGATCACATAACACGGCTACATCCTAGGCTGCCCTCTGCAAATACTCAAACATATTTCTACCTGAATTGTGTTGCTACATCTGTATTGGTTTCATCTTCTGATCCTGTTTGCTTATTTGTATAGGCTTTGACTTCTGGTGCTGCTTGTCTGTCTTGGCTCTGGCTTCTGCTCCTGTCTGTTCTTATATATGTGTCCTGTTGCTCCTGGTTATTGTCACACCTTGACCAGGAATCAATCCTGGAACCTGGTGTTCTTGGGCCGGTTCCCTTCTGCCTGAGCCACTAGGGAACTTCCATTTATGCACAGCCCTTGTTATTCCATGCTCCTTGATTGTGGCCCCTGGCTCCACCCAGTGACCAGCTGTAGGCAGTCACCTGATCTAGTGACCTATAAAACATCACTTCCCCTTCCTGTCTTTGTCCTAGTATAGCTCTGGTTGTTGGTTGCTGACTTCTGTCTGGTTTTGGCTATGCTTCTTGGACTACTTCGTTGGATTTTGCTGATCGTTGTTGCCGACTCTGCCTGTCCCCTAGGGTATTATACTAGGGCCACATGGACCTAAGTGAGTTGGCAGTCACTCTTCAGGGACAATTGTTGGGAGAGCAGGCCATTGGAGGAGAAACTAGGTGCTATCACGGCTATGTTATCCTCTTTGTCTACAGCACATGGGTCCAGTCCTGCTGCACCTAGTAACCTAGAGGCTGGGGCTAGGGATCCTGTTGTCGTGTCTAGCCCCCTGGGTTCTCCCGTTCCTAATATACCTCTCTCTTAGAAGTATGACGGTAATCCTTCTGATTGCAGAGGAAATCAACCTTCGGTGTTTGCCTCTGCTCAGGCCAAGATGACTTTTATAATTTCCTTGCTAAAGGGCAGAGCATTGTCCTGGGTGTCACCTCTTCTGAAAAAGAGAGTATTCTCGATTTACATCAGGGTAAATGCAAGGTAGCATCCTATGCCAAAGATCTTTATTAAACTGGACCTTCGTCCAGCAGGAGACGAATGGAAGACAGCTTTTAATACTATAAAGGGACATTATGAGTGTTGTGTGATGCCATTTGGACTTTGCAATGCCCCCGCCATGTTCCAGGAGTTTGTGAATTATATTTTCAGGGATCTACTTGACTCTTTTGTTATCGTCTACTTAGATGATATACTTATTCACGCTAAAGATTTAAAGCATCATCGTTGCCATGTTCGCACTGTTCTCCAACCTAAGGTCTGCTTTTTGCTCCGCTCCTGTTCTCCGCCATCCACAGCCATCAGCTCAATATTTCTTTGAGGTTGATGCCTCTGAAGTAGGTGATGGAGCAGTGTTATCCCAACGAGAACCTACTTTCAACAAGCTACATCCGGTCACCTTTTTCTCCAAGAAGATCTCTGTCGCAGAACAAAACTATGACATGGGGAATAGAGAACTTTTAGCTATAAAACTAGCATTCTCTGAATGAAGCCATCTATTAGAAGGTACAGAACTTCCTGTTGTGGTTCAAACTGACCATAAGAATCTGACACACTTGGAGAAAGCCGAAAGACTGAATTCCAGACAAGCCCCCTGGGCATTATTCTTTACTCGGTTTAACTTTGTTGTAACATACATTCCGGGTACTAAGAACACCAAGGCCGATGCCCTGTCTCGGCAATTCCCTTGCGAGAATCTTCAAACTCCTTCAGATCATATTGTTCCTCAGGAACAAATTATTGCTTAACTGGATGCCATCTTACAAAGGAACTTGTTGGCTGCGCAATCTCGGGCACCTTCTAATCTTTCGGTGATGTGACATGCTCCACAGGCTGCAGAGCCTTCCCCACGAGGTACAATGTCCTCCTCACAGCGTCGGCCGCACCTGGGGACAGGACTGCGCCTACTACCAAACTTCTACTACTACCAAACTTCTCCAACGCCAGGCTGACACCCTGACCGTACCTTCGCCAGCAGTGTCAGCCGCATGTACCTGTTCCCTGACGACCAGGGAGGGGACCTGAGGGACAGCACAGTGAGTGTCCCCCCTGTGGACTCCGCCATGGATGGGTATTCCTCCCAGGCATCCCACTAGCAGAAGCAGGTGTTTGCTTAGCAGGGAGGCCTGAAGGGTCCCAACTGGGGCTCCCAAGCTGGCGCTGAGACCTAGGGGTATTGTCTGAGCTAAGGTAATCTGGAGACCCAGACCTCCGACCTCGTGTGGAGGCAGGCCTTGGTTGAGGGGAGTCCTGCCTCACCCCCTGCAGAGATGAAGCAATATGACTCTGGACCCAGTCAGTGCCATGTATCTCTACCGCAGCTCTGAGCTTGCTTAAGAGCTACTCTAACTCACTCATTTTTCTCTCTAACGCAGGAAACGAAGCACCTGGCTAGACGACGTTCCACTACGATTTCAGCCTCCGACTGATGTGCCTCTGCTCCACCCCCATCCTATTATCACACTGCACCTCCCGTCTCCCCGTGACTCCTTAAATCTGGTAAAAGCAAGTTCTTTTCATCTGACCAGCCCTAACTTAACCTATTCCACCCCGTCATGTATGTCCTGCGCTAACTTTTCTTTCCAGCTGCGTACATGTCTTAACGTATTAAAAGACTATGGACTCTCGTTATGTTATCTCCTAAATCAGAATGTTTTTAACCTATACGTTATATATACTTTATTTACTGTGGGTCATTTAATGTTTTAGTCCTTGCATCTGTACTTGTATACTATGCCTGCCCTACCTTCTGCCCCAAGCTTGGCTCTATCCTTTATTGTAAATGTCATCTGTTTACACGGTATTGCTGACGATATTAGCGACAGAGGTCCTGCAGCCAGTATCAAGGGACCACTATAGAAGGTGCAAACAGGCTATATCATAGAACACCAAACAAGCAACTCACAGTTAGTAGAGAGTGAAGTCAGCAAGCCAAAGCAGAAATCCATGGGGTATACCAGGAAGAGGCGTCGAGAACAGGCAGAGTCAGCAACTACAATCAGCGTAAATCCAAAGGAGTAGTCCAAGAAGCAAGGTCAGGAACAGGCAGAGTCGGTAACAACGATCAGCAAAATCCAACGGGGTAGTCCAAGAAGCGTAGTCAAAAACAGGCAGAAGTCAGCAACCAGAAATACAAAATGTTAAACACCAGGAAACAGGACCTATACTAGGGCAAAGACAGGAAGGGAAAGTGATGTTTTTTAGGTAAATAGATCAGGTAACTGCCTACAGCTGGTCACTGAGGGGAGCTTGTGTCCACAATCACGTAGCAGGGAATAACAAGGGTTCTACACGGATGGAAGTTCCCTATTGGCTCAGGCAGTAGGGAACCGACCCAAGATCCCAGAATTGATTCCTGGTCAAGGCGTGACAGTTATGAGTCTGTCTGTTCTTGCTGCTCCATACTGGCACTCTGTTTGTTTGCTGTTGTCCAGCTGGGCAATCCTGCATATTGCATGCTGGGACTAGTCCTGCTACAAAAATCCATCTTTACTTTCAATGGATCTTGTGAAGAACAAGTGCTCACATACAGATGTCCCGCAGGGCTCTGTCAGACCTGACAGAAGAAAGATGTTGCTACCGGAGGGGGGTGGGGCCAAAGTGCAGAGAATTTTAGTATTTCAGTGAACTATAGCTCCCCAGTGCCGGCAGCAATCATGCAGCCCCAGACCATGACACTCCCACCACCAAGCTTGACTATACGCAAGATACACTTGTCTTTGTACTCCTCACCTGGTTGCTGCCACACACGCTTCACACTATCTAAACAAAATAAGTTTATCTTGGTCTCTTAAGACCACACAACATGGTTCCAGTAATCCATGTCCTTAGTCTGCTTGTCTTCAGCAAACTGTGGGCTTTCTTGTGCATCATCTTTAGAAGAGGCTTCCTTCTGGGAAGACAGCCATGCAGACTAATTTGATGCAGTGTGCGGCGTATGGTCTAATCACTGACAGGTTGACCTCCCACCCCTTCAACCTCTACAGCAATGCTGACAGCACTCATATGTCCATTTCCCAAAGGCAACCTCTGGATATGATGCTGAGCACGTGCACTCTACTTCTTTGGTTGACCATGACGAGGCCTGTTCTGAGTGGAACCTGTTCTGTTAAACTGTTGTATGGTCTTGGCCACCATGCTACAGCTCAATTTTTAGGGTCTTGGCAATCTTCCTATAGCCTAGGCCATCTTTATGTAGAGCAACACTTTTTTTTTTCAGATCCTCAGAGAGTTCTTTGCTATGAGGTGCCATGTTGAAATTCCAGTGACCAGTATGAGAGAGTGGGAGCGATAGATAACACCAAATTTAACACACCTGCTACCCATTCACACCTGAGACCTTGTAACACTAATGAGTCATATGACACCAGGGAGGGAAAATGGCTAATTGAGCACAATTTGGACATTTTCACTTAGGGGTGTACTTACTTTTCTTGCCAGCAGTTGAGACATTAGTGGCTGTGTGTTGAGTTATTTTGAGGGGACAACAAATGTATACTGTTATACAAGCTGTACACTCACTACTTTACATTGTAGCAAAGTGTCATTTCTTCAGTGTTGTTCCGGTTTCCTGATTTTAAACTGATTTACTCTTTTTGTCTATATGAATAAACACACATAGTTTTACAGTAATACACTATGGAGCTCTTTCCTTCTCTACATGTGGGAGCAATAAGAGGCTAGCTGCAAGGAGATCACTTATACCGCAAACACAGAAGCAAACGGCTGATACAGGACGACAGGCTTTTCCTGTGTGCTACACAGTGGCAAATACTGTGAAGGTGAAGTACCTTCTTGGGGGGTGAATAATTGTGGTGAGTGCGTTTCCTATGGGGCACCTTTTAAGAAGCACTGAATAAACAGTTCTGAAGAGCACTTGTCACTTTATTATTTGGACTTTGTAGTGCACCAGCACTGTTTATTAGAGGACTTTATGTATATGCTGAGCCCAGTGCAATACACCATCAATGCAGTAGAACATTGGTTCACTTGCGGTCATTGCACAGGAGCATATATACATATCTTTCAGTACACTAACACTGTTTTTATGATTTATGCTTTTGATCTATTATCACAATGGACAGTTTGATTTGGATTGGCACTAATCTGTGTTTTAGAATTAGCATATGAGACTGTAGGCACAATCATGCAGTTTTTTTGCATTTTTGCTTCATTTTCAAGTCACCATAGCAGTATTTTGTAACTACAGCCTATTAGGTTTATAATAATTATTCAGATTTTTTTGCACAACTTGCACATATTTATTTGCACATTTTGCACTAGATTTGCATTTTTGCACATTTTTATTGCATTCATTTGCACAGGCACTATATTAAAGAATCCACTACGTCAGCAGAGGGTTTCAAGTACTCCAAGTTCAGAACAGCGCCACTTCTATCTCTCCTCCCTCTAACATAAAAAGATATAATTAAATATTTACAAAAAAGTGAGGGGTGTACTCACTTTTGTGAGATGCTGGGGTTTATTTACTAAAGGCAAATACACTTTGCACTACAAGTGCACTGCGAGTGCACTTGGAAGTGCAGTCGCTGTAGATCCGAGGGTGCAGAGTGGATTTGCCTTTAGTAAATCAACCCCACTGTGTGTGTGTGTGTGTGTATATATATTTAGAAAGCAGGCAGTAGGTGCACAACAGGAGGAATTTTCCAATGTAGTTGGATTGCCAACATTTTGGTGGGGCTATGGACTAGCATGCTACTGTATACTGTAAGCATGTTCAAGCAATGAATATTGAATTTATATAAAATTATTTCATTAAGTGGGCTATATAATTCTATATGGCATTAATAACATATACTTTACATTTGTGATGCATATAAACCAAATTATACAGTGCTAATATCGTAGGTCAGTAGTGTTATTATGCCTTCTCACAAAGCATGAAGAGCCACCGCCACTTTGATACTTCACAAAGAGGACAATAAATAAAACTATGGAGTGTAATAAGCCTTGCATACTAGCGTCTCTTCTTTTCATAAGAGAACTGCTTACAGTCTCCCTCTGCATAAAAATTAAATCATTATCATTTACTTTAGAGCTTTTATTTTCATCTCAAGGAACATATGCTTGTCTCACAAGCGAACATTAGCCGGCACCATCATCTATCAGTGTCATTACTTTCCAAAACCCTAATGAAAAAATTACACACGCTGCAAACTTAGAGGACAAGTCATTATTTTGAAAGAAAATATTGACTTGTGAGCATTTTGAAAGCTCTGTGTAGTGTTTTGATGAATCAATCTTTTCTTCAATAGAAGAATTGTAATATTTCAATACTGTTTTATTATAGATGTCACTGACACTGTTTTCTTGTATGCAATTTGAATATACTGCTTGATTCTCTAAACATCATCTGGATATGTGGCAGGATTTCATGTCTCCCGTGCCAGCTTCACAGCCTATTCATCCATGTCATCGCTGGCACAATTTCTTCCTGAATACTCCTGCCACAATTCAATTCATAACGTGACACGTTTATGTTAAGTAATGTGTTTTCATCATGTAAATTTACTTGATCACTGTAAATAAAACGCAAGTGCAGAATGTTCCAGAACCTTTTCTGAATTTGTACTGCACAGGAGGCACAGAAGCCCAAACGGCGTACTTGTTTTGTATGCTGCACCGCATGCTTAAAACAATGAATCTGTTGAATGGAGCGGGGTTTAACCTTCGGCTTAACCTCTACTTCTACCTGGTTATTTGTAATGTGTGAGATAGACTCAAGAGAGATCTGTAGTATTTTGAAGATGTCAGTGATCAATATTATCACACATTCAGTAAGAGAACTAGTTAAAGAAAAAAGCCACATTGTAGTCCTTGCAATCAGGTCCCTCCATCCACTTCTTTGTATATTTGTTTGCCCAGGCTTAAAGGTCATCTGTGGCCAGATGATGGAAATTTAGGGTGCATTCATACATATCATTTGTGCTTGTGTTGTTTTTATTTTCCGTTGGGCCCAAAACACTACTGACACACATGTTGCAATCACTACAAAGCATAGTAACACACTACCATCCATTGTGTAACTAACAATAGAGATTGACCATTTTTAGGCACTACAGTAGTTCAACAAATATATCAAATCAAAAATATTTTGTCTGTAAAAATCATTAAAAGATAATAAAACAGGCTGACATTTTCAACACATCATAAAGGAATTAACCCACCATAGCTCATACATGACACATTGCTAGATCATCAACATATTCAGTATTATTGTGACAGCATGTGTAGCAGTTTCTAACGTGTTTCAAACTCTTCCTCAGGGGAAGGAGCACATTTTTATCTATAAGTCGCAAGTATACAAAAATAAAGAGTTAAATCCTCATACATCAATTATCAACATGCTACTCATGGCAATGTGGAACCACAGATATGTGGAGACAATACAATTTGTCAGCTAATAAAATAATCCTCATCTTGGAACCCAGTAAAGCCACACTCAGCCCAAAGAAGGACGGCCATAAGGACCTAGGGGCATCATATAATGCAATGAGCCAATACATGGCTATGTTATCCTATCTTTTTATTCTAGCGATATTTAACTTGATTTTTTTCATTTCTGGGATAACGTACACTTGTATTGGCTCATTGTTTTATATAACGCCCCTCAGTCCTTGTGGGTACCTTTGCCCTTCCTTGATTATACTTTTTCCACATATCTGTAATTGGTTTCACATTGCCATGAGTAACAATATCAATACTTGGTGTATGAGGATTTAACTCTTTTATTACTTATCTCCTATAGATAAGAATGTGCTCCTTCCTCTGATGAAGAGTTTGAAACATGTTGGCAACTCCCGCACATGTTGTTACAATAATACTGAACAAGTTGATGATCTAGCCATGTGTGATTTTGGGCTAATGGGGTTAACTTAATTTGTGATGTGCTGATAATTTCAGCCTGTTTTATTATGTTTTAATGGCTAAGAATAAGCATGCATCTTACATACTAGGAGGAGTATAACTGGGGGACTCAATGGTGGAGAAGGATCTGGGTGTTTTGGTAGACCATAAGCTTAATAAAAGCATGCAATGCCAGATGCATGGGTTCCAATGGCATTTTTTGCTATTTTAAGCACGTGATTAGAGCCAGAGGATCTAATGGGCTTCATAAAAAGGTGGGCTCAGGGCGCAGAACACTGTGCCCTGAGCCCACCCAGTTGTGTGACAATAGCGAATGAGTATTCGCTATTGTCACACTAATTGGCCAGGTGGAGAATCAGAAAGCGGGTCCTGATACCCATCACCTGATTGGCTGAAAGGACAGGCGATCCTATTGGCTGCCTAGGAGGAGGGAGGAGATGCACGGCCACCGGGTTTAGACACACGAGAAGCCACTGCCCGTCTCCCAGAGGGAAGCGCTGCCCGCTTGATGGGGTAAGTGCGTGGCTGACCGACTGATGGGGGGTGCGAATGGCCCGACTGACCCACGCGGGGTGGCTGTGGGTTCAATGTTTGCTGCCCCCCCCAAAAAAAACAGCAGCTGCCACTGGACTCCAGAGAGATAACATTTTGCCCCTGTACAAATCATTAGTAACACCTCATCTGGAATATGCAGTTCAGTTTTGGGCACCAGTTCACAAAAAGGATAACGGGGAACTGGAGAGTGTAGCAAAGGGCAACCAAAATGATAAGAGGCATGGGGGAGCTCAGCTATGAGGAAGGATTAGAGGAACTGAATTTATTCTCTTTGAAGAGGAGATTAAGGGGGGATATGATCAACATGTATAAATATATAAGTGGTCCATATAGTGAAATTGGAGTTAATTTATTCACTTGAAGGTCGTCAGAGGACAAGGGGCACTCTTTACATCTAAAGGAAAAGAGATTTAATCTCCAAATACGTAAAGGTTTCTTCACAGTAAGAACTGTGAAAAAGTGGAATAGATTCCCTCCAGAGGTGGTTCTGACCAGCTCAGTAGATTGCTTTACAGAAGTCCTGGATTCTTTCCTAAATGTACATGATATACAGTAACTGGATATTAACATTTAGGCTGGCCATACAATTTTCTTGTAAAATCTTCCTTTAGGTTTGACCTCATATTATATGGTTTTGGTAAATCTAAGCACTTTCAATTTGTATGCAATCAGGCAGGCCCTTGCAGTACACAGTTGAAGGTAGATCTAAAGAAAATTGAAAAAGAAAATTGTATAATGTATGGCCAGCTTTATAGGTAAAGTTGATCCAGGGAATATCCGATTGCCCCTGGGGGACCAGGAAGAATTTTTTTTTTCCCTGCTGGAGCAAATTGGATCATATTTTGCTAGGGTTTTTTTGCATTCCTCTGGATCAACTGTGGGTATAGGATTGTGTATATAGGATTGTATGATTTATTTATTTATTTATTTTTCATTTTTTTTTTTTAGTATTTTCTTTTTTAGGACTCTTTCCCCCTTTTATTGGTTGAACTAGGTGTCTTTTTTTTTTTTTTTAAACCAGACTAACTATGTAAATGATTTTGTATAAATATTATGTTTTTTGATTGTAAATATGTGTCGTGAACTACTATAGTGCCTAAAAAGTTCAAATCTTTGTTACTAGTTGAGGTATCTTATGTAGAAAGGGATGTTAGGACTTATACCAAATATATGGGTGATTTTTAGGTTGTTTGGTGGATTTCCATCCATTGTGGTGCACCGTGTTGGAAAAAATGTTTGGACCAAACAATATAGTTATAAATTCATTACAGAAATGCAATACATAAAATTTAAAATGCAGCTAGTACAAATATTTGACTTGGCGTAAGCATCTTGTAATCCCCTATACCACAACATTAAAACTGGGAGAGGGAGAGACAGTGAAAAGAACAAATCAGCAAGGATGCTGACAAGGAAGGTGCCGACAGCAGTTAAGTACAGAGGGGAAAATTACCCTCTATCAAAACTGGAGCAGCTAGAATCTGGAGCAGATGTGCATGGCAACCAATCCATTTCTATCTTCAGCTTGTTCAGTGAAGTTTTAAAAATGGAAGATAGGAGCTGAATGGTTACCATGCACAACTGCTCCAGATTCTGGCTATTCCAGTTTTAGCCTCCCTGGCGGTATTCCCGAGTGTGGCTCGGGGTTAAAATTCAGTACCATTAGCGGTAACCCCGAGCCACACTCGGGATCGCATTGCAGGATCCTGGGGCGGCTTTACTTACCTTGTCCCCGGGATCCTGCGATGTCCCCCGCAGTGTCCGAGGGCTCCGTCCTCCTCCGAAGCCTCTCCGTGCCAGGCTCCGTTCCCTGCGAGCGGCGCGACGCACGGGGGCGGAGCCTGGCGGCAAATTCAAAAAAATGTCAAAATCATAACACATACAGTACTGTAATCTTACAGATTACAGTACTGTATGAAATGATTTCACATCCCTTTTGTCCCCAGTGCTCTGGCCCATGCCCTGCATGCAGTTTTACATGATATACACTGTTCTTTCTGCCTGGAAACTGGAGATTGTCCATAGCAACCAAAAAGTGTCCCTTTACATCAAAAGTGGCTTTAGACCAGCTAGAAAACAGCGATAGTAAATTAGAACACTTGCAGAATTGAGCGATAGTGAATTGTGGTGAAATTTATTTTATTACTATTTTTTAAAATTTTTTTTAATTATTTATTTTTATTTATTATATTATAATTTATGTTTTTGTGTTTCAAACTTTATCATACCCGGGATATCTACTAGACTCTTGTTTGGACAGATTTAAGTGTGTTATTGTTAAGATTTACAGACCTACAATATAAAACGCCAAATTTCCATGCAAAATAATTGTACCGCTTTCAGCACCTAAAATCCGAAAGAATCATACCGCCAGGGAGGTTAAAATGTCAATTTCCCTCACAGTGCGCAGATGATGAACTGCTGCTGTTCCTTCCCTGCCCATTCACAGGATGGGGGCAGCAACATGACCTATCTTTATCACTTAAATATAGCAGAGAAAAGTACCAACCTGGCTTTACTGTCTGAGAAAGGTGTGTAAATCACATGGATAGGGATGAGCCAAACACCCCCCGGTTCGGTTCGCAGCAGAACATGCGAACAGGCAAAAAATTTGTTTGAACACACGAATACTGTTAAAGCCTATGGGACACGAACATAAATAATCAAAAGTGCTCATTTTAAAGGCTTATATGCAAGTTATTGTCATAAAAAGTGTTTGGGGACCTGGGTCCTGCCCCATTGGACATGTATCAATGCAAAAAAAGTTTTTTCAGGAGCAGTGATTTTAATAATGCTTAAAGTGAAACAAGTGAAACAGTAAAAGTGAATTCCTTTAAATTTCATACCTGGGGGTTGTCTATAGTATGCCTGTAAAGTGGCGCATGTTTCCTGTGTTCAGAAATAGCAAAATGACATTTCTAAAGGAAAAAAAGTCATTTAAAACTACTTGCGGATATAATGAATTGTCGGTCCCGGCAATACAGATAAGATAAGTCATTGAAAAAAACGGCATGGGATCCCCCCAGTCCATTACCAGTCCCTTTGGGTCTGGTATGAATATTAAGGGGAACCAAAATTTAAAAAAAAAATTGCGTGTGGGGGTCCCCCCAAATTCCATACCAAGCCCTTCAGGTCTGGTATGCATATTAAGGGGAACCCCGCGCCAAAATTAAAAAAAAATTGCGTGGGGGCCCTCCCAAAAATCCATACCAGACCTTTATCTGAGCATGCAACCTGGCAGGCCGCAGGAAAAGAGGGGGGATGAGAGAGCGCCCCCCTTCCTTAACCATATGAGGCCACATGCCCTCAACATGGGGAGGGTATTTTGGGGTAGCCACCGAAAGCACCTTGTCCCCATGTTGATGGGGACAATGGCCTCATCCCCACAACCCTTGCCCAGTGGTTGTGGGGGTCTGTGGGCGGGGGGCTTATCGGAATCTGGACGCCCCCTTTAACAAGGGGACCCCCAGATCCCGACCTCCCCCCTGTGTGAAATGGTAATGGGTACAAATGTACGTTTACGTAACCGGATGGCCCCGCCCCCTCTGACGCCCCGGGAAAGCCATAGGGAAGTCCCCGTGCATCAGGGGTCTCCTGGGAGCGTCACAGTGTGGCCCCGCCCTCAGTTATAAAAGGACTGTCAAAGTGAAGATGCGTCATACAGCGGGAGCCTCCCATGGAGACGGGTCGGTTGCGGGTTTTTTTTCTTTTTTGGTCCGTCGGCGCAGCAAGAGAAGAAGACTTCGTGGGACATTTTAATTTTTTTATTTTTTAATAAATGACTTGTCCCAAGCCGTGTCTTGTCATTTTTACCATTTGACACTTTTTTTGTACCCCGTTACCATTTCACACGGGGGGAGGCCAGGATCTGGGGGTCCTCTTGTTAAAGGGGGCTTCCAGATTCCAATAAGCCCCCCATCCGCAGACCGCCACAACCACCGGGCAAGGGTTGTGGGGATGAGGCCCTTTTCCCCATCAACATGGCATCTGTAGCAGTGTTTATTTGAAACAACCCAAATCCACACTCCAAACTAATTATTTTGTTATGAATGCTCCCCAAATGTTAAGTAGGTCAGGATGGAATGCTTACTTTAAAGTCAAAGTGTTTCCCCCAGTAAAGAAATTTACACCGCTCCAGGCATGCAATCCCATAACAACATACCCCACGCTAAAGCAACAGGAGCTGGCTCTGCAGACATAATTGGCAATCAAGAAAATGCTGGACGGCCGCTCTCTGATGCAACACATTTATTGTGCAGAATCAATAAAATCCAAATCCATAGATCACAGGAGTACAGAAACAAAAACCTGTTTCCCCCCAGTACCTTGACCATAATATTAAGCCTCATCTTTTTGGGTTGAATGATGCAGGATAGCATGGCCCTGACACCTTCATTCACAATGTATTGGTGCAGAGAGCAGCGTTTATGCCAACATGTCAGAGCAGCTTTCTGCCTATACATGGATCTCTCTCCCCAGAGCTAAGAAGTAGAAGACTATACGTTTAATAATAAAAATAGTAGAAGAAATATGCTCAGGGACCTACAGGAAACTGGGGGGGACTGGACTTTGGAGGGAGGGGGGTTAGTGTGAATTCTGAATTTGGACCAATGCAAGTATACATATTTCATACTTGGACAATCCCTGCGTAAGCAGAGAATCACTGTAGCAGCCACCGCTACTAAAGTGATCCTTGCTATCTTCCAGGTCTCAAGCTGAGTGGCAATGAATACAAGGTGCTCTTTGATTTGACATGGTAGAGATTGCGACATCACCTCCCTGCATTTCACCTCATCCAATCACCTGCAGTGCAAAACCCAGCTCGCACAAACTGATCTGATTAACTCTTGGCACACAGTTAATGATCTGCAGTTTGTTTATTAGGGTGCATTCTTTCCACCATTCACTTTATGCCACTGTATTGTCTTTGCATTTTACCAGCAAAATCTAAAGATTTGAAAAATAAAACATCCCTGAAAAGACATTTTGGAATGTCTGGTGATAGATATATTATATTGTTAAAGAACCTACCTTTCTTTTAAATTTTGCTGAAAGAAGTTGGAAAAACTGGCTTTTATTAAGGTGCTAATTTATAGGTTTATTGTATTATACAAAGAAGATGACCCTGAGGAAAATCACCATAAGACCCCTTTCACACTGAGGAGCTTTACGGGCTCTATAGCGCTAAAAATAGCACCTGCAAAGCGCTTGTAAAGAGCCTCTCCTCTCACTCCAGTGTGAAAGCCAGAGTGCTTTCATGCTGGAGCGGTGCGCTGGCAGGATGCTCAAAAAAGTCCTGCAAGCAGCATCTTTGAAGCACTGTAGGAGCGGTGTATACACCGCTCCTACAGCGCCCCTGCCCATTGAAATCAATGGGCAGCGGCGATTTTAATCCTTTTTTGGCCGCTAGTGGCCGAAAAGCGCCGCATAGACAACGATAAAGCGCTGCTAAAAATAGCGGCGCTTTACCGCTGACGCCTGGGCGCTGCCAGTGTGAAAGTGCCCTAATATTTACAGACCCATTTCTTTGTTATAATGATTAAGGTGATGAACATTAATGGAGATGGGCTATGTGTGCCTGAAGCTTGAGTATACTATAAGGCATAGGATTAAATTTGCACACTTTTGGCTTTCATTCTGAAGCTTTTCATTAACTAATTTTGTGATACTATATTTTCTTTGTTAGGGCTTAGCTATGATGAAACATCAAAACCACCCCAAAAAGGACACCAAGATGAAAAGCAGACACATTTCATTATTTACCCGAGGAGTACTGTATTATTGTAAACTGCACATCTATTCACTAATTATTAGAGATAACCAAACTTCTGAAATTTAAAACATTTTTTGTTCCGCTAAATAATTTACAACTTTGCAAACCTCTGATTTTTTTTTTTTAACTAGATTATTAAGTCAATAGGAATCTGAAGCAGGCTTTAAAAAGTATGCATTATTATAGAGCAGTGAATGATGGATGATTGCAGAAGGGTTTGCTCCTGACAGCATTACCTAAAGGGACAAAGGGGCCTTAAAACAGCCTAAAGCTGGCCATACATTGATCAAAAGTTAGCCAATTCAGCAGAGACCAAATTTCGATCAGTGTATGGCCAGCCCTGTGCAACAGAAGACAATCAATTGATCAACTTCTGTTGAAGGGATATACTGGAAATCTTTTGTTGATCAACGTCTGCAACCGCAGATAAATGTACAGGTACTCCTCACTTAATGACCAGGTTCCATTCCAATGACCAGGTCATTAAACAATTTGGTTGTTAAACGAGGAACCACAAGTAATCAATATTTTAAGCATTCTTAACTACTGTACTGTATTGTAAAAAAAAGGGTCTAAACACAAAACTCCAGCTCAATAACGTTATTTGAATTTGCATAAGTTCAGAACACAAACGAAAATTCTGTACTGTACAATACAATGATGTATAGCGCATCATTTGGGTGGGGAGAGCTGGTCATAAGTCTGAGTGGTCATTAAACAGGTAAGTCGTTAAACGAGGAGTATCTTTATTCTGAAAGCAGCAAGTTCCATTGTCTGAATGTAAATGTCTTGGCAGAGGAGATCCCTGCTTCCATCTCATTTGTGTGAATAGAGGAATCTGTGAAGCAAAAACTGGCCAGCTTTAGCCACTTACTTTCAAAATGTTACCAGGAAAACTAAAGCCATACACATACAGTGTATATTTTTTGTTTCTTGCAGATGCCTTCATTGTCGCTATACAACATATTTGACTGAATCTGTAGGGCCAGATATCGTATTCTGACAGCTGGCATTGACAACTGTCAAAATGCCCAAAAAGCAGCTGCATCTTTTCTGCCCTGCTCTTTTTTTAAGTGAAATAATGTGACCAGCAGGCCCGCCTACAAAGTGACTTTCTACCAGTTCAACAGCAACCAGCTTCAATTCCTGTATGGCCAACTTCATACAAAAGGTTGGGACTTGCAGTCAAGTTAAGTTTAATGTTATCTAAAATTCAGGATCAACTCTATAAATTAGCCTAAGAAGCTATTAATCACATCAATAATTAATCACATTAACAATAACCAATAAAACAATACTTACAGCAGGACAGCCACTCAGCACAGGACCTGGAAGTTAGCGGCGGACTTTACAGTGATTTCTAGATTCCACGGGCATCTTTCAGGTATGACACAGGCACATCTACATTGGTCCAAGCTAGATCAATGTAAAGGAGGGGAGGACTTGGATATAAAAAAAGTATACCAAGAGAGAGTAACTCCAAAAGGAACCACACAGCAGTGTAATAGTCACAAAAATAGAAAATATTTATTAAGATTTTCACAAAAAGGCAACATTCACCACACCACAGTACAAACCATTAAAGATAACATTTGTCAATAGTGTTAAAAACAAAGAAAAAGACCTGGGCTCACATTCATTACCCACTATCATATCAACAGTCAGCTGTATTCAGGGATGAGGCACTTAGTTGCAAGCAATGATGGCCAAGGAAATGCTGAGACATTGTGAATCTAGCTAGACCAATGGTTTGGATGCATCAAAAATAGTCTTTGTAAACAATGAGGAGAACCAATCTGTTTGTATTGTGTGGACTGCTTGTTGATTAAACAGACAACAGCAGCCACTTAATGGAAGATGAAAGATCAGATCAACTAGCATGTACACAGGCTGACAGGGGAACAGAGGCAAGGAGGACTACCTGTTGATGTTACAGCCTGATATGTGAAAATGAGGGGACCTCCACTCAGCGGTGAAAGCCGCAGTGCAGTGGAGGAAATTCTGCCAAAGGCAGTAGTGAAGCCCAATCTTCATGGGTAAAGGAGGAGAAGCAGCATAAGTACTGTTCTAGCGTCTGATTAGTACGCTTTGTCTGCCCATTGGTCTAGGGGTGGTAGGCTGAAGAGAAACTGAGTTTGATGACTAGGGACAATGTCACTAGGAATTCTGTGCAGTCTAACTACTTCTTTAATGAAAGCTTTGACAGTCTCCGCTGCTGATGGGGTCCCTTTCATTGGGATAAAGTGTGCCATCTTGGAGAGGTGATCAACCACCACAAAGATGGATGAAAATCCCTCCGAAGGGGGGAGCTCCACAATAAAGTTCATGGCAATTTTGTCCCAGGGTCTTTCGGGAATGGGCAATAGTCTTAGTAATCCCCATGCTTTGCTTTTACTATTCTTGTTTCTGAGGCAGGTTGGGCAAGAGGTGATATATTTCCTGCAATCTTTTGCTAGGTTAGGCCACCAGAAATGTCTCTGAACCAGGTCCATGGTCTTGAATCCCCTGAAATGGACAGCCAAAGGGTAGTCATGGCACGCCAGCAAGATGGTGGTGCGCAGATTTTGTGGTATAAAAATCGTATTATCCTGCCAATAGAGTCCATCGTTTTCCTAAAGGTTCATATCCGGAGGCAGAGAGGCTCCCCTGGATGCTTGGCGGATCTGTGATATTAAATCAGGTTGTGTTAGTAGTAAATTTCCAGCCTGCAGGATGGTATATGGTTGGGGTGGGGCTTTGAATTCTGTAAACATGCTGGAAAGTGCGTTGAGTTTTACGTTTTTGGAAAAAAAGCCACAAGGTGCATTAGAGACTTAGGTCCTTGGTGATGGGACAAGATGGCACCTACAGCGTTTTCCGAGGCATTCACTTCCAGGATGTAGGGGAGAGCAGGATCGGGATGCTTCAATATCGGAGCGGAGGTAAATAGACTTTTTAATTTGTCAAATGCAACCTGAGCTGCCTCAGTCTATTGGAAACGGTTCTGTTTCTTGGTATGCTGGGTGATGGGTGTGATGATACCGGAGAAGTCTTTAATGAATTTCCTGTTAAAGTTGGAGAAACCGAAGCATTGTACCCCTTTCTTATCGGTTGGAGGTGGCCAGGACATTATAGCTGAGACCTTTTGAGGATCCATTGCTATACCTCCAGCTGAGATTACCAACCCCAGAAAGTGAATGGTCTGCCATTCAAATTCACATTTCTCGGCTTTAGCATTGAGTCTGTTTTGTCTTAGTCTGAGGAGGACCTGCTTCACATGATCACAATGTAAGTCTAGAGAGGCCAAGATAATCAGAATGTCGTCCAGGTACACGATTATGAACAAGTCTAGAAAGTCTCTAAAAATATCTGAAAAGTTGCTGGTGCATTACATAGGCTGAAGGGCATAACGAGGTACTCAAAGTGGCCAAAACAAGTCCAGAAGGCTGTTTTCCACTCGTCCCCTTTTCAGATTCTGATCAGGTTGTATGCACCTCGTAAGTCCAACTTGGTGAATATTTTTGCAGACCGGAGTCTCTGGAACAGCTCCGGAATTAAAGGAAAGGGGTACTGATTTTTTATGGTAATCTAATTTAGTTCTCTGTAATCCACACATGGACGAAGTGAGTGATCTTTCTTTTTGACGAAGAATATTCCTTCCCTGGCTGGGGAGGAAGAGTGTCGGATGAAACCTTTCTCGAGATTTTCGTTGATATAGTCCTTCAGGACCAGGAGTTCAGGCTCTGAAAGAGGGAAAATCCTTTCAAATGGGATTTCTGCCCCTGGTAAAAGTTCAATCGGACAATCGTAAGCCCGGTGAGGGGGAAGAGTGTCTGCCTTCTGCTTGTCGAAAACATCCAGGAAATCATGGTACACAGATGGAACAAGATCTCGGGATTCTGATACAGTTTTTAGGCAGCTGATGACTGAGGCTGTATGGTGGAAGATCTTAAGGCAATTGTGAAGACAGTAGGAAGACCACCTTGCCGGTAATCCAATCAATCTGGGGGTTATGAGCTTGTAACCATGGCATCCCCAAAATGATTGGGAAAAGTGGCGAGGAGATCACATCCAGGCATAGCAGTTTTTGGTGGTTAGGTAAGATGTCAGCAGGCAGGGGTTGTGTCTCTTGGGTAATGGGTCCGGACTTAATGTTGCAGCCATCAGCTAGTCATATGGACAATTCTTGTTGTTTGGACTGCAGAGGAATGTGGTGTTGTAGAACAAAGGTATGATCAATGAAGCAGCTACAGGCGCCTGAATCAATTATGGCCTGGACCTGGAGTGACCCTTCTGGAAGCTGTAAAGAGACAGGAATGGCAAAGTGAGCAGATCTTGATAGAGACAACACACAAGGATCGTGAGGAGGAGGAGAGTCAGACTTACGAGTCTTGTTGGGGCACATGTTTGCGTAGTGACCGGCTCCTCCGCAGTAGAGACAGAGATTATTCAAGCGGCGGTGCTGCTTTTCCTCTGGGGTCAGTGGTGAACGAAGCAGGCCTATCTGCATTGGCTCTGGAGCCTCAGTGAAGGCAGTGGGTAGTGGGGATGCAGGAGTGGGTAGGTTGCTAGGTACCTTAGGTAGCATCCATACAGGCCAGTACTGGCTGGTCCTCTCAGATCTTCGCTCCCTTAACCGGCGATCAATCTGAATAGACAGTTGGATCAACTCTTCCAAGGAATTGGGAACCCCAACATGAGCCAGCTCATCTTTAAGTGCTTCTGAGAGTCCTAGGCGGAACTGAAAGCAGAGAGCGGTGTTGTTCCATTGTGTATCGGAATTCCACTGTTTAAAATCTGTCACATAGTCCTCCACAAGCCTACGACCCTGCTGGAGGGTATGAAGGCTGGCTTCAGCTGTGGTGATACGTTGGGGGTCATCGTAGAGTTTGGCCATTTCATTCAAAAAGGAGTCCATGGTGTTCAGCAAGGGGCTGGCTTGTTCCAACAGGTGGTGAGCCCAGGTCTGGGGTTCCCCCTGAAGCAAAGAAATGACGAACCCCCACCTTGGTGCTTTCCAAGAAGAAAGTGCAGGGTTGTAGCAGAAGATACAACTGGGATTCATTCCTAAAGGCACGGAACTTGCTACTGTCTTCGGTAAATCTCTCGGGAGCAGGAACCCGTGATTCAGGGGGTGGCACCACTACTGTAGGTGTGGATGCCGAAGCGGAGGGTGCAGGTGCTGTGGCTGTTGGTTGTGTTGAGGTGCCTGGAGAGAGAGACTCCACTCGTTGCACGAGCCGCTGGTAACTATTTTGCAGGCCCTGGACTGCCTGGGTAAGGTTTGCGATCCATTGGCATAATGCTACCATAGCTGAGGCCCCCCTTTCGGACTCTATGTGGCTGCATTGTACTGTCACGTACCTTACAGCAGAGTCCAAAATGACGAGGGCGGCCTCTTGCACGGTCCCGGTCCTAGCACCCCCGAAGGTTGAGACAGGAACTGCTAGGGCAGTGGGAGGGTGCAGGTGCATGCAGACAGGTGGCTGAAGATCAGGAGCACCGGAGCCTTCGTGGAGGAGGTGAGACACTGATCACCAAATAAGTCCAGGAACAGTCTAGCTAGGACACTTGCAGAGTCAGGAACAGGCAGGAGTTGGCAACAGGCTGGCAGTAAAGTACACAATCAGAAGGCAGGCTCGTAGTCGGGGACAGGCAGAGGTTGGCAGCAGACTGGCAGCGAAATACAAGGTCAGGAAACAGAGCCGTAGTCAGAAGTTCAAGCTGGGGTTGATGCAGGCAATAAAGGCAGACAAAGATGCAGGGACAATCCGAGAGAATGGTCAAAAGGAAGCCGGGTGTTCAGGATCAGGATCAATCAGGCAAGACAGCAATGGGTACACAGGAACAAACTGAAGACAATCCAGCACTGACACCAAGTAAGCTCTTCATTTAAATAGGGTGCCGTGCGCCATGATTCGTTGGTGTGTGCGCATGCGCACGCACTCCTGCTCGTGCAAGTGCACCAGTGCACATGCTTGGTCCGGGACTCATTCGTTCTTGCCTACGCACATTCGTATTGGAGGAACGAAGATTGAGAGCTGGTGTACGGGAATGAACATCTGCTACGATGGTTCTCTGACAATACCCATGTAACCATGTGTGATTTTAACCCAATATGTTTGCATGTATCCAGCATTTGAATAAACGAATTGCACAGGAGTGCGGCTGTCCAACCTTCTTTTGTTTTAGGCATCTGTTTGCATACAGAGCTTGTACCCTCCACATGGGATAGAGGCTTTTGGAGCAGCAGAGTAAGAGAAATTGCCTTAGAGTGATATACATGTACATATATGTTTGCATGTAGCTGTTAGAAAATCCCAAGAAACTCAGTCGAAGGTCGGCATCTGTAGACAGCAAGAGACCTGTAATGCAATTTATTCGTGCCCTGTGTATGTGAATTCAAGGCTTTGGTGACATTATCCCTTGCCTCTCTTCCAGGCATGAAACCAACTTGCTCTGGGCCAATCAATTTATGTAGCAAGGGTCTTAGGTGAAGAGCCAGGATTTTTGACAATAATTTAAGATCAATATTTAGTAATGAGATTGGTCGATAATTATAACAATCTAATGCATCTTTGTTTGGTTTGGGTAAAACTGTTACATAAGCCATTAGAAAATCTTTAGGGATTGCCTGCGGATTACGTAAATGGTTCAAAGTTTTCAAAAGATGTGGAGTCAAAATATTAACAAATGTTTTATAATGATGAGCTGTGAAACCATCAGGACCGGTGCTTTTTCCAGGTTTAAGCATCTTAATGGCTTCAAACAGATCATCCTCTGTAATCAGTTTTTCTAGGTGTTCTATGTCAGATATTGGGAGTTTGGGCATTCCACTATTAGTCAGGTAGTCCTGTAGAATCTGTGGTCGCATTCCCTGTAAGTCAGCTGGTTTATGAGGTTTCTGTAAATTATAACGGTCTGAATACTATGTATGAAAAACCTTACCAATTTTATCATATGTAGTGTAACAGGGTTCTCTTTTTGTCTTTAATGGCAGGTATATTTGAAACAAATATAGATTCTTTCAGTGCCTTAGCAAGAAATTTCCTGCTTTTTTCATTATGTTCATAATAAAATCCCTTTCTTAAAAAGAGGATTCTATTAGCTTTTAAATTTAATAAAGATTGTAAATTTTTTCTTGCTTCCAAGAGTTCAGTCACTGTATCCTTTTTTTTCTGCACCTTTTTTCTTTTATGCTCCTATACTAATTAATTCTCCTCTAATTACACATTTGTGAGCTGCCCAAATTATTAAAGGGGAGAGTTCATCAGATAAGTTCTCAGAGAAGAAAGATTTAATGGCCTTAGTTATTCGTGGTAACCCTGTCTGATCATTTAATAGTGATGGGTTCATTCTCCACATTCCACTTCTATGTTGGTTTTTAGGGGAACCAATAAATAATGAAATCGGTGCATAATCGGTGAATGTAGTAATACCTATTTTAGCCTCTTGCAGAATAAATCCCTTTGAGAAATAAAGACATAATCTATACGGGAAAAAAATTTTGTGCATTGGGGAAAAGTAGGTATAATCCTTATCAGAAGGCTTTATCGCTCTCCAGGTATCCACCAAAGTTAAAGATGACAATTAAGACTTCATTTTTTTCAAAGTTCTGTAGGGTAGACTAGATTTTCCATTAGATGTGTCTAGGAGAGGGTTTAATTGAACATTAAAACCACCTCCCATTACTATACAACCTAATGCAAAGCCCTTTAGCTCTTTAATAGTTTGTTGGCAAAAAGATACATGTGATAGGTAAACCAGCCAATGACCTTTAAGAAATACCTCCCTTGTGTGTCAGCCTGTTGGTGAGCTATTTCAATTCCTGCTGTCTTAAGTAGTAAGATTGATACCCCTTTGGATTTTGACAAAATTGGTGGAATGGTATACATAAGGATGATTTTAGCTGCATAAATCTTCAAAGGACCAGTCTTGAAATGTGTTTCCTGAATAAATACCACTAAGAGCTTCACACAGTCAAAAATGTAAATTTTTGTTATGTAATTAAATGTATTTTAATTATGGACTGAATTTGACTAGATATCAGTCTTTTCTCTACAAAGTCTTCCCTGTCTACTCAACAATATGCACAGAAAAATCAAAGAGAGTATGGGAGAAGCTGCACAAGGTCAGGTGTACTACAGTGCAAGGAGTGCTGCTGCTAACTCTTTTACTGTCCAGTCATAGGGTGGCGGTGTTGGGGAGGGGACTTGTAAGTGAAAGTGAAACTGCAGCAGAGAAAGGTTGGGTTTCCTCCTCTGCTAGACATGGAAAAGTAGTGTAAATATCAGGACTGAATGGGCTGGCATACAAATCCTTTGGCAGGTAAAGAGCATCCTTATACTGTATGTATTTCATCTGTATCTGTTTAATTTTTTGCCTGGATTTCAGCTTTAATTATTCCTTTGATCTTTGCAAAAGCCTTCACCTTGGCATGTCAGGCCACAGGTGGAACAGGTGCACATAAACTGTGTATGATGATTTCATGAGCATGCTAAGATGGAGGGGTCACATGTTACTACACAAGCATGTTAAAAATGTAATAACATGTTCTCCTTTTCTCGTATTTCATTCACCAATAAAACATTGGTCATTGTTACTAAGATGCCTTGTATCTAGTAAAAGCATAAAAAATGCACACAACAAAATGCAAAAATATGTTTGGGTTAAAAATTTGTTGAGAAAGCACCATCCAATATATTACCTATGTGCCCAGCATTTTGTCATAGACAAATGACTTAGTTTCCAAATACTGAAATGATTTGCATTAAATGTATTTGCCATAATTGCATAGTGCATGTGTCCTAACAAGATGCAGACGGAAAGGGAAGTCTTATATTTAACATAATTGGATTTAGAATAAAACGCATTCCCCCTAGTCTGGCCTGGCTTATTGTAGTTTTAAGTGTTTCTGGAATGTCATCTGCTATAATTTAACCACAGTAATTCACAGTTGATTTTAAATGTTCTCCCTCATCCAGTTATATACTACTTAATACCACTTGCATTACTGACACCTATCCCTTATGACAGCAGCCATGTACTTGCAAAGAGTTTAATGCTATTCCAAAAATGTCTCAGCCCTCCAGGCATGGGCAATAAACCTGTGGTCTACTAAGTATGTTCAGAAAAAAATCAACAAATTTGAATTGTTTGTTTATGGTTTATTATAGTGTTCCTCAGCCTTATTTATTCACCCCTTCGTGCCTAAGGGTAAAACAAATCTACAGTGCCTTGAAAAAGTATTCATATCCCTTGAAATTTTCCACAGTTTGTCATGTTACAACCAAAAACCTAAATGTATTTTATTGAGTTTTTATGTGATAGAACAACACAAAGTGGCACATAATTGTGAAGTGGAAGGAAATTGAGAAATGGTTTTCAACATTTTTTACAAATAAATATCTGAAAAGTGTGGCGTGCATTTGTATTCAGGCCCCTTTACCCTTATTCCCTTAACTAAAATCTAGTGGAACCATTTGCCTTCAGAAATCACCTAATTAGTAAATAGAGTCCACCTGTGATAATTTAATCTCAGAATAAATACAGCTGTTCTGTTCAGCCCTCAGCTGTGAGGAGGTTTGTTAGAGAATCTTAGTGAACAAACAGCATCATGAAGACCAAGGAACACACCAGACAAGCCAGAGAAAAAGTTGTGGAGAAGTTTAAAGCAGGGTTAGGTTATAAAAATATCCCAAGCTTTGAACAACTCACGGAGCACTGTTCAATCCATCACCCAAAAATGGAAAGAGTATGGCACAACTGCAAACCTACCAAGACATGGCCATCCACCTAAACTGACAGGCTGGGCAAAGAGAGAATTAATAAGAGAAACAGTCAAATGGCCCGTGGTAACTCTGGTGGAGCTGCAGAGATCCACAGCTCAGGTGGGAGAATCTGTTCACAGGACAGCTATTAGTTGTGCACTCCACAAATCTGGCCTTTATGGAAAAGTGGCAAGAAAGCCATTGTTGGAAGAAAGCCATAAGAAGTCCCATTTGCCGTTTGCGAGAAGCCATATGGGGGACACAGCAAATATGTGGAAGAAGGTGCTTTGGTCAGATGAGACCAAAATTTAACATTTTGGTATAAAAGCAAAACGCTATGTGTGGCAAAAAACTAACACTGAACATCACCCTAAACACACCATCCCCACCGTGAAACATGGTGATGGCAGCATCATGTTGTGGGGATTCTTTTCTTCAGCATGGACAGGGAAGCTGGTCAGAGTCTGCAAAAGACTTGAGACTGGGGCAGAGGTTCACCTTCCAGCAGGACAACAACCCTAAACATGCAGCCTGAGCTACAATAAAATGGTATAGATCAAAGCATATTCATGTGTTATAATGGCCCGGTCAAAGTCCAGACCTAAATGCAATTGAGAATCTGTGGCAAGACTTGAAAATTGCTGGTCACAGACGCTCTCCATTCAATTTGACAGAACTTGAGCTATTTTGCAAAGGAGAATGGGCAAAAATGTCACTCGCTAGATGTGCAAAGCTGGTAGACATCTATCCAAAAAGACTTGCAGCTGTAATTGCAGCGAAAGGTTGTTTTCCAAAGTATTGACTTAGTGGGGCTGAATACAAATGCACGCCACACTTTTCACATATTTATTTGTAAAAAATATTGAAAATCATTTATCATTTCCCTTCCACTTCACAATTATATGACACTTTGTGTTGGACTATCACATAAAATTCCAATAAAATTAATTTACGCTTTTGGTTGTAACATGACAAAATGTGAAATTTCAAGGGGTATGAATACTTTTTCAAGGCACTGTAAATGCCTAAGCACTGTTTTGCAACTTTGACATGTGTTAGTAAAACTACCTATCATCACAACTAGTTTGTGCATACAGGTGGATAATACCGCATTTATTTCAGGACAAATTGGGCTTTCATTTGGTGGTAAATGGTAATGGATATCTCCTGATTTTTCTTTTTTATTATCAAACTGACCGAAAATAGTAAAAAACATATATTTTTTTTAAATTAAGCTATGTATTTCTTGCTACTACCATAACCTACCACCAAAGAACAACTCAAAAAAAATTCTCCTGCTCCTGATGATTGAATTGATACCACATATGTGTATTTTAGTTGCTGTTTGTACCCGTAGTACAGCCCAAAAACAATAGTATGCATTTTGCTCTTTTTTTTTTATCCTACCTAAAACACACGGGAGCTGACACTAACTAACATTTAATACTAATTGAAAAAAAAGATCCTGCCAAAAAAATACTGACTCTGACCTTCGACCTTGACCCAGACACTAACCCTGACCTAGATCAAACCTTGATCTAGGGATTTTTTTTTTGTTAATTTTATTATTTATTTATTTTTTATACAGTTTTTTTGTAATATAATGCATCTTTCTCAGAGAAGAATTTACGGGGACAGGCTTTACAGTGACTGATCACTGTGATAGCCAATCAGAGTCTATCACAGTGAACAGGTGACCTGGAATCAGGAGTTCCGGGTCCTGATTGTTAGTATGGGGCCCGAGGCTGTCCGTGAGACCCTGGTCTCTGTGCTGGGAGCACACCATACAGCACGCTCCCAGCACAAAGGGAGATATGTGTAGCGCTGGTAGATTTTCAATCTACTGCTTATAGGTAAATTTAGTGGGTTATCCGTTCATACATAGTCAGATTTGCCTCTGTTCCAACTTGACTAAGTTGCATGTAGTTTCACACTGTGCCTGTGGGTGTCGTTTTCACCATGGGTCGGTGTTGGAAAGGCAACACATTGAAGTGTATGAGTGCTCCTCTGTCCCGGCGATAACTCGGTGGAGGTGGTCCTCCGAGTTGCATTCTGGGAGAGGGTATTTATGGGACAGACACCATGTTTTAGGGTTCATTTTCGTTCCACCTGCTGGCCCTCCTGGCCGACAGGTATGTGCTAGGAGTACTAACTTGTGGTCCTCCGATCGAGAGGCCCACATTGCTGCAGCGTGTGGGTGGGCCCAGAAGCCTGTCTGGGGCCTACTACAGCGGCAAGGGAATGGTCCTGGGCTGTCTGTCCTACAGGAAGAAGCTGGACAACTGAGAAGATCCCAGGGGAGGACCCATCATGGAAGGATCATGCAGAGTGCTGGTCTGGAGAGGGGCCTGGTGACTCAGTGGGAGGACGTATCCTAAAGTAATCCTACCGCATAGTACTGCTGGGTTGGCTTAAAGGTTCTAGTGCTGTGTTTGCTATTCATCATAAACCATTACATCCTGTGGCAGAGGATCGTACGGGTTTCTATTCCATTCAAGTCTGTGGCAGAGACTTTTGTTCATGCTGCGTACTGGCTGCTAAGTTAGTGAGAGAAACCTATCCAGGCGGGCAAAGATTCAACTCTAAGAGGAAAGTACATTCATCTATAAGATTCCAGTTCTTAATACTACATCAAGAAAAGGTACTTGAACTTCCCTGCAACTCTTCTTCTACCTCTTTCCTGCTACTTCCTACAGTTACGTTTATTAAAGCATTGGAAAAGATACTCGAGTGTCCGGTGCCTACATTGTCTGGTGTTAAGCTCAACGGGACCCTAGACCTGGTTCCGGTGAAATTGAGGTAACGAAGGTAACGGTAACAGCCCGCTAAAAACCAGCAGCTCCACCGTGAGTTATGGCTACATATGCAAATATGCGGCCCCACAGAAAAAAGCCCAGTCCAGTGAGGCCACATATTTGAGTTAGGTCGGTGTGAAGGGGATAATGTTATTTAGGCCAAGGCCATGAAGAGACAAGAGGGCACACTGCCATCCTTAAATGAATGTAGAGTGTGTTGAGTGGTATGCCCCTCTGCCAATTCATTCATCTGTGTTTTGTACATCAGAAATGACAGCCTATGTACACCAAAGTGAGATAATCACTTAGTAAAGCTGGTGAAAAACTGTACCACCTTCTGGCTATAGTGGTAAATATAATAAAATTAGTACAAAGAGAAATATAAACAAAATAAACTGCAGCTGAACACTAAGATTTTTCACATAATCAAACGATCACATAATATACAGAAAAGTGCAGCGCATGTCAGAACTCAATAAAACATTTCAAATGTAATAAAAAGTCCATAAAAATCCAAGGTAAAAAGTAAGTAAAAGGTGGACCAACAGTCCCAGCAAGCAGAGAGTTCACGGGAGAAAATTCAATGCAAGAGTGACTATCCCTCCACCTCCAGCACACTCGCTTCGCTCACCTCTAGAGGTGGACCACTGAGCAAACAGAGGGTCAACAACGCATGTCCCCTTAAGGGTATAACCTCCAGACAAGATCCAGATCCACCGACCAGTATCCCCAGGAGTATAGTAATGAGAGAAAAGCAAATCTAAGTGCACACTGATATTTCCTTTAAAAGGCTTTATTAATAATCATTTGGCTACTCACAAGGTTTTCTGTAAAAACAGCGAATGTAAGAGCAAACACAGGCAAGCATGGAGCTCCAGGATGACAGCAGGTGACGTCAGGACGTGGCTTCTCCCCCCCATACTCGTTACGTTCACACAAACTTCCTCAGCGGGGCGGAGTCAACCAGCGTCACCCGTCCGCTTATATACACATCACATCATCAAGGAAACGTGACGTGAGCAAAGGCAGCGGCAAATAGCTACTCCCTTTGCAGGAAAAAAACAACAAACCAGTCACGCGGCATAGCCACAGACAGGAAGCAATCATTACATAGACTGAAAATAGTGAACCACTGACCTCTAATGGACATTCTTAAAAAGGCACAGCACTTGTCAGTCTAATTCATATAATACCGAAATATATAGATCAAAAAAATCCTAGCAATATCATGAAAGAAAACCCACCCGCTGTCATCCTGCACATCCACAATATAAAACTACAATCATTACAAAGAAATCAATAGCAAAATACACAACAAATATATGTCATAAAAAATTGATTACAAAGGAAATTGATTAATTAAAACTCATATTTAAAAAGACATAAAAAACTGCTACCTATCGGAGAGGAAACAATTCAAGTCGAAATCAACATTTAACCCTTCTGGCTTCAAAACCTTAATCTCAAAAATCCAGAATGATTCTCTCTGGCTTAATCAACATAGATAGTTACCCCCCTCCAGTGTCTATCAACCTTCTCTAAGCCCCAAAACTTAAGACCCCTAGGGTCCCTGTCATGACAGACTCTGAAATGTTTGGAGACACTATGGGATCGTAATCCCTTTTTGATGTTATTAACATGCTCCCCAATGCGTACACAAAAGGGTTATCGACCAGAGCAGGTTTATTCTGAAAGAGAAAAAATAGGTAATTTGGAGAGGAATACATTGGTCGCTGATTCCAATGGGGGAAAGCGTGAATATAGACAGAATTTCAAGATGGTTCTTGACTATAAGGTGCAATATAGACAATTTGAGAGAATTATTTTGAAACATTGGGATGTCCTTAGGAAGGATAGGATACTAGGTGAAGCCCTACCTGTTCGCCCCCAATTTATTTACAGACAAGCCCTGACTCTTAGAGATTTTATTGCCCATGGAGTGACTGACCCACCTGTGTTTAGAGAAAATAGAATTTAAAATTTTTGACACGGTTTTTATGCTTGTGGCAGATACATAGCATGTAGACAATGTAAATGTAACATTAAAAAACGTGAAGAGTTTACTTCCTTCTCTACGAATCGGAAGTACCAGATTAAGAATCTGATTACATGTAACACGGGGGGGGTTGTATATATGCTGCAGTGAAATTGTGAACTCCAGTATATTGGCAGAACCTCCAGACACCTGTGTGTGCGCATTGGGGAGCATGTTAATAACATCAAAAGTGGATCAAGGTCCCATAGTGTCCTCAAACATTTAAAAAGCCTTGAGTTTTGGGGTTTAGAGAAGGTTGACAGACAATGGAGGGGGGGAACTATATACGTCGATTAAGCCAGAGAGAATCATTCTGGATCTTTAAGACTAAGGTTTTGAAGCCAGAAGGGTTAAATGTCGATTTCGACTTGAATTGTTTCATCTCCGATAGGTAGCAGTTTTTTTTATGTCTTTATATATGAGTTTTAATCAATTTCTCCTTTATAATCAATTTTTCATGATATATATTTGTTGTGTTGTGTATTTTGTTATTCATTTCTTTGTAATGATTGTAGTTTTATATTGTGGATGTGCAGGATGACAGCGGGTGGGTTTTCTTTCATGATATTCCTAGGATTTTTTTGATCTATATATTTCGCTATTATATGAATTCGACTGACAAGTGACGTGCCTTTTTAAGATTGTCCATTAGGGGTCAGTGGTTCACTATTTCCAGTCTATGTGGCAATGTAATGATTGCTTCCTGTCTGTGGCTATGCCGCGTGACTGGTTTGTTTTTTTTCTTGCAGAGGGAGTGGCTACTTGCTGCTGCCTTTGCTCATGTCACGTTTCCTTGACGATGTGGTGTGTATATAAGCGGACGGGTGATGCTGGTTGGTGGGGTCCGCCCCGCTGAGGAAGTTCATGTGAACGTAACGCGTACGTGGGTAGGAGCCACATCCTGACGTCACCGGCTGTCATCCTGGATCTCCATGCTTGCCTATGATTGCTTTTAAATGCGCTGTTTTTACAGAAAACCGCTGGAGGTGGAGGGATAGAATTTTCTCACGTCGACTCTCTGCTTGCTGGGACTGTTGCTCCACCTTTTACTTACTTTCTACCTTGGATTTTTATGGACTTTTTATTACATTTGAGATGTTTTATTGAGTTCTGACATGCGCTGCACTTTTCTGTATATTATGTGGTAAATATGAATTAATCCTAAAAAAATATTATGATTTACCTGAAATAAAACATCACTAAACAAATTCACATTTATAATTGCGCCTTAAAAATATTAGCTAAAAGAAGAATATACAGTATATGCACATAAACCACACATCCCCTTTAAATGTTAAGATTTATGTACTAGGATGGAGTAAGGTTAAAGTGGTTCTAAAGCCTTAATGTTTTTCACCTTAAGGCATTCTATGCCTTAAGGTGAAAAACCTCCTGTGCTGCAGCTCCCCCCCAGACACCCCCTTTTCCTTACCTGATCCCATCCCATCCAGCGATGTGCACAAGCACATTGGACTGATTGATAGCAGCGGGAGTGATTGGCTCCTGCTGCTGTCAATAAAATCTGGTGATGCGGGGGGTGGGGCCGAGTCCTGCTGTCTGTGTCCATGCACGCAGAAGCGGGACTCAGGAGTGAGCCAGCACTAGCTCCTTTCCCTGGGGGCACCCGATGAAGAGGAGGGGCCTGGAGCATCAGCAGGGGACCCCAAAAGAAGAGTTTTGAGGCTGTTCTGTGCACAGCCATTGCACAAAGCAGGTAAGTATAGGCATGTATGTTATTTTTATAAAAAAAAACTAAGGTGTACAACCACTTTAACTGTTAGAGTGAGGCTAGGTTGGCAACATGGCTGTAGACAATTTAATCTGCAATTGGTGTTCAAGTGGTGTTTAAAGTGGAGCTCCACCCAAAAGGGGAAGCTCTGCTTGTTCGCACCCTCCTCCACTGCCACATTTGGCACTTTTTTGGGGGGAGTGGGTACCTGGTCTTCACAAGTACCTGCTCCTACTTCCAGGTTAGATCACTGCAGCAATCTACAGGCATTTCTGGCCCCTCTTTCTCCCCCCCCACTGCCTTCTGGGACACACACAGGTCCCAGAAGATGGTGGGACCATTCAGAAAGCCTGAAGGCTTCACTGCCAGTTTCCCTTACCCACAATGCTGGCGCCTGTACCCAAAGCCGATTGACAAATCGACTTGGGGTGCCAACATCGTGGGATCCCTGGACAGGTAAGTGTCCTTATATTAAAAGTCAGCAGCTACAGTATTTGTATTTTATTTTTTCCAAACTGGAACTCCTCATTTAGGACATCACTGTAAACTAACATTACATTTTTTATTACTTATAGTTTGTTAAAGCGGAGCTCCGCTGATTTTTTTTAAAATCAGCAGCTACAAATACTGCAGCTGCTGACTTTTAAAATATGGACACTTACCTGTCCAGGGTGCCCGCGATGTCGGCACCCGAGGTTGAACCATCCCTCGGTCCTCGAGTGCTGCCGCCTCCATCTTCGGTAAGGGAATCAGGAAGTGAAGGCTTGCGGCTTCATTTCCCAGTTCCCTACTGCGCATGCGTGAGTCGCGCAGCGCAATACGGATGGTCCCTGCTGTCTCTGGGACCCGTGTGTTTCCCAGCAGACAGCGGGAATGGAAAGTGGCATAGATACCCGCAGATTCTGTGGATATTTTGTGCCCGGAAGTGGGCGCAAATACCTGTATTGTACAGGTACCTGCACCCCCCCTCCCCCCTGAAAGGTGCCAATTGTGACACCGGAGGGGGGGAGGAATCAGATGAGCGGAAGTTCCACTTTTGGGTGGAACTCCGCTAAACTTTAAACTGTTATTCTCCTCAGCATACATAATCAATGTCTCCTAAACATACCTAGGGGATGAGGTATATTTATTGATGATGGAGAAACCTTGGTTTCAGGAGAAATAGTCATGTGAGCAAAATTGTGAATTAGAAGAAGGAATTTTCACTTGTCTGATCTTATTGGAAAATGAGAGCAATCCTTTCCACTTTAATGACCATTTCGCAGCAGCAACAAAAGGTCCATCAGGATAAAAAGTTTTTGTTTTCAATTCTGTGTATGTTTAGCACCACAGGGATTTGGATTTATGATATCAGTACCGCTTTTGGTCAAATATGACAATAAATTAAATACTCGAAACTCCACATTTAAGTTGATATAGTAGAGCAGCCTTGGCTCTCAGGAATAGGTATATATGTTGTTCACTTTTCTTCTTGTCAGAGCAGAAATGCCAAATCTGGATGTAAAGCCCCCGTGCAGGATGACCTTTCTCCTGCCTAAGCTTAGGGCTGATAATTGCACTCTGTCTAGAAGGGTAAACCTGACAATTAACAAAGCCGTTTAGCTTTTTTTTATCTAATCTTGACAGCACCTTTTTTTTATAACAGTTTTTTGAGTGTTTTTACTCAGCACAAAGCTTAGGCGGGGAACTTCTGCTTTGATATCAGTAGAATACAAGCAAATAGTAAAAAATCAAGCAATATCTAAGAAGTTAGACTGGACTATTATAAATATGTAAGAATCCAGATTTAGATCATATGTTATAATCTAAATCTGGATTCTTACATATTTATAATAGTCCAGTACATATGCCTATTAATGACTTGTTCTCTGTAGAAGATAAACTTTTCTGAACTGATCCCTTGCAGTGAAGCTGTACCCACACCGCAAGGGCAATTTGCTCATTTGGGTCTAGGGGACATAGAAAATAGGACCTACTTACCCATTTCTCTGCTCCTCCATGCTACTAGAACAGTCCCTGTAGGGTCTTCTTCATGCTCCAATAGTCTAAGATCCTGATGTCACCAAGACTAGTCATTATAGACCTGCATTGGACTTGAGAACTCTGAGGGACAGCCAACTGCTGGAGCATGGGGTAGCGCCATCTTCCAGGGGAGTAGAGGTTCAGGTAAGTAAAAGTTCTTCTCTTGTAACCTAGACTGAACAAGTAGTTAACCCTTGCAGTGTGGGCACAGCCCCAATGCAAGGGAGTATTTTCACATTTCTCAGGATTTTGGCTTTGAGAATAATTGAGATGAATTCGCTTATAACTTCACGCACCAATAGAAACTCCCCATCCAACTTCCCGCTCTGTCTCCAGTTTTACAGAAATTACAGCACTCTTCCTGACACTTCCTTCATATGACTTTATCTTCAAGAGAATGTCATCATACATGCTCAGTCATCATCCAGGGTCAGCATCTGCTTCCTGTAATAGGATAATGAAGCTAATTTACTAAAGGCAAAAAGGCTGTTCATTTTGCAATAGAAGGTCCCCACAGCTTTTGTAAATGAGGTAAAGCTTTGCTGACTTCCATCATCCAAGTAAAAATTTTGTTTTTCTCTTCCTTGCACATGATTGGGTAATCTTTTCAAATTGAAATATCACCACATTCATTAAGCTCTAGGGAAATTCCACTTTCAAAGTACAGCTTGATCGATATGCATATACTATGCACAACTTGAGCAATGTGAACATCCTATTTGCCTTTAGTAAATAAATTGAATTGTCTCAGAGATGACACAGCCATGTAAATGATGGTGCCTGTTCAGTTCTTCGCTGTGTTTACAAATATCTGACACAGAGCAGCCCCTTCTGCAGCCTCTAACACCCCTGACTTGCAACAAATATATAACATTGCAGTCGGATCACTGGGGAAGGGGAAACAGAGCGTCTTCTTATCTGCAGATGACTAAGAACATTTAAAAAAAATATAAATCATCGTTCTATATTGTGGCATGTCAGGAATTTATTCCTGCGGGCTTGTAAAGTTATTAAATGGTCCCAGTATAATACTTTGTTGGGGGCAATCTCTCAATAGTGCTGAGATTCCTTATATTACTTTTTCGTGTTTCTTTGTATTGTTGAAGCTTTTTATAGTGCTTGCTACCACTTCCAGAACAATCTTTTATATGAATTCTATAGGTCTGGAAAGAACTGAATAGCATTCAGGCCACTTTCTTTTATGCTATTCTTTTATGAGAGTCTTCTTCTTTAACTCTCTCTCTCTCTTATACTGTGGCTTTGGAGTAAATAAGACTAATGCACTTATAGTCTTCTGAAAATCTCTTATTTCTTACAATTATGGAGTACCTTGTAGTCACTAAAATGTTTTTATTGGTAGAAGGTAACAATAAAACATTTGAAAAGAAATGTGCATTGTCTTAAAAATAGAGCAGTAATATTGTACTATGCTGAGTTGGGATTTCTTCATGTGGTAAGACAACCGCACAGTATTTTGTTAAAGCTTTTTTTTGCCAAGTATTGTCTCTATACTCTGCGATTGTGGCTGCTTTTTTTTTCTTGGTGCTTAGCCACTTCTGTTTTTATCTTCTTGCCAGATTTTCTCTAACCACCTCACTTCTGGTTTGCTGTGTGCTGCTTTCCATCATATAAATTGACAGCCATGCTTTTTACTTTTTTACCATTTTCTCTTTTTAGCTCTATTTTCCTAGTCACTTGTGCTCTTTTCCATATCTTCTCAGTAGCAAATATTTCCTTTCCCAGTTCTACTCAGTATTTTTCTTAGTAACTACCCTTAACCTTTCACAGTTCCTGCAATATTTCTCAGTCTATTTTCTCTTCTGTACCCTTGGGTTTCTCTCATGACATCCTCTGCTCCTCTGTACTCTATTATTGGTCTCTCAGAGGTCTATCCATCTCACTGTCAGGAACAAATGAATCAGACCGAGACAGAAGTACAGTTAAATCGCACTTGTTTAATAATAAAAGTAACTAGAACAAATTTGGTCAAAACATAGCCAAAACATAGCCATCATTAAAAGATCTTCAGCAAGTTAATATCACTATCCAGGATTATTTTAAGACCCAATAAACTTTAATGGAGAAAGTGGAGGACTTGGATAACTGCTCAAGGCACTGTAACTTGAGGGTAATTGGCCTTCCTAAATCTTATAAGGTTCCTCATTGACATTTGTCACACATGTATACCTGAAGCTCTAGAGCTTAGCTCTCCCTGCATTGCAGAAAGGGCCCACTGTTTGAGCACTCCTTCTGATGAAAGGGCAAGGCAGGTAAGTTAGCCATCCTACAATGCTATCAAAATATAAGCTCACTAATTATCGATGGTCAAAAAATCTTATTTTTCACAGATTACTCTCTGGATCTGTTACTTAGATGCAAAGCCTTTCAGCAAATCTGCTCCATGCTTTTCAAAAAGTATATCAGTTCATCTTAGAAGAAAAAACTAAGAGAATAGATATCTCTCAAGAGGACAAGAAACACCCCCAGGCACTGTCTGAAAAAAACAAGCCGAAATTTTATTAAACAAATAAATCATGAACACCACACAATTACAGCAAATTGTAGAAAAACGGGCTAAAGTGAGTAACTAACACAGGCCTTAACAATAAAAATTACAACGTTGTCGTTAAAAACAAGGGGAGCCACGGCTCTACATACCACAAACACACTCCATTCACCACTCATACACTGATAATAATGATTCAGATAAATATGGTGTAACACGTGTAAACTGCGCTAACCCCAATTATTTTACCTGAAGTGAAAGGAAAAAAATTCTTTTGAAACACTGATGTGAAACAAAATAAAAACCTTCATAGGGTGGAGCTATGAAGCCTGACGTCACCACACAGTAGCAGTCTAGCCTCAATAGAAAACACTGCCCCAGCATCCGTTCTTTTTTGATTCTCTGTCAAAAGCTTTGATGCGGACCGTGGTTTTTAAATAAAAGAAGTTTTAATTTACTGCACATGGAGGCTTTTTTGTTCTTCTAATCCCCTCGTATACATGCGGAACCAAGCCGGCCGGCTACCCTGATTACACAGTGCAGGAGAGAAAGATTGCGGTTTGAACAAACAGATCAGCTGCTCCTCCGATCAGCTGTTTCAGTCTGCGGGACATCGCCTATGCCAGTGGAAGTTCCAAGGCAGATGGATATCTGAGTTTGTGGGAATTTCTTCAGCCATTTCTGCCTGCAAGATTCACTGTATTTGAGTCTGTAAGACCCCCATAATAGGGGTCCCACCCATCTGGTAAGAGGCCGCCTTTTTTATTTCATCCTAGGATCATAGCACCTTCTAAAAGAACGTTTTTCTATGAAAAGCACCTATTTGAAATTATAGGACTGTTTGAACTGTTTTTTCATCACCCATCCCCCAAGGGGACTTTGTCACGTTAATCACTCACCTGTGTTCAATTGTTTTTTACACATGTATTCTTTTTTCATACATATACTTTGGCCACCAATTCATTTTCATATTTGAGTGAGATAGACACTAGTAGCGCACCTGAGTCCCGTTATCAATAATGATTCAGAGTAGCTAAACTGCTATACTCTCCACATCAATCCCCACCAGAAGAGTATCATCCAGGAGTTCAAACTGCGATAGTCTGGCAAGGACATCTCGACTATCACATTCCATTGGCCCTATATGGACTTCCACTGTTCTGTCCATCCACATTTACCCCCACTCCCGCTATACCACGCCCCTGAAGAGTGATCCACTTATTCAGCTATAGAAGTTTAGCTGCTCTGAATCATTATTATCAGTGTATGAGTGGTGAATGGAGTGTGTTTGTGGTATGTATAGCCGTGGCTCCCCTTGTTTTTAACGACAATGTTGTCATTTTTATTGTTAAGGCCTGTGTTAGTTACTCACTTTAGCCCGTTTTTCTACAGTTTGCTGTAATTGTGTGGCGTTCATGATTTATTTGTTTAATAAAATTTCGGCTTGTTTTTTTCAGACAGTGCCTGGGAGTGTTTCTTGTTCTCTTGAGAGATATCTATTGTGATATATAGGCCTATATCTAAATTTATTTAATGTGGCTGGTTGATCCACGCTAACTCAATCTTTTTTGCTTATCAGTTCATCTTAGCCTATCCGACTGTGTAGCTTCTCTGTTTGCCTAATAGGGAATAACTTACTTTCAAGTCTGAGACAGAGGCCTTTCTATGTTCACTCAATACTAATTCCTATGGAAACCCTACGACCCAGGCTCACTTCGTTCAATGGAACAACACAGCAACAGGAAAGACACTCCAAATTGACCCAGAATGGCAGCTACTTTAAACCTTGCTGATCTTTGTTCCATAAGTAAATACAAGTAAAGCAATCAACGCAAAAAAATAATTCCTAAATAACCTAAAAACCAATGCAGCTAGCTACAAAAAGATTATCACATAATACAAGTAAAATGCATTAGGTAAGGTGCAGCGCAAGAACATGTATATTAAAAAAACAACGATAAATGCAGTATTAAAAAATCACAAAAAAGTTCAACTAGAGAGGGGAAGAGGACTAAAAGTCCCAGCAAGCACCAAGAGGATTCCACATGACAATCACGCAATTCAAGGAAGATAATGGTGACAGACCCTCCACCTTCGGAGCAATCGCTCCACTCACCTTATGGACTGGACCACTGAATTAACAGATGGTCAAATAGGCAGGTCCCTTCATAGGGTCAGTGGTGTCCAAACTATGGCCCTCCAGTTGTTAAGGAACTACAACTCCCATCATGCCTAGTCATGTCTGTGAATGTCAGAGTTTTACAATGCCTCATGGGAAGTGTAGTTCCGCAACAGCTGGAGGGCCGTAGCTTGGACACCCCTGGGGTAAATGATCCAGGCAAAGACAGGAACTCCAGTCGATTCCCCGGAATATATTTTTTTATATTTACAAACTAATAAAAGTTTTTTTTCAATTTTGTGTTTTTTTTTATTTGACACTAGAAAATGAACAAACAAAACAAATAGCAATGAAAAAAAGTTACAACTTTAAAATAGAACTAAAGGCATTTTTTACAATTTTGGATAGTAATGGAAAGTTGTAACCCCCCAGTAAGGATTATTTTTGCCAGCTGTGTCTCATTGGGGAGATTTCCCTTCACTTCTTGTCCCATAGCCACAACCAGAAGTAAGAGAAAACCCCTCTAAACTGAAGGAATTCCTGACTGGCACCAGGGTCACCAGAACTAGTGTCCCCTTTGGAAGATATCCCCACCATTCCTATTCTGGGGACAATCCAAACTTTTACTTTCGGTGATAATGGTAGACAGGACTAACAGACAGGGTGAATCTCCCTAAAAGGGACAAAGACAGCAATAAAAACCTGACAGGTGTTTCAGTCCGTCTCCACTATATTCAAAACTGATTTTTTTTTTTACTTTAGTTATACTTTAATTATCAATAAAATGGAAAACAAAACCGCACAAAAATAATATTTGAGAGACGGGGAAGGAGGAGTTAATTGGGGCTGATTATGGTGAACTAACAGTTGTTAAGGGGTTGCATAACAAATTTTATTAACAGAAAAACATATTTTCTACCTGTCAGGTTGCTTTAACTGACACCATCTGCAAGTTGAAGCTCATCCCTTTGCAGATGAATGGAACAGGGTAGATACAAAAGTAAAAATGTTTTTTACTCTCTCTGTTTTGCATCTGAACAGTGTTGAAAAACAATGAGTCACATGGTTTCTTGTTTTTTTTTTTGTTTTTTTGTTTTTACAGCAGCGGCTGGTAGAGCTGCTGTACATAATCACAGGGGCATGACAAAGGAGCATAAAGACTAGACATGCTACACATGTCCTATATATGTTGATGGCTTTTTTTTTTTGTGCATATGTAGCATAGTGTTCTCAACAGGTTAAAGCACTCAGACCAAAAAAGATGGGAATAGCCCTAGTCTTGACAGGTACCCAATATAAATTCTGCTTTTCTAAGAAATAATGCCTTTGCACAAATACTTTATGAACTTTGAATGTAGTCTGGGTGGTTTATCCAATTTTAACAGCTACCTTGTTGAAGCTCAGAGTTGCTGAGAACTATATTAATATGATTACAGCTAGATTAAAAATGAACAACTGCAAATCAGTGACAATTCTAATCCCTAATAGAACCCATCTCAGCTGCTTTTCTTCCTGTGGGTAAATCTGCATCTAAAAATTTCAGTATCTGTCTTTCAAAACACTATGCAAATTAATGACTTCTCTTTTAATAAAAATAGCTAAAAACTGTAATGCCCCATACACACGAGCAGAATTTCTGTTGAAAAAATCTTGGATGGTTATTCAGACAGAATTCCACTCTATGCTTGGCTTGCATACACACGGTCACACAAAAGTTCTCTGAACTTTCGATCGTCAAGAACGCGGTGACGTACAGCACTACGATGAGCCGAGAAAATGAAGTTCAATGCTTCTGAGCATGCGTCGATTTGTTTCTGAGCATGCGTAGGAATTTTGTGCGTCGGAATTGGTACAGACGATCGATCAGAATTTCTGATTGGAACTTTTTCCGATTGAAAAATAGAGAACCTGCTCTCAATCTTTTGCCGGCAGAAATTCCGCCAGCAAAAGTTCAATGGAGCATACACACGGTCGGAATTTACGACCAAAAGCTCACATCGGAATTTTGCTGGCGGAATTTCTGATCGTGTGTACAGGGCATTAGCTATTGCAGCTGATATATGTCTATTCTTAATAAGTCTATCCCTCCTGTTAAAAACCTCATTAAAGATTTCAGAACATGTATGATCTTTAAGGCGAATCTTGAGATAATGTTTATAAACGCTAAGGAACATAAACAGACAGGATAAGGATCTGCTATTTTATCTTGAGGGTAAAATGCCTCTATATCCACTCAGACCTATATGATCTGAAGTATTCAGCTTTTAAAAACAATCCTTTTTTTATAATGATTGTTCTTCAAAATTTTTTTTAAATTTTTTTTTAATTATAGAACAGTTCTATGGTTGTCAATTTCATTAATTATTTTGATAGAATAGTAAAAAACCTGGTCTTAAGTTTTAAGCAAAGGGAATACACCTTCAATCTCCTACTTCTACTCAGTTTTGCACTTGCCCAGGAATCAAGAAAAATTACTGCACCTGATATTTTGATGTAAATAAATTAAACAATAAAAACATTTTTTCAGCAGAGCTTCACCTCATTCACTAAGCTCTGGGAAGAAGTGCACCTCTCTTTGCAAAGTGAACAGTCCATCTGCTTTTAGCAAACCATCCCCCTGGTGTAAACTTTACAGCCGAAGTTCCAGTCAGTCAGGGAGTGCCTTCAGCTTGAATGATCCCCACAACATTAAACTGCGATAATCATTCAATATAGCTTCCTTGTCAGTGCAGATCACAGTCTTCTCTGTGATCTGATAACAATTATGGCAGCAAACTTGCAAAAAAAGGAAACCCCTTCCAGAGTCATCACCCATTGCTCACTGTTCATTATACATTCCTATTAAAACAACATGGAGTGTTAACTGTAGAACAGGAATGTAATGGGTTGCACTTTCATAACTCTCTTCTCCCTGGCAACAGTGATCTCGTATAAGATAAAGGAAAGTCATTTTGACAGGCAAGGTGGAAAACTGGACTATAATTTTCTAAAGTGAGCCGAATCTAAAACTGTGTATAATTATAGCAATTAGTTTGATGCTGTGGTGAGAAGTGTACAGTACCATTCAGTCTGTGGTTTATTTGATTAGTTGATAAAAACTAAAGAAAAAAATGTGCAAAATTATTGGAAGTATATAGTAATCACAGCTATCCCCAAGGATACAGCAATTTAATGTTCACTAGTTATTTAAAAAGCTCAATATTATTCCTGAGTCTGTTAGAATTTGGAATAATTTTAAAATAATATAATAAATTCAGTGTGAGTTTTTAATTGTTATTTTCTTGTTTTAGAGAAGTGTCCAGAACTCCCACATCTAGGTAGGTTTCTATCATGGGATCAGAAGTCACCAAAACATTAATTTTCAACTGCTTATAACTCAGCAGTGTCAGAATGAATGTACAATATGATGGTCTAGTGTTATTTCCCCCATCAAAATCCCTCTTTATCTCTTGACTTCAGGCCCATTATTTTCCATTTAAAAAGGTCACATTATCTCAAGGAACAAAATATATTTTACTGGGCAAAACATGATATTTTAAAATATTTAAAGAGAGTTAAAAGAAACATTTCATACAGATTTTAGGGCCTGTTTTCATTCATACTCTATATATGAATGAAGCGAGCTTAAAGATCTCAGATACATTTAGAAAAGTACTGAATGAATTTGTGAACTGTTTTGATCCAAAAAAAAATTTCTGATGACATCTGTGCTGAATTACCAAGTGTGATCACACTGTTCTATAAATAAGTTTAAGAGAAGATAGGAAATTCTGATGTTCATCACTATAAATAGGTTGAAAAAGCTCATCATATATGTTCATTTGTATAATTTTTAGCCTGTGGAGGTTTATGGTTTAAAATAACACACACACACACACACACACACACACATACATACATACTACATTATTCATTAACAATTGTAAGTATACAAAGGGACACACTCATTTAATAAAACATGATAATAATAAACACACTATACTAAAGGTGGTTGTGGGGGAGGGTGAAGGGGTTAATTAAAACTGTCACTGGCCAGTAATACAGCATGAATGAGCTAAACAACACTGCCACTGACCACTGCTGCATTAGTGGCAAGTAGCAGTGCTTATTAACCCCTTCATGCTGCGGTATGAAGGGGTTAATATACAGTGGCACTGGCTATTAATGCAGCATGAAGGAAAAAAAAACTGCCAATGGCCACTATTACAGTAGTGTCTAGTATTAGTAGCCAATGCCACTTGTTTATTAACTCCATCACACTTCATTTGTGGCCAGTGGCAATGTATATGTATATCAACTCTTTTATGCTGCATTACAAAGGGGTTAGTTAACACTGCCAATGTCCACTAATCCAGCACATACAGAAGGTATTAGCTTCCTGAGCACTGGATGACCTTGTCTGCCACAGCACTGATCTTAGGTGCATAAAGATATAAAGAGGAAGCATTCAAGAAACAAAAGTTTGTGAAAAAGTCTAAATTTTTAATCTTTATACTTGTAGACTAGTGACTGAAGAATAGAAGAATAATTTAAGACATGGCATAGGCACGAGAGCCTATGCTTTCAACCTATATATTTCTCTTATGACAAGTTTTCTGGAAAAAACAAAAAACAAAGTAAGCACCAGGAAGAGTCAAGCACCCCATATTTATTGAGCTTGATTTACTAAAAGAGAACTTATAATGGTTTCTGATTTTTTCAAAAAAGTTTTTTGAAAGAGTTTTTTTTTTATCATATGAGTACAGTACCTTTGCTTTACAAAGACCATTTAAAACATGACAAGTCATTCTCAAAGTATCTCTCTTTAAAACATAGCTGTCTCTCATTTAAACTATATAGCTAACAATAATTTAATGTCTGTAGTTATCTCATAATTGAGGTCCTCAAGCCCCCTTATTAGCATTGTTTCCCTTCTCTGGACTCATTCCAGTTGAAGCACATCCTTCCTGAGGACTGGCGACCAAAACTGGATGGCATACCCAAGATGTTCCCAGATCAAAGTTAAAGAGGTAGAATTGTAGTTTTATCTCTTGAGTAAATACGCTTTGTAAAGAGGTTGTAAACCTCAGAAAAAAAAAACGAGAAAAAAATGTAAAAATGTGCTGGCTTATGGGCACATTTAAATGTGACTTTTATAGTCTTTTAAAACTTTTTAAGAATAAAACAGTATAGACATACTGCGCAATGATTACTGTTTATTTCCTATGAGGACGGATATCTATTGTACCAATACCATTGGGAAAAGTACCCTGAGTGGAGTGGTTATACCATTAATGAACCAAAGGCGTGTTTATACCTTCTTCTGGTGAGTGGCCAATCCATATGGTGGTGGTGTTGTCACAATATTGGTGGAATCAGCTACACGCAACCACGGACGAGGGATAAAACGCACAGAAATAGCTCATTCACATTGAAGAGTTGCACTGGGACTTGCTAGATATTTTATTCACTAGTATCAATTAGCTGGTACATTTAATCCAGCAGAAACACTGAACACTCATTTTATTTTATTATTTTCTATATTGATTGGGAAAAGGGGTTTTTGTGGTGTTGTTTTGGCGTATCATTTAATGATCGATGTTTAGATATTGTATGCGATAAGGCACTGGTAATCTGCATAATAGAATATAGTGGTATACATACAATTTGATTTTTTTTCACTGTTTTATATATATATATATATATATATATATATATATATATATATATATATAATTTTATTCACTGTGTAACAGGAGTGGTGTAACTTAATAATATTATACAGGGGTTAGCGCAGTCAACCTTCTTTGTTCCATATTTTTCACTCCACCCATAGGTGGAATGCATTTTTGACTGCAGCAGACAAAAATTTTTTCACATTAGACAAATTCTATATATATTTTGTTGTATTTTTTGCGCCGGTGGCTCACATATTTTATTTGTGTTTCAGGACAGCAGCAACGCACTGTCCATCAGATTGTTCCAGCCTTAAATACGAGTGGCGTGTGATGTCAGTACGTCACGCCTACCACTCGTGTGGGCACGTCATGTCTGGGCAGAATCTGACACACATGCGTCGAGCTGGCTGGGCAGTCCTTCATGCTGTCCACGTCCGCTAGTACCTATATCGGCGCCTGGCAACATCGCAGGTGCACCGCATTGCATAGAGACACCTCGGGCTTCAGCTGCAGGGCGCCCCTGGCATTATTATTATTATTTTTTTTTTTTACTCTGTATTCCAAAGCCTGGGCTTTTTTATTTTGAACATGTGACCAGCAGCAGAGGACTGGAAGCTTACCCATCTTATGTTCCCCTGCAGACAGGCTAGGAGAGAGCAGGGTCATATGACAGCTGTATATCAATTAGGAAAAAGGTGCTTAGATGTTTTTTATAATTAAATAATTACAGTGCCATCATCCATGAATAGAAAGAGAAGGGACAATGTAAATGAAACAGTGTGTGTTTAGTATCACTTTAAGCTCTGCCCACCCAGATACTAAACTCCCCACTGCTGTGCAGCTGTATGGACACTCCAGCCTCAGTGCCCCTCCGCATCAATGTTGCCAACCATCAGTATGGCTGTGACACTCATGAACACAGTGTTTTTGGGCGGCTCCAGCGGTTGGGTGGATCTTACGGAGGCGGTGCCTGAGCATGTCGTATAATGTCATAGTGCAAGGGAGCTGAGCGGAGCAGCTGGGGCCCTGTGTGTGGGTATGTGGGACGGGAGCAAGGCAAGTTGGGAACGGACTGTCAGTGCTGTTTGGACTGGAGTGGACTAAAGGGACCACCTGGTGTGGAGAGAGACTATCACTGTGACTCAGGAGGGGACGTGTCTTCTCAGTGAGGTATCATCATCTGTGCTGCTGCACACTGCTGTCAGCATCACTGTGAGAGTCAGTTTCACGTGTGTGTGTGCCTGACCATTCTAATTTCTTGCCCTTCTGAGTCCTGTCACTGAGCTACTTACTATATCAAAAATAAAATAAGAAATATTGTTTTTTTGCCTTAATATCTACCTTAAATCACATTACAAATTGCATATGGTACTTGTTTGTAGCCTAAATACTGAAATGTGCACTTAAATATGTCATTTTGTAACTTAAATACAGTATGTAATTTTTGTAACTTTTGCAAATGCCAGTAAAAACTTGGCTGTGCCAGTTTTGGGTGTTGTGTCAGTAAATTTCAATCTGGTAGGTTGGCAACACTGATGCCTGCCCCAGATACATGTGCTTGTTTACAACAGGTACATGAATCTCTCTCCTGCACTGCCATTTGTCATGTGGAGGCGCGTCAGATTCTTAAGTGTCATAAGCACTTTATACATTCCCCTGGCTGTTCTAAAATATCTAACGTATTGCATGTTCACAACGACAGACAGTACTTCTGTCACATTGGCTAAAAAAAAGTTAAAGAAGAAAAATTCTTAATTCTACAAAAAGCAGCACCATGCCATTCTCTGCGGCATTCTCCTGTAAGCCCGCAGTCGGAACTGGGGCCTTGACGTCCTGATCTCACAGGAAGTCAGTTGAATGATGCTGGGTGTCATAAACCAAGAAGAGGAGCAGTGCTGGATTGGTGAGTGGGTGAGTCTCCTCAGGATAGCATCAGAACACATGAGTATAGAAGCTGCAGCTGCTGTTTTGCTTTTACAAGCTGCCAAGGGATCAAATTTTGAATTGTTTTGCCCGAGCCGGAACTAAGCTTTAATTACACAGCTAAATCCAAGTACACTTTATGCTTATTTTACTTTTTTTAAAATCTTGTGCCATATTAAATGCAATAACTTCAACATGGCCATGAAAACAAAAATCGTAATGATGACAAAATGTCACTATTTACATTTCTGTTGCTAAGATTAATGTCACTACTGCATTTTATTACAATTTTTATAATTGACAGTTCTGAATATATTAAGAACCAGAAATGGTCCACTGTAGACGTGCACAAAAGCTACGAATGACTAAGACTCACACTTTACAAAGGAGTGTAATCTGGGTGCTGATAATTCTGTGCTTCCTGTAGCTTCCATTTAGAAATGTCATTTTTAATGATCTAGTCTACGTTTGTCATGACATTTGATATACAATTTCTATCTTTCTAGTCCGCTACATTCCCCCGATTTTCAACCTCATTTTGTGTTTAAATGTGTTAAATTGTCTTTTAATGTCAAGGTTAAATGCATCTACTAGCTTATGCTGTAGCTAAGCTGTTACCATTTAAGTAAATGTTATTGTTATAGGAACAATACATAAAATTATCCAGTTAGGCTGAAGCCCATTTCAGTCTGTACAGTCTGAAAATTTTAAGTGTTTTGAAGACAGCTGATGGATTTCCTCTTTTTATTTTACTTGCTATTACACGCCATGTATAGTGTTTTATGTTTTTGTATTGTCTTTATTATGTTTTTAGACTAAAGAATGTAAATGCATTCATTGTCAATGTATTATTACTTGATTTGCTATTATGCTGTGAGTAGCCTGTCTCATTTAAACTTCTGCTATGTAGGTCTATTCTCACGTCCTCCCTTTCCTTCTTTTGCTAGCTAATATTTACTCATACTTCAAAATATATGTGAATCCTAACAATAAATTACTTTTATCTGCTACAGTTTGGCCTGATGACCCTGAATTCACACTAGAGCAGGGAATATTCCTGGTGATTTTTTCAAGTGTTTTACAGATGTTTTTAAAGGCATATTACATGTGCTTAGGGCCTCATTCACATCTAATAGGCACTACACTACTAACTTTCAAAGCAGCTTGCCATAGATATAAGGTCTCATCCTCCCCATGCCCTTTCACCCCCATTCGTCATAACCCAGATTTTCTGTAAGGTATGTCAAACTTCTTTCTTTCAGACAGTTGGCCTCACCCCACTGACCGGGCAGAACACTTCTTTGAAAGAGGTATCTTATCCCTACCCGCACTATCATCCCAGTCTACAAATCTAGTCTATGCTCAGCTTTACCAGGCTAGTCTACATGCGATCTGCAGATTTTTTTTATTTAGGAACTTTTTATATATGTCTGATTGGATTTGTGCTACGATATTTTTTCAATAAACCGACATGGTTTTGCGTTATGTTGGCGTCCTTCTCCTCTCTTTTTTACACCTCATTGTGGGTACTACATAGAGAGAACAACCAGTGGAATTGGTATCCCCATCATCCTGTTTATACCCTGAGGACGGATCCTAGGTATGGTATGAACCCATGCCCCAGCAAGCTCCTTGCAAAGAGAGCAGCCAGTGGAATTGGTAACCAGGCCATCCTGTCCACATCCAGAGGACAGATCCTATGTTTGGTATAAATCCACACTTTACCAGACTCCTATAACATGGAGTCTAGTTATCTGGAATGGGCACAGCCTTTTTTCTTTTCACGGTGGAAGGTGGACTCTGGGTGTTTAATCATATAATACTGTTGAGACGCGAACACCAAGGATATTTTCACTCATTTTGGATTCCTAAGTGGACTCATCATTGCGATTTTGGATTCCTTTGTGGACTGATTAATATATATATATATATATATATATATATATATATATATATATATATATACACTCACCATAGTTTATATTGTTTTTACATGAGTGTTCTGTTGTGTGATTGCCAGCTGCTATCTTTTTGTTTCAATATTTTTTTATTGTTTTGTAAGAAGTAAACAATAAGAAGTACATGGTATTATAGAAACGTAGTAAATAGTTCCAACTGTTATGTTGGCGAACTTATATAGGTACAACCACAAACATAGGTTGATATTTAATATAATTCAACTTTAAACATTAGTGTATATTGAGCTGTAGTGGTGATCATATCAGTTAGGTTCTACTGATCCATCCCATATATTTCCTTGAAGTACATATACTCTTTTTTCTGAACATAAACAATAAAAGGAACTAAAAGAAAAGGAATATAAATGCGCAGCAAACCAAAGACAGGAATAAGAACAATATGTCCAGTAGTCAATCTATCCATTAAAAGAACATCATTGTTATTGATGTTATTATTAGTATTACCTCATCACTGTTTATTGTCAAACAATCAAGGCTTTACTCCATCTTGGTCATGGTTGCATGTATACCAGTTCTGCCAGTAGCTCCATATCTTATAAGTTCTCTCATGAGTACCAACACTATATGCGAATTGTTTCTCATAAACACTGTGTGAATTTGTTATTTGTAGAGTTTCTGATATAGTGGGGTTGTTGTTTTTCCAGTGACAAACTATGGTGAGCCTAGCTGCCAAGAGTATGTGGGTCACCATTGTTCTTAGATGTGATGGAATTAGCTCTATGTTAAGTGATAGCATTGCTAGCCCTGGAGAAGGTACCACCTTTATACTAGTTATTTGTGCAATTATGAGGAAGAGATGAGACCAGAACTTTTCGATACGTGGACATGCCCATAGGAAATGTGATAATGTTCCTGCTCCTCCACATCCTCTCCAGCAGTCCAACGATGTCTCAGATGTGAATTTCGCTATGCGGTATGGGGTGAGATACCAGCGCAGCAAAATCTTTTAGTGTAGTTCCCATAGGCCAGCACTTCTAGTAGACGCGTAGGTTATTTTAAGAGCTTTCTGCCACTTGTTCTCTGTGTAATTTTTCCCAAAGTCCCTCAGGCTTGTATATTGGGAGTTTGTTTAAGCGATAGTTTGTCCTGTGAGTGTTTGTATAGTAAGGACCGTGCCTTGAAGTTTGGTATTTTTATTTGTATAGTAAAAGGCTATTTGCCAGGGTAGAAGTGTGGTGAGTTTGTTGTGTTGTTTTAGCAGGTGGGATAATTGGATATATTTGAAAAAGTCAGATGATGGGATAGAGTATTCTATTTGTAAGTCTCTGAATGTCTTCATTGCTGGTCCCACATATAGATCTTCTAGGAGAAGATTTTTGGTGGTACACCAATTGTTCAAGGACATGTCAGGTATCAGGAGGGCTAAGGCTGTGATTGGTCATTTTAGAGGTACTAGGGTACTTGTGCTTCCTACTGTCTTGCGAAGGTATTCCCAAGCTTCTATAGATGCTTGTATGGTAGAAATATTGGGACTCAGACACAATTCTAATCTTTTTGGCTCTATACACCACCACAAAGGATTTAAAATGAAACAAACAAGATGTGCTTTAACTGCAGACTTTCAGCTTTAATTTGAAGGTTTTTGCATCCAAATCAGGTGAACGGTATAGGAATTACAATAGTTTGTATATGTGCCTCCCACTTTTTAAGGGACCAAAAGTAATGGGACAGATTAACAATCATCCATCAAACTTTCACTTTTTAATACTTGTTTGCAAATCCTTTGCAGTCAATTACAGCCTGAAGTCTGGAATGCATAGACATAACCAGACGCTGGGTTTCATCCCTTGTGAAGCTCTGCCAGGCCTCTACTGCAACTGTCTTCAGTTCCTGCTTGTTCTTGGGGCATTTTCCTTTCAGTTTTGTCTTCAGCAAGTGAAATGCATGCTCAATTGGATTCAGGTCAGGTGATTGACTTGGCCATTGCATAACGTTCCACTTCTTTCTCTTAAAAAACTCTTTGGTTGCTTTTGCAGTATGCTTCGGGTCATTGTCCATCTGCACAGTGAAGCGCCGTCCAATGAGTTCTGAAGCATTTTGCTGAATATGAGCAGATAACATTGCCCGAAACACTTCAGAATTCATCCTGCTGCTTTTGTCAGCAGTCACATCATCAATAAATACAAGAGAACCAGTTCCATTGGCAGCCATACATGCCCACGCCATGACACCACCACCATGCTTCACTGATGAGGTGTTATGCTTTGGATCATGAGCAATTCCTTTCCTTCTCCATATTCTTCTCTTCCCATCACTCTGGTACAAGTTGATCTTGGTCTCATCTGTCCATAGGAAGTTGTTCCAGAACTGTGAAGGCTTTTTTAGATGTTGTTTGGCAAACTCTAATCTGGCCTTCCTGTTTTTGAGGCTCACCAATGGTTTACATCTTGTGGTGAACCCTCTGTATTCACTCTGGTGAAGTATTCTCTTGATTGTTGACTTTGACATACATACACCTACCTCCTGGAGAGTGTTCTTGATCTGGCCAACTGTTGTGAAGGGTGTTTTCTTCACCAGGGAAAGGATTCTTCGGTCATCCACCACAGTTGTTTTCCGTGGTCTTCCGGGTCTTTTGGTGTTGCTGAGCTCACCGGTGGGTTCTTTCTTTTTAAGGATGTTCCAAACAGTTGATTGGACCACACCTAATGTTTTTGCTATCTCTCTGAAGGGTTTGTTTTGTTTTTTCGTCATAATGATGGCTTGCTTCACTAATAGTGATAGCTCTTTGGATCTCATATTGAGAGTTGACAGCAACAGATTCCAAATAAAAATAGCACACTTGAAATGAACTCTGGACCTTTTATCTGCTCCTTGTAAATGGGATAATGAGGGAATAACAGCCACCTGTCCATGGAACAGCTGAGCAGCCAATTGTCCCATTACTTTTGGTCCCTTAAAAAGTGGGAGGCACATATAGAAACTGTTGTAATTCCTATTGTAATTCCTACACCGTTCACCTGATTTGGATGTAAATACTCTCAAATTAAAGCTGAAAGTCTGCAGTTAAAGCACATCTTGTTTGTTTCATTTCAAATCCATTGTGGTGGTGTATAAAGCCAAAAAGAATAGATTTGTGTCGATGTCCCAATATTTATGGACCTGACTGTATTCCTTTAAATATCATGCCTGGGGGGTGTCTATAGTGTGCCTGTAAAGTGGCGCATTTTTCCTGTGTTTATAACAGTATCACTGCAAAATTTCTAAAGGAAAAATTGTCATTTAAAACTGATCGCGGCTGTAATGAATTGTCGGGTCCCCCCCCAGTCCATTACCAGGCCCTTTGGGTCTGGTATGAATATTAAAGGGAACCCCGAACCAAAATAAAAAAAAATTGCGTGGGGGTCCCCCTAAAATCCATACCAGGACCTTCGGGTCTAATATGGAAATTAAACCCTGTGCCAAATTTTAAAAAAAAAATGGCGTAGGGGTCCCCCTCAAAATCCATACCAGACCCTTATCTGAGCACGCAACCTGGCAGGCCGCAGGAAAAGAGGGGGGATGAGAGAGCACCCCCCCTCCTGAACCATACTCCATTTTTTTTTATTTGGCCCAGGGTTCCCCTTAATTTCCATATCAGACCCAAAGGGCCTGGTATGGATTTTAGGGGGACCCCGCACAATTTTTTTTTTTGTATTTTGGTTCAGGGTTCCCCTTAATAATTATACCAGACCCAGAGGGCCTGGTGATGGACTGGGGGGATCCCATGCTCTTTTTTTCAATGATTTTCATCTATATTGCCAAGACCCGACAATTCATTACAACTGCGATCAGTTTTAAATGACAATGTTTCCTTTATAAATGTCATTTTGCTGTGGTACTGTTCTAAACACAGGAAAAATGTGCCACTTTACAGGCATACTATAGACACCGCCCAGGCACGATATTTAAAGGAATATTTCATTTTTATTGTTTCACTTTAAGCATTAAAAAAAATCACTGCTCCTGAACAAACGGTCGTTTTAAAAAAAAAAAATTTCCATTGATACATGTCCCCTGGGGCAGGACACGGGTCCCCAAACACTTTTTATGACAATAATTTACATATAACCCTTTAAAATGAGCACTTTTGATTATTCATGTTCATGTCCCATAGACTTTAATGGTGTTCATGTGTTCTGCCGAATCTTTTGACTGTTCAGTATGTTCTGGTGCGAACTGAACCAGGGGGTGTTCAGCCCATCCCTGAACTAGATCTGATATTCTAGGGGTGAGAGTAATTCATAGGTAGCCTATACCTTTTTCTTTCCACATGTAGGGGACATTTGTACTGATATCCTTTCTAATGCCACTGGTTAGACCAAACCCAAATAGGTATGACTTGGACTCAATATGATGTCGTCCGCAAATAAGCTGATGTTATGCATCCTACCTCCCACAGAGAATCCCTTGATTTTTGGATGTTGGCGGATATATTCGGCCATAGATTCCGTGTGTGAATTAAAAATGAGTGGGGATGAGGGGCACCCCTGGCGGGTTCCGTTTGTTATGGTGAATGGGAAAGCATGACCTATATATACCTGAGGTGAAGGGGTTGTATAAAGTGCCATGATGGCTTGAAGAATCTGGCCTTGAAATCCGAATTTATATAGAACCTGTTCTAGGTAATCCCAATGGATTCTATCAAACACCTTCTCTGCATCCAAAGCTAGGAGCAGAGAAGGCGTTCTGTTTTTATTGGCAAAATGTATGATATTGGTAAATCCAGATTGGTCCAAGTGGACAATAGCGGGTAGAATATCCACCAGCCTGCTAGCTATTAATTTGGCGTAAATCTTCAGATCGTTATTGAGTAACGATATAGGGCGGAAATTTTGTGGAACATTAGGGTCCTTCCCCGGCTTCGGCAATGCAACAATCATAGCTCTAAGCATTTCAGATGGAAAAGAAGATGAGGAGACGGCTTGATTGTATACATCTAACAGATTGGGGGTTAGTATGTCTCTAAATGTTTTGAAATATTCCCCTGTGAAGCCATCTGGGCCTGGTGACTTTTATTGTAAATGGAGAAAATTTGGCTGTATGATCTTCCGTTAGATGTGGAAGATTGATTTTACTAAGAAATTCAGCAATCGCGTGGGATGTGGGTTGGATTGTGCTGGGATCGAGTTTTAGGTTGTAGAGTGAGCTGTAATAGGAGCTAAAAGCATCCGCTATAGCTTGGGGATGGTATAGTTTGGATTTATTAACTGGATGAATTATATAGGGTATTTTTGCCTTGTGTCTGTGCCCTCTAAGGCGAGCGGCAAATAGTTTACCTGCTTTATTGCTGTTTACGTAATAGGACATTTTAAGCCTCCTGGAGGTCTTTTCAAAGTCCTCCAGCAATATTATATGAAGCTCATATCTCAATTTAGTTAGTTCGTCTGACATTGCTGGAGTTGTATTAATTTCGTTTTGGGCCTCTAGGGCTTGTATACGAGAAGAAATTGTTTGAATCTGCCATCCCCTCATCTTCTTGGCTCTGGCACCCAATTGTATCAGTAAACCCCTCATATACGCCTTTTGTGCATTCCAGGTTACAGAAGGGTCATCCACAGAATTCACATTATGCTCAAAGAATTCTTTAAGCTTTTTCATTAGATCCGATTTGGAAGGATCATCCTGGAATATCCGCGGGTTTGATCTCCAAATGAATGTGGGATTGGTATTAAATGTATCTTCAATACACAGCAACACCGAGGCATGATCCGACCAAGTATAAAGGAATAAATCCGCGCTTATGGACAGGGTATGGGCTGCTGCCTATCTCTAATTAGTACCCCTAGGGGTCTAACTGCATAATAAGTAAGTAAAATGAGATCATAAACGGCGCTGCCCTCTATACTATTAATGGATACCAGAAAAAATATCACAAGGTACACTCTGAATTCAGATGACTGCGATACTTAAAAACTCCACCAATATCAAAACGTACTACGGTTTAGGCCAAAAATGAAGCATATATTTGGAGATAAGCAAAAGCACCAATGCTAAATGTTGCTAAATATAATGTGTTCCCCCAGCGGGATATAAGTGTCATCCAGAGTGAAATATATAATACCTAAGAAAAAAAATATATAATCCCTAAGTTTAGAAAATTAAAGTAGGATAGTGCAAACCACAAAACAGTGTGAAAAAGGAATCAAATCAAACAATAGAATTTTTTCAAACAATAAAATTTTTTTTACCCCAAAGTGCAACAGTATTGGGACAAGATGGCGCCAGAAAATATTCAAAAGTATTGGGACATTAGTATGTAAAAATAAGTTTTATACGAATAAGTGTGTTAAATGTTATCAGTGTGGTGTCTACGTGTCCCCTTCCATGTTTTTGTGCAGGAAATATTACATATAGTTTGTGTTTGACCCCAATATTCAAAAATATTGGGACAATATAATGTTTAAGAACCGTGAGATGTGAATTATCCTTTTGTGCATCCGACCAAGTGATAGCGTTAATCTTAGACTCTTGAATTTTGGTCAGTAACCATTTGTCTTAAGAAAAGATCTAGTCTTTTGTAGTTTTTATGACTTGTGGAGAAAAAAGGAGTAATCTCTTTCTCATGCATCATATAGATCATGTTGGAGAAGAAGGTGTTGGAGTGCCTGGTGTTGTCTACTAGATGAAGTAGTAGTCTATCTTTGGATTTGGGGGTAGGTTGAAATCTCCACACAACAGTAGGTAACCTTGTTGGATTTGGGAGATCTTTTTCAGAATTCTGTGTAGAAAACGAGTCTGATGATCGTTTGGCGAATAAACATTTACCACTGTGTAAGTTGTGGAATTAATGTCACAAATCAGAATATGGTATCTGCCCATTGGATCAGAGATGTAAGTGAAAGGATACCATGTCTCTTACTGCAGTGAGTACTCCTCTTTTTTTAGTCTCTGCACTGGCAAAGAAAACATGTGGAAACTTGGGGTTTGAGCAGGAGGGTTGAGCATGAATGTTAAAGTGGGTTTCCTGGGCACATAAAATGTCACAATTATTTTGCACTGCCTCTTTCCACAAAGATCTGTGTTTCGCTGAGTGGTTCAGACCTTGACATTCATAGTTAAAAAGGTGATGGTCATCTTGGAAATTGGGCAAAAATGGTATTATGTAGCAGGTGTTGGTAACACTTACATGGGTTGGTTACCTTGGTGAGCCAGGTTCTGAAGCGCTGGTGGTTGAGGTTTCGGTTGTTGCCATTACGGTTGTGTCTTGGCGTAGTCATTCCTGAGGTGGGATGGATAGACCTGCGACTGCGGACATGAACAGTGGTTAGCTGCAACATCAAAAACAAAAGGGAAGCTAGAAACGGTTGTAACAAACATAGGTCAGTGCGACCTGGTGTGGCATCGGGCCACTCATGTATGCATAGGGGGTATAAACAGAAAACAGTTCTGCTTAACGGCTTTCTCCTAATCAGGGAGCAGCAGATATTTTCCATTGCTGGCTGCATTCGTTTTAACCATGTCTGCAAGCATTTTTGGAAGTGACCAGGTTCCAGTCCTGCACAATGTGGTTAGGGCTCTGTTTCTTGGAGGACTGTGGGGAACCCTGTGGCACAATGTGCCACATTTTGAGCAGGTGTATTCCTTTGGTAAGAGTGTCCACAATGTGGTCTTTACCTTCCTTGGTGATGATCAATTTAGTCGGGAACCCCTACTTGTAGGTGATCTTATGGTTCCTCAGTGCTTTCGAGATGGTATTCAGGTTTCTGCGTTTCTGTAAAGTGAAAGCAAAGAATTGAAGATCCCTGTATTGCAAAGGTAAAATCTTTAGTTTGCAATGCTGCCATCAGACGTTCTTTTACCTGAAAAAAATGGAGACGCAGAATGACGTCTCTGGATATATTGTCAGGCAGGTGTGCCGATTTTGGTATCCTGTCCACTGTGATATCCAAATCCATCACATTTGGTAGTATTGATTTGAAAAGTTGTGCTGCCTATTCGCTCAATTCAGATTGTTGGACCGATTCTGGGACCCCTCTGATTTTTAAATGATTCCTTCTAGAGAGGTCCTCAATGTCTGCTAACTTTGCTTTATTCGCCTCCATGTCATCCACTGTGTTGTCATGGGCGTCCACTAGATCATTGATGGTGGTCGCAAATTCCTCCATCTTTGTTTCTATGTGATCTACCCTGGATGATGTTGCCAGCAGCTCTACCCCATACTTATGAACACATGATAACATCTCAGCATGTAGTGAACTCTTCAGGGATACTAACATCTCCTTTAGAGTAGTGTCCAGCACTGGCTGGTTGTTTGTGGGAAAGAGATCAATTGAGTCAGGGAGCTCCCTCGTGTCCTCCCCTGAATCTGGGCCCCGGCTTTCCTCCTGGCTCGAATCCATTGCATCCAGCCTCAATCTTGCCTTTTCAGGGCTCCCAGATGAAGGGGTATGAAGGGTAGACCGTGGCTCTGGGATGGTGCATTTCTTTTTACTGTATTACCTTTAGCAGGTCCCTGCTGAGGTGTACTGGATCTGGTAGGCTCTGATGCACCGCCGCCATCTTGCCTGAGTCCCTGTGTAAAGTATGCCGTGAGTTTCTGTGGCTTCCTGCTGTTCTTATGCCGTCTAGGCATGATCGATCGGGTCCTCGATGTTCCGCCTCGGCTCCGGTATGCTCGGAGGTCCGCGCAGAGCAGTGTGCAGGTCGGTGTGAGCCGTTTTTGCCCTGATTGCCATGGAGCTGCTGGATTAAGCATCCGTGACAAGCTCCACTCCCCGCTGCTATCTTTTTGAATATTCAATTGTATTTGATTGTTTAAACTTTTTTCACCTGTGTAGTCACTTATACTTTTTTCTATTTTCCTTTCTTATTGAGCAGGCAGTTCTTGGCTCAAGTTACTAAGATGTAATAATCATTGTATACAATTAGAACCTCTATTTTTGACAAAAAGAGCCAATAAGAGCAAAAAATAGCAGTCACATTGCTGAAAAAGACAAAAAGTTCATTTATTACAGCTTAGTGAATTAACCCTAATGTGTTAAATGTTCCGTGGAAGTTGTGAACCGTAGTTATTATTTCAGCAAAGCTGTGATATTTTGCTGTGCAATTTTTTTTTCAAAAACAAGTAAGCCTAGTCCACTTCCATTACCAGCAGTGTTCTTCCCTTTTTCACTGGGCACGACATTAAATAGTAGATTGCAAACAATCCTGGGCATGAAATGTGCTTGCAAAATGCTATATATAGTGTTGTACATGAACCAGTAGGTATATCCTTGCTGGGTCCCTCTGGGAGAAAAGTACTATATGAAATTAAGCCCTCAATCACCATAATACTCATTGTATTTTGAGCACAATTAGCTTTGATCAATAAGTACAGTAATAAGCTGCCTATGCAGCAAAGTATGAATTATCTCTGCTGTAGATTTAGCAAGCAGTGTGTATTTTCTTTTGCAAGGTTTAGTGACTGAAAATAGGGACAAAATGCTTATTTAAAATACATTTCTTTACATAAGCTCAAGACTAAATTACATACACACTGGGCGAACTACAAACAGTTTTCCCTTTTAGAAATACAATTCTTACCATTCCTGTTTATTAAATAAAATCCCTTTTGGTTCTAAAATTCACATTTTTAGTTTTATTGATTTTAGCCACTTGTGCACAATAAAAGAACAGGTTTACATCGTAACAAATATTTAGTTAACATTATTGGTTCCATTAAATTTAATTGAAGTTTTATTTAATGTATTTTTTTCTTAAAGTACAGTACATGCTGTTCAATGAGTCACCTTAAATATCCACGCCACAGGCTGTGAAATGTTTTATACATCTACTGAGCATTGCTGAAGAGATGTGTATATATTGTATAAAAAAAGAGTTTACAGAGTGCTAGAAGTCTACAAAGACCCTTGTTTTGAAATTATTTTATGGGGCATCCCAGCCAAAACTGGTATATTAGTTATGGGTGGATATTGTTTCCAGTTTGATGAACAGTTTGATTAACATTTATATTTATTTATTTGCCATAAGCATTGTCATCACTCACTTAGATAATACATGTCTGAACACATCTGACCACAATTCTATTTTCATGGCCAGCTTTTGGTTAAAAAATGATAAGACAAACAGAAAAACAATATTCTCCTTCTTCTGGAACGGCACAGCAACGTCAACGTCAAAGTCAATAAATCCATTCTCAGAGCAAGGACACGTACAGATTCCAGCTTCTGATTGAAAACCAGCAAGAACCAATCAGAAGCCAGGCATGGGCCATATCTGCTCAGTGTGGGATGTAGCGATTGACCTTCTGCTGTGCAGTGCCGGGGAAAGGAAGACACAGTTTTTAGTAAGACATATATAAAGGTAAGGAATTAATAGGAAAATAACCTTTTATCAGGAGGGCAGGTGGGTTAGAAATAAACCAAAGGAAGAGTGAATGGAATTTTAAAAAGTGCTGAAACCTCCCCAGAGAAAACACTCAAAAAAACATATTTATAAAAAATATTTCATTCAAATATTTTGGGGTGCAATCCCCTAAAAGCCATTTGTCATGATAGCTCAACAGCCATCAACACCACCTTCCCTCATACAACAATCAATGTGAATTCCAGTATTGATATTATGATATACTGTGTGTGTATATATATGTAAGAAGGCCAGTATGGTGGCCTGAATTTATGGGAGGAGCCCGGGGGGTATTTAAACAGCCCGCTCACCTATGGTCTTTGGCGGTTTCCTGTGCGCGATACGTTACTCCACTAGGCCGTCTCTTCCAATTCATTGGCGTTCGTGAGTTGCGTGTTCGAAACTTTCAGAGGCTTCCGGTTATCGTTCACAGTTTTTCGTACAAACGTGTCTGGCTTGGCTGTCGCAGGTAGGGTTTCGTTTGACCTTCATTTCATGCATTTCTGTTAGATATCTTGTCACCAGACCTCGACATCAAAACTTACGTGTCATTCGTTAGAAACCCTACACATAGCCGTAGCGTTAACCACTCACTCATACCGCATCATAAACAAACATTTCTTTATTTTTCGTACCTCACTCCGATTCGAATCCAGTAGCATCAGTATCGCAACGCTTCGTTCAGGCATGTCTCAATTGTTTTTTCATCTCTGTACCATGCTCCACAGACAGGTTGTTGTCAGTCGCAATTTGCGGCACACCGATTCGTGCCTCTGTCATGGCTAAATCATTTCACTCATTTCACTGTCACCTACCGCGCTCCGATTCGAATCCAGTGGCATCAGCGTCCATTTGTCCCGGTGTGCCCCAGTTGTTTTTTTGGCCTCATTTCATTACATGCTCCAGAGTCTGGTTCATTGTCAGTCGCAGTTTTTTCGGCTCAACGATTCATGCCTCTGTCATGGCAAATCATTTCACTGTCACGTATCACGTCCTGATTCGAACCCAGTCGCATTTTTATGCACCGATTCGTCTTGGCGTGCCCCAGGTGTTTTTTGGCCTCATTTCAGTACATGCTCCAGAGTCCGGTTCGTTGTCAGTAGCAGTTGCGGCATGACCGATTCATGCCTCTGTCATGGCAAAACATTTTTCATTCATTTCACTGTCATGTACCACACTCCGATTCGAATCCTGTCACATCCATGATGCGCTGATTTGTTCCGGTGTGCCCCAGTTGTTTGGCCTCATTTCAGTACATGCTCCAGAGTCCGGTTCATTGTCAGTCGCAGTTGCAGCATGACCGATTCGTGCCTCTGCCATGGCAAATCCTTTCATTAATTTCACTCATTTCACTGTCACCTACTGCGCCCCGATTCGAATCCTGGTGCATCTGTGATGCACTGATTCGTTCCAGTGTGCCCTAGTTGTTTTGGCCTCATTTCAGTACATGCTCCAGAGTCCGGTTCGTTGTCAGTCACAGTCGCGGCACGACCGATTCGTGCCTCTGTCATGGCAAACATTTCATTAATTTCACTGTCACATACCATGCTCTGATTCGAATCTAATGGCATCCGCAATGCATCGATTCGTCCCAGTGTGCCCCAGTTGGCTTGGCCTCGTTTCATTCCGTGCTCCACAGTTCGACTCGTTACTTGTCGCAGTCGCGGCACTACTTCCCCTTAGAGTCGCAAAATCCGATTCATGTTGGTGTCATTTCATACACTTTACAACCGATTCGTATCAGGAATCATTACTTACAATTTACAAAAGATTTTTATTGGTTTCATTTCATACACGCTGCAGCCCGATTCAAATCCAGTCGCGTCGGCAGCACATCGATTCGTATCGGATCCATTTCATACACATCCAATCACAACTTCTTGCAATTGTTGCAAGCACGCATCCGAGCATAACTCCCTGCAATCATTGCAAGCACATATCCAAGCACAAACTTCTTGCAATCGTTGCAAGCACGCATCCAAGCATAACTTCTTGCAATCATTGCAAGCACACATCCAAGCACAAACTTCTTGCAATTGTTGCAAGCACGCATCCTAGCATAGACTTCTTGCAATAGTTGCAAGCACACATCCAAGCATAAACTTCTTGCAATCGTCACAAGCATGCATCCAAACACAACTCCTTGCAATCGTTGCAAGCACGCATCCAAGCATAACTTCTTGCAATCGTTGCAAGCACACATCCAAGCATAACTTCTTGCAATTGTTGCAAGTACGCATACAAACATAACTCCCTGCAATCGTTTCAAGCACACATCCAAGCACAAACTTCTTGCAATCATTGCAAACACACATCCAAGCACAAACTTCTTGCAATTGTTGCAAGCACGCATCCAAACATAACTTCTTGCAATCGCTGCAAGCACGCATCCAATCACAACTTCTTGCAATAGTTGCAAGCACACATCCAAGCATAAACTTCTTGCAATCGTCGCAAGCACACATACAAACATAACTCCTTGCAATCGTTGCATGCACGCATCCAAGCATAACTCCTTGCAATCGTTGTAAACACACATTCAAGCACAACTCTTGCAAGCACATGCAGTAATACGAACTTCTCACAGTCACTACAAACACATCTCCAGTGACATAAACTCCCTTGCAATCGTTGCAAGCACACATTTAAGCACAACTCTTGCAATCGTTGCAAGGCATGCAACTTGACATAACTTCTTGCAATCGTTGCAAGCACATTCCCAGTGGCACACAAACAGTCACACATCATTTTCAGCGGTACTTAATTGACCACTTGTCTCCAGTGGCATTTTCATACGAGCCACTCACCATTTCCTGTCTGTCATTTCTCCCTCAGGACAGTTGAGTTCAGCTTCCGTCCTGCACCAGGTATCGTATTGCCACATGCAGCTGGCTTCTTCTCGTAACACTATCGGGCTATACCTAGCCAGTGTCCAGAATTTCCTATCCTTACAGGATCCCAGAGAGCCGTCAGTGTTTGCGGCCCATACAGTAAGATCTCTTCTACGTGGCATCCAGAAGCATCAGCCCATAGCCAACGGCAAACGCTTGCCCATCACAACTGCCAGGGACATGTCAAAAATCCTCGCACATTTCCCAGTCTAGTCATCCAAGCGGCCAGCTACCTGGCCCTTTACGGTTTTCTACGGCCTAGTGAAATTTATCTTTAGTGGCACTGACAGCCAGGTACTATATAGACACCACCTGACTCACTTTTAAAACCATTATGTCCTTCAGCTTGCGGTCTCCAAAACTCAACAATCCAGACCTGAGGTCTACATTAACCTCTTTCGTACTAACAACTCCATGCAGGCCAGCCTCCCCCTTGACAAGCTGACCCCCATCAGGTCAGTTCTCCAAGACTTCACCCATACACGGGGGTGTACTAAGAAGAAGCTTCAGTCTCTCTTGAGAATGCTCAACTCTGCAATACGGGTCATTCCCCAGGGTCGATCTTTGTGTCAAGCCTCCTGGTCTAACACTCCCAGACACAGGACCCCGATCAGATACTTACTTAGACACCGCGGCAGTAGTGGTTCTATCAATGTTGGAGTGTTCAGTACTACGTGGAGCGGTATATCAATGTTTATACCGCCAATATCACCTCCATCACCCAGGTAGTGACAGATGCCGCAGCCTCCACAGGCTTCACTGCAATTTTTGGCCACCATTGGTTTACAGGACCATGGTTTCCAGAGATACCCCTAAATATACTTAGCCAATGTCCAGCACCTTCTGGCCTTACCAGATCCCCCAAAACCTTCTTTAGTCACATCTCATACGATCCAAGCCATCTTACGTGACATCCAAAATGGCAATCCATGCGCAAGGCCAAACGTCCGCTCATAACAAAGGCCATCTTCCAGGACATGTATACTATTCTTGCTAGGTGGCCATTTGGCCTTCTGCCCAGCCTGGTCATACAAGCAGCCATCTACCTAGCTTACTACGGGTTCTTGCGGCCAGCGAGTTTACTCACAGCAACCCCGCCAGCCAAGTTTTGCCTAGACGTCACCTGGCTCGCTACCAAGATCATTTCATCCTACACCTTGCAGTGTCTGAAACCCAGCAATCAGGCTCCAGGGTAGACATTCACCTCTATAAAACAAACAATGTCTGGTGTCCGGAACCATACTTGACCGCCTACTGTCACTCCTTCCGGAACAGTCAAACTCTAGTCCCCTAATACCTTTTCCGACCAAACCCCTGAGTATGTGCCAGTACGTCAAACATGCGAGGATTCTTCTTCGCAACCTACACCTCAACCACAGTCAGTACTCCGATCACTCTTTCCGTATTGCAGCAGCCTCGACCGCGTCTCGGCATGAGGTCCCAGTTCATGTCATTTAGACACTAGGCAGGTGGAAGTCTGCCTGCTTAGCCCGGTACATCCTCAAACCTCAGGTGGAAATGGCACAAGCATTCACCAAACTTGCTCAATGAATAACACTGAAAACTAATAATACTACACCCCTACCTGAATGTTTTTGCCCACTTATTTTGGCATACCGTCCATCAGACCAGGGCACACTTCAGGTCCATTTCACATTGTAAGGCTTATTGTAAGTCTATCTTGTTCATATCCGTATAGGCCATAGGGCTTCAACCATAAATATATATATATATATTAGGGATGAGCTTCGAGTCGAACACATGTTCGACTTGAACATTGGCTGTTCGCAAGCTCGCCGAACAGCGAACAATTTGGGGTGTTCGCGGCACATTCGAATGCCGCGGAACACCTTTTAAAAGTCTATGGGAGAAATCAAAAGTGCTAATTTTAAAGGCTTATATGCATGGTATTGTCATAAAAAGTGTTTGGGGACCTGGGTCCTGCCCAAGGGGACATGGATCAATGCAAAAAAAAGTTTTAAAAACGGCCGTTTTTTCAGGAGCAGTGATTTTAATAATGCTTAAAGTCAAACAATAAAAGTGTAATATTCCTTTAAATTTCGTAGCTGGGGAGTGTCTATGGTATGCCTGTAAAGGGGCGCATGTTTCCCATGTTTAGAACAGTCTGACAGCAAAATTAAATTTGAAAGGAAAAAAGCCATTTAAAACTACTCGCGGCTATTGCATTGCCGGTCCGACAATACACATAGAAGTTCATTGATAAAAACAGCATTGGAATTCCCCACAGGGGAACCCCGAACCATAATTAAAAAAAAAATGACGTGGGGGTCCCCCTAAATTCCATACCAGGCCATTCAGGTCTGGTATGGATATTAAGGGGAACCCCGGCCAAAATTAAAAAAAAAAAAAATGACGTGGGGGTCCCCCTAAATTCCATACCAGACTCTTCAGGTCTGGTATGGATTTTAAGGGGAACCCCGCGCCAAAAAAAAAAAAAAAAAAGGCCTGGGGTCCCCCCAAAAATCCATACCAGACCCTTACCCGAGCACTCAGAACAGGCCTCGCCATGGTCGACTAAAGAAGTTGAGTGCACATGCTCAGCATCATATCCAGAGGTTGTCTTTGGGAAATAGACATATGAGTGCTGCCAGCATTGCTGCAGAGGTTGAAGGGGTGGGGAGGTCAGCCTGTCAGTGCTTAGACCATACGCCGCACACTGCTTTAAATTGGTCTGCATGGCTGTCTTTCCAGAAGGAAGTCTCTTCTAAAGATGATACACAAGAAAGCCCACAAACAGTTTGCTGAAGACAAGCAGACTAAGGATGGGGATTACTGGAACCATGTCCTGTGGTCTGATGAGACCAAGATAAACGTATTTGGTTCAGATGGTGTCAATCGTGTGTGGTGGCAGCCAGGTGAGGAGTACCTCTATCTAGATAGATAGATAGATAGATAGATAGATAGATAGATAGATAGATAGATAGATAGATAGATAGATAGATAGATAGATAGATGTACTCCTCACCTGGTTGCCACCACACACGATTGGCACCATCTGAACCAAATACGTTTATCTTGGTCTCATCAGACCACAGGACATGGTTCCAGTAATCCACATCCTTAGTCTGCTTGTCTTCAGCAAACTGTTTGTGGGCTTTCTTGTGTATCATCTTTAGAAGAGACTTCCTTCTGGGAAGACAGCCATGCAGACCAATTTAAAGCAGTGTGCGGCGTATGGTATATATATATAGATAGATAGATCTATCTATCTATCTATCTATATATATATATATATATATATATATATATATATATATATATATATATATATATATATATATAGATAGATAGATAGATAGATCTATCTATCTATCTATCTATCTATCTATCTATCTATCTATCTATCTATCTATCTATCTATATAGATAGATATCTATATCTATCTATATCGATAGATATATCTATATATCGATATATATCTATATCGATAGATATATCTATATATATAGATATATCTATATCAATCAGATGAAAATAAGAGGGGGGAAGGTGATGATGGACTGATTATTTGGTCTCTACTGGTTAAAATGGTCATTGGAGCTATTACAGTTATGAACACCTAAAATAGAAAAATATTTCTACATATATGATATTATCATATAATGATGATTATCATGATGAAGATGCTGAATATGATTGAGATGATGATGAATTGGGGACTACTACATGGAAAATGATGCAGGAATTGGTTCAAGATGAGGAAGTGACAACAGAAGATGATGGTGGGGATGAAGATAAGCCACCTCAACATATAGCAAAAAATACACAATTATATAGAGATGTGTGCTTCTAAAGGAGACAATGAATTCTGTCTGACTTGAGGCAGAAAGATGAGCAAAAGGCACCTGTCTCAGTTAATATAGACTAATATTGTATATTATTTAGAAATACTTGCAGGGCAAAGACATGTCCAAGAAAGTATTTGAAACTGATCACTCTATGCAAATGTGTACTGGAGGAAGTATCAGTGGATCACTGCAGTCCCATTGAGAACTTCAGGTCTGTCTGCCACAGTGGAAGATGGGACTTGTAATTCATTTAATGATATCACAAATTCATTTTAATTCATTTAAAGATATCACAAATTTCAAAAGTGACATTTGCTGCCGGGGAGAGGAACCCAGTTTGGAGGTGGGAAGGTCCCATTTTCACCATGTTACATCAAAAATACAGGTGTGACATTTATCATGGAAAAAAAAAACATTAGATTTATCTAGGGGTTTGAAAGTTTTATTGACCTAAAAGTGTCCAAAAAGGGTCATTGACTCACAAAAACGACAAGGATAAGATACATCTATGTACTAAAAACTACCCTATTAAACATGATCTGGGAAGGATGTTTTAGATGCCAAAAGGTGTTCCTGAAAAAATTGACCAAAAAATAGAAAAAAATAATAAAAATGTATGTTTTTAAGGCAGAATGGCTTATGCCGCGTACACACGAGCGGACTTTTCGACGGACTAGGTCCGACAGTCTTTCCGACGGACTTTACAGCGTAGGTCCGCCAGACTTTAAAACGAATGGACTTGGACACACACGATCACACCAAAGTCCGACAGATTTGTACGTGATGACGTACGACCAGACTAAAATAAGGAAGTTGATAGCCAGTAGCCAATAGCTGCCCTAGCGTCGGTTTTAGTCCGTCGGACTAGCATACAGACGAGCAGATTTTTCGACCGGGCTCGAGTCCATCAGAAAGATTTGAAACATGTTTTATTTCTAGGTTCGTCAGACTTTTGGGAAAAAAAAGTCAGCTGAAGCCCACACACGATCGAATTGTCCGACGGAGTCCGGTCCGCTGGACCAAGTCTGCCGGAAAGTCCGCTCGTGTGTACGTGGCATTACCCATTCACAAGCTGATCTGTAAGCGTGACACATCTATATAATGGAACTCCATGTTGCCTATTTTGCCACCTCCGTGAGCAAGAAAAGGCAAGCAACTGTGTTAGGTGACCCAGCAGCAGCAGTACACATCTTGTGAACTAACTAAAATATATTAAAATAGAAAATGATTATATTAGCGACAAAGAAAAAGCAAATCTTGATTTACCTGAATGAATGAATTTTCAGTCATGAGTGTCTCATAAAAAATGTCTCAGTTTAATGCATAATAGAACTGATAGTTCATGCTCTTTGCTATTTTTAAGAATGCCCAGGAAAAAATGTCTGGATATTGTGTGCCCCAGATGGCAATCTGCAACTGAAATCAAAATAGCTTTTCAATTTTGTTCATAAAGAAGGCTGCATTACAAGCTAATTGTAAATCATACCCAACAGAAGACTACTGTTCCAATGCATATTTCTCTAAAGAAATATTTAGCTTTTAGGTCCATGGATCTATTTATTTATTACAAAGACACATTCTAAGGCAAACATTTCTGAGGGGTTATAGTGCTGTTTGTATCCTAGAAAGAATCACTGCTTGATTCATTTGCCGTTTCTCGCACTGCTCCCTAGTCAGGTACTTTATTGAAAGGAATGGAACAAGTTGCAGGCAAGAAATTCATTCCTTAAAATTAACTTGCAGATGTCCTGCCAGGAGACAAGCAATTAAATGAATATGATGCTTTCGTTTGCATATTTCATAAAGTAATTATGGTGTCTTTTTATGATCTAAGTCTAACACATTGGTTAATATAATTGTGCTGTATGCCAACAAGATGTCCACTTTGACATAAACTTTTTTTCTGTACATGAGATCCAGAAGGAGATTATTATTATGGGAACAGGACAGAATGTTAGGCTTCCATGGCTAAGAAAATTCATAATTAATGGAAGAAAAGGAAGTCTGCTGACCAATGAACCATATTAAAATGTATTATGGTCTTTAAGTGATGTGATGTTACAAAAGTTAAGAGAAGTGAAATGAAGCTTATATTAATTTGTTCTCTAAAAATAGAGGGATTTTACAGAGCTGCATTTGGGAAACCTTGTAGCCCTTTATATTGTAGACCAAAAGCTTTGACCAGAAGCAACCAACCAGAAATAAACTTTCACCAGCCTGACAATTTTAAACAGAAGAATTACATGTATGGTTCCAGTGGGATGCTATACACTATGGTTTGTTTTTAAACCGATTCATGACTTTTGGTTAAAGTGGACCTATACTCAAAAATATTTGCTAATATTTGTAAGGAAGGCTAATTGTGGCAAAGAAGTACCCCCCAAAAGTACCCTTTTGCCTAGAATTCCTCCTGAAAATGTGACTGTGCCTAGTTACTGCTGTCCATGTAGTTTTATAGCTGCATACACGCAGTGTGAGATGGTTTAGGCTAGGATGCCAGTAGCCTGCATGTTAAAATGCAACCTTTTAACGTGTGAGCTAATAACATTGTGGCTCAGGCAGAGATACATGCTTTAGTGCATTCTTCCCAACTTTATTTGAAGTGTCACGTAGTGTAGCACTTCACAGCAGTGCGGTGCAGTAACATGTAGTGCAATCCAGTGCATTTTATTGCAGGTCACTGCATTGCACACCAATTGTTTTCTATGTGCCCTAGTAGTGACCTGTGTTTATCCAATGCACAAAAACGCAGGTCACCACTGATAGCTGAACAAGCCCTTAAGGCATAGTCTGGGTGGGACTATGACACAGTAATGTCACTACATGGGAAAAAAACACACACACACATGAAGCATGACTGTAGCATGCACTTTCCTAATGCCTCCACCCTTAGTGCTAGCTAACACATGAGTGTTTTGATAATTTTAACCACTTGACGCCCGCCATATAGCAGAATGATGGCGGCAAAGTGGTTTCAATATCCTGATGGAGACTTTACCACGTGATCAGCTGTGTCCAATCACGGCTGATCACGATGTAAATAGAAAGAGCCGGTGATCGGCTTTTCCTCACTCGCGTCTGACAGACACGATTAGAGGAGAGTCAATCGGCTGCTCTCCTGACAGGGGGGGTCTGTGCTTATTGTTTATCAGCACAGCCCCTCCTCGGATCCCACCCAGGACCACCATCATGCCGCCCAGGTCCACCAGGATGGCCATCCACACTGGACCACCAGGTATGCCCCCCCAGACCCCCAGGGAAATACTAATCTGTGCCCAGGCAGCTGCCAATCAATGCCCAGGCAGCTGACAATCAGTTCCCCCATTCACAATGCCTACCACTGCCAGTGCCACCAGGGATGCCTATCAGTGCCCAGCAGTGCCACCTATCAGTGCCCATCAGTGCCCAGCAGTGCCGCCTATCAGTGCCCAGCAGTGCTGTCTATCAGTGCCACCCATGAGAACCCATCTTTGCAGCCTTTCAGTGCCCATCAGTGTCGCCTACCAGTGCCCATCAGTGCCCACCAGTGCCACCCATGAGTGCCCATCAGTGCCGCCTATCAATGCCCAACAGTGCTGCATATCAGTGCCACCCATCAGTACCGCATATCAGTGCCCATCGTCAGTGCCCGTCAGTGCCTGCTCATTGGTGCCACCTCATCGGTGCCGCCTTATCAGTAACTGTCAATGCCGCCTTATCAGTGCCCATCAGTGAAAGAGAAAACGTACTTATTTACAAAATTTTATAACAGAAACAAAAGCAAAACTTTTATTTTTTTCAAAATTTTCTGGCTTTTTTTATTTGTTTAGCAAAAAATAAAAACTGCAGAAGTGATCAAATACCACCAAAAGGAAGCTCTATTTATGGGAACAAAATGATAAAAATTTAGTTTGGGTACAGTGATGGATGACCGCGCAATTGTCATTCAAACTGCGACAGCGCTGAAAGCTGAAAATTGGTCTGGAAAAGAGTGAACGGAGATCAGGAGAGGACAATGGGGTCTTCCTAAGAAAAGGCACACAAGTGTGGTTTGGCCTTTTAGTTAATTTAAGGGGTCAAAACCATTTGGTGAGTATACCTCCAAGGAGAGCTGGAGTGTACTAAGGTGGAGGTGAACACCAGTTGGTAGGAGTATTTGGAAGTGGGGATAGAAGATTTTTTGGAAAGGGTTGGACACTATATTTTTCCTGAAGATTCATTATTACGTTTAAGGGCTTGTTGCACTGTATGTATGATTGTATACAGAGTTTCACTTTTATGGGTGTATATGAATAAATTGTTACAGAAATTGAATCAATTTAGCACTTTATTATTTTTTCATTTTTTTAGCACGTTATTATTTAAAGCTGTGGACATATCCTCGGATGCACTTTATATTATTTTGCACAAGATTTTTGTTTTTATTGAGATTAGTTTAGGAGGGTTTTGTGCTGTGCACATTTTTTTGCACATACTGCCCACTGCTGTTTTTGATAACTGCTGTTCACAGGGAATTTAAAGTGAGATTTGGTGATGTCACTACTGTGCTGCTGATTATTCTTTATATATTCTGGAGAGGAAGTTGCACCTAAGGTGCTTTGATTAAGGCCAGGATTGGTTGACACATAACGACATCTGTATGCTTTTTATCCTGTACTCACTATGAAGATATATACTGTATATATTTGCATGGTAAAACTTTCAAGAGTGCTGGCCTTTTGTGCTTGAAGCTGTACCTGAGGATCTGAAGTGCAAGAATCTCCCTGCAGCAACTGTATTCATTCTGTGAATATGGGTTTTCTCTACTAATTCTGCTGCTTCTTGATCATTCAAAATCATCAGTTCACTAGGTAGCAGGAGGCCCGATGTGAGGAAGCAAAGCCCTGCTCCTCCACAATGATAGCCTACAGGGGCACAACATGAAACAAGCATAGTAAGTTATTTCTGGGGAAAAGCCCAGTTGAAGGAAGCCTACAGGCAATACTGGCAACTATCAAAACCAGTGAAAATGAAATAAATATATAAATATATAATAAGGAAAATTGTTGCCCATACTTACCGTAAAGGAAAGCATCCTTTTCTGGATGCTCCCCATGTCAGCCTACTATGGGTCAGCTCCGCCCCCTCTGACCCCTCCAGGACCACCTTTTTTCTAGCCCATAAAGGGCGGCTGTCGGACCAGCTCGACGTTCAAACACCCTTCCTTGTGATGGAAGATAGGGTGGGAATCCCCGGCTGACATGGGGAGGATCCAGGAAAGGAAAATTACGGTAAGTATGGGCAACAATTTTACTTATTCCTGGACCTCCCCATGTCAGCCTACTATGGGATGTACCAAGCAACCTAAAACAAGGGAGGGAAAAATAATAGAACAACTCCTGGAGAGTACTGCTGCTAACAAATTTAATGGTCGACAGCCGCAGAAATAACAGAAGTACCAAACATTTCCGCATGAGAGAGGGCTACATTTAGCCTATAATGTTGGATGAAAGTGTTGGGTGCGCTCCAACTTGCTGCTCTGTATACAACCTCGGGTGACACCTTTGCATAGGCTGCCCATGATGCTGCCATACCCCTAGTTGAATGTGCTCTGATCTCCGCAGGAGCGGGAAAACCCAGGGACTCGTAAGCCATCTGGATGGTCTTCACAATCCAGGATGAGACAATCCTAGGTGGAGCCGCCATGCCCTTTTTAGGTCCTATAGGAAAGATGAACAATTGATCTTGCTTACGAAACTCCTCAGTCCGCTCCAAGTAAACTGAAATAGAGGAGACCAAGTCTAGTCTCTTCCAATCATCCTGGACCTGATCTACGGTGAAGCCTGGCAGGACAGTCTCCCAATTCATGTGAAAGGCAGTAGAAACCTTCGGTAGAAAGCTCAGAACTGGTCTGAGAATAATCTTGTCGGGAAAAATCACACAAAAGGGCTCTTTAGGTGAAAAGGCGCATAATTCGGAAACTCTCCTAGCAGAGGCTATGGCCGTCAGGAATACTGTCCTCAATGTTAAGTGAAGTAAAGAACAGGATGATGTTGGGTCAAAAGGAGGAGCCAACAATGCTTTCAAGACCAGAGTTAGGTCCCATTTGGGAAAGTAAGACTTTAGGGGAGGCCTGATTTTAATGGCTGCCTTCAAAAAACGGACCATGACTGGATCCAATGCCCACCTGGAGTTCGTCATTGCTGAAAGGGCAGAAATCTGGACCTTCAGGGAATTATAAGCGAGGCCATCCTCCAGTCCCTGCTGGAGAAACTACAGGATGTTCGAGACTGAAGGCGATTCAGGCTCCCAGCCCTTTTCCGCAGCCAGGCGTCGGAACGCCTTCCATACTCGGAGATAGCTTGCGTTTGTAGATCTTTTACGGGACTGCAACAAGGTGCCCAACACACGCTCTGAGAGGCCGAAATCCTCCTGGGATTTGGATGACATATTCCGTTCTGGAGCAGGAGATCCTGACAAACCGGCAGTGGGATTGGTTGACACATCTTCATTCTCCACACCAGCGGGAACCATGGACTCCAGGGCCAAAATGGTAGAATTGCTATGGTTCTAACCCTCTCCCTGCGAATCTTCAATAAAGTCTTGAGGATTAAAGGAAGCGGAGGGAACACATACACCAGGGGGAAGTCCCATGGTTTGGACAGAGCATCTTGGCCGTAAGCTTGTGGATGGTATGTTCTGGAGAAGAAGCAAGGAAGCTGGGCATTCCTCCCTGATGCCATGAGGTCTATTACAGGCAACCCCCAGACTCTGAAAATCCTTCGCAGGAATTTCGGGTTCAAAGCCCACTCGCCGGGATCCAAAAAGGGATCCAAAAAGCTCTAAATCAAACGGTCTGCTAAGGTATTCTCCAGCCCTGGGAGATAGGCTGCCATCAGGGAAGCAAGATTCTTCTCTGCCCACTGGAATATCTGGCATGCGATCTGAAGTAGGACTCGGCTCCTGGTGCCTCCCTGATGGGACACGTACGCGACAGTGGTCTTGTTGTCGGACAATATTTTGACCACTTGATCTTTCATGAGCGGCCGGAAGGCTAGAAGAGCTCGTCCCACGGCCCCCAATTCCAGAAAATTTGATGTTTGCGGGACATCGGGAGGTCACCGACCCTGAGCCTGCTGACCCAGGCAGTGGGCTCCCCAACCCAGGAGACTGGCATCGGTAGTAAGTACTATCGGCTCTGGAGGCCGAAGGGAAACACCCCGGACAAGGTTGCGTGCGACTGTCCACCAAAGTAGAGACTGACTTATCGACCATGGAATGCAAATTTTCTGTATTAGGGAGTGGTGATCCATTGGAGAAGGAAATTGCACTGAAAAGTCCTTCTTCTCCACCTGGCCCATGGGACTACCGGAATCGTGGCTGACAATACTCTAAGATAGCGCATGCATTCCCTCGCTGCAAGGAATGAACTCGTCATCACTCTCCTGGTTTGGATCTGGATCTGAGGGAGAGAGACTCGACCCCGCTTTGTGTCGAACTTTACCCCCAGATATTCTAAAACCTGGGTTGGCTGCATTTGACTTTTCCGATGGTTGACTAACCAGCCGAATAGAGCCAGCGTCTCGCGAGTGAGGGCCACATGCTGAAGGAGAAGAAGTTCCGAAGAGGCTAGTAGTAACAGCTCGTCCAAATAATGACAAATTTGAACGCCTCTGACTCTGAGGGTCGCGATGACGGCTGAGAGCACTTTTGAAAAGGTTCTGGGTGCTGTGCAAAGGCCAAACGGGAGGCACCGAAACTGTTAGTGAGAACCCTCCACCGCAAACCTGAGGAAACGATGATGAGTTGGATGGATGGGGACATGGAAGCCATATAGTCCCCTTCTTTCACCACGGATATGGTCGTCTCCAATGACTCCATCTTGAAAAGCGGGACCCTCATAAATTAATTAGGGCCCTCAGATCTAACACTGGACGGAAACCTCCCAAAGCTTTCGTCACCAGGAATAATGGGGAATAAACTCCCAGACCCCGTTCCTGCCTTGGCACCGGGACGATGGCTCTTGCTGTGAGCAAGCTGTTTATATACTCTTGCAAATATTGCCTCTTCTCCGAAGAAGTTGGAAACTCTGGTGAAAAATTTAAGGGGGTCTGAATACTTTCTGTCCCCACTGTATATATATATATATATATATATATATATATATATATATATATATATATATATATATATATATATATATATATATATATATATATATATATATATACCAAAGTGCATATACTGTATAGCAACATTCACAGTAGCGCAACAATAACACCTAATTAATTCAGTGTTCAATACAAAAATGTAATGATCGAATATGTATAATATTCCATGTGCAAAGAAATTATAAAAAATATAAAAGACAATAAAATTTAAATGTCATAAAAAGAAAATGAAAAACAAAACAAGAGTCCAATAGCAGTCCTTTTTAAACAATGAAAAAAAGTGTTGATATTCCCAGTGATGTCCTAATTAAGAAAGAACACCTTCCTTAATAAGCCAATCCACTTCTCCACAGTTCCTTGTAGAAAACATGCATATCGATGGGTACACGAAAAAGAAAGGCTCCACTAGTGTAATATTGTAAAGCTCAATCTTTAATCTAAAAACAATACACAATCCACTCACATTTAAAACATCTTGTGTCAAATGTTGTATAGCTCGCGACATAATCGAGTGATCCCCTTCAGTCTCACCACCTCCACGCTGGCTGACGACTATCCAGGGAAATGCCAATCGCTCTCACAATGTTAAAGCGGTGATTCTGGTTGTCATCCAGTCACACCCCAATGTACGTTTTGTTCCTTCACAGGGGGTGGCAACTAGCCTTGTGCCCTTAAAATGCATTGCAAATAGCCTCACACTATAGATTTTTTTAATAAAACAGGTTCCACCCTCCAGAAATTCAATTTTCGCAAAAAATGAAACCCTTGTTAAAAAATTTTCTAACTAAAGTTGGTCTTATCAGATTTGGATGGATTTAAATACCATGCTTAACATGCAGGTTAGAAGTGTTCTATTTCAAAGGACAATCTCAGAGACAATATTTTAGTTTTAAGTTTTTCTCAGTGGGTTCAACCACTCTTTGGCTTCTTTTTTTCTCGAGGGCTCTAATAAAATCCTTTATAGAGGTTCCATTTTTATCTCCCTACTATGCTCATTATAGAGTTCAAAGCAATGTACTAAAACATTATGTGGATTTTATAAAATGAAAAAAAAGGTTATCAACAGAAAAAGAGGATAATGCCCTTTTGATGGGTTCATCATCAGAGTGGAATTCTCAATAATAATGGGTAGCTCCTGTCTCTTTCCAAGATATACAGTATATAAGCAGCTAGTAGGGTATTTTACCTGTGTCCAGTGCTGGAATGTGGATTTGAAGCAGCTTTACCCTGCAAGTTTTAGGACTCATTTTTGAAAACTGGTGCCATAAGCTATAATCCTAGACCTGTAGCCATGTTCTTATTTCATTTTATACTTAGATGAACTGAATGGTATTTGCAGGTTTTAGATTAAAAAGTGTAAACAATCTGTCTTGTAAAACTCAATATACTTTACTCGCCTAGGACACTTTAACTTTCTTATATTCTTTTTGTTAAAACTAAATCAAAAGCTCAGCCCAGAGGAGTAAGTCATGATCTCCATCTCATATCTGTTTATCCAATAGGTTAGCTACTGCTAGAGTTGAAAAAAGGTTGATCCATATTTTCTTTCGAGTCCATGTATTTTTATTGGCCTAAAATAGCTCTGGGCAGTTTGAAGGCAGAACATTGTGGTTTATCAGTTTTTCTAAGTAAATGATCTAATATTAGTTTATATATTGTGATCTTTGTATGTGAATCCCTTCTCACCCAGTAATGTACTTAAGGTTAGAGCTATCAAGTGGAACAAAATAGATTTTCTTGATTTGATGTTTTGTTTTGATAGACATCAGTGTCCTATTTCCAGACAAAGGTGTCCATAGCCTAGGTGCAGACACAGTGTAAATCTGTGACACAGCATAATCCTCAGGGCTATGCACATTCAGTTTACCAAAGGTTTTAATGTTATTCTGATAACAAATTGGATTAACAGAACAAACACAAAGTCTTGTGCAGATAGAAAAAAGTATGTGAAATAAAAATGTGTTGATGAAGCAAATTTTATATATTTTTGGAAAAAAACTGAATAAAATGTTTTATTAACAATCTAATTGACAGTAAATTATTTGCAAATAGATATTTTTTTAAATAATTGTATATGTTTAAAGCATATGTTATATATGTTTAAAGCCTTAATGCAAACCCTTCTTGTGTAAAAACCATATGTCAGTCAGCAGAGCTTTATGAAGCAAATATCACCTTTTCTAGGCATATTTAAGCTGTGGTCATGTGACCACTATGCCTCACTGAATTTCTAGGCTTTAAATGTCAGAGGCAGGGCCACCAATAACCACCGGTCCTCCTATATGGGGTCCAGTCTTCTCAGTTCAACGGGGGGGGGGGGTGTGAAGGCAGCTGACAAGCAGAAGGATACTGTATGGGAGGGGATGATCGGTCTGGAAGTTGGGCATTTACTAAAACTGATCCCTTGTTGATAGATGGCTTATCCCCCTCTCCCTCCTGCTGGCTTTCAGATGCTGCAGTGTGGAACTACAGGGGATCAGTTCCAGTAAATGCTGCATCCACCACAACGATCCCCCCCTCCTGAATGTGATCCCCTTCATTCACCTGCCAGGCCCTTCTGGTCCCCACCCGTGCAGTGCTGCTGACTTCCCCTCCTCTCCTTACCAACGGCTCAGGGAGACAAGTTCAGGTTGTAGAGCTGGGTGGGGCCAGTAAATATGTCACATTTACCTGCCCCTTTCATTTCTGAATGAGCAATTCTATCACTTGAGCACTTCATTTTTTTTTTTTTTTTTTTATCCACGTTGTTATTTAAAATGTGGATTTATATATGGCTGTACTTTATATTATTTTACACAAGATGTTTGTTTTTATTGAGATTAGGTTGGGGGGGGGAGGGTTATGTGCCGTGCACATTTTTTGTACATACTGCCCACTGCTGCTTTTGATAACTGCTGTTCACATGGGATTTGAAGTGAGATTTGGTGATGTCACAATTGTGCTTCCTACTATTCTTTAGAGAATATGCTGGAGAGGAAGCTGCATCTAAGGTGCTTTGATTAAGGCCATGATTGGCTGACACATATCAACATCTGTATGCTTTTTAACCAGCACTCACTATAAAGATTTATATACAGTATGTCTGCATGGTATAACGTTTTAAGAGCACTGGCTTTTTGTACTTGAAGCTGTAACCAAAGACCTGAAGTGCAAGCATCTCCCTGTTCCTACTGTGAATATGTGCTTTCTCTACTAATCCTGCTGCTTATTGATAATTCAAGATAATCAGTTCATATGTGCTAATAATGGTTTTAGTTTATTTTTTGTGAAACTATTGTTTTGATGTTTTTTGGGGGTTGGGGGGCCCTGTCATGTAGGCTGTATGCGGCTCTATGATTTCTAACACTGGTACTGGGTGGGGTAGAGACTACTAGTGGTAATCAGCAGCTTCCATCAATGTTAAAGATCCCAGGATCTTTTACACACCTTGGATAGAGCTGTTACTTTTTGCTATAGGCAAGGATTAATGGATGGGATGATCAATGTCCCTTGACATTCCCTGCCTACAGCAAATGTCACTCAAACTGTGCGGGGCTGGGTGGAGGTATATCAACAGTAGTCTCACTATGACACTATAGCCAAAGCAGGCATGTACAACACCCTGTAAGAAGTAGGTATGCACACTTACCAAGATGACACAAATCTGATTTCATGCATAGTGTGGTTAGAAACAAAGGGAAAAGGGAGATGATTATGAATGGGACTGGCTGGATCACTAGTTATTTACTGTTCTTACATAAATAAAAGGAAGTAATATGTGTATTTTGAGAGACAGAGCAAAGTAGTTACAATAAAACCAAATGTTACCACTTAACAGTTGCATACTGATTGGATGCTGGGAATCACCAATAGTAGGTTTAAGACTCCTGTTCGTCTAAGCACAATCTGATCTTCCAATCCTGTACAAGGCATGAGTTCTCCCAAAATTGTATTGATAATTATGCATACAGCTCCATAAAAACAAGGCAGGTGTGCACATGTATTTCAGCTTAAAGGGACTTAATTATAGCTAACTGACTAATTAACCACCCCCATTAATATACCCTTCCCCATGTCTAGGTAGGTGGGATTACAACAATTAATATAAATTAGCTATTTAAATCACATCCAGGGTAAGGGTCTGGAATGGATTTTAAGGGGAACCCTGCACAAAAGACAAAAAAGCCTAATCAAAGCATGCAGTCTGGCTGGCCAAGAAAGGGAGGTGCAGCAAGCATGTGCCCTCCAAAATGATACAAGACTACATGCCCTCTACATGAGACATTTACTTTGCAATTTTACATTGAACACTGGCATGTTGATCTTCTACATAGTAAATAAAAATGCACACCATAGAAAAAGTTGTTGTTTTTTTTTAATTATAATGTTTCATGATGTCGAAATGAATTGTGAAAATATTGTCAAAAAATAATGTCCTATAATGTAAATGTCTCACAATGATCCTATCCTTCCAATACTCAAATTGTATTGTATTGTATTGGAGCAGGGTGCTTTTGTTTGCCAGTCAGGTTGCATGCTTGGGTGAGGGTCTGGTATAGATTTCTGGGTGGACTCTATCCATTTGTTTTACATGAGGCCCCCACTTAAAATCTATACTAGAACCTTATCCAGGTTAAGGGTCTGGTATGGACTTTAAGGGGACCCCTCCACACCATTTTTATTTTTTTGCTTCTTTAGGGGGAACTTTTTTGTTTTGTTTTTGCATGTTTTACTCTAAAAGTCCACACCAGACTCTTTTCTGGGTTAACCACTTCAGCCCCGGAAGGATGTGCCCCCTTAATGACCAGACCACTGCATCGCTTTAACTGACAACTGTGGGGTCTTGCAACACTGTACCCAAACAAAGATGATTTCCTTTTTTTCCCCACAAATAGAGATTTCTTTTGGTGGTATTTGATCACCTCTGCGGTTTTTATTTTTTGCGCTATAAACAAAAAAAGAGTGACAATTTTGAAAAAAATAAATATTTTTTACTTTTTGCTATAACAAATATCCCCAAAAATGTTTTTAAAAAACAAATGTATTCATCAGTTTAGGCCAATATGTATTCTTCTACATATTTTTGGTAAAAAATCGCAATAAGCGTATATTGATTGGTTTGCGCAAAAGTTATAGCATCTACAAAATAGGTGATAGATTTATGCCATTTTTAATATTTTAAAAAATTTACTAGTAATGGCAACGATCTGGAATTTTTAGCTGGACTGCGACATTGCAGCAGACAGATCGGACATTTTTGACACTTTGTGTAATTGTCACTGGCAGGGAAGGGGTTAACACTGGGGGGGTGATCAAGGGGTTAAATGTGTTCAATTGTGTGTGTTTCTAACTGTGGGGGCAGTGTACTAACTGGAGGAGGAGACATATTTACTAATTACTAGGAACAGCAGATCTGTCTCTCCTCTCCTGTCAGAATGGGGATTTTTGTGTTTGCATACACAAATCCCTATTCTGGCTCTCATACCCGTGATCGCGGTTGGCCGGCGGACATTGTGGCCGCCTGCCATGCGCATTGGGTCCCCCTGCCATGCAGCAGGCACGCACGCGCCTGCTATGGCTCTTAATAGAGCAGCTGTATGGGTATAGCGATTCACGCAGGGGAACCAACCTGCCGCCGTAAATGTACGTGAGCCGGTCGGGAAGTGGTTAAGGTTCTGGTATGGTTTATAAGTTGGACACCTCATGCCTAATTATTTTTTACAATTCTGCTCTCAATAGGCTTTTGCCATCAATGAGAGCTCACCTGCTGGCTGATGAATGTCAACAAGCTGCCAGGTATTGCTCGCTGGCTGAGGTCAATTAACAAATATGACGTCATCTTGGATACTTGCTGGATTGTTTACTATGAAGTCCTTCATTTAGTGGTGATATTATCCACAAATTTATTGGGAGTCCCCCTAAAATTTATACTAGACCCTAAACTTTGATAAGGGTCTTGTATGGATTTTGAGGGTGGACCTAATGCAAAAAAACAAATAAAAAAAATATTTACATAGAAATATTAGTTCTATCCTGGCATCCAAATAAATTTCCAAAGCATCAATCCAAATAGAAAATATGAATCTTTATTACAGCAGAGTAAAAGTAAATATGTATATACTTTTAAAAACTTATGGGCCTATGGAAAAAAAACTTATAGGCCTAGTTATTGCAGCATATACATAAAAATTAATATTGTCTTCAAACCTCCAGATATAGTGCTTAATATGGATGGGCGAATGGTTCGGTCCGAGTATAAGTTTGGGCCGAATTTTCTTTGTTCGGTTGTTCGACGAACAGCCGAACAAATGGGTCATTCAACCATTTGTTTGGGCCCCGAACTGACCACAATGCACTGCAACGCTGAACAGTGCATTGCAAGCCATGATTGGATGAAGCAGTGAAAGCTTCAGCCAATCAGGGCACAGAGCACTGTCAGAGTCATGATTGAACACTGTCATCATGACTTTATCCAATCATGGCTCATTCCCGCCCCACAGTATAAATGTATTCTTTCAATGGCAGCCATTTTCAGTGTCATTTTGGCGTGGAGAGGGATAGAACAGGGCTCTGTTCAGTTAGTTAGTGTGCTATACTGTGCTATTTTGCTTCAATTGTCAGTGTAGAATATTGGTTTAGTGTCAGTCTAGGGATAGTGTGAGTGTAGTGAGGAGGACCATCATTCATTATTGCATAGTGTGCAGCTAGAGTAGGGACAGCTCAGATAGTTTCACTGTAGTGTAGTGAGACCTTAGGGACAGTTCAGATAGCGTCAGTGTAGTGACTGTTGAACACCATCTATTTGATTGCGTCACTGCCAGTTTGACGCCATTTACTTCTATGTGCCTTACTGCCAGTTTAACGCCATATTGTTTTGCGTGCGTTACTGCCGGTTTAACGCCATATCGTTTTGCCTGTGTTACTGCCAATTTGACACCATATAGTTTTGCATGCGTTACTGCCAGTTTAACGCCATATAGTTTTGCATGCGTTACTGCCAGTTTAACACCATATAGTTCTGTGTGCGTTACTGCCAGTTTAACGTCATATAGTTCTGTGTGCGTTACTGCCAGTTTAACGCCATATAGTTCTGTGCGTCACTGTACATTTTGAGCATTATATTGCAGTATATTATAGTGTATTCATAGAGTGTGTCTGTGTAGTTCGAGTACTCAAATTAAAGTGCACCAAACACCTCTTTACATTGATTAGAGTGCATCTACGCACAGATTTCAACTTCTTCGTTGCACTTGGTTATAAGCACCGCCCCTCCCTCCCAATAATGTCTGAGAGGACAACAAGGAGAGGCAGATGTTCCCTTGGCACTGTAAGGGGGCCAGCAACAAATGTGTCCACAGGCAAAGGTGGACGTGGTGGTCAGTCCTCAGGCAGGGCATCATTTCCTCTGTTTACTGAGTTTGCCCGTGCTATCCAGCATCAGCATGCAGAGGAGGTGGTGGGCTGGCTTACTAAACCTTCCTCATCCTCTTCATCCTCCTCATCCTCTGCTATGCAAGTAGAGAGAAGTGTGCCGTCCTCTGCAGTTGCCAGACTGGATAATCCTGCCTCCTTGTCCACATCTATTCCTGCCATAGCCCCAACATCAGCCATTGAGGAGTCAGCTGAGTTATTTGACCACAGCATCAGCCACTTGCTTCTTGAATCCAGCTATTACTGGATTCAGATGTTGGTTCTGAGGTTGAGGATGACAGGAACACGAGCCTAGAGAGAGGGAGGAACACTGTTAGACAAATTGGCATTCATTTTACCCAAGCCGCAGCATATTGCCAAATTGTCTCCAGTGGTAATGATAAAGATGGAGAAGATGGAGATGATGATGAGGTCACTTATGCGACTTGGTTGCCAGATAGAGCAGAGGAGGAAAATGAAGGTGAGGTGGCACAGCCCCAAGGAGGCTGACATCAAGAAAGAGTAGAGAGCAGCCACCCTATCCCATCACATTCTGCAGCTGTTATCTCCCGGCACACTCCCCAAAGCTCAGATGCCTGGGCCTTTTTCAGCACATCTGCAGCAGATTGCACTGTTGCTATCTGCAAACTGTGTCTCAGGCACATCAAACGTGGCAAAAACACCAACCATTTGGGTACCACGTGCCTAACAAGGCATTTAACGTCCCACCACTCAGCCCGTTGGCAAAAGCACCTAAAAGCCACACAAAAGGGGCACAAATCTGTCCCTCCTCCTCCTCCTCCTCCTCCTCCTTACCCACTTCAGTCTGTCCCTGCGCTACCGAGTCATTACCTTTCAGCAGCCTCCACTGACAGGGATGATGGTATAGCACAGGGTGTCCCAAGTCCTAGCAGCACATCTGCCAGCAGCACACCACCAGCTGTAGACTGTAGCCAGCAAATTTCTCTGCCTCATCTGCTGCAGCGGAAAAAAAATACAGTCCCTGCCACCCACATGCCCAGCGTCTGAATGCAAGCTTGTCAAAGCTGTTGGCTCTCCAACTTCTGCCTTTCAGCCTGGTGGATTCTGCCCCCTTCTGTGAATTTGCACAATGTGCTGTACCACAATGGCAGGTTCCCAGTCGCTACTACTTCTCACATAAAGGCAGTTCCATCTCTCTACCATCACCTGGAAGGGAATGTTCTGGCATCGTTGGGCAAGGCAGTCAGCCGTAAAATCCACCTTACTGCTGACACGTGGTCCAGCAAGCATGGGCAGGGACGATATATTTCGTTCACAGCACACTGGGTAATGATGCTTGCAACTCAAAAGGATGCAGGACAGGGCTTGGTGCTGCAGCTTGTTGTGTCCCCATATCTCCATACAGCTGGTGGTGATGATGCCAGACCTGTGAGCTCTACCCTCTCCTCCTCTGCCACCTCCATGCCCTCTTCCGCAGAATTGTCCTATGAACATCTGGTACCCCCTAAGCGTTCAAAGGGCTATTCCCAGAGCCAGGCTAAAAGGTGCCATGCAGTGCTTCAGCTTGTGTGTTTAGGGGACAGGAACCACACCGGCTCTGCAGCTCTGCAGGGACAGGCCCAGAGGTGGTTCATACCATGCCAGCTGGAGCAAGGAATGGTGGTGTCCGATAATGGCTCAAACCTCCTGTCCACCCTTAGACAGGGAAAATTGACATATGTGCCATGTCTGGCACATGTTCTCAATTTGGTGGTGCAGCGTTTCCTAAGTACGTACCCAGGGATGCAAGATGTACTAAAACAGGCCAGAAGAGTCTGTAGCCATTTCAGGTGGTCATACACAGCCAGTGCTCGGTTGGCTGAAATTCAGCGGGAATTCCACCTGCCTGTAAACTGCCTGATTTGTGACGTGCCCACCAGGTGGAACTCAAGTTTGGGAATGCTGCAGTGGCTATACATGCAGCAGAGGGCTGTCAATGAGTATCTGTGCCAGTACGGCACATCATTAAGGATGCATGCACCGTATTGTCACCATTTAAGGAGGCCACAAGGATGGTGAGCCGTGACAGTGCATGCATCCGTGACACAATCCCTGTTGTGTTCCTGCCGGAGCAGACTCTGCGTGGCATTATGGACAGGGCACTGGAGGCAGAGCAGCAGGAGGGAGAGGAGGACTTTCTTTCCTCTCAAGGCCCACTTTATCCAGACACCATCATTCCTATGTCACAGAACACACAGGAGGAGAGAGGGGAGGAGGATGAGGAGGAGGATTCTGGCACTTTCATAGGCTTCGAAGAAAAGGAAGACATGCGTCAATCTGTAAGCGATGGCTTTCCAATCCCAGGATCCTTGGGAGTAGTATGTGGCTGGGAGGAGGAAGTTCCAGATGCTGTCATCCTGAGTGATCCTGAGTCTGCTTCTCAAGCCTCGGCAAATTTGAGGAGCATGGGCAGCCTCATGCTTCAAAGCCGCAAAAGGACCCAAGAATACGTGGCATAAAGGAGAAGGATGATTACTGGTTGGTAACGATCCTTGACCACCGTTATAAGGCGAAGGTCTCAGAATTCATTCCATCCCCACAGAGAGTGCAGAAGATAAAATCTCTTGAGGACATGTTAAATAGGATTTTTTTGACCCCAGTAGGTTACAGTGTGGTGGAAAACGTCATTTTGAGTCTTCTGTTGGTCAAGAGAGGAGTGTTGGAGAAGGCCTCCACCTAAGTGAGGCATTTCAGAATTTTTTTAGTCCTCGCTGCCCAGGGCTGTCAGCTTCCACATCCCATCGGCAGCATCTGCATTACATGGTGGAGGATTACCTTGGGGCCAAAACAGAGATGGAGAGCTTTCCAGCTGACGATCCACTGACTTACAGGGTCATGAAAATAGACCACTGGCCAGAACTTGCCCAGTATGCTATTGAGTTGTTGGGCTGCCCTGCATACAGCATGCGTTCAGAACGGGCATTCAGTGCTGCAGGAGGTTTCGTTACTGATCATAAAATGCGTCTGTCCACAGACTCCGGGGACCAGTTGACTTTTACAAAAATGAATCAGTCTTGGATTACCAGCTATGAAGCCTATGATGCCGATATCACTGATTAAGTCTTTTTGGGATGTGGAATCTCTGCAGGACTTCGAGGCTGCCTAGCTTTAAGGGTGTTCAATCATTTCATCTGGAAGAATGTTTGTGGTATAGGTTTCATGGGCAGAATTAACACCCAAAGATTTTTCAGCACCTGTTTGACAGGTGCATATCATTGCAATTTTTTACAGCAAGGCCAGTTCTTGCTTTCATCAAGAGTACCTCTATAGGGTTATGGTGGGAAGGCGCCCCCGACACCCAAAGCGTACATTTTCTGCACCTGTTAGATAGGTGTATATCATTGCAATTTTTTACAGCAAGGCCAATTATTGCTTTCATCAACAGTACCTCTATAGGGTTACAGTGGGAGGGCACCACCGACACCCAAAGACCAATTTTTCAGCACCTGTTTGACAGGTGCATATCATTGCAATTTTTTACAGCAAGGCCAATTCTTGCTTTCGTCAAGAGTACCTCTATAGGGTTACAGTGGGAAGGCACCCCCCACACCCAAAGAGTAATTTTTCTGCACCTGTTTGACAGGTGCATATCATTGCAATTTTTTTACAGCAAGGCCAATTCTTGCTTTCATCAAGATTACCTCTATAGGGTTATGGTGGGAAGGCGCCACCGACACCCAAAGACCAATTTTTACGCACCCATTACTTCTATCTAAAGTCAAAATGACACCAGAATGTATCCAAAAAATCTCTAATCTTGTTCCCAGTGCACTACTTTGTGGCCTCATCATACACACTGGCTCCCCAGCTGTTGCTGAGCAAAATAAAGGCAGCTTGCAGGGAAAATGTAATTTTTTTGGCTTTATAAATGCAATTATTGCTGCAGCAGATTCTAGACATGGTACAGATCTGCCACTTTACAGGTAGACTAGGGGACCCCCCAGGCACTATATTGGAAGGAATTTTTCATTTTTATGCTTTCACTTTTAAAATAAAAAAAACACTGCTTATTTAAAAATGACATTTTTCACAAACTTTTTGTTTATTGATACATGTTCCCCAGGGCAGGACCCAGACCCATATAACCATTGTATGCTCAATTACTTGCATATATCCCGTTCAGGTCCCATTGACTTTAATGGTATTCGTTATTCGGGTACGAACTTTCGCAGTGTTTGAAAGTTCTGGTGCAAACCGAACAGGGGTCCGTTCGGCCCATCCCTAGTGCTTAACCATATAGGTTTAATGAAGTATATATTGCAGTAGGACTATATTGTTTTCTATGTGTTTCATGAAATTCATTCACTTCCTCAGGAGAATATGGATGAAGATAATCTATAATGTATAATGAAATGTTAGTATCATACTTATATTTTTAATTAAATTATAAATATCAAGCTTCATTATGTACTTACATTCATGTTGCAGAGAAGCTAGGCTTATAAAAAGAGCCTCCAAGCTTGCAGCAAAGTGACATAGATACATAGTTAGTCAGGTTGAAAAAAGACACAAGTCAATCTAGTTCAACCAATAATAAAAAAAAAATCCTACAATCCTATATACACAAACCTATAATCACAGTTGATCCAGAGGAAGGCGAAAAACCCCAGCAAAGCATGATCCAATTTGCTACAGCAGGGAAAAAAATTCCTTCCTGATTCCCCGAGAGGCAATCGGATTTTCCCTGGATCAACTTTACCTATAAATGTTAGTACCCAGTTATATTATGTACATTTAGGAAAGAATCCAGGCCTTTTTTAAAGCAATCTACTGAGCTGGCTCAAACCATCTCTGGAGGTAGTCTGTTCCACATTTTCACAGCTCTTACTGTGAAGAAACCTTTCTGTACTTGAAGATGAAATCTCTTTTCCTTTAAACACCAAGTTCACTATATGGACCCCTTATTCATGTGTACATATTGATCATATCCCCCCTAATCTCCTCTGCTCAAGAGAGAATAAATTCAGTCCCTCTAACCTTTCCTCATAGTTGAGCTCCTTAATGCCTCTTATCAGTTTGGTTGCCCTTTTCTGCACTTTCTCAAGTTCCCCAAAAGCCTTTTTGAGAACTGATGCCCAAAACTTAAGTGCATATTCCAGATGAGGTCTTACTAATGATTTTTACAGGGGAAAAATTATATCTCTCTCTCTGAAGTCCATACCTCTCTTAATACAAGACAATTCCAACTTGGCATTGCATGCTAATATTAAGCTTATGATCTACCAAAACCCCCAGATCCTTCTCCACTGTGGATTCCCCCAGTTATGCTCCCCCAGTTGACATGTAGCATCAAAGTATACAATTTCAGACGATCAAGGCTTCCTCCGCTTTAAATAGAGTAGAGCTCCCATGATATCACTAAGGCAAGCCATGGGTGGAACGAAAGTAAATTGCTTGATTCCCCAGCAACATAGATAGTTTTGATGGGGGAATGCCTCCTGCAGTGCTATTGTATTCTCCCAGGGTGGGGGAGTACGCAGAGCCTTCCTGGCTAGCAGAATATAATCATTACTGCTAGCGATGGATCGAATTGGGTGCAATCTATCTGCCCATACATGGATCAAAATTCATCCGGTCCCTGTTGAACCATCCAAATTTCAATCTATGTATGGCCAGCTTAAATTAATATCAACACATGAGAGGTCCCGGGATGGTCTGAGCAGTCGGCTACCTGGACCTTATAATAACAAAGTCTGCGCCTTTAAAGACTCTTTGTTCTTCTCTAAGCTCAAAGTCTTTCTGGAGAGCATGCTAGGAGAACAAAATATTTAGTCAGCTGCAGGCAGGAGTGAAGCACATCTTCCTTCTTTCCTTACCTAGTGACCTATGAAATGCATGCGACATGCTCTTGATGCTGAACTCCAGCTTTACCTTCAGTTTTGTACAATGGTACTAAAAATGTTGATGCTGATAGTTTTATTTCACTGCACACTGTGAGCTTCCCATGTCATGTAGGGCTCTTGAAAGGAGTACTAAGCCATGGTACGATGGTGTTTTCAGGAAGTTATGTACAGCACTGATAAGGTGTAGGCTGTAGAAGCATTGGTGCTGATTAGGGATGAGCCGAACACCCCCCGGTTTGGTTCGCATCCAGAAAATGCGAACAGGCAAAAAATTTGTTCAAACACGCGAACACCGTTAAAGTCTATGAGACAAGAACATGAATAATCAAAAGTGCTCATTTTAAAGGCTTATATGCAAGTTATTGTCATAAAAAGTGTTTGGGGACCTAGGTAATGCCCTAGGGGACATAGGGGACATGTATCAATGCAAAAAGAAGTTTTAAAAACAGAGCAGTGATTTTAATAATGCTTAAAGTGAAACAATAAAAGTGTAATATTCCTTTAAATTTCATACCTGGGGGGTGTCTATAGTATGCCTGTAAAGGGGCACATGTTTCCCATGTTTAGAACAGTCTGACAGCAAAATTAAATTTCGAAGATGGAGAAGAAGAAGATAGAGGAAGAAGAAGAACACCGAAGGAAGACCAGAAGAAAGAAGATGGAAGAAGAAGAAATTAATAAAGGACTTGTCAAAAACTGTCTCTTGTGTTTTTTAACCATTTTCACACTTTTTTTGTGAAATGGTAGGGGTACATTTGTACCCCATTACCAGTTCACACAAGGGGGCCAGGATCTGGGGGTCCCCTTGTTAAAGGGGGCTTCCAGATTCCAATAAGCCCCCTGCCCACAGACCCCCACAACCACCGGGCAAGGGTTGTGGGGATGAGGCCCTTCTCCCCATCAACATGGGGACAAGGTGCTTTGGGGGGCTACCCCAAAGCACCCTCCCAATGTTGAGGACATGTGGCCTGGTACAGTTCAGGAGGGGGTACTCTCTCATCCCCCCTCTTTTCCTGTGGCCTGCCAGGTTGCGTGCTCAGATAAGGGTCTAGTATAGATTTTTGGGGGGACCCCACACCATTTTTTAAAATTTCGGTGCGGGGTTCCCCTTAATATCCATCCCAAACCTGAAGGGCCTTGTATGGAATTTAGGGGGACCCCCACGCATTTTTTTTTTTTAAATTTTGGTTCGGGGTTCCCCTGTGGGGAAATTCCATGCCGTTTTTATTTTATTTGCCGGACCGACAATTTATTATAGCCGGCGCTAGCGATAGTAGTTTTACATGACTTTTTTTCCTTTAGAAATGTAATTTTGCTGTCAGACTGTTCTAAACATGGGAAACATGCACCCCTTTACAGGCATACTATAGACACCCCCCGGGTACGACATTTAAAGGAATATTACACTTTTATTGTTTCACTTTAAGCATTATTAAAATCACTGCTCCCGAAAAAAACTGATGTCTTTAAAACTTTTTTTGCATTGATACCTGTCCCCTAGGGCAGGACCCAGGTCCCCAAATTTTTTTATGACAATACCATGCATATAAGCCTTTAAAATTAGCATTTTTGATTTCTCCCATAGACTTTTAAAGGGTGTTCTGCGGCTTCTGAATTTGCCGCGAACACCCCAAATTGTTCGCTGTTCGGCGAACGGGCGAACAACCAATATTTGGGTCGAACATAAAGCCCATCCCTAGTGCTGATCCCGTGATGATTCACTTTTTCATGTGATCCAGAAGCAGTGGCTTCCCTATGTCAGGGAGCACTCAACAATGAGGCTGAATTTACTGAGCCTTGATGTCATCTGCTGGCTTCCATTGCTTGACCATTGTTGCCACTCCCTCTCCTCCTGCAGTAGCCCCTCAGTAGCACATGGATCGCATGACCGCACCCAAACTGAAAAAAAAACAGGGTATTTATACTACTCTCTTTTATAAATGTTATGCAGCATAGTTAGGAGGAGGGGGAAGGCAACATTTTAAGTAGCCTTGTATTAGCCTTTACTTCTACTTTAACTACATGCTTTGCCACCCCACCCAACGAGTGCCCAGATCTTTGTATCCCAGCAGATTTATAGATCTTTTATGGAGACCTTCATCACACAACAATCTAACATAGAAATATTCATTCAATAAATGCAAACGTGCTGATACTTTTGTAGGAGAAAAAAACAACTCACTGGGGATTGTTCACTAAAGGCAAAAGGCTGTTCATTTTGCAAGGGAATTTTTCTCTTAGCTTAGTGAATATGTTGAAAATCCACTTTGCAAGGCATACCCAATCACATGCAAGGAGAATAAAAAACAATATTTTTGCTTTGCTTACCTCATTCACTAAACTAAAGGAAATTCCCTTGCAAAAGTGAACAGCCTATTTCCCTTTAAAAAACCATCCCCATTGTCTTGGCTTCTCACTGACGTTTGCACATTGAGTAGCCACTTTCAGATCTTTTAATAAAAATGTTTTTTTTTTTTTTTTTATAAATTAGATTTGAATTTTTAAAATTTAGAGCTTTAGTCCTATTATTTGAAAAGTAAAAATGTTATCATAGATGCTGTCTCAATGAATGAAGCTACTTCTTACAATTCTTCATCTTTTCATCCTTTTATGTTTGTGTCAGATCTTTCTAGTGACCCTTTCCATTGATGCACACAAATGTTGGTTTTCTTTGTTTAGGAACTGAAAATGTATGTAGTTAGCTTGCGTGGCAACAGACAGTGGTGACTGCTGTCATATTCTTTGTATACTCTGCGTGCTTACAATCCTCAAAGGAAGTGACCTACAGTGCTTGATGGCTCTTTCCTACTACTAATGCCAGCATAGAACATACTACTGAAGTTGGTGGTACAGCCATTGCGTTGGGACTGTATCACTTTTCCTATTTCTTCACTTCTTCCATCACAGTTTTTTTCTAAGCAGAAACTATAACTCATTTTTTATGTCAACAACTCAGTTTCAATGGCAGCAGCCGCTGAGAAGAATAAATAGTGTTCTTATTTTCCAAAGCTCATCAAAAATTCACCTCTGTGATATCTTCAGCATCTGAGCAAAGATTTAAAGACCTTTGATTGGAATTATTCCATTGACGAATGTATTGATCCTAATGCTAGGGTGTAATTTGCATTCTTTGTGCTCATATCTATAAAATAACTGTGTTTTCCAGGCATGTAAGATGAATTATGTGATTTATGCACACATTTACATTTATCACCTAAGATATTCATGAAAGAGGAAGTGAATGTGATGCAAAACCACTACCCTCACTTTTCATTACTTTTGCTTGAAATCTGCACATTTCCTGCAGTCTCTGCAACTGTATGACATGATCGGAACTGACTTCAAGTTAGAGTGACTATAATCACATATATAATCTCATATATATATATATATATATATATATATATATATATATATATATATATATATATTAACTATTATATACAGTATATCCTTTATATCAGTAACCTTTAGTCTGCTACATATTATTACTGTACACAAATGATAATTACTGCTGTAAACCTTTTGGCTTTGAATATTCTTTCCTCATTCCTCTTGTTTTGTTAGAATATTCTGCTGCAAAAGAAAAAAGTTAAATGGCATATATATTTTACTAGATAACATTTGCAATATCATTTGGAATTGTATTTTATAGATATTAGAAACCCTAATAATTTTCCCACAGTTCTAAAAGCAACATTATAGAATGGCTCATGGTCACCTTTAGCACCTTAAAGTGCACATGTGCCCACGCTATGATTATTAGCATATTTACCAGGCTAACAATATTTACAAGCAGTAAAAAAGCTTCAAAGTGGTTCAAAAGGCCAAAGTCTTTTTTTTTCTTAGTGCATTCTCTGCATTAAGGTAAAAAAACTTTCTTTGTCCAACTGCCATTCCCCACCTAGCCCCACCTTATACTTTCCTGAGCCTGATCTCGATCCAGCGCTGTGCACGTTAGCAGAGGCTCTCTTGCCCTCTTCCTCTTCATTTGCTCTTGCTGCTGAAGATCACAGCCAGTGAGGAGGGCACAGGGGCAGAGCCAAGCCACACTCTGGGGGCACAGGGGCAATGCTATGGGGGCACTCAGGGGTGGGGGGGGTGGAGCCAGGAGGCCAGAAGCTCAGGCGGGGGACCTGAGAAGAGGATGATCAAGGCTGCTCTGTGCAAAACCATTGAACAGAGCAGGTAAGTATAATATCCTTATTATTTAAAAAATATAGCTTTACAATCAGTTTAAAACAAAGCATCACTTACCCCTCTAATTTATGCTCAAAGATCACAGTAGAGTAGTTTTATTTGGTTTCTAGGGTTTCATTTACACCAGTAGCAGTCTCCACCACACCTTGTGGTAGATTACTTTTCAGATGGCAATAACGCAGTGGTTTCCAGGCATTCAGGAGGCTACACTACCTTAACCACCTGTCTACCAAGGTATGTTTCTAAACAACACGGTAGACAAGCAGCTAAATAAAGCTCACAGCTGCTGCAGCAGTTGTGAGCTTGGTACTGGCTTTAAGAACTGGTGAAGGCCTTTCTGATAGAAGCTCTACTCCCAAAGAAATCACCCTCTTCCAGCAGCACCCTTGGTGATTCCTGGGCTCTTCTGTTCCTCTGGAAAGACCAGGACTGTGGGAAACTGCTTCCCAGGTGAAAGGGGGAGGAAATTGGGGAACGTCCCTTCTGTGTCTAATGACCCTGAAAGCAACGTGTGATACATCACTGCTGGGGTCATAGCTGTAATTCCACCTCTAGTGTAGTTGAGAATGCAGCTATTCAAACACAATCTGTGTTTGAATAGCTGCATCAGAGGGCAAGGGAGAAATGTGGGATCTAATATACCCCCAATGTTTCCATAAAGATTACCTGTCACCTGCCTATCCTATCACATAGGAGGCTTGTTAGCCCCCGTGTGATACCAATACAGTTAAAAAAAAGTGTAAATAAAAATAATTACTTAAAAAAAAAGGGATATGACACCATGAGATAAAATACCGATCAGTTTCATTCTTCATGAGATAAATACTGCACATTTCTAAAGAAGAATTCATTTTTTATTTTGCAAGCTTTTTTTTGAAGACTGGCAAAATTTTTGGGGAAAAACACTTTGCACATTTTACAAAGCGGTAAATACAGTTTCATGAATTAAGCCCAGTTAATTTGGAAAGTCAATTCCTGGAGGAAAGTCAATTCACTGCAACATTGAATGTTAAAAGTAGATTTTTTTTAAGTACTTTTGAATGACATCCGTTGTTTGACTATTCGTATGAACATTCATTCAAAAACACTACTAATGTATGTCCACCTTTACTGTTAGTGTTACAGGACATAAACCTATGGAGGTAATAAAAAATAGAGGTTCTTATATTTAAAGTGGAAATCCAACAGAGCTAAACACAATGTTGTCATGCATATACGGTTACCATTTTCTCTGCCAAACGGATTTGTAATTCTGTTGAGTCTGTTATATATTCAAACTTAGCAAACCAGTATTGAGATTGCAGACATTGTCAACTTGTCAGTGACTTTATTATGCTTAAATGCTAATGACATAGATACAGCTGACATATTATCTTATTTAAAAACTACATACGATTTGCCAAGTTTATGACAAATTTGGATGAAATGTAATTGGAAAGGTTCCCTAACAATAAATCTTGCTTAAGTTATCTAGTGACATTTACTGCTCAATGGGGATGGACTTTTTGAATGTAATTTTAGTTTGGCATGAAAGAACTGTGAAGGGAATGTTGAAGGAATAGGCTTTAAAGAGGAACTAAGGTTTTGTTGTACAATACTTTATTATGTAACAGTGTGTTTGAGAGGGCTAAGAAATCAAGTTAAATCTGGAGTACTGGGTAACAGCCAAGTACAAAATAGGACCTCATAAAGTGAAGGTCTGCTGAAAACCCCTGCATGTCGTAGTCTCAGTAGTTAACTCACAATATTTCCGGTATAGACTTCAGAATATTCCAGAAGATCATTAAACATTTTCTGGCACTGCATAGCTGCACAAGTTTACTCACAACTATACGTACACTAAGCTTTCAAAAAAGCAGAAACCCTGCCTCTGCGGCAGAAGTAGATCCATCATTGACAATAAATATGTGAAACAGCAGGAACATTTCCTTACAATACCGTTTTTTTATAACTGCATGTGAGCAGAATACAAGAAAAAAAAAAAACACAACCTCACAGACTCTGTAGTAGTAAACATAATGCTGTTAAAAAAGAAAACAGTCATGAAAAGTAGACCTTCTGGTGAAGAACTATTGAAAGTTTTCTTTTGGTACTTTGTTGGGGTCTGACTTATCCTGGCTTCAAGATTGACCCCCACTACCCATATAGCAAGCAATTCAGCTGCAAGTTTGAAAATGATTTGCTAAGCTATTGCTAGACTTGCCAGGCTTCACAAGTTTGTTGCACAATTGCAGCAAGTCCACATTGCATGACTCCAGATCAACTTTCTTTGCAAACATTCTGCAAGTCTGCTGCAAGTTCTGGTTTAAGTATGTTGTGCAATAGTCAACCCACCACAGGGGTCACTATGACTTGCAGAGCTCTTGCTGTAGACTCACCACTGCAACTTTGCACTTGCTAGAGACTTGCTGCCAAAATTTGCTACAAATTTGAAAAGTGTCAACTAGAACTTGTGCTTCAAGTATTGCAAGTGTGCAACTTGCCAGTGAAAATGCGCAGCACGTTAACAAGACTTAAAATTCAACACTGCCACAAATTTGTGGCAAGTTATCCTTGCTATCTGGGTAACTGCCATTGGGATGTCTGATGAGACTAAACTATTGGCCACTGCCCAAACTTTGGACAGTTAGAGGAGCTCATCCATAAAGATGAAAAAGTCCAATTCCCAGGATCAAAGTCAGATTAAATCAGAAGGATACACAGAGGAAGTTCTTCTGGCTAATGAAGGGTGGTAAACATCTTATAATGTCTGTTCTTAGGGAAGATCTTTATTTTAAAGCTACTTTAAGACAAAGCTAAAGCCTTCATATTGTTTGCATGTTACCATAGAAGAATGTGAGAAGAATAATAGCTGAGGTAGGCTCATCTGTCATTCACCATCTCAGAATATTACTGAAGTTAAACTTGTATGCAATTGAAACTTATAGCCACTGGATCAAAAAGGAAGTGGTTTAAAAGCAAGGAGACATGGCTTGATGAGTGCAGGCTCGACAAATACAGGACTAAAGCAGATTTGTATAGAAAGCATAGTGTAAAGCATATATCAAGGCAGAACGAAATATATACAAAACAGCCTTACAGTACATGTACATATTTTATCTCTAAGAGACCTTGCAAATACAGAAAAATGCCTGCAGATCTTCCAGAAATGCACTCAACTCCCAAGTCCTGTTGTGGGCTGTCAACACAAAGCATTTATGTGGACTGAGTGGTGTCAGCTTTTCCCATGTCTTGTGCTAAACTACTCATCCACCCCCACTCGTAGATCTCTGCAACACACAGTAAATACTAATAATTCTGTGGTTTAGAAAAAATAATAGAAAGAATAAATAGATTCTTTAAGATAACACAGTATATGTTTCAGAGGTTACTGGACAGCTCTGAATTCCTGACAAGGCAGGTGTTTTTTTGTACTTATTAAACAAAAATACATCCATATGTAGTATTAACAGACCACAAGGAAGCAAATAAGGGAAGCATAAGGCAATACTCTGTTGTCATGCATATGTATAAAAGTCACTAATATTGAGCAAGAGACATCTGAAATGTATGGTCATATTTAAAATTTAAAGTGGTTAAATAGATTACTACACTTACATTAAGGGATACAGTATAAGGTCTGTGATTACAGCCTTCAACTGCTAATTATTTTATGAAACTATATTCAAGGTCAATCGAAATATCTCTTGGGGGAAGTTTAGAAATCAAGGTTATTTATCTCCTGACATTAGAGGAGAAATGTTTTCACTTTGCAGATGAAATAGATATGCATAGCATGGACACATGTCACTGTTAACTCTCTGGAATAAATGAAAATATATTAGAGTGAGAATTATTTAAGAAATTTAAGAGTGACTTTTATCATTCTTCGCGTGGCCTTATGTCATTATATTACTTTGCTTGATTGGATATGATCCCTCAAGTATTAGATTTGATCTTGAGTGATGTAATTTCTATGTTAATACAATGTACCATCATTTCTATATATTGCAACTATGTGATTGTGATTGTAACAGTGGTAACAGGGCTACACCTTGCTTATACACATTTGTGCTCAAAATCATAAAGAGTTGTGGATATATGTTTTAGACAATAATAGTTAGCCCTTTACAGTAAGTGGTAGGTGAATCTTAAAAATCAGTTCTTTCCATTTCGACACTAAGGGCTCATGCACACTACATCTCAAAGAAGCTCAAAGAAGCTTCCCCTACAGGCTTTTGAGCTTTTTTGAGTTCTCAATTTTTTTCTGCCTGGAAACTCCCGCCCATGTTAGCCAATGTGTGCACACTATGGCTTTTTCAGGAGTTTACAGGCATATGCTCTTACAGGCAGAACCCCCCCCCCCCAACTTGAATTTTTGAGAAGAGCTTTTGAGCAGAAAAGATGCCTAAGTGCCTTAAAACGCGCAAAAAAGTGTGAGAAAGCTTGAGAAAGCACAAAAACGCTAAAAAGCATTAAAACACACATTAAAAAGGAGGGTTTGTGAGAAAAAAACGCTTAAAAGCGCTAAAGCTTGAAACGCAAAAAAGCTCAAAAAAGCTCACATAAGATCAACAAAAACACGTAAAAGAGCACAAAAAAGCACAAGCTTCTTCAAGCTTAGGCAGAGAAATAAAAGCTCAAAAGCCTGTAAACACAGCTTTTTTTTTTTTTTTAAGCTGCAGTGTGCATAAACCCTAATAGGCACAAAACAAAGGGCAAATAGGTCAAGCAAAGGGCATGGGGAGCTGGACACTGCAAGGGGGACATGTACCAATGCAAAAAATGTCTTTTTAAAATACTGTTCAGTGGAGATAAAGTACACTGCTTTAATAAGGCTTAAAGTGAAACATTAAAAATGCACAATTCCTTTAAGTGGAAGTAAAGGCAAAACCTAACTAACTCTAAACCTACTCCCACCCCATTCTAAGCCTAATCTATGTAACCCAGTAAAGAAAAGATTGCTATACTTACCTATTCTTAAGCCGCTCCGGTTGGTTCCCAGGCTAAGCTGTCAGCGGTGGCTTCAGTGTGTAGGAGAGGCAGCTGACAACGAACCCCCATAGTAAGTATATGGGTGATGTCACTTCCGAGGCATTTCTCAGCCATTGTCTCCTTTGTCCTGCACACAGAGGGCACCGCTGGAGATCAGCTTCAGAGTAGGTAAGTATGGCGATCTTTTTTTTTACAGGGTTAGGCCCCTTTCACACGGTCGGACCGTTCAGGTCCGCCTATCAGTTTTGACGGCGGACCTGAACGGGTGCTCCATGCTAGTCTATGGAGCGACGGATGTCAGCGGGGGCATGTCCGCTGACATCCGACCCGGTCCGATCCGCTAAAAGCAGGATTGGGTGAGATCTGATGAAAACAGGGAAGCTGTCCGTTTTCGTCCGATCTCTCCATAGACAGCAGAATCGCTGGACAAGCCCCTCCCTGCTCAGTGAGCAGAGAGTGACCTGTCATCTGTTGGCTCAGTGGAGATCAACCGAGAGACCTCCCGCTGAGCTGGTGGACAGAGGCGGACTCCGAGGCAGCGGATCCACCTTGTGGGAATGATGCCTTAGATATATTAGGCTTAGAACTGGGTGGGAGTAGGTTTAGAGTTAGATTAGGTTTTTGCCTTCACTTCCACATTAAAGGCTAAGTCCACCATTTAGAAAAAAACAAATGTACATATATTTGCAGGAAAAACAGTGTGCATTTATTTTATTTTTTTCCATAAGAGCCTGCATATTATTACACCTGTGATCAGTGGATCACAGGTGCAATGCCTGTCTTCCGTACACTCTTCCTCCAGCTCTATGTCTGTACCGTGGTACAGACTTTTACTTGGTGAAATGGTGGAAGTGTCAATGGTCTGCCAGTGCAGTGATTACAGTCAGGGAAAGACTTTATTTATAGTTTATTCATTCACAGAGATCTGCGAATGAATGGCAGGCAGATTCCTGCACAGTTGCACCTATTTCAAAATTGACAGCTGCTGTGGGGAAGAAGAACCTCCACAGGCTGTGAAAGGGAAGCAATTTGGGGGCCCCATTTTCACTGTGTTACATCTAAAAAATGTGGAGCTACCATGTAAATAACATACTTGGGGATGCATTAAAGGGTAACTTCACTTTCGTGGCAAAAATATAGCAGTTAAAAAATAATAGAGCATATGCAATTGCTACACAAGCCATGTGGTAATTTAATGTTACTAAATTACCTTTCTCTTTCAATCTGCAACCACTGTAATTGTATGTAAAATTTTATTCAACATGGCAACCTGGAGGGGTTCTGTACAACATTGGCGTACAGAATGCTCCCAGAAATGTAACTTCCTGCTTGTGTGATTGGCACAGTGATTTTTTTTCAGTCTGCACTAAGACACAAGTCACATTTTAGGCATTCCCTGCAGTAGGAATTTCAGTTTTCACATAAAGGAAACAATACAAAGAGAACAGATACTTTCTCATACATACAAGTACATGGTACAGCAGGCACATATCAGGAATATGAAGTGTTGGGGTAACAAACGCTTTAAGGAACTTAGATTGATAACTCCTTGGGCAGGGACTGGTGTGAATATGGGGTATGTAAAGAGACGTGCAAGATTATTAGCACTTCTTAAATGCTTGTAGTAAACAATTAATTATCTTCATATGACTCACTAATTGAAGTGACTATTCAAACAATATTTTGTGTGAATGTTCTCAACTACCTCAGTAAATAGGGCTCAATGTCTTCATCATATTCAGTCAACTGGTGAAAACATGTGAGACAGAGGTTTGGTGCCAGATGACAAAAATATGGTAAAGAGGGGAAGGACTGTGGGAAGTGGCAGAGGTGGTACCACCAGTAGCAGTTCAGATTCTAGGAAAGAGGGGCTCTGTGGTCCCCCCCCCCAAAAAATATAGGGGGGGCAAATTATTCGACACCAAGAAATGTATACTTGTAAATGTCATTTATGAAGCCCAAAACTAATAAAAATGCTATGCGGGACTACTTTTTGAAATCTGTAAATACAGTGAATTCATTATATAGAAACAAGGCCCATGACACATCAATATTGTACATCAGAGCTATTTTCCTATACGGTCTTACTTTATTAATGTTCTGTGAATGAACATCTTTATTTGGATTTTCCTAAATCAGGTACAGGCAGATAAACCTGTGTAAAACCACTAAAGACTTCCGGTTTTATAAAAGAAGAGAAAAAGTATAGTTGATTTCAATAAAGCCAATCAGTTCAAAATTCCATGTTTTATATGGCTCTTTACCCTTAATATGTTTCCACGTTATATCGCTCTTTACCCTTAATACAGTTATTTGAGTATTAGTTGTGTCCTTTGTTACATTCCTAATCTCTCCTGATATTAATGTGCTGCATAAATATTTACTGGATTTCACCATCTCAACTTATATTGGAACGTAGGCTGACATGATGGGTACCCAGGAAAGGAAAATTATGGTAAGTTTGGTAAAAATTTTCCGTATTCCTGGAACTCATCATGTCAGCTTAAGTTCCAGTGTAGGCTGACATGATTAGTACCCAGGAAAGGAAAATTATGGTAAGTTTAATAACAATTGTCCACATTGGCCCCAAAATACTTGAGAGTATAATAAGACCCCATTGGTGAAAGACCAGATATGTATTGTATTAGTCACCTCGGCTCTGTGCTTTATATACCATTCTATTCTATAATTTAAATCTACATTACATTGCGTGTGCAGGAGATGATGAAAATGTATGTACATATGGATCACAGGTTCTTTTTTAATATATAATACTGCACCCATGCTGCATATATTTAAGGAATGAATAATGAATTTCAACAATGGCATTTGGAAATCATCAATCATATTTCTGTATACATGAGTAATATACCGTAAATGAACAAAATACTATACATTATTGTTTGTATTTTCCCAAGCTGAAGAGAGCAGGTGCAATTCTGCTATCAAAGCACTTGGGCTTTCCCTTACTTCAAAATAGTTAAAACCTAACCATATTTACAGTTTGCTTATGAATAATGTTACCTGATTTAATTAGTAAATTGATGGAAACATCTGTTTCGTTCTGCACATAATTACTTTGCACTAAATGTTGGGGAATTGAGATTTCCAAATTAGACATTGTTCTCTGGAAGTGTGTGCACCTTCCAGAACAGATTTGTATCCTTCTCGTGTTTATGGTTTGGAGAGAAGATTGTGGCATGAGGATCTCAGCATGTATAGTTGGATAATGATACTGGGTACAACTATTCTAATTTTGTTATACAATGTTAAGTATATTGTGTTGAGCTGCATTTAAGTGCTTCACTGTAGTACCCCATAGTGAAATCTAGAAAGCATTTCTATATATTTTGGAATAGTGTAGATCAAAGTTCTGTTGGGTTACTGTTGTGCTGCTGTAAAGCAAAGGGAAAGTCATTACATTTATGACTGTTAAAATAGTCTAGAATAGTAGACCATAGCTGCAAACACATTTGGCTCTGAAGTCTGGTAGTTATTGTCTCACTACTATTTTTATACTGATGTGTTGCAGCACTTTTTAGCCCATTCATTCTGAGCAATGTTTTCTGTACTCTACACTTTAAACCCACGGGGAGACTTCTTGTGATATTGCGCTTACTCAATTATTTTTCTGTCACACTTTGTAAGTAAACAGGACCTTTGCAATGCAAAGTGAAAAACATTGAAGTTCAGCTGCCTGATGTTTATATGGTAATTTTTAAAACATATTCAACTTTTTTTTCCCAGTACAGTAGAAGTACAATTTGTGATGGCAATACTTTATTTCATGCTAAACATACAATCATGCCATTGACATATTTTTCATGTAGTTCTTTACAGCTTACTTTACGCTAGCCCACACAGATCAATATTGCACCGCTTTTGTTTTAAGATTCAAATCTCTTTTATATAAATTTACCACCACTCCAGGCTGGTTTGCTATTACTTGCCCCTATAGCCTCCCCACAGGTGCTGGTGCGGTTCGCAGCCGAGACACTAATAGAGAAGGATACATGACCGCACTCTACAATGCAAAGGATCCAAAGAAATCCATTATAAAAACATGATCACAGCTCCACAAATACAGGCAGAGGCATTAATGCTTTTCACGCTAAAGAGTGCTTAACCATAAGCGCTCTTTAGCGTGAAACGTGTTAATGTCCTTGTGGAGCTGTGATCATGTTTTTATAATGGATTTCTACAATAAAGTCTTTGGCTCCTTTGCATGGTAGAGTGCGGTCATCCATCCTTCTCTACTCAAATCTCTTTTAGTTGCCTTGTTCCTAAAGTTCTTAAAGCTGAACTCCAGGCAAGTGTAAAAGATACAAATTAATGAAGCTCTGTAAACATTAATACATCACTCCCGGATCGCCCACTGTATATATATGTCATTACTTCCGCCCTGCAGTCTTATTATTGCTTTTAAGAGTACATGTCAGATTTGAGGTCTTTTTGACCCTAGATCTCACATTAAAGAGGCCCTGTTTGAACAGTGTTCAAACCACAAATGTGAGGTATCGCCACGATCGTTAGAGCAAGAGCAACAATTCTAGCCCAAGGCCTTCTCTGTACCCCAAAACTGGTAACCTGTAGAAATTTTTATGTGTCGCCTATGGAGGTTTTTAAAGCGCAGTTCCACCCAAAATTGTAACGTCCACTCATTTGTCTCCTCTCCTCCTCCAGTGCCACAATTGGCACCTTTCAGGTGGGAGGGGGGACAGGATACCTGTCTCTGACAGGTATCCTGTTCCCACTTCCGGGAGTCTGCACCACGGCCCATGACATCACCGCAGGGCTCCCTCCTCCTCCCTCTACCTCCCCCTGTTGCTGGGCCACTAGGAGAGAGGAGCTGGGCCTCGCGTATGCACAGTAGGGTTCTCGGCATGAAGCTGTAAGGCTACACTGCTGGGTTCCCTTACCTGCAATGGTGACGGCAGCACCCGACAGCTGATGGAAACATCAGCTGCGGTGCCGACATCACTGGACTCCAGGACAGATAAATGTCCTTTTATTAAAAGCCAGCAGCTGCAGTATGTGTAGCTGCTGGCTTTTAATTTTTTTGTGAGCAGACCTCCGCTTTAAGTACCAAAGTTTGACGCCATTTCACGAGCAGGCACAGTTTTGAAGCATAACATGTTAGGTATCAATTTACTCAGCATAACATTATCTTGCACATCATAGAAAAAAATTGGGCTAACTTTACTGTTTTCTTATTTTTAATTAAAAAATGTTATTTTTTCCCAAAACATTGCGTTTGTAAGAACTCTGCGCAAATATGGTGTGACAAAGTATTGCAACGATCTCTATTTTATTCTCTAGGGTCTCTTCTAAAAAAATATATAAATTGTTTGGGGGTTCTAAGTAATTTTCTAGCAAAACATATTAATTTTAACTTGAAAGTAACAAGTGTCAGAAATAGGCTTGGTCCAGAAGTGGTTAAATAATATTTGCAGCGCAAAAATCAAGCAAAACAGTCCCACTGAACAAACTTCTTCCACAGTTTAGGCTGATATGTATTCTTCTACATATTTTTGGTAAAAAAAAACCTCAATAAGCGTATATTGATTGGTTTGCACAAAAGTTATCACGTCTACAAAATAGATTTATGGCATTTCTATTATAATTTTTTTTATTAGTAATGGCGGCGATCTGCGATTTTTTTTCATGACTATGACATTGCAGCAGACAAATCGGACACTTTTGACAATATTTTGGGACCATTGGCATTTATACAGCAATCAGTGGTATAAAAATGCACTGATTACTGTGTAAATATCACTGGCAGGGAAGGGGTTAAACACTAGGGGGCGATCAAGGGGTTAAGTGTGTTCCCTGGGCGTGTTCTAACTGTAGGTAGGGGGGATGGGCTCACTAGAACATGACAGAGATCACTGCTCCCGATCACTGGGAGCAGTAGATCCCTGTCATGTTGTTAGGCAGAACAGGGAAATGCCTTGTTTACATAGGCATCTCCCCGTTCTGCCTCTCTGTGTAACGATCGCGGGCCACTGGCAGACATCGAGTCCGCGGTGGCCCGCCGCCGCCGATGACGAAGCAACGTACGGTATGTTTTGCGCACCCGTGCCACTTTGCTGACGTATATCGGCGTGAGCAAGTGGTTAAGATGGTGGGCAAGTGGTTAAGATGGACTAGCTGGGTACCAGCAGTCATACTGATTATTATTGGCAAAGTCACCACTAATGTAGTTGTTGTATCTAGCTACAGCAAGGAGATATTAGGCTACATTCACACAGGTGCGATTTATAGTGGCTGTTCCTGCAGCAGCTCCTGCAACCCAGCAACATTCATTGCAGGTAATTGCTGGCTGTGCAGAGAGCAGCAAATAGCTGTGGCCACTGGTGACCTGTTCTTATAGTGAACAGGGCTGACATCTGCACCTAACCGCTGAGAGCCACAGCAGGAATCTCTGATTCCTGCCACTACTATTCGCACAGGCCTTAATCGCTGGTGTGAATGTAGCCTTAGCCTAATCTGACCAGCTCTGAAGGTACAGTAGGTTCACACTTATGTGGGTTCATGTAAATTGCACATGTTCCTGCGCCCCAGACACCCACAGGCAAAATGCCCTGTTCTTTAGTAGATGCGCGGGTGCCATTAATTTGTGATGGCACCCTCACATATCTGAAAATATAGCACATTTTCGGGTGCATGAAACTACATGGGGAAGTGCAAAATCTGGTGCAGCTCTGCATAGAAACCAAATCCTAATTGAACAAGCTGAAGTTAGAAGCTGATTGGCTACCATGCTCAGCTGCACCAGATTCTGAGTGCACCAGTTTTAGTAAATCATCCCCAATGAATTTTCAGTGCCGCTGCAATTTTGAAGAGGTGACGGGACCTTTTTCCAGAATTTTCTGCAGGTATAGCAGCCCATTTAAATGGATGGGCAGCTGTGCCTGCGAAAAGGTGGCGCAAAGGTGGCACACAGATAACAGCTGAATGTGAACCTTGCCTGAGTGGAAGTTTATTCATTTTATTTCACCTGGACTTGCATTACCTTACTAAAAAGACTAATTATATTATTTCTATTGCATTTAATCATATTACAAATAGAATACAGATGCAATTAGAAATTCAATTAAAGATTACAATTAAAAAATAATGCTGCTTTTATGTATCTGAAGAATGGATTGCACTGGGTGTTAAATTGCATGGCTAAGTAAATTAGCACCATGTCATAGATTTAAAAGGGAAAGGTCAGGCAAGGAGAGGAAATTATGTGAACTGCATTGGTTAAGGCATAAAGCAAAACCCTTGTTTAGGTTTGGATAAAGTAGAGGTGGATTAAAACACCTGTTTTTATTCTGTCTCTGTCCCTGTTTGGGAGATTCACCTTCTTTATTTGTCCTGTTTTCTGTTTTCATAGAAAGTGAAAGAAGATCCCCAATTATGGGTTATCACAGAGCAGGAATAGGGAGGAAATCTTCCAATGGGGACACTAGTTCTGGCACTTTTAGTGACAATCTTGGATTCCCTCACTTTGGAAGGATTTTCTCTGATATCCTATTTTGGCTAGGGGACAGGAAGTGAAGGGAAATCTCCCCAAAGGAACACCGGTGGTAAAAATAAATGACGGGCAATTGCCCTCCCTTACACACTTGCCGACCACCGTACGCCGATGTAATTCGGCACAATGGCAGCGATGGGCAAATGAGTGTACCTGTATGTCCCCTTTAAGATTCGGGGCTAGTAGGCGCACGCGCCGCGTACAGCGTGACCGTGCCCGCGGGACACCGGTTTCCCGGTGATCATGTCACGGAGCCTCAGAACGCGGAAGTGCCTATGTAAACAAGGCATTTCCCCGTTCTGTCTTGTGTCGTGACAGAGATCACTGCTCTCTGTCATCGAGAGCAGTGATCTCTGTTGTGTGAGTTGAAGCCCATCCCCCCCACAGTTAGAATCACTCCCTAGGACACACTTAACCCCTTCATCGCCCCCTAGTGGTTAACCCCTTCACTGCCAGTGTCATTTACACAGTAATCAGTGCATTTTTATAGCAGTATAAATGTCAATGGTCCCAAAATAGTGTAAAAAATGTCTGATGTGTCCGCCATAATGTCGCAGTCCCGCGATAAAAATCGCATATCGCTGCCATTACTAATAAAAAAAAAATTAATAATAAAAATTACTAGTAAAAAATATAAAAATGCCATAAATCTATCCCCTATTTTATAGACACTATAACTTTTGCGCAAACCAATCAATATACGCTCATTGCGATTTTTTTTTTACCAAAAATATGTAGAAGAATACATATCGGCCTAAACTGAGGAAAAAAATAGCTTTTTTATATATTTTTGGGGGACATTTATTATAGCAAAAAGTAAAAAATATTGATTTTTTTTTCAAAATTGTGGCTCTTTTTTTGTTTATAGCACAAAAAATAAAAACCGCAGAGGTGATCAAATACCACCAAAAGAAAGCTCTATTTATGGGAAAAAAAGGACGTCAATTTTGTTTGGGTACAACATTGCGCGACTGCGCAATTGTCATTTAAAGTGACACACTGCCAAATCGCAAAAAGTGCTCTGGTCAGGAAGGGGGTAAAAACTTCTGGGGCTGAAGCGGTTACTCTATCCAAAATGAAAAAAAAAACATTTTTGCCTTTGGTTCTACTTTAAAGATACTGTCTGGCCAAAAATGAAAATTAGTATTTTAGATGTTTTCTGAGAGCATAACCTACCCAGTCCCCCAGTCCCTTTTGCTGGTAATCTGACCTTGAAAAAAAGCTGCTTGTGATGCTGGAACACACCAAGTGATGTTACATAACACATGATAAGGAAGCAAACTCCTACTGCACTCCTATTGAATCTGCAAGGTGGTCTATATGGTAAAATTTATTTAAGGTAGAATTTCATGTTAAAGCTGATCTCCAACTTTTAGTGAAGTTTAAATAGTTTGTTTCGCTCACTACTAGATGTGCCTGCTATGTGCACTGTACATTTGGTATGTAGTCTCAGCTATATACAGTATACAGCACTGTGTTCCAGCAGTGGGATGTGAACGTCCTTGCCCATTCCCACAACAAAATTGAGTTGGGCTGAGCACTGCCTATACATTCACAGTTAGCTTTGTACAGGCATACCCCACTTTTAAGTACACAATGGGACCAGAACATGTATGTAAAAGGAAAATGTACTTAAAGTGAAGCAATGCCTTTTTTCTTAGTGACACTTTTTGGGGACCAGTGACACCAATACAGTGATCAGTGCTAAAAATATGCACTAGGGAGTACTTTCTAACTGGGGGGGGGGTGCTTTAACTGTGAGAAGACAGAGATCCATATTCCTGCTTAGCAAAAACACAAGATCTCGGTCTTCCCTTGTTACAGAACAACGATTTGCCTTGTTTACATAGGCAGACGGCCGTTCTGCCTCTTTTGGGAATGATCACGGGTCCAGGTGGACAGCGAGTCTGCCGGACCTGATGATTGGCTTCTGCTGTGCCCATTCATAGTGGGAGCCAGTCGGCGGTGGTGCGCATGCATGCCACAGAGCTGGAAGAGCAAAATCGTGTACAGGTACGTGATTTCACGCAGGAGAGCCACCGCCCCGCTGTATATACGTGAGACGGTTGGTAAATGGTTAAAGTATAAATAAAGGCAAAACTTTTTTTGTAGTTTTGGATAGAGTGGAGAAGGATTAGAAACCCTGTCAGTTTTTATTGCAGCCTGTGCCCACATTAAGGAGATTCATCCTATTTGTCCTGTTTACCATTATGAACCCAAATTTTGGGCTGTACACAGAAAAGTAATAGAGGGGAAATCTTCCAATGGGGACGCTAGTTCTGGTGATCGGGGGGTCCCCAAGGAATTCCCTTAATTTGCAGGGATTTCCTTTCACTTCCTGTTTGGCTATGGGACAGGAAGTAAAGAGAAATCTCCACAATGGGACACAGATGAAGAAAAAAAAAATTTGACAGAATTCAAGCCAAAACATCAAAAATTATTCCACCCCCATCATGTTCTGCATATGATTGCAGTGTGGTGGCGCAGGCTTTTAGGAGTTAAAACAGTTTAGTTTTAGAAAACTATTTTTTCTTTTTGTTTCGTTATAAAATGTTGCAAATATTTCTTCATAAATTTAGTCCAAAATGTATTCTGCTACATTTCTTTGGTGAAAATAACCCAAATCGACATATATTTTTTAGTCTGCAGGAAAGTTATAGCGTTTACAAACTATGGTATATATGTGAAAATTGATTAGTCCTGACCTACTGCCGGCCTATCTCATTTCTTGAGGCCCAAAACCACCAGGACAGTACAAATACAAGACAGACAGTACAAACCCCCAAATGACCCCTTTTTGGAAAGTAGACAGTCCAAGGTATTTAGTAAGAGGCGTGGCGAGTTTTTTGAAGTTGTCCTTTTTTGTCACAATTTTTTTGAAAATTCATAATTTTTATTTTTCCCACAATTTATTATTTATTTTTTCTATATTGTCACCAGTGTAGTACAGCATCATCATATAACTGGTGTGACAGTGACTGGTGTCAGTATGACTGGTGACAGTATGTTAAAAATTCTTTTTTTTTTTTTTACAATTTTTTTTTCACTATTTTTTTTTTTTTTTATACTGTGACCAGAGCAATACAGTTTACTACTCTGGGGAGGTGATCAGGATTTTTTTAAACTTACACATTATGATTGCTTATAACAATCATATTCACTGTTACAAGCAACCACTTTTCTGAATGAAATCGATTCATTGCTTGTATTGTTGTGATTGGCCACAGCTAATCACATGGCACAGATGGGCTGTGATTGGCCCTGTCTGTACCATGTGATCACTGTAACCAATCACAGCAAGCAACAAAATAGTACACAATGAATGGCATGAAAGGAAGCCATCCATTGTTTACAATTGGCATGTGATCTGCTGTGACTGGTCACAGCGATCCCATAGTATCAGCAGTAACTTGGTACAGTGATCTGTCACACAGCAGGTGACAGATCGTGCCGCAGCGCAACTCATGGAACCTACCCAAGGCACGTCCCAGGGTGGACATCATGTAATGTCCAACCAGAACTAGAGCAGTCCTGCCCAGCTGAGCAGAACTGGTTAATTTAACGAAAAAAATCCTATACATACCATTTTTCCTGCAGTCTTCTATCCGGTCTGATGACATCATTTCATTTTCCTCTTTTTTCTCTAGCAGTGGCTGGTGGAAATTCTTTTAGGACTAGGCGGTGATCATGTAATGACTAGCAAGCACTAATCATTGCTAGAGTACTGTAAGCCCAGGCTGTGAGATGAAGCGCTCCCTAGGGGGGTGTAAATGACAGGCTGGGGTAACAGGAAATGGGCAGAACAAGACTGGTTCTGGACCACAGGGGACAGTGCTGGAGAGTTCAGAGGGTAACATGAAGGGAATTAAAAAAAAAAAAAAAAAACACAAAACTACAGTTCCACATATGGAAGACTTTTTTTATAGTAAGAGCTGTGAAAAGTTGAAATAGTCCTCCAGTCAACGCTGTGAGAGAGAAGAGAAGCATACAGAGCAGCTATGCCCACCACTCTCCTCTGCTGCCCATTCACAGATGCCTTTGTATTTTGTGAATGGGTTAACATAATACAAAGGCTTCTGTGAATAGGCAAAAGGAGGGGAGAGGGGAGCATAGCAGTTCCAGCGACTCTTGAAGGAACAGAGACTCACTGTGAGCAGCGTTGGAACTCCAGAAGTTATTTTCCTGATGCACAATAAGATGTGAATAATAGAGAAAAGTCTACAAGGCAGCAGGATCCTCACTGGACTCAACTCATGGTATGCCTGTAGTCTTTACTTTTTTCTCTTCCCAATGCATGTACTGCATTGCAGTAGTCATTTACTGGCATAACAGATTACCTAGGCAAGCTGGCCGACTCCAAAATCATATATGCTGTAGTCCTGGGTCTCCTCTCAGTGCTCCCCAAGTTTGGTGTCCCAGTCACTTATGGTTTTGGAGCAGTACCATGTCAAGCTGACCAAGATTTCCCTTAGCCACCAATGTAAAATGTAAAAAACGGGGAGCAGTACCATATCAAGCTGACCAAGATTTCCCATAGACGCCAACGTGCCCATACTCGTGAGTGTATGTAAAGTGATGGCACGTAAAGCGGAGTATGCCTGTATTCTGGAAATTAATACAAAGCTTCCTCTGAGTGGCTGAGTTGCAGATTGTGATGTCATCAGTCCACCTCTCCTCCTCAGCCAATCAGAGACAGCTTTGCATTCATTTACAGAATACAAAGCTCCCTGCAAATGGATACTACATCTATTAATTTTTTGTCCAGCTTTGTCAAAACAAACTATTTAAACTTCACTAGAAGATGGCGATTAGATTTAAATGTCTGAAAAGAAATACAAAGTGGGGACGGAAAGTATTCAGACCCCCTTAAATTTTTCACTCTTTTATATTGCAGCCATTTGCTAAAATCATTTAAGTTCATTTTTTTCCCTCATTAATGTACACACAACACCCCATATTGACAGAAAAACACAGAATTGTTGACATTTTTGCAGATTTATTAAAAAAGAAAAACTGAAATATCATATGGTCCTAAGTATTCAGACCCTTTGCTCAGTATTTAGTAGAAGCACCCTTTTGATCTAATGCAGCCATGGGTCTTTTTGGGAAAGATGCAACAAGTTTTTCACACCTGGATTTGGGGATCCTCTGCCATTCCTCCTTGCAGATCCTCTCCAGTTCTGACAGGTTGGATGTTAAACGTTGGTGGACAGCCATTTTTAGGTCTCTCCAGAGATGCCCAATTGGGTTTAAGTCAGGGCTCTGGCTGGGCCATTCAAGAACAGTCACGGAGTTGTTGTGAAGCCACTCCTTCGTTATTTTAGCTGTGTGCTTAGGGTCATTGTCTTGTTGGAAGGTAAACCTTTAGCCCAGTCTGAAATCCTGAGCACTCTGGAGAAGGTTTTCGTCCAGGATATCCCTGTACTTAGCCGCATTCATTTTTTCCTCGATTGCAACCAGTCGTCCCGTCCCTGCAGCTGAAAAACACCCCCACAGCATGATGCTGCCACCTCCATGCTTCACTGTTGGGATTTAGTTGGACAGGTGATGAGCAGTGCCTGGTTTTCTCCACACATACCACTTAGAATTAAGGCCAAAAAGTTCTATCTTGGTCTCATCAGACCAGAAAATCTTATTTCTCACCATCTTGGAGTCCTTTAAGTGTTTTTTAGCAAACTCCATGCGGGCTTTCATGCTTCTTGCACTGAGGAGAGGCTTCCGTCCGGCCACTCTGCCATAAAGCAACGACTGGTGGAGGGCTGCAGTGATGGTTGACTTTCTACAACTTTCTCCTATCTCCCGACTGCATCTCTGGAGCTCAGCCACAGTGATCTTTGGGTTCTTATTTACCTCTCTCACCAAGGCTCTTCTCCCCCCCGATAGCTCAGTTTGGCCAGACGGCCAGCTCTAGGAAGGGTTCTGGTCGTTCCAAACATCTTCCATTTAAGTATTATGGAGGCCACTGTGCTCTTAGGAACCTTAAGTGCAGCAGAAATGTTTTTGTAACCTTGGCCAGATCTGTGCCTTTCCACAATTCTGTCTCTGAGCTCTTCAGGCAGTTCCTTTGACCTCGTGATTCTCATTTGCTCTGACATGCACTGTGAGCTGTAAGGTATTATATAGATAAGTGTGTGGCTTTCCTAATCAAGTCCAATCAGTATAATCAAACACAGCTGGACTCAAATGAAGGTGTAGAACCATCTCAAGGATGATCAGAAGAAATGGACAGCACCTGAGTTAGATATATGAGTGTCACAGCAAAGTGTCTAAATACTAAGGACCATGTGATATTTCAGTTTTTCTTTTTTAATAAATCTGCAAAAATGTCAACAATTCTGTCAATATGGGGTGCTGTGTGTACATTAATGAGGAAAAATGAACTTAAATGATTTTAGCAAATGGCTAAAATCGGCACATCACGGATCTTGTGGACAGATTACTGGGAGGGGCTGGGGAAGACCCGGCTGTCATGGTGCACGTTGGCACCAATGACAAAGTCAGAGGCAGATAGAGTGTCCTAAAGAACGATTTTAGGGACTTAGGTGCTAAATTGAGGAAAAGGACCTCCAAGGTAGTGTTCTCAGGAATACTACCGGTACATCGAGCCACACAAGAAAGGCAGAGGGAGATTAGGGAAGTAAACAAGTGGCTGAAGAGCTGGTGTAGTAAGGAGGGGTTTGTCTTCCTGGAGGACTGGGCTGACTTCTCAGTCGGTAACCGGTACTATAGAAGGGATGGACTGCACCTAAATGAGGAGGGTGCAGATCTGCTGGGAATGAAGATGGCCAAAAAGTTAGAGGGGTTTTTAAACTAGGCAATGGGGGGGAGGGTCCAGAGACAGTGATAGCCAGCGCGGAAGATATTCCAGAGGGTAGTATTGGGGGCATTAGTGGTAGGTTAACCAAAGCACAAAAACACAAGGTGAGTATAGTAGCAAGTCCTAGTTGCAATCTTGAAACACCCAATACGAGGACAATATGCGACCAGTCTAAACTATGTGGCATGTTCACCAATGCCAGGAGCATGGCGGACAAGATGGGTGAACTAGAGATACTGTTGTACAAGGAGGATTTGAATTTTGTGGGAATTTCAGAGACCTGGTTCAACAGCTCTCATGATTGGCTGGCAAACATTCAAGGGTATACCCTATACCGCAAGGATAGAGAGGGTAAAAAAGGGGGAGGGGTATGCCTATATATCAAGAATAATGTACAAGCGAATGTGAGAGATGACATCACTGAGGGAGCTAGAGAGGAGGTGGAATCCTTATGGGTAGAGCTCCAAAGGGATGAAGCTAAGGGGAAAATAATACTGGGAGTATGCTATAGGCCCCCTAACCTGAGGGAGGAAGTGGAGACGTATCTCCTATCACAAATTGGATTAGCAGCAAGGATGGGAAGTGTTATCATAATAGGGGATTTTAATTATCCAGACATAGACTGGGCGGAGGGAACCGCACATTCATTTAAGGCTCGCCAGTTCCTTAATGTCTTGCAGGACAATTTTATGGGTCAGATGGTAGACGCACCAACTAGAAATAAAACATTACTGGATCTACATATTACCAACAATACAGACCTGATCACAGATGTGGAAATACGGGGCAATTTAGGTAACAGCGATCACAGGCCAATTAGTTTCAGTATAAATCACACAAATAGGAAACATGAAGGGAACACAAAGACACTGAATTTCAAAAGAGCCAACTTCCCTAAACTACAAACCTTGCTAAAAGGCATAAATTGGGATAAAAAATTAGGAACAAAGAATACGGAGGAGAGATGGGTTTGCTTTAAGAGCATATTAAATAAGGGCATTACCCAATGTATCCCATTGGGTAATACATTTAAAAGAGCGAACAAAAATCCTGGATGGCTTAACTCCAATGTAAAAATGCATATAAAAGCAAAGGAGAAGGCCTTCAAAAAATACAAGGTTGAGGGATCATCATCAGCATTCAGACTTTATAAAGAATGCAATAAGAAATGTAAGGGTGCAATTAGGATGGCTAAGATAGAACATGAAAGACACATAGCGGAGGAGAGCAAAAAAAATCCCAAGAAATTCTTATGTATGTAAACAGTAAAAAAGGGAGGACAGACCATATTGGCCCCATAAAGAATGAGGAAGGACATCTGGTTACAAAGGATGGGTAGATGGCAAAGGTATTGAATTTATTCTTCTCCTCAGTCTTCACGAGTGAATCGGGGGGCTTCAGTAACCAAAACTGCAGTGTTTATCCTCATGACACAACACAGGAAGCACCTCCATGGTTAACAGAGGACGGAATTAAAATTAGACTTGAGAAACTTAACATTAATAAATCACCGGGACCAGATGGCTTGCATCCGAGGGTACTTAGGGAACTCAGTCAGGTGATTGCCAGACCGTTGTTCCTAATTTTTACAGACAGTCTATTGACTGGAATGGTACCAGCTGATTGGAGAAAAGCCAATGTAGCACCAATATTTAAAAAGGGCCCAAAAAACATCCCTGGGAATTACAGACCAGTTAGCCTAACATCAATAGTATGTAAACTCTGATGGGGATGATAAGGGACTATATACAAGATTTTAGTAATAAGAACGATATCATTAGCAGTAATCAGCATGGATTCATGAAGAATCGTTCTTGCCAAACCAATCTATTAACCTTCTATGAGGAGGTGAGTTGCCATCTAGATAAAGGAAGGCCCGTAGACGTGGTGTATCTGGATTTTGCAAAAGCATTTGACACAGTTCCCCATAAACGTTTACTGTACAAAATAAGGTCCGTTGGCATGGACCATAGGGTGAGTACATGGATTGAAAACTGGCTACAAGGGCGTGTTCAGAGGGTGGTGATAAATGGGGAGTACTCAGAATGGTCAGGGGTGGGTAGTGGGGTTCCCCAGGGTTCTGTGCTGGGACCAATCCTATTTAATTTGTTTATAAACGACCTGGAGGATGGGGTAAACAGTTCAAATTAATGGGGTGGGCTACTACATGGCAAATGAGGTTCAATGTAGAAAAATGTAAAATAATGCATTTGGGTGGCAAAAATATGAATGCAATCTATACACTGGGGGGAGAACCTCTGGGGGAATCTAGGATGGAAAAGGACCTGGGGGTCCTAGTAGATGATAGGCTCAGCAATGGCATGCAATGCCATAAAGCAAAGCAAACAGAATATTGGCATGCATTAAAAGGGGGATCAACTCCAGAGATAAAACGATAATTCTCCCGCTCTACAAGACTCTGGTCCGGCCGCACCTAGAGTATGCTGTCCAGTTCTGGGCACCAGTCCTTAGGAGGGATGTACTGGAAATGGAGCGAGTACAAAGAAGGGCAACAAAGCTAATAAAGGGTCTGGAGGATCTTAGTTATGAGGAAAGGTTGCGAGCGCTGAACTTATTCTCTCTGGAGAAGAGACGCTTGAGAGGGGATATGATTTCAATTTACAAATACTGTACTGGTGACCCCACAATAGGGATAAAACTTTTTCGCAGAAGAGAGTTTAATAAGACTCGTGGCCACTCATTACAATTAGAAGAAAAGAGGTTTAATCTTAAACTACGTAGAGGGTTCTTTACTGTAAGAGTGGCAAGGATGTGGAATTCCCTTCCACAGGCGGTGGTCTCAGCGGGGAGCATTGATAGCTTCAAGAAACTATTAGATAATCACCTGAATGACCGCAACATACAGGGATATGTAAGGTAATACTGACACATAATCACACACATAGGTTTGACTTGATGGACTTGTGTCTTTTTTCAACCTCACCTACTATGTAACTATGTAACAAAGAGTGAAAAGTTTAAAGGGGCTGAATACTTTTCGTCCCCACTGTAATTTACCCAATTTTAATGATAAATACAGCAAGGGAGCTGGATATTTCCTGCATCCTTTTAGACAATGCTTGCTCTGAGCTTGATGTCAGGAACAGTCCACAACTCAAGACCGCTGCAGTATGGGGGTGCCGGACTTGTCTTGTGCTGGGAGGAAATGAGCAGTTAATCTGAGCAGTGCAGGCACAGTCCCACTGCATGGGAAAACGTTTTTTGTGTCTTGAGATGGGCTTTAAAAACACAGAGAGTCAAGTCCTACCAATATGGGCACCCTACATGACTATTTTGATTTTATACTTTAACCATAGCTTTACAAATCAATGGGGATACTAAGGTGTGTTACATGCAATGACATGCAATGACATTCATTGGTATGCAATTTGGCACATTAGTTGTGCAGATTAATTAGGGTCACTCTCTGTGCCCTCAAGCTTTGTGCTGGGAAAAAAACTCCCCAGAAAACATGTCTCTCACAGACTCTTCTATGGATGTTGAGGTCCTTACATGAAAGGTGTGCAGCAGGCCCCAAGATATTACTGCAACAATGAAGGAGTGGAGGAGAAGAGCAAAGCTTGAAATTAGGAGCATTTTCCTCCATGATTGGACAATCCTCAGTGCTTCTTCAAAGAAACATGAAGATAGACCGTTTTATTTTTTCTTATGACATTTTTGTTACGTTACCCTTTACATGATATTGCCCTGCTGCTTGCTTCCCATTTACATATGATAAGATTGATGGAAACATTGGAATCCATCCAATATAAAATAAAATAAAGTTTTCCTTGAGCCTAAATTTAAGTTTTCAGCTTATGCTAAGCACATACATTAGAGTATTCTATTTACAGCGCATAACAGGAAAAAGCTATGCATTGTCACACATTTCCTGTGTTGCTGTCTTACTGCTGCAAGGCCATTTCTCTTGAACCAGCAGTGTCAGTGTCAACTGTAATACAATACAAGGTATTTGTGCAAAAATTTACCTATTATGAAAAAGCAATGATTATATTTTGAGGAAAAAAATCCCCAACATCTGTAGTGTTACTGGAAGGAAAAAATGCCCCTGCATCCACTGTGTAACTAGAAGGGAAAATTACCAAGCATCCATGGTGTCACTAAAAAGAAAAAAATGCCCTGTGCTGTCGTTTTAGTTGATAAAAAAAAAATCCCCTGTGTCAGTGGCGTTACTGCTTTAGCATCTGTAACAGAGGGATAAAAAAGGGGGGAAGCTTCTTTCTCTTCTTCTTTCGGGGCACGTGACAAGGACGAAGGGCAAGCAGAAGGGATAGGAAGAAGGGCAGTCTGCCCTCACTCCCTAGCAGGTTCCCATACTGAGGTGGAGGTATGTTCTCTATGTTCTATTTTTCCAAAACTGCACATGCCTGTGAAATGGTAAAAGTCTTTATTACCCAAAATGATCCATAGGTGATTATTTAAAAGCCCTCAGAGGTCATCAGTCTGAAGTTAACAGTGAATATTAGCCTTTGAATTATTCCTCTTACCTCTTCGTTCATTTACTGGAGGGAGTGTCAGTGGGTGTTTGTCAAGCTTCCTCTATCCTGCTAGCAGGGCAAATCCTGGGCAGGTGCACAGGGTGAACCGTGCCAAGAAGCTGTGAGCTGAGGCAGAGGAGGGGTGCCGAACAGTGTTGCCAACTGCCCGTTTCAAAGCCTGCCTGGCTCGGGAAAGCTTGTAAATGCTCGGTCGGGCGGTGCACGCACAGTGATATAATGGCGCCGCCTGTCTCCATTTTTTAATGTCACACACTGCATCACCGAGAGGTACCGCACTCTTCCCCGCCCTGTCTGTGCACTGTGCAAGAAGGGTCCCAGCTGGACAGAGGTAGGAGCAGCCTGTGTGCTGCGACTGGAGGGCATAGAGCGGCACCGGGGGCCTGGCTAGTGACATCACGGGGGGTGGGGGCAAACATGGCAGGCTGTGCTGGCCTCTCAGGAGATCAGAGCTCCCTCCTCACACCGGGGAGCATTCCGTGAATTGTGGTGACACATGTCTGCTGGGGGATGTGGTTAGAAGCCTGGTGCCATATTCATGAAAAGCTGCCGCATGGTCATTGCTCTGACCATTGTATATCATGAAGAAAAAATAAGGCAAACTTTTAGATTGCATTCACACTGAAACACACGGGGCCTGTGAATAATGCACTGCAAGTGCACATCGTGCTTGTTATTGGCTCAGAGCAGTTAGCAGATGTGCCTTTTGCCACCTGACACTCCAATGTGCGTTGTTCTAAAATGCACCAAAAAAAAGCACAGGGATGCAGATTCCTGCTACACTAGTTGTGAATGGGGTCTTAGGGCACACGGGTGTATTGGAACCTATAACATAAAATACAGTGGCATTTTGGCACCCCGGACCCACATGTGTTGCATGCAGCAGATATACGCAGCTCTGAGTGTAACACCCTGGTGCCAAACCTGTGACCTGGGGGCTGCATGCACACACTGTGTTTCACTATTGCCCTGTTATAGTAGTGATTTCTATTAGTCTCAGGTAATATGTCTCCAGTCTATGACCATCTCCTTAAGCATGTCCCAGTCACCAACAACTTCTATAGCATGTTCTCAGTCTCTTGTACCATGTCTACAATCTCTGACCATCTCACATTCCATGTCTGCAATCTCCAACCATCTCACGTACAATGTTTGCAGTCTCTGATATCTCACATACCATGTCTGCAATTTCTGACCATCTCACGTATCATGTCTGCAGTCTCTGACCATTTCACGTAACATGTCTGCAATCTCTGACCATCTCATGTACCATGTCTGTAATCTCTGACCATCTCACGTACCATGTCTGCAATCTCTGACCATCTCACGTACCATGTCTGCAATCTCTGACCATCTCGCGCACCATGTCTGCAGTCTCTGACCATCTCACGTGTTTTGCCATTGACTCGTTGGCATAGAAACATTTGTAAAGGGGAGGGGTTAGTAAGATGGTCACACCCATGTGGGGGCGCCAGAAATATTTCTGCACCCAGGCTTCTATGATCCTAGGATTGGCCCTGCCTGCTAGTCACTGGTATGCAGGTGGAACAACAGAGCTCAGTATACATGGCAAAGGGGTTGATAGGGGGAGCACTGTCTGTTCTGGTCCCCATGGAAGTGATCCTGTGGCTTTACACCCACCCAAATCACCTCCAAAAAAAGCTGATAGTTGACTTTTAAAGTTCACAAACATTCCGGGTGGTTGCAGCTGCCAGAATTGTGTGCAAAAGCTTCTGTAAATCTTGCATCTGTGTCAACAAAAGAGTTAAATGTCCATGATTGTATGTAATAGAATTGTCATAGAATGAAACAGAAACATGATTTAGAAAAAGTATTTTATTCTTAAGTAATCATAGTGCAATATTATACAGTTATTCTCTAACAATGCTGCTGAAATGTGTTTTCTAGTAGGTTGTCAAATTTTATTGTATATAGGAGTATACACACAATGTGTTATTAAATAAGGTTAAATAATATATTCTAAAATCCAGTCTTAAACTAGTTCTGACAAAAAAATATAATCATGCATCAAAATAAACAGGAAGGCAAGACAAGGAGATAGCAGTCTGGAAAATATAAGAAAAGGGGCAGCAAAATGATTAGTCTTTGTAGTATCTCGGCCTTCTTTATAACAGAGGTAGGTGACATTTTCTGCCTGATGTGTATGGAAAATGCTGCTCCAATATTTCCTTTCACAGGTAAGGAACAACAAATTGACTTTGTTATGCCATATATTGTCACATCTAATTATTTCAGGTAATGATTTTATATTCTAAAATGCTACAGAGATCTGCTTTCCTTTGAGCTTGTTTTTTTAATGTCTTCTTTGATAACATAATACTGTTAATTCTAACAGTGAGTATTGCAGAGGAGAAAGGCTGTCCCTCAGGAGTTCTTATATTGATGTGTGATATGGTGAATCTGTAGTGATTCATCCCGGTTTGAAGGTCATATTGGTCTTTTTTTTTTTGTTCGCTCTACTGAGAGATTCCCCACAGAGTTCACCCTACACATCACTTCAAGGTATTCCCGTTAATTTTAATTGGTCTGCTAAGACTCATTTGATGAAATATTACATTAAATCATGCAAATCATATATTATTATTATTTAAGGATTTTCTCTTATCAAAAAATGTTCAATTTATATATGTAAGTTATTTAGAAAACCACTTTATAGTACATATGTTAAGATTTATTTATTTGTAAAAATGTACCTATTAATAGGATATGACACGCATCATTGATTGGTAAAGAAATACTGGCATATTTAACAGAAACAACATTTATTGTCTCTATGTACTGTTCACTGGCAATGATTGCAGGCTTTAGACCCCGTTTACACTGAGGCGGTTTTCAGACGTTTTAACGCTAGAAATAGCACCTGTAAAGCACCTGAAAACTGCCTCCCATTCATTTCAGTGTGACTTTTCACACTGGGACGGTGCGCCTGCAAGTAGCATCTTTGGGGCGGTTTTGGAGCGCTGCATACAGCGCTCCCAAAATGCCCTGCCCATTGAAATGAATGGCCAGCAGTTCCAAAGCGCCTGAAAAGCGTTTCGAAAGCCCCGCAATATGGGCACTTTTAACCCCTTCTTTGGCCGCTAGCAGGGGATTAAAAGCCCCCCACTAGCGGCCGAAAAGCGTTGCTTAAACAGTGGTAAAGCTAACGCATGGGCACCCTCAGTGTGAAAGGGGTCTTAATCTTCTGGTGCATGCTAAGGCACTCGAATAAACCCCTTCAGCTCCACGCTATAGCCGAATGACGAATAGCCGAATGACGGCTGCACCGCGGATCTGCTTTACCAGGAGGCCATCAATAGACGTCCTCCCCTTTGCACGCTCGCCACGCCCTCCCGGAAGGGCGCTCGCGGCGCGCGCTGTGATCACCAGAGTCAATGAGACTCGGGTGATCACAGATCAGAGTAAGGGGTCAATCCCGGACCCTTACCACATGATTAGCTGTCAGCCAATGACAGCTGATCACATGATGTAAACGGAAAATGGGTAATCGTTTTTTTTTTTTCTTCTCACCCTGACAGCATGAGGAGAAAAATAAGCTGATTACCGGCTTCTGTTGAAGGGACATCGGTCCCGAAGAGGAAGAGGCGAAGCCGCCTCATATGTGCCCACCAGTAGCGCCTACCAGTGCCACCTGCCAGTGTCATGAATCAATGCCCACAGTGCCCACCAATCACCACCAGTACATAAGTGCCAGCAATCAGTGTCACCTATCAATGCCCATGAGTACCACCTATCAATGCCCACCAGTGGTGCCAATCAGTGCCTCATCAGTGCCACCTAGCAGTGTTGCCTATCAGTGCCCATCACTGCCACCCTTCAGTGCCCATCACTGCCACCTCTCAGTGCCCACCAATGCCACCTATCAGCGCCCACCAGTGCCACCTTATCAGTGCCCATAAATGCAGCCTATTGGTGCCCATCAGTGCAGCCTATCAGTGCCCATCAGTGTAGCCTCATCAGCATACATCAATGAAGGAGAAAAATTACCTGTTTGCAAAATTTATTAACAAAATATAAAACGTTTTTGTATTTTTTTAAAAAAAATTCCGTCTTTTTTAATTTCTTTAACAAAAAATAAAAAAACCAGAGGTGATCAAATACCACCAATAGAAAGCTCTATACGTGGGGAAAAAAATTATAAAAAAATCATTTGGGTACAGTGTTGTATGACCACGCAATTGTCATTCAAAGAGTGACAGCGTTAAAAGCTGAAAATTGGTCTGGGTAGGAGGGGGGTTTAGGTGCCCAATAAGCAAGTGGTTAAAACAGTTGCTATTACTTGCTGTGTCAGTGACAGTCATGTAGTCATGAACTGGAACCAGAACTTGTAGCAATTTTTTCAACGCGTTATGAACCTTTAGGTAAATGAACTAAAAAAATCAAACAAAAAAAAAAACAGTGTATGAAATCCACCTATATTTAACTTTTTACAGTGCAGGCTCATATTAAATTTTGGTTCTCTACAATAATTACTGTTTGGTGGCCATGTGCTAACATTCTCTCCACATTGTTTTTGCCCTATTAATTAAGATGGTGAAAGTGACACTAATGACTAAATGTAATAAGGTGAACATGTAAAAATGTTGTCAAATAAAATTGATGTGTCATCATGTGATGGAATTTTTATTTTATATAGAAGATCTAACGGTTCAGTTAAATCTCCCATTTGAAGCATTCAAAGAGAATTGATAGAATATACATTTGGTAGCACATACCAATTATTGCACTCAATATTATAGATATAAATTTGCAGTTTTAGGTACATATTAAAGCATATATAAACCCCAAAACAAGCAAAAAACGAAAACTTTCAACTATTGCAGTGCAATCCTTAGATGTGTGAGCTACATTAGTTTATCCATATTTTCACTTAGTGGTCCAGCCAGTAACCCACTTCCTTTCCTAGGGTGGCTACACTCACTCCTCCACTGTATCTATGGCATTCATGGTTCCCTCAACGAACGGTAGCTCCCCTATGTTGGCAGCACTCATGCAGCCCTAGACCATGACACTCCCACCACCATGCTTGACTATAGGCAAGACACACTTGTCTCTGTACTCCTCACCTGGTTGCTGCCACACACGCTTGACACCATCTGACCAAATAAGTTTATCTTGGTCTCATCAAACCACAGGACATGGTTCAAGTAATCCATGTCCTTAGTCTGCTTGTCTTTAGCAAACTGTTTGCGGGCTTTCTTGTGCATCATCTTTAGAAGAAGCTTCCTTCTGGGCGACAGCCATGCAGACCAATTTGATGCAGTGTGCGGCGTATGGTCTGAGCACTGACAGGCTGACCCCTCCACCCCTTCAACTTCTGAAGCATTGCTGGCAGCTCTCATATGTCGATTTCCCAAAGACAACCTCTGGATATGATGCTGAGCACGTGCACTCAACTTCTTTGATCCACCATGGCGAGGCCTGTTCTGAGTGGAACCTATCCTGTTAAACCGCTGTATGGTCTTGGCCACCTTGCTGCAGCTCAGTTTTATGGTCTTGGCAATCTTCTTATAGCCTAGGCCATCTTTATGTAGAGCACCAATTATTTTTTTCAGATCCTCAGAGAGTTCTTTGCCATGGGGTGCCATATTGAACTTCCAAGGACCAGTATGAGAGAGTGAGAGCGATGACACCAATTTAACACACCTGCTCCCCATTCACACCTGAGACCTTGTAACACTAACGAGTCACATGACACTGGGGAGGGAAAATGGCTAATGGGGACCAATTTTGACATTTTCACTCAGGGGTGTACTCACTTTTGTTGCCAGTGGTTTAGACATTAATGGCTATGTGTTGAGTTATTTTGAGGCTACAGAAAATTTACACTGTTATACAAGCTGTACACTCACTACTTTACATTGTAGCAAAGTGTAATTTCTTCAGTGTTGTCACATGAAAAGATATAATAAAATATTTACAAAAATGGGAGGGGTGTACTCACTTTTGTGAGATACGGTGTGTATATATATATATATATATATATATATATATATATACATATATATATATATATATATATATATACATACATACACGTATACACATATACATACACACACACACACACACACACAGATACGCATGAGTGTTTGGGCTTAGGGGTGCACACCCTAATGCAATAGTCTGCGCACACCAATGATCTATGGAGCAGCGATGTAATCACCCCTGAGGACCAAAGCATTGTCAGTTGAAGAAGGTAGTGTTGGATAGACAAGTAGATTTAGATGGACTTTACATAAATGACTAACAAATTAAAGGCTTACTTTTTTGAACCATTACATAAACTTTTTTAGAGTGGTTGTAGAGCGCTGAGAGCTTATAAAAAGGAAGGGACACACCTCCTTCACATAGCTCACAGGAACACTGCTGAGGCTGTCAATCACCTGGAGCTCCCTCTCCTGTCACCTTTTTTTTCTTGGTGTCAGGAAAACTTGTCAGAAGTGACTCATGCTGATAGCAGACGAAAGAAAGCAGCACACAGAAATTACACTTACTGCTCTTAACTGAGACAAGCACCATATATAGAGGGATACGCTTTGTTCATTTTTAATGTCTGAGGTTTAGAACCACTTACAGTAATATAAAGGTTTTAACTATATGATTAATGGCTGACCATTGTAAGTACACCTGTTAGTGTTAAATTATTTATCCAGACCCTTTAACTACCACTTTAGCTGGTCTGTTTAAGGAAGTTAAACAGACCTACTGGCAGGATAAACAGGTAATAAAACTATTTTTTGGTGGGGACTCAAAAAAAGACTGCTGTGTTAATTCTTTTGACAGATTACATCATATATGTCATTTAAAATTTTGCCTATAATTCCACTGTAGGGGTCTTAACTTATTGAAGTGCAATTAAACTCAAAATCAAAAATGTAATATATTGATTCATACCAGTCCTTTGATGCTTTGGCTGAATTAGACTTTTTTTTTTCAGGCTAAAAACATTTAAATAACTACACACAATACCGGTTGATCTTCCCTGAAATGCAATGCCTTTGTCACTTCCCGTGAGATGGATTGGAATCAAAAACAATGTTATTTCTCTTGTGTAAACTACTAATCCAATTAACCCTATGCAAATTAAATTTAAAAAGTTAGACATGTAGATATGATGGCGGAAAGTAAAAAAAAAAAAAATCCTAAAGCACATCATCTCAGAACTAGTAAGCTGCCATATATTATTTTTAATGTCATGCCAAATACTTATTTTCATGTTTTGAATGAAGTGGGGTATTAGAACTCCTTTTAGGTTTTTACTGCTACTCTGCTGCTCGATCAAAGGGATTTACCTCCATTTCTTGTTTTACTGACAGCTGTTTTACCAAAGAAGTGAAAGTGAGGGAAATTCTGCAACAGGGACACAAACAATTAATACAAATCTGAGAGGGGTTCTATCCTTACCCTTCTCTACTAAAGAGTATTACTACTAATGCATTTTTATTAATGTATGTGTTGTTGTTGCTGCAAAGTTACCCTCACCTTCTTCCTTGTAAAACATTGTCATCAGTACAGGAAAAAAAAGTAAATCTCTCTAATAAAGCCCCGGATAGCAGTATAAAACAAGTTTTGGCTGAATAAACATGTTAAGCCATTTCTCTGCATGTTTTCCCTTTTATACAGACCTTATATTTTGGAATTCTATATATTGATTTATTGGAGACGATTTCAAAGAGATTCTGGTTCCAAAATTCGTTATGTTATAAAATGATGGCCTCTCTATTACAAGCTGTCATGACAAATTATATTCCTAATAGTAAAATTTCAGCTGTAGAATTTCATCGTTGTAAACATTCTAACTACATCACAAAATAATGTTACAATTTTGAGTTTTTTATTAATGTGGCAAATTTGGGCTCTGCACATCATTTTGTTTTTCCAGTAAGCATAACATTGCTATGAGGGAATATTCTGCTGAAGACTAGCTGCAAGTTACAATATACAGTCTTCAGATCTGTGAACTGAGACTGTTACATCACCAAGATGAATAATTTATGTACCGTATGAGTATGTGTGTTCTACTTCAAACCAGAGTTTAAAATGTATAAATGATTTTTTAGGAAAGGGCAATCGGACTATGAGGATTTAAATCCCAGTGCAAAAAAATAGGAAACTGGAAAAATGTTTTAATGCAAACGATAAAGTCAGAGTAGATGTGAATATGAGCTAAATTAGATGCAGGAAAATGGAGAAAAGAATTGTGGAACCAAATGATATTTGGCAAGAGCTGAAGTGTATAAACTACCAAAGAAAAGATGCTTTTGAATTGATTTCTGCCGCTTTGGAGAGGATTTAATGTGAGTTAGATGTTGGCTTTTTATTGCACTGCTCTGCCCAGATTTACCTCACACTTCAAAGCATTAACAAACCATTATACCATTCAAACTGTATTTGATAGCCTAGCTAATCTTATGCAACTGATTTTACAAGGAAATTAAAAAGCTAACATGTTAATTAAGTAACAGATGAAGTTATGAGAGCAATGAAAAGTTTGGAGATGGCAATTGCGGAAAGATCATTAAAGGAGTACTTTAAGGAGTAAGTTGTTTTGAATTCAATAGTTTGATGCTGCAATATTCTTTTAGTATATACATCGATTTTTAACCAAGAGGATTCTGGTCCCAGTTGAATCATTGTGACGCAGCTTGGTCATAGTATCTCCTAATATTATGAGCAATGGTTGTTTTCCTAATGCTCACATTTTAGTAAGTGAAGGGCTGTCAAGGAAGAGGACTGACATATGCAGGTCCCTACCGCAGTAAAGATGGTAGATGAAGACAATTCCAGTATTGGCACCTTTAGTAGCTATGCAATTGAACATCCCATGACCAGCACAACATCATCACCTGTAATCACACTAAACCCACCAGTGTCAACTCCTGTTTACAGCTGCCACCACCCCACCTGGAAAAATAACATCCCCAATGGGCAGATCCAGAGATTAAGGAGAAACTGCACAAGGATTGAAGATTACAATTCACAAGGTGAACATATGCTAAACAAGTTCATGGAAATAGGTTACCCTAGTGATAAAAACAAAGACAACCATACTAAGGACATGGGAAATACCGTGAGATTTGTTTCCACATTTAATACCAAATATAGGACCATTTCAAAAATCATTCATAAACATTACAACATCTTAAAACTGGATAAACGTTTGGACCCCTATCTACCTCCCAAACCACAAATCACATTTAGAAAATCACGCACCATAAAAAACATTACTGCCCAAATTAAGTTAGAAAAACCTCACCTCGTAATAGACCCCTTTCTGACATTAGGACATTTTTTGACAACAGAACTGGAATTTTTCAATGCCGAAAAAGAGGCTGCCTCACATGTCAGTTTATTACTCATGGTTGCTCTAAGATTTTTATGAACAAGGGTACCGCTTTCTCAATCAAGCAGTTCATCACCTGCTCAACAGAATTTGGTGTCTATGTCCTGCGGTGTCTATGCAACTTATTATATGTCGGTCGCACTATACACACCCTCCGCACGAGAGTGGGTAAACACCGTAGATTTATCAAGAAGGGTTTTGACAAACATAGCGTCCCACACAATTTTCTCCAAGCACATAACAAAGATTTTGGCTGTTTGGAAGTCTTTGCAATTGAGAGTATCCCTAAGGGCACCCTAACTGAGAATGAAAGGTTTTCTCTCCTTTGCAGGAGAGAAACCTTCTGGATCTATCGTTTGGGCTCTCTCACGTGGAGGGCCTTAATGAGGAGCTTGAAATCCACAACGTCATGTGATGCCTCTCATGCCCAGATACAGTAAACGAAAGACCAATATAATATATATCGCATGAGCCACATGCATAACTAGAATGACTCTTTCGTTGTGATAGTAGTCTCCAATTTTTTATGCGTTCACTTTCTGGTATGTTGCTCCATTCCCCTTTGTTCCCTTATAGTGGATATCAACAGATTACTATACATAATGTTTTGGCTTGTCAGTGGTAGTACGTGCATGTTTATGCCCTCATACTCACTGCGCGCATTGTGTTGTCTCTGTGAGTTACATATGTGTCAACACCAGCAACAACATTTTTTAAATAGTTTTAGTCTTCACTACCTACATTGATTGTATTTTTATAACAAGAGAATATCATTTCTTTTTCGTTTTTCAATTTTTCCTTAATTTCCATGTTCATTGTATAGATAATCTTTTTTTATCTTCGGTGCAGTTTTTATCACTTTTCATTTTTTATTTATTTTTTATATATATTTTATTATTATTATTATTAATTATTATTATTAATCATCATTTAATTTATTTCACGTCTGACCTTATTTACTTTACCCTGATTAAATTTTTCATAATATTTTTTATGTTTACTTTAATTAAGCTATCATTCTTAGCACTTAGTACATACAGGGGCTGTATGTGTATGTTAAACAGTAATTTGCATTATTAACAGCCATTGTTCATATATTTATGGGCTTGTGAGCACGAGGGGTTAACAGCACTCGGCAAGATTTGTTTTTTCCCTCTTCCCCCTCCCACCCATTAGCCTCAATCTCTTTAAATCTTCTTGTTGCTGTTCCTCCCGTAGCTTTGACAAAGCACAGGTGTGCAAAACATGTCAGCTACGGCAACCTTTCAGCTTGCGGTCCACCTCCACTAACCAGGGTCCTGTCTCCGGAGTATAGCTGACATCATCTCGTACGCCCAGTCCTATTGGTCACATCCGTCTCTCTTCGCTTTGCTCCACTGCAGTGACGGACACAGCACACTGTCACAGCTTGACGCTGTGCCTGGGGATCATAGAGGCGAGTTCCGACCACCGGGGTGGTCGGTGGGGGCCCCCTCCGCTCCTCTTCAAATTGCACAGCTACTGATCCTGTGTCAGCAGGAGGAAGCTTTCCATCACCCCTTTCCTTCTGATTGGAGTCAGTTCACCCTCCACACATCCCGATGTGACCCTCTTCCATTTGTGAACGGCAAACTTCCCGAAAGCAGTTAACCCCTTCCAATCAAGATGCTATGGTGGTACCGTTTTTAAAATATTTTGATCAATTGTTCAGCTATATGCTTTTTATCTTCTGCTGCAGTTTTTACCAGCATTAACAGTTCTGTGGATACCACTGGGCTACACTTTAAGTGTAATAAATTGTTTTCAAATTAAATCCAATGTGTATATACTTTATATATCTACATACATATTGATATAACTTTGACTTTCCCCCATAGAGCACTGCCTTTCTGTTTTTTATATATTGTTTTCCATTTTTCCAGTGGTCGGCAGCTGCACTGGGGGCTAACCTTATCAATATACACCTCCCACTGACTGCCAGGTTTGCGCGATTCAGGAACTTGTTGCAATTGAACATGACTATTCCTATTTCTTCTACTGTACAGAGAGGAGCCACCAACATTTAAGGTGTTATAGATTTTTTTCTGACAAAAAAATTGGATTAGAAGGCTTGGACTTTTTAGGCACGACCACATGGGTAATTAATACATAAAAAGATTATTATACATAGAAAATACATTACAAAATATCGACATTAGAAAAAGTCAGTATAACAGGGTTAAATAATTCATACTGTACATAGCCATAGGAAATTAGCATAAAAAACTTGGAGGTGAAGGGCCACTCATTCCACAGTCAAGTTTAAATTCCAGAGATAACAGATAATGATGATAATAATAGCCTGGGCTCTACATGTTACACGCCTTGTGCTTCTTCAGGAGAATCAACAGACTTTACTAAAAAACAAAATGTATACAATGAGATCAAATATACAGTAGACATCAAAACAACATTAAAATATTGATGTGGCACTGTGCTTGTGGAATACCCTAGCGATAGGAAGCTGACTGGTCACATAGGAAGGGTAAGGCTAAAAAATGGAAAGGTGACTATAATTGCTTAATAGTTATCAAATGGAGCTAGAATGATAATAAACTGCAGAAAGAGGTATATAATCTATATGTTGCCACTCACTAGGAAGAATCGCACATTGAGGTAGCTGATATATACCAAAGGGATTGTTGGGGTACTAGAAGCAGTCCCTAGAAACTAGTACAGCACTAAAAAGATTTCTGGGAAGGGAATCACTAGACAAAAAAAGCCTCCAGCAGGGTTATAATATCCCTAAGCTTTAAAAGAGGATTTTGAGAAATAGCAAGAGTGCTGGTAGGCCGGAAGTATATGAACAGATCATAAACCTAATGGATACAAGGACAAACAAGAAAAGAAAGGACTCAAATTAGTAAAGTGTAATTAGAATCCTGGTGGAACAGTAGTAAAAAATTAGAAAGGCTATCGCACTATACCTTAATGTCACCATGTAAGGGGGAACCCTGTAAGGAGCCGCTGCTCGGGTATAAACAGCTGTTGCAAATAGTCTGAATAGTGTCTTTAAATACTCACGCCCCACCTTTAGTCAAATAATCGGCATAGCCGATGTGACGTCATCCAGACCGGCCGCTCATCGTGGAATGCACATGCGCCCGACGAAATCACGCCGGCGTCGAATAAATATTCCAGCACTCGGCGGAGGAGAGCAGAAGCGAATAAGGACCCGGCAGAGGAAAGATGCCCTCTGTCTGGTCCAACATACCCCAACACCCCACAGGATGCAAAGTGTGGCGCTGGGCAGCTGCATAGTACTGGGATAATGGGCCCGACCCAGCAGTAACCAGACAGCATCCACTGGGGGGAGGGCAAATGAAGTAGCCATGACAACACACAAGACACAGTGCACTTACAATACAACATCAGTAAAAAAAACAGGATAATGTATATAGAAATATATAACATGATATAATATTAATTGGTACCCAGTATTAACGTTGGTGGAACCAACATTGGTGGTAACAACATTAAATGAAATTGCATATATGCCTAGACGGGCACATAGTTGCCAGAGAAAAGAAAAGGGAGCTCAAAAGGATGGGGAACCAGCTAGGCCTGGATAAAATCAAATTAAAAAAAGGGGAACATAGAAAGAGGGATGACCAAAGATCTAGCATGAAATCAGAAGTCCATAAAAAGGGATGGTCACAAAAACGGTTTGTAGGTCTGAGCTCCATTAATCCCAGGGGCATGGATCACATTAAGACGTTCTATCCAAGTTGTTTCCTTTTGGAGAATATACTTGTCCCATTCACCACCCCTAGGATCCTTGGCGGCGATGACCAGAGCAATAAAGGATACCAAGGACACATCAAATTTGTGATATAAATCTAAATGTCTGCTAACGACAGTAATCATTTTACCGCCTGCAGAATAATATACATGATCTTTAATTCTGGAACGAAAATGTCTGGCCGTATTCGCCATGTAAAAGGCACCACACTGACAGGACATGAGGTAGACTACCCCTTGGGTATCACAATTGGCGTGGAATTTAGGAACAAAAAAGATTCTCCATTAGGAAGCACAAAGCTGGTACCTATATTGATCCAGGGACAAAAGGAACATTTGCCACATCGGGTCATGCCGTGATTGAGTTGTCCGGTATTAGAATTAACTGAGTAATGACTAGATGTTAATTTGTCGTGCAGGGACCTTGCTCGTCTAAATATAATTTCTGAAGAAGACCTAACGTATTTTTTAAGAATGGGGTCCTCCTGAAGTGTTGGCCAAAGGTTTGCTAGGATATTGCGCAGTTCTTTATGTTGTTGTGAATAGCTGGTGATATACTTGACAGTATGATTATTTTTTGTTTGTTTGGCTTTGTATAGTAGTGAATTAGTCTTACTATAGCCTCTTGCCCATAGTCGAATGCAAAGTGCGTTGGCTTGGATTTTAAATTCATCCAAGTGAGTACAATTACGGCGTAGTCTTAGATATTGGGCATATGGAATGCTCTTAATGAGTGCTATAGGGTGGGCACTATCTTCATGTAGCAGGGTATTACCTGCAGCTTCCCTCCAAAACAAGGTAGAGGTCAAACAGTTGTCTTGATCTTTGAAGATCGTCAAGTCCAAAAAAGTAATTCACTGGGGATCACTGGAGACTGTAAATTTTAAATTAAATTGTTTCTGATTAATAGTCTCAACAAATGTGGCAAGCGAGGCTGGGGTCCCTGTCCAGACAATAAACATGTCATTAATATAACGTAGCCAACAAAGGGCATGATTGACCAGAGGTGACAGGCATTCATCGGAAAAAAGGAAACGTTCCTACCCCCCCCAGGTACAGGTTGGCATAGGCAGGTGCACAACATGTGCCCATAGCCCCCCCCTGTACCTGGAGGAAGTGGGACTCCTTGAATTTGAACCTTTTGAAATTGCGAGTGAGTATAAATTGGAGCAATTCCAACATAAATTCACAATAACTCCAACGATGATGATCTTGCTCCCGTAGGAAGATACGAACCATCCTGATGCCGTGCTCAGGGATACATGAGTATAGAGCCTCAACATCCAAGGTCACAAGCAGGGCATCGGGGGGACCATACCTTCAATGTGCTTCAAAGGGTCAAGTGTATCTCGAGTATAGGACGGCAATCCCAAAACATGTGGCAAAATAATAGTGTCGACCAGTTGCCTGGCATTTTCAGTCAGGGAACCAATCCCTGACACGATGGGTCGACCTGGGGGCATGGTTGGATGCTTATGTACTTTGGGTAAAGCATAAAAAGTGGCCTCCCTAGGATTACGTATGTTCAAGTAGTTATATAGATCTTGGTCATTCAGGCCTTTCTGATGGGCAGAGCCAATGATAGAGAGGTAGTCATTCTTGAATTTAATAGTGGAGGTTATTGGTATCCGGTAACCTCCACTATTAAATTTGTCATTTATTTCGTAAAATATTCATGACCATCTCCTTGTAATTAGTTTTGGTCATGAGAACAATGTTCCCTCCTTTGTCGGCTGCCTAAATTTCAAGATTGGGATGATCCTGTAAATATCGAATAGCTCGTATCTAGGAATGCGTCAAATTATTGGGTCTAGACATAATAGTCATACGTTTGATGTCAGACTGTGCCCATCAGAAAGGCCCAAATATAGGGATTCGTCATAAGATCTGGGAATCGTTGGGATTTCAACTTGAATTAATTTGTAGGGGGTATTGGCAGAGTAGAAGCAACTGTAGAGGGCATCTGACTACTAGCCTCATTCGACTGGTCGCTTTTGTCAAGTAGAAGCATTAGATCATGGAGAGCTAGAAAGTCCTCCATAGTGAAATGCTTAACCTGTTCAGAAATGAATTTATCTTGTTTTGATTGGAGATGATCCCTATCAAAAAGAAATTTGTACGTGAGGTTCTGTGAAAAGAGATAGACATCTTTGATGGCTTCATATTTGTCAATGTTCATTGATGGGCAGAAACTGAGTCCGAGCTTCAGGACATCATGTTCCTGACCATCAAAAGAGTAAGGGGTCAGATTAATAATGTCAAGACCCGATTTTTTGTCGTGAACGATGTGATCATAGGCAACTGAAAATTTGGCTGAGGGGTATTTGGTTGAATATGTGAATCTAAGGTGCTCTGTAAGTAAACATTTGGAGTTGTGCTGTAGGTGGTATATTTGTAAGGGGATTGTATACCAGTGATTGTGCATGATCGGCAGAAGTCAAATGAGACAGAGTAATGTCTGCTGAAACAGAGTTGTGATTAGAGGAAGTGTGAGATAAATTGTGAGATTGTGTGGGTATTAAGCATCTGTATAGCTTGTAGGGCAGTAGCACGCATATTTTTAGTTTGTGACTGAGACCCACCACCATTATTCTGTGCATTGCCATATGCTTGATTATGATACAACAAACTAGTATCCTGAGGAGGGTGGCATTTTTTTGAACAGGATATAGCAGACCCATCACTATAGTCCCACTTACGTGCTCCTTGATTACTGTGAGGAATTGTAGTGTTTCCTTTTCTAGGAAGTGACTGTAAGGAAAAAAGAGAAGAATCAGACTCAGTATCATCATCAGTTGCCATATAGTTGGTCTTAGTTCTAGACATACGATGATTATTTCTAGGACCCCTACCCTGAGTAGGATTTTGCCAGTGATATGCAAAGCTTTCAGAGAAAGCCAGCCTATCCTTTGGAAATTTACTGTGCTTTTTATAGATAATATCCTTTGTAACTCTGGTTACATAGTCCTTAATTTCTTGTCCCCGCTTGGCAAATTGTGCATGATTCTTAAAATTTTCATTAGTGGATTGCAGCGTGAGGATCTCTTGATCCAAAGTATTAAGCTCAGATTGATACTGAATAATTAGCAATTTTATTAATTCAACACTGTAATGAGTAAGTATGTTCTCCCAAGCTAGCTTGAACTCAGGGGGTGCGTTTTGAAAAGATGGGTAAATCTGCACTCTTAAACCAAGTGGGCTAATGTTCTCATGAACATATTTCTGTAGGAATTCTATGTGCCAGTAAAGATTTGATTTCTTTTTAAGTAAACGTTTCATTTTTGCCATTTATTGGTTTATGCCTATCTCTTGTTCAGTATCAGTATTACAATTCGTCTGGATTTCAGTCATGTACCCCATCCAGCCTGAGCCCACAAAGTCCATTTCTTGAATAGCAATGAATCAAACGTAGCAAAAAATATTGGGTAATTAATAATACCAAATATAAAACAAGTAGCAAAATAAAAAAAATAAAAAAACCCACTAAAAACGAATGCCCCGGTGCTACCACCCAACTATATTGAATACAATTATTAGTATCACCACAGAGTGGTCCTGTGGATACTTCTGAAATACTCTGTGCCACATCCTATAATTTGAGACAAAAAAATTGGAGTAGAAGGCTTGGACTTTTTAGGCACGACCACATGGGTAATTAATACTTAAAAAGTTTATTATACATAGAAAATACATTAAAAAATATCGACATAAGAAAAAGTCAGTATAACAGGGTTGACTAATTCATACTGTACATAGCCATAGGAAATTAGCATAAAAAACTTGGAGGTAAAGGGCCACTCATTTCACAGTCAAGTTTAAATTCCAGAGATAAGCTATGTAACAGATATTTTTTTCTATCCTTGTCTTTTTTTTTCATTACAATACTATCTTAAATTATATCCAAAGGCCAAACTGTTTTTAATGTGGATAAAGTAGAGAATGGTTACAACTCCTGTTAGGTGTTGTTGAAGAAGTTCCAGGAGGAACGAAACATATGTAGACACAGGCACAAAAAACCCTCCTCACATCCCCCGATGCACCTTATGCTTCATCATTTGAGAGGAACTGAAGGATTTCCTTGTCAAAAGAAGTTTATTGAGTATACAATGTTATAAAGATACATAAAGTAAGTTTACAAGGATCTATAAAGTAAGCTCATTGTTTTACAGTAGGGTTTATATAGGTAAATATCATGAAATTTCAAATATTAAACATTGGGTTCACGTAAACCTAAATTAAAGATATATATCATTTCCTTAGTTACTTTTGTAGGTATTTAAATGATTTATACCTACTATACATATTGTTTACAAGTAGAGTGTATATAGGTCAAATAAATTCTGATAATGAGCTTTAATCGTAAGGTGGAGAAAAGGAAAGAGAAAGAAGAAAAAGGGTTGAAAGGTAGAGGTATGGTCCACAAGTTTGTCCCGCTCGTCAGTTTATTATTCTTTTTAGTTCTCTTTGAAGCCTTAGAATGGGTGTCTCTGTAAGTCATTTAATCTGTTACCATGGCAACAGGACAGAGTCATTGAAGTTTGACAGGAACTGTTGTTTTATCCAAGGATGCCAAAGTTTTTCAAATTTTGGAATTTGATTTTGATCGATGGCTACCATCTTAGCATGGGACATTGTATTATTCATTCTGTGAATTGTTTCTGCTAGTACCATCGTAGGAGATTTTCATGCATTGGCCACTGTTTGTTTTGCAGCCGTTATTAGTTGGATCATAAGTTTGAATTGAGAGAGTGTTAACCATTCCGGTTTTAGATTAAGTAAAGTTAAATATGGATCTGGTTGTATTATTTTTTAAAATATTTTAGATGCAATCACGAAGACTTCCTTCCAGAAGGTTTGGATTACTGGGCACGTCCACCATATGTGTAAATATGTGCCTATTTCTGGGCATCCTCGAAAACAAAGAGCTGAGGTATTAGGTGAATATTTTGCCACTCTAGCGGGTACAAGGTACCAGCGAGTTAGGACTTTATAATTTGTCTCCAGTGCTAAGATGTTGGGTGAAGATGACTTAGATGTGAGCCATATGTTAGACCAGTCCGTGTCTTCTAAAGTTCGTCCCAGGTCCTCCTCCCACCTCTGAACGTAAGAGGGTCTATTAAGATTTGCTACTCCATATAATTGATTATAAAGTGATGAAATTGTACCTTTAGCAAATGGATCTTTTGTACAGATTGATTCAAAAATGAATAATTGGGATAATGGTGTATCCCCCTTTAGGAATGGTGTATAGAAATTTTTGATTTGGAGATATCTAAATATCTCAGAGTTTGGTAGATCATATTTTTCGCTAAGCGATGGGAATGAAAGGAATGATTTAGATGCTATGAAGTCATTTAGTGTCTGAATGCCTGATGTTGTCCAAGCTTTAAAAGAATTTGGGTAGATCCATGCCGGGTAAAAGGCTGGATTTCTGATAAAAGAAAGGAGAGGATTGTGTCGAGATTGTAACTGATATTTGGTTTTTAGTTTATCCCAGAGAGATAAGAAGTGTTTAGTTATGGGATTATGAATTTTAAAGCGGTCTTTAGGATCAAGCCATAATAAATTTGATATTAATAGAGGGTCATTTTCTGAAGCCTCTATAAATACCCATAATGGGATTTCCTGTTTTGCATGGTATTTGGACAGACTGGCCAAATGTGCTGCTCTGTAGTAGTTAGTAAAATTAGGGTATCCCAGGCCTCCTTTATTTTTGGGAAGATGTAGTGTGTGTATAGGTATACGTGGTTTAGAAGAGCCCCATATAAACAAAGTTGCTCTTTTTTGTACTATTCTCAAAAAATAGGAAGGAATTGGAATAGGGAGGACTCTGAATAGATAAAGCAATTTGGGTAGAATAGTCATTTTGATTGCATTAATCTTCCCTATCCAGGATAAAGGAAGTTGCGACCATTGTTTTATTAGATTTGTGATCTGTCTTAATACAGGAGGATAATTGGTTGAGAATAAGTCAGAATGAGATGCTGTTAAATGAATTCCAAGATATGGGATTGATTTTTCTGCCCATGTGAATGGGAGTGCAGCCCTAGCCGGGATCAATTCCATGTTTGTGAAATATTAAGCACTAGGCATTTCTTAGGATTAATCATAAGGCCGGATAGGGCTGCAAATCCATCAAGAGCTGGTATTAAGTTATGACCAGAGACCTGTGGTGATGATAGAAAAAGTAATATATCGTCTGCAAATATACATAATTTGTGTGTAATACCTCCTACTTCAATGCCAGTTATAGTTTGGTTTGTTCTGATGTATTGGGCCATGGGTTCGAGTATAAGGGCAAATAATAAGGGAGATAATGGGCAACCCTGTCGGGTACCTCTTTCGATATTAAAGGCTTCAGATTTGTATCCAGCATATTTTATATAGGCTTTGGGTTTATTATATAATGCTTTGATCCATGTTAAAAAGTGGGGTCCAAAACCCCATTTTTGTAATGAATATTGCATATATTGCCAGGATACTGTGTCAAATGCCCTCTTAATATCGAGAGATAGAAAACATAAAGGGATTTTCCGTTTTTTAGCAATATGTGCCAATAACACTGCCCTGCGTATATTATCGCCTGCCTGTCTATTTGGCATGAAGCCTACTTGATTTCTATGTATTAATTTTCCTATAATGCTATTGAGGCGTTTTGCTATTATTTTTGCTAATAATTTAATATCGAGGTTTAACAGAGAGATAGGCCGATAATTCACACAGGAAGTATCATCAGAAAGGGGTTTTGGGATCATACAAACAATTGCCATTAGTGTTTCTTGCCGAAAAGAATGTCCATCTAGAAGTTTGTTAAAAGTTTCAGTGAGAATGGGAGAGAGTATTTCTGAGAATGTTTTATAGTATAAAGCCGAGTAGCCATCTGGGCCTGGTCTTTTGTTAAGTTTTAGGTCTTTTATGGCGTTAGCAACTTCATCTATAGTTATAGGCTCATCCAAACTGCTTTTTTGATTCTGAGATAACTCAGGTAAGGTTATTTTTGAGAAGAAGGATTCAGCCTCTGTAGGATTAAATTCATTGTTTGTCTTGTATAAAGTTGCGAGATGTGAGTGAAATTTATGGACTATTTTAACTGGATTACAAGTGTAAACATTTTTTGATAATTTCAAACGTATTGGTTTGAAAGATTTGTTAGTTGAATTTAATGCCCGAGCCAAATATGTACCTGGTTTGTTTGTATTCATGTAGAAATTGTGTTTGGAGCGTTTGAGGGATTTATCAACTGACTCAGTGAGAAATAGATCGTATTCCAATCTAGATTTTTCCAGATGAGATTTTGTACTCTGAGATGGATTATCTTGAAATGATATGTGGGCTGCATTAAAATTGAGTTCTAGTTTTTTTGCTAGATTTTTGCGTTCCCGTTTAAATAGTGCCATTTGTCTTTGTATTGTACCACGCAAGACAGGCTTATGAGCTTCCCACAGTGTTATTGGGGAGATGTCTGTTGTATTATTAATTGATATGTATTCCTTTAAAGCTTGTTCAATGGCCATCTGATGTAGTGGGTGTTTGAGCATTATGTCCGGTAAGTACCACGTTGGGTCATGCGCTTTTGGTATGGCTGAGGCTATAGTAGTGTATACTGCATTATGGTCAGACCATGGAATCGGAATTATATCTGATGCAATAATTTCTGGTATCATTCCTATTGTTAGAAAAATATGATCTATTCTGGTGAAGGTTTGATGAGGGTGCGAGAAATAAGTGAATTTCTTTTTCATTGGGTTACTTTCTCTCCACGAATCTACCAGATTGTATTTGGAAAGAAGTTGAGAAAAAGGTAATCTAGAGGTTATTTTGGATGGTGTAAAAGGTGATTTATCTAGAAATGGGAGGAGGACCTGGTTCGAATCCCCACACATTATCACTGTTCCTATTTTGTGTGTATTAATCACTTGTAATATATGTGAGAGGAATGGTGTAGGTTGTTTGTTAGGAGCGTAGTAGGAAATCACCGTGATTGCTGTATCCATTATATAACCCATGAGTATCAGGTATCTACCTTCTGGGTCTTTAATTTCTGATGATAAGGTGAATGGTGTGGATCGGTGAAATGCAATTAGAGTTCCCCTTTGCTTGGTACAGGCAGAAGCCGTGTAAATTTGTTTATAAAAAGGAGAAATATATTTTGGAGTAGAATCTTTGGTGAAGTGTGTTTCTTGGAGGCATACTATGTGAGCCTTCTTGTTATGGAAAGTACGGAAGGCTTTGGTCCTTTTTTGAGGGATATTTATTCCCTGAACATTCAGTGGTGCCATGGCAACAGATCAAATAGTTTTGACTTACTTTTTGTTATGCAGAGCTGACTGCGCAGATCAACCTGTGTGGACTGAAGAGATGAATAGATAGAAAAGAAACCAGTGAATTCTGGAGTAAAGAGTAAACAAAAAACATATGAGATTAGATGATACATTGTATAAATTATTTTTTGCAAATAATCACAATTTACCCGTGAAAGAGAATAAATATCTCTCTCAGGGGAATAAGTGCCTTCGTCACACTCCCACATAATATGGTTGGGAGAATGAGGAGGGCTAATGGGGGTACACGGATCTTCCGCTTACAGGAGAGAAGTGCTATGTCAAAAGACATCAAAATGATGTTTCATTAATTGGAGTGCAGAATATAGTTTTTGTTGAAATTATTTATTCCAGGGTGGTTGTATATGGTTAGTCTTGCCCTAGGCTAAATAATTCAGTTAGAAAGGTACTGTTAATAACTTTGGTATTGATGAAGATAGTTTGAATTATTTTGGGATTTTAACCCTTTTAGAGTAAACAATTACATATTTTATTCATATGTAACTGTTTAGATATGTTAACTCATAAAATTGAGGTTGTATTGCTTCAGATTAAAATAAACAAAAACATAATTCTAGGAACTAGTTAGGTAATAATATATTTGTTTTAAGAAAAGAAAGAAAAAGCTTCCATTACTTCTGGATTATTGAACATATTTGTCCTAAAAAGTAATAAATCTATTGTTATTACCTGATAATATATAACTGAACAAGAATTTCCTTATTTCACTTATATATTCTAAGGCTATATGAATCAGAAGTAATAAGAAATATAACTGGAATGTAACATGATCCCACACAGTGTGTGACTATCAGAATGCAGTTACATTCAGTTATAAATACAGGTTTTTTATAGAGAACCATCTCTTAGTATAATAAATGAAGAGATATCAGGAATTAGGATGTCAGTCCATTGAATCTTCTTGGTCCATGGATGATGTGGCATAATGGCCTCTTTTGTGAGAATGATGATTCCCATTTTGTTCTGAAATTTTCTGAGTGCTGCCTGAAGGTGAAGATGATGCCATTCTTCTGCATGTGGGGGTGTTGCTGCTTGTGGGTTCTGTCAGATTTAATTTTAAAAGGGTTTGTTGTAGTTCATCTGCTGATCTGCTTCTGTAAATTGTACCTTGGTAGTTAAATCTGACTGAAAAGGGGAAGCCCCATTGATACATAATGTTGTGGCGTTGCAGTTCCATTAGTTGGGGTTTCATGGATCGTCTTTTAGTAATAGTAAGTTGGGATAGGTCAGCAAAAATTTGATAATTGTGTCCTTGAAAATTAAGTTCCTTTTTTTCTCTTGCAGCAATTAGTATTTGTTCTTTCGTTCTGTAATAATGAAATTTTGTGATTATATCACGTGGGGGTCCATCTTTCTTTTTGGCTGTGAGGGCTCTGTGTACTCTGTCCAGTTCTAAACATTCAATAGGGATATCTGGCTTTAGTTCTTGTAATAGAGCAGTAATAGTAGATTGCAGGTCTGTCACAGTTTCAGGTATTCCCCTTATGCGCAAGTTTGAACGTCTGGCTCTATTTTCGTAATCTTCGAGCTTAGTTTGAAGTATTAAATTCTCTTCTTTTAATTGTTCCAATTCTGTTATATTTACTTGGGTTGTAATTTCAATTTCATCCATTTTTATTTCTAGGGCTGCGGTGCGGTTTCCCAGCTTTCTTATTTCTTTGGTTAGGCTTTTTGTTATTTGGTCTGAGGTTTGTTTTAAAGCCTTATGAAGCATCTTTTCAAATTGTAATAATATTACTGGGGATGCTGAGGAGGCTTGTGGAGAAGTTTGTGAGAGGATTTGTTCTGTGTCTGACTCAAATGGAGAGTCTTGCTGTGACATTTTCTGTCTGTGAGAGTGCCCTGATGCTGTATCTTGTGAGGTGACTGGAGCTGCTTTAGTTGTAGTGAGTGCCTGTGAGCTCTTTGTGAGGTGATTTTTATTTCTGCCATGGTTTCCTCCCAGTACCATATTTCCTGCCCAAACTTTCACAGTTTGTTCCCTGGGGCAAAAAGGTTCAAATGGATACCTTTTGAGCCTGCAGGCTCCGCTTTGTCCTTCTCTTCTCTCCTCAGCGGTGTGGAGCTCTAACAATGCATGTCTGCTCCGCCCATCTCCCTCGGAACTGAAGGATTTAACCAGCATGCGATTGGTCACATATTGGGTGATCCAGTACTGATGTTATCTTTGCTGTCTGGCTGGAGGGACTAATGAGTATCAGCTGTTGTACTAGTGTGTACTGGGAATGGCTCTCTGTCTGATTGTGGAGTCTATTGAGGAACGACATGCTCGTGAGGTTCACTGAGGAGCTCTATATATGCTGAATCACCTGCTCAACCCACAGCACAGCAGACTCTACTCTTCCTGCCAACTGGACTGGTTGAAATACAAGAGGATAGGAATCACTCACACATATCCAAGCGCCATCTGAGGAGCAGGACAGTGAGTACACATTCTTATACATGACCGATCATATCTGCAGTCTGTGTGGGATACCCGGAGCCTCAGAATCTCTTCATACACCTGCTGGATTGGATGTAATTGCTGAATTTCACATTCGACTTTGACTGTATGCTGCTTATGGGGACTGTATTTGGGGCTCCTGCCCTGTCTGTCCCCTCCCCGTCACCTCAGGCGCCATTGTGGGACATTCCACAGTGCACATCTATCCTACAGAGAGACTATCTAGCCCCTCAGCTAACAGTCAATTTTCCAATCCTTACTGTGGACTTCCTGACAGGTTCATTGCCCTTCTATTTCAGTTCCATAGAAACTGCGCATTGCTATCACTTATTTAGTTCATTCTCACAGGTGTTAACCTAGCAGCAAGACAGTTTTTACAGCTTTCCCTGTTCAGGCATAGCTACTGCATTTGCCCACTGTGGCTCTAAGGAGCAGAGCTTCCTGTGCAGGGTGCTGGAGGCTGCCTTGTTTCCTTTCATCTATGGGCATTGCATATTGGTGTCTCAGGGTAACATCTTGTTTCAGGGGAGGTATGTGTGGTTCCTGGTTCCAGCTCTACAGGGGGGACATTTAGTGGTCTCATTTAGTCTACCACTGGGGGGAGGTGGAGGTTGGGTAAGAGACAGTGGGCTTCCGCAGCTTAGGAGGGAGGGGTGGGGGTTGTTGGAGGTTGGGGGATAGTGGGGTCTTATGGGGGAGGGTAATACTACATGGAGATTTGTTGTGATGCTCTTTAAACTTTTGTTGCAATAAATTGTAATGAGGAGATAACCATTTCTTTTATATTATTTTTTGTCATTTTGCTGCTTGTGAACGCACCCTACTATTATACATGGAGGTACCCTCATGCTTAGAATATTATTAGGTTTCCAGTTTGGGTTTCTTTTTTCAGTTTTCTTTTTTTAGGTGTTGTTCCCATTTGAGTCCAAATGAGAAGATTCCTTAAATTTATGCCCAGCAACACAACAGTAAGGGAGATGAGATGTATCCAAAGCAAGTTAAATGATAGCTGTCATCAAAACAAGTGTCCCCACTGGAGGATTTTCTGTTCTGGTGATATTTGAAAATTTTGATTTCTCCCTGTACTTTCAGTTTCAGGAATATTGGTCACCTGGTCAAATAAAAAGAGTGAATCTACATAACAGGGACACAAACAGCAACAAAAATCTGTCAGGTTCTACTCTCTTACCACTATCCAAAACTAAAAAAAAGATGTGACTTTAGATAAAACATGCTATTTATTTTCACTTTTCAGTAACTGCATTTTTTTATCACTCCCATGCTCTTTTGGACATCATCCTTAAAGTAGTTGTAAAGGCTGAAGGTTTTTTACCTTCATGCATTGTATGCGTGAAGGTAAAAACCTTCTGTGTTCAGCATCACCCCCAGCCTTCCCAAAACACACCTGAGCCTCATCCGGATCCAGCAATGTGCACAAGATATCTCCCTTCTTATTGGCTGAGACAGCAACAGTAGCCATTGGCTCTTACTACTGTCAATCACAGCCAGTGAGCCAATATGGAAAGACCGGGGGTGGGGCCGAGCCAGGCTCCATGTGTGAATGCACACACAAGCTGCTTTCTGTGGGGCACTCGGCAGGGGGAGGAGCCAGGAGAGCCAACAGGGACCCGAGAAGAGGAGGATCGGGGCTGCTCTGTGCAACACCACTGCACAGAGCAGGTAAGTATAACATGTTTGTTATTAAAAAAAATCAAGGTTTTATTATCACTTGAAACTCCAAGCTTGAGTATATTTAGTATAATTTAGCTATAGGTTGTCTCAGCCCCCTAGAATACAATAAAGATATTCAGGACAGTAATTGAGATATCTTCCAATGTGGACACTTGTTCTGGTGACAACATTTTATCAAAAGATTTTCTTTGCTTTAGAGATTATCTCTAACTTCCTGTTGTGTCTTCATAACAGAAAGTGAAGAAAAATCTCCCCAATGAGACACAGAAAAAACAGGATTTTTTGACCAGTCCCTACTTTATCAAAAAAATATTTTGGTTTTAAATTAGATTTAACTGATTTTCAGTTCCAACACAAAATCAAATGGAACGTGACTGAAGTAAAAAGGTAACACAAATAGTAAATAGGATGTCTCAAAGTTCATGGAGTGCTCTGTAAATAAAAAGACACACAAAATCAAAACACTGAGAGTGAGCAGCACTTGAAGATTTTGCCCTGTCCAAAGAACTTGCTGTCTTCTAAACTAAAATTGTTCTATGATAAAGTTACCAGAGAGACTGGAAAGGCATATTACAAATAATGTACAAGACTATGCTGTGCTAAATAATTCTGGTTTCTAAAGTCTGGCAAAAATATATATATTATTCTAATATAATATGATTCAGCTTTTATCAATATACTGAACTTTTTGCCCCTTTACAACTGGCTGATAATATGCTAAAGCCAAATTAGGATATACTGTATATATTAGGCTTTAACATGACTTTGCAACCAGGTGTAGTTTTGTGTCTAGCCTTTCCTATACATCTTGCAGTTCAAGTGTCTTTGATTCCATACCAACCAAACCCACCATCTTCATGGAATCTGTGGGTTTTCATTGTGCATGTTGCTGGTATTTTCCAGCTCGTCTTCTTTCTCCCACATCTCTAAAACTTACTGGTAGGCTAATTTATGTCACATCAAACTGGGCCCTAAATGTATTTATGTTTTTACTTAAGTGTCATATGAGTGTTAAATTGTACACTTGTGTGGCGGGGGTGATATGAACTTCATGTTTAGTAGCTATTCAATAGCACTTACCACTCTTGTGTAGTAGCTAGCTGTTATGATTGACTACCCTAACTCAAGGCACAGAGTCTAAGTGACAACTTAGTCTACACCAGAGCACCTCACCAGAGCCGGGTTCTGACCCTCAGTATCACCCATCTATGGGGTTACAGGAACAGGATGGCTATGCTGTGGAGACAGGGTTCAATATAGTAGAAGGTCAGAGTCTGAGCAGAAGTCAAGGCAGACAAGAAGATAAAAAGGTATGGGAGTTGCAATAGGGGCAGAAGCCACATACAGGATCAGGCAATCTGGGTAAGCAACAGGTGTAGCAGACACAGTAACTTCACACACTAAGTAGCTGGCAAGAAGGCACAGTACTGGCCACCATAAAGAAATACATTTAAATACCCTCTGAGACCTGTGTTAATGCCCAGTGCCAGTGAGGAAAACCAATGCAGGCAAATACACACACACCTAGTCACCTACACACACTAATGAATGTGCTCCAACATGTGCATGTTCAGCTATTGCCAAAAAAGTCTCACACCCTAAATGGACAGGATGGGTCAGGCCCTGGGATGAACAGATGTGGGCATTGGAGGTATTTTGACCCAATGGTTTGTAAATAATTCTTATATCCAAACATATATTGTTCACTTGTATTGAAAAGTAGGAAGGTAACCAGCAATGTAATCATTATTATCAAGTATTAGTGTATTTTGTTGAAAGGAATTCAAGACAAGTAATGTTTTTATCTAGCTTTTTGATCAGTTTCAGACTTCCTGAAATACATCTCTGGAAAACATATACTGTACAAAACATCAATAATCCAAAAAGGAAAAAGACTATTGATCCATTATGTATATAAATCATGTAAGCTTCAAATAAATTGTATTGCCAGCAAAAAAAATCCATAATGTGAGTCATTAGCTATATATTTTCAGCCTAGCAAAATACTACATTTAGAAAACTGAAATGTCAGTTGGAGTAGAAACAATTAAGAAATGAATGCTTCAATTTAAATATTTTAGCAATAACATACAGGTGTATGTAGGAAATGTAATTTATTCCTACAGCACCTAATCCCTAGCGTGCTCCATGTGAGGTAAAGAGAAAGTGTTTTTGAAATCAATATATTGCTGACTTTATAGTAAATATTGAACTACTGTATATATTTAAGGTAAATGAGCCTTGCTTTGTCTCTATTTTGTTTGTATGTATTTAATGAAACTGGTTAGACCAGTGAAAACTGCATCTCTATTACCCCAAAACAAGATGCTTAAAATGACCCTGTTACTATGGAAAAAATGCACAAGCACCCTGTAAAAGACGTTTTGTACTATTCTGGTAAGCAATATAATATATATTTGCTTTCTCAAACTTTGGCTACCACTGTTATTTGAAACTTTTGGGTGTGTTGGATAATGTGTCCCCTGCTGGGTGCTGTGGTTCTTCCTGCTGGCTGCTACTTCACATCTATTTGCTGCAGTGATGTAGCAATTGGAAGGAGGAACCACCAACCCTACAGGGAAAACACTATGCAGGAGACATAGGAGTTTTAAGCACTTGCTGCCAAATCACATACATGTACGTTATTTGACTTCAAGTAATTATAGCGGGATGATGCCTGTAGCTACTGGCAACATCCCGGTATTGATTTTTTTTTAGGAGGCAACCAACTTTTACAGGCAGTGGGAGGGGTCACTGCCCCACTGGTGCCTCTCTGGGCTCTACCTTCCCATCGGCAAGCCCAGAATGAATCAGGCTTACCATGGAGCTCGTCGAGGACTGGAAGCAATGAGCAATTTCGGCACTTCTGTTTTCCCTGGATGTAAACAGCGTTGTTTTTAAATATTGAAAGCATCTGATCACGCCAATGTTGGTATAATCAGATGCTTTAAAGGGCAGAGGAGACATCTGGGGTCACTGCCTGTCACTGCCTATTTTTGTCACAAGGGATGCTTGTATGCCTTGTGACGGCATTAAAAGTGATCAAAAAATTTGAAAGAAACAGTGTTAAAAAAGAAAAATAAATAAAAAAAGATTGCTGGTTGATGAACGGCCGTTCAGAAAGGAACTGAAAAGCGCAAACTGAAAAGCACAAAATGAAAAGCACGAAATGAAAAGCGCGAAATGAAAAGCACAAATCAACACTCACCAAACTTCTGCTAACAGGAAATTAGCAGAAGGAACCCAAGGTGTGCTGCTAAAGAGCTGAAAAACCATGTAGTACGTCACTACGTTCGTGTTTGTTGGCCGACAATTGTGTGCCGTTTGTATGCAAGACAAGTTTGGGGCCAGTGCCCTTCAGACAAAAGTCAGCGGTTTTGTCTGCTGAAAATCCGATCGTGTGTACGTGGCTTAAATTGCTAACCCATAAAGGCGTTTAAATCGACCCCTATGGAGATTTTTATGCAAGAGCGTGCACCATTTTAAAGTATGACATGTTAGGTATCTATTGGGTATTATATTATGTTTGTGTGCATTCAAATTAGTTATAAATATAGTGTATTTTTTCCAAAAAAATTGTGTTTGAAAAAACGCTGAGCAAATACAGTGTGGCATAAAAAATTGCAAAACCCAGCATTTTATCCTCTAGGGCCTCTGCTAAAAAAAATCTAATGTTTGGGGGTTCTAAGTATTTTTTTTTAGCAAAAAATAAAGGTTTCTACTTGTGAAAAAAGTTTTAAGCTGGCCATACACCTATAGATTATCTGCAGATTTTCTATGGTTAGATGGAAAAAGTGGGAGATTCCTCCATCCACACAGTTTAGCGAACATGGAGAAATCTGTTGCACTTTTTCCATCTAACCATAGAAAATCTGCAGATAATCTATAGGTGTATGGCCAGCTTTAGAAGAAGGCCTGGCCTTTAAGTGATTGAAGAACAGCAGCACCTGTTGCTCTTCAATGTGCAAGATTTTAAAGTAGTATAAATGTTTTTTTTTTTTCTTAAAATCACAAACATGTTATACTCACCTGCATTGCACAGAGGGGCCCTGAACCTCCTATTGTGGGGTCCCCCACCAGTGATATTGCCTCCTCCTCTTCTGCTATCTGCTCACAGGATTTAATTGACAGTAGCAGGAGCCAATGGCCCCTGCTCCTGTCTCTCTGTCCTGTGAATGCAGTTACATAGCTCTTCTGTTTTATGTATTTTGTTCTATGGCAACAGGATCACCTTAAGGGCATTATTCAGCAAATAATCACCTATTAGCATTGTTAATATACTGCACCTATTAACATCCATTGGTGCAAATAAATGCAGATTTGTGTAGCCTTAATAACCACTTGCTGACCATGCTATAGCCGAATGGCAGCTACAGAGCAACCGGACAGTTCTAGGAGGACATTATATGACGTCCTCTCGTGATCGCATGGCATCACATCACACTTAGGACATAGCTGATCACAAATCACTGCTGACTTAGTTTTAACATCTGCTTTCATGAAAGCTGGCTATACACTAGTAGATTTCCATGAACATTCGTATTAAGATTTGTGTGAAAATTCGCAGTTGAATACTTAGGAAATGTCGTTACCTTTTAACACTCAATTTTGAAATGAATGGACTTTGTCAATTGAAAGCCACATATACTCTAATGCCCCGTACACACGGTCGGACATTGATCGGACATTCCGACAACAAAATCCTAGGATTTTTTCCGACGGATATTGGCTCAAACTTGTCTTGCATACACACGGTCACACAAAGTTGTCAGAAAATTTGATCGTTCTAAACGCGGTGACGTAAAACACGTACGTCGGGACTATAAACGGGGCAGTGGCCAATAGCTTTCATCTCTTTATTTATTCTGAGCATGCGTGGCACTTTGTGCGTCGGATTTGTGTACACACGATCGGAAATCCCGACAACGGATTTTGTTGTCGGAAAATTTTATATCCTGCTCTCAAACTTTGTGTGTCAGAAAATCCGATGGAAAATGTGTGATGGAGTCTACGCACGGTCGGAATTTCCGACAACAAGGTCCTATCACACATTTTCCATCGGAAAATCCGATTGTGTGTACGGGGCATAAGGCTGGGTTCAGACCAGTGCATTGCATTTTGGCCCCTTTTTGGGTGTATGTGCAGTTTATGTGTGTTTTAACTGCTTTTTAGCCATGATCCTTCTGAACTTCTATTAGGTTGTGCATTTTCGCCACATTTTCTGAAAGTGCACCAAAAGTCCTGCATGCAGCATCTTTGATGCACTTTCAGAAAAAATGTGCAACCTAATAGAAGTCAATGAAACCGCAGCTAAAGACACAGGTAAAATGCACTTGAACTGTACATGCACCCATGCTGCCACCAAACCACAGCACACCAATGTAAACCTGGCCTTAGAGTTCTTTAAGACAGGCAGCAAGCTTACTGCCCTCTGAAAAGTGATTCTGCAGTGGATTGCTTTTGAGAGGGTGATATAGCAATGGTTGACAGGTAGAAGGTGTGGCTCAGCTGCCTGTTTTTACCACCGCCTGGCTGTCCATGTAAAACAGTCAATATGGTGGCCATACATGGATCAGGCCAACTTCTGTACAAACAGCCTGTAAGATTTTTCCTACTCGATCAGCACCGAAGGCTATAGTCGGCAGTGCTGATCAGTGTATTCTGACGGCGGGGACATCTCCCCGCCGTCAGAATATAATACCCCAGGGGGAGAGGATTCCCACAATCAAGTCATTTTTTCATTCAACCAGCTGGATGAACAAAAATAGACTTATCTATGGGTACTTTAGAAATGTGTTCAGTTGGGAACATTTATCCATCCTACTCCTTCAAATTTTTTCATCACCATGTTGGAAAACAAATGATGATTTGACCCCACTAATAATAAGAAAATTGAATGAATGTTCTTAAAATTAACATGTTTTAACACAATTCTACTAGTGAAGGTTAAATCTGAAAGAATCTGTTTATTCATGTTTTGCATTGTGTGCAACATGGCCACACAAACTGATGGTGCATGCCTACAAAACTGCTTCAAAGGTTAACAAAACATGTTGGTATACAGTATGCTGCACAAATGTACTTAAGAATCTGTGCAGTCATGTTGCACAGCATTGCGAGCTGTTTCAGCAGTTGACTTTTCATGCCCACAAAAGTATTGAGCTGAGTACTGAGCTAATGGGCCATTTTTGATATATGTAGCCAAATTCCACATCCCCAGACAGTTTAAAAAAAAGAAATGTTGCACAGTTGAATAATAAACTGTTTCCTGTTAAGACAACGTCTAAAGTAGTATTCCAAGGTCTATTATGATTTGACAGCAACATGATTTGATATTTCATAGACAGATTAACAATATGCAAGCAGAAATCCAGCCTTGAATTATCCACACTGTAAATACAAGTAGGGGTTTTATCACACAGAAACAACCTTGACGTTTGGGACATCAAGGTATTATTTTCAGGGCATTCATTTTTAAATTGGATACTATGTACAACAGCTACAGGCAATTAATACATATCTAGGTGCTGCAGAACTACAAATCCCACACTGCACTGCCAGATCCCTGGTTGGCTTTATACATTGGATGGCACAGCATGCTGCAAGTATTAGTATTTGCACTGTAGATGTATAGGAAATCTATCATTGGCATACAGTATTTTTTTGCACATGAGTCATAAGGTAAATTCTTATCAAACCTTTTTTCACAATAACATTTTATTGTAGAAAAGTTAGAGATTCATAGTTATACAAACATTCTTTTTTGTATATAACATAACATTAGAAATAAAGATTCACAGATAGGCATTATACCTTAGAACTGTTGATGTTTAGATACAATTCTTTCATTTTAAAGTTATTACGATTAGAGTCAATAACCTGACAGGGTTTTATGGTCATGTACCAGAGGGCCAATATTGTATAGATTTCGTTCCAAAGAAGAATGATTCATAACTTGAAAACTGCTATTATTATCTTAGAGTTTTTATTTATGTAACCTGATGGTTTTGAAAAGTAAATGGATAAGTAGTGTATAGGGGGTAAAAGAAAAGATAAAAAAAGAGAGGATAGAAAAGGGATTCAGATGCTGCTAAGTATCAGTCTACCCTCAGGTAGCCACCAAAGCTTTATATTTAGAGTGCTTGAATATAACCCACGCTCTTCACAGTTTGTTAAATTTCTCTGTATTTTCCAGTGCTATGGTCCTAATTTCCTCCATGCCATATATATTGTGCACATTAAGGAACTATTCTTTGATTGTGGGCGTTTGTGGTTTTTCAATGTCTTGGGATTAAGGCTTTCGCTGCTGAGAGTAAATATCTAGTAAATGATCGCTTGTATCTTTTCATTGAGCCATTAGATATATGTAATAAGCAGCAAGCTGCTGTTAATGGAATTGAGGTATCTGTAATGTGTTTGATGGTGTCACAAAGCTTTTGGCAGAATGGGTATATCAGATCACACTCCTACCATATATGTTGCACGGTACCTTTTGCCCAATTGCATCCGCAGCATAAATCCGAAGCCATTGGAAACTATTTATGAAGTTTAAACAGTGTATTGTACCAATTTGTTAAAAGTCTATAAGAGGTTTCTTGGATACGTGTGCTAATTGAACATTTGTGTGTAAACACACATGCATGCAACCATTGATCCTCATTGAACACAGTATTTAAAGCCTCTTCCCAAAACCTCTTGTGTTTATTTAGTTCGGTGGAGTCTGGGGATTGTAACCAGGTATATGCCAGGCCTAATGAAGTGTTTACGTCTATTGGTGTTGGAGATAAAGCTATATATCTGTCTGTATACCCAGTGTGACAGTGCATTCTGACCTCTTTCTCTATTTATCTCTAATAGTGATTTCGCCCTGCCATTTGCAAAACAGTGCATCGCTAGTAAGGGTTTCGCCTCATCTTCTTTCTTGTCTAATCATGTTTTTAGGCCTGGTGGGAATTCTGGATTATCACTTATCGTTGTCAGTGGGCCCGGAGATGAGGTCAATCCGGTGTCTTTAATAATTTGATGTGTAATTTTGAGCGTGGCTCCTATTATTGGGTGTTATTTTAGTTGTATAGGGCATGTTTTCCAGGAGATCTATGGCATGTATGTTATTGGAATAGTTCCTATACTATCCTCCAGACTCACCCAGTCCTTGTTGTCTGCGTGACAATTCCAATCAACTATGAGATTAAGATGTGAGGCGTAATAATAGTTCCTGAAATTTGGGAAGACCATGCCTCCATTGTGTTTAGCTTTTGTAGGTAGTGTAAGACTGATATACAGGTTTTTGGAAGCCCAGAGAAATCTCCTAGCCATGGAGTTCAGTGCTTGGAAGAAGCTTAATTGTAGCAGGACCGGTAGAGTCTGGAAGAAGTACTGAATTCTAGACAGGAGTTTAATTTTTATTATGGCCAATCCAAGAAAAGTATTTTAGGGACCATTTATCCAGATCTTTGTTAATATTTTGAAGTAATGGTATGAAATTTTTTTTTATAGATTGATTCAATTTCTGGAGTGAGCCATATCCCTAGATATTTGATGGCCTTGTCATTCCATTTAAATGCGCAGTTTATGTTTCGTGGTGGATAGGATGTTATCTGTTAATGTTAAATTCAGTGCTTCAGATTTTTTGTAGTTTATTTTAAGTTAGAGAAATAGTTATAATGTGTGAAGATTTTACACAAATTGGGCAATGAGATATGTGGTTGGGTAATGAAAAACAAGAGTTTATCAGCATAAGCCACAGTTTTATATGTTTTGGTTCCTACCTGAAATCCCTGTATTGGCGGGGAATTATTCACCATACGAATTAATAGTTCAAGGGTGAGGATGAAGAGTAGTGGAGATAGAGGGCACCCTTGCCGTGTTCCGTTACTAATTGTCACTGTGTCTGATAATGTGCCATTGATCTTGATTCTTGCCGTAGGGTTGTGATATATGGTTGAAATCCACGACAACATATGTGGCTTCGATCCAATATGGTTACAAGTCGCATGCAGATAATCCCACGACATGCGGTCGAAGGCTTTCTCTGTGTCAATGGAGAGAAGCATGCCTTCAAAGCCGTTCGAGTGTGCTTTCTGTATGAGGTTTAGGGCTTTCGACACATTGTCCCTAGCTTCTCTACCCGGCATAAATGCCACCTGTTCTGGACCGATCAATAGATGCAGTAGCGGCCGCAAACGGTTTGCCAGGTTTTTGTGAATATTTTAAAATCTATATTAAGAAGTGAGATTGGTCTATAATTGGAACAATCTAATGGGTCTTTCATAGGCTTAGGTGATACTGTAACATGTGCTCTCAGGAAATCTTCTGGTATTTCTCTAGGATCTTTTAGATAGTTCAGGGATTTCAGAAGGTGTGGTGTCAAAAGTGATGGGAAGGTTTTGTAATAATGTTCATTGATTTAATGGTTTGTAATAATTCATCTTCTGTTATTGGTATCTCAAACTGTTGTGCATCATGATCTTCCAGTGTAGGTAACCCGCTATCTATAAGGAATTGTTTTAACAATTGAGGATGTGTTCCTATTAAGTCTGCTGGTTTATGTGGTTGTGGTAAATTGTACAGTTCAGTATAATATTTATAAAAAAATTTGGCCAATTTTTTCAGTGTCATGCATTAATTGCCAGTATATTAGTAGATATAGTATCTCACAAAAGTGAGAACACCCCTCATGTTTTTGTAAATATTTTATTATATCTTTTCATGGGACAACACTGAAGATATGACACTTTGCTACAATGTAAAGTAGTGAGTGTACAGCTTGTATAACAGTGTAAATTTGCTGTCCCCTCAAAAAATAACTCAACACACAGTCATTAATGTCTAAACTGCTGGCAACAAAGGTTAGTACACCCCTAAGTGAAAATGTCCAAATTGGGCCCAAGGTGTCAATATTTTGTGTGACCACCATTATTTTCCAGCACTGCCTTAACCCTCTTGGGCATGGAGTTCACCAGAGCTTCACAGGTTGCCACTGGAGTCCTCTTCTACTCCTCCATGATGACATCATGGAGCCAGTGGATGTTAGAGACCTTGCGCTCCTCCACCTTCCGTTTGAGGATGCCCCACAGATGCTAAATAGGGTTTAGGTGTGGAGACATGCTTGGCCAGTCCATTACCTTTACCCTCAGTTTCTTTAGCAAGGCAGTGGTCCTCTTGGAGGTGTGTTTGGGGTCATTATCATGTTGGAATATTGTCCAGCGGCTCAGTCTCCGAAGGGAGGGGCTCATGCGCTGCTTCATGAAGGCACAGTACATGATGGCATTCATGGTTCCCTCAATGAACTGTAGCTCCCCTGTGCCGGCAGCACGCATGCAGCCCCAGACCATGACACTCCCACCACCATGCTTGACTGTAGGCAAGACACACTTGTCTTTGTACTCCTCATCTGGTTGCCACCACACACGCTTGACACCATCTGAACCAAATGAGTTTATCTTAGGCTCATCAGACCACAGGACATGGTTCCAGTAATCCATGTCCTTAGTCTGCTTGTCTTTAGCAAACTGTTTGCAGGCTTTCTTGTGCATCATCCTTAGAAGAGGCTTCCTTTTGGGGTGACAGCCATGCAGACCAATATGATGCAGTGTGCGGCATATGGTCTGAGCACTAACAGGTTAACCCCCCCACCCCTTCAACCTCTGCAGCAATGCTGGCAGCACTCATACATCTATTTCCCAAAGACAACCTCTGGATATGATGCTGAGCATGTGCACTAAACTTCTTTTGTCGACCATGGCGAGGCCTGTTCTGAGTGGAACTGGTCCTGTTAAACTGCTGTATGTTTTTGGCCACCGTGCTGCAGCTAATTTTCTGGGTCTTGCTTATCTTCTTATAGCCTAGGCCCTCTTTATATAAAGCAACAATACTTTTTTTTCAGATCCTCAGAGAGTTCTTTGCCATGAGGTGCCATGTTGAACTTCCAGTGACCAGTATGAGAGAGTGAGAGTGATAACACCATATTTAACACACCTGCTTCCCATTCACACCAGAGACCTTGTAACACTAACAAGTCACATGACATCGGGGAGGGAAAATGGCTTAATTGGGCCCAATTTGAACATTTTCACTTAGGGGTGTACTCACTTTTGTTGATAGCGAATTAGACATTAAAGGCTGTGTATTGAGGTATTTTGAGGGGACAGTAAATTTACACTGTTATACAAGCTGTACATGCACTACTTTACATTGTAGAAAAGTGTCATTTCTTCAGTGTTGTCACATGAAAAGATATAATAAAATATTTACAAAAATGTGAGGGGTGTACTCACTTTTGTGAAATACTGTAGTTGTACCTCTTTAAGTGCTCTCGCAAGGAATTTTCCAGTTTTGTCACTATGCTCATAAAAGAAGCCCTTTTTTAGGAAGAGGATTCGTTCTCTGCGCTTTCAGGTTTAGTATTGACTCCAGCTTTTTGTGTAGTTTTAATAATTCGATGGCTACTCCAGCAGCCAAAGATTGTTTATGTTGAGCTTCTAGATTGCTAATTTTAGCTACCAGCTCATGCATTTCCTTCTCAGCTTCCCGCTTTTACCTGGCTCCCATTCTAACAAATTCCCTTCTGGTCACTCATTTATGAGCTGCCCATATGGTCTGCGGGGAGAGCTCTTCTGAAGCATTCTCAATGAAATATGATTTTATTGCTTCCGATATTTGCGTGTGATCCCGTGCGTCAGTGAGCAGGGATGGGTTCAGTCTCCACATGCTATTTTTTGGGTGTTCCGTAGGGGATCATAAATACAAAGAAAAAGGTACGTGATCCGAGAGGGATTTGATGCCAATCTTAGCAGATTGCAATAGTGGTAGATCTCTTTGTGATAGAAAAATGTAGTTTATTCTTGTATGTTTGTTGTGTAGGGCCAAGTAGTACGAGAAGTCCCTGCCCGTGGGGTGCACTGTGTGCTAAGGGTCCACTAGTGCGAGAGAAGTCAATAGTGTTTTTCTTTTGTATGGCAGACTAGAGGTGCCATCCGACGTGTCCTGGGATGGGTTCAGCGATAAATTAAAGTCCCCACCTAAGATAATACATCCCTGAGCAAAACCCTTCAATTGCTCAACCAAGTGTTGACAAAAGGATACTTGGGCCGAATTTGGGATATACACTTTGGCCAACGTGATAGGTGTCCCTTTCCACTGGCCTTTAAGACACAGGAATCTCCCATTTGAATCGACGTATTGCTGTGAAATGACCAATCCTGCATTTTTATGGAGCATAATAGATACCCCTTTGGATTTGGAGTGGGGATTTGTGGAATGAAAGGTCTGGGTATAATATTTATCTTCAAGTTTTTGAATGGCCCCCATTTAGTGAGGTGTGAGGTGTGTTTTTCTTCTGTGTTTAGTCCTCTCACATTATGGGAGACCAGGAAAGGTCTTTTGTCAAGCGTAGAGTAGGCCATTTCCAACTTTGCTATTTACTTTTCTAGGACTATTCCCTTTGTTTCAGAATGGGGAAGTATGTGGAGGTGGATTAGATCTCGGCAGCCTCAGGTGAAGGATAAGATATAGAGAAGAAAAGAAAAAGGAAAAGAAATAGAATACAGTTTATATAACTTGTATTTATTTGGCCTAGTAAGTGGCTTTCAATTATAGTGAGCACGTGCTATACCGAAATAACTAAACCCTTGAAGAGAGACAATAGAACAGAGGAAGAAAGTTGGAGGATACATCTCCAGGTAACAACCTTGAGAGAGAAAAGAGGGATTACTTGCTCAGCTGTTTAGCCGACTGCAATCCACTTGTAGAGGCAATGGAAGGTGACACAGCAGATATATACAGAGGTATATATCAAATATTGTTCTGTTGACCGTATTTATATCAGGATCTTCTCCATGTTACCTCCCGCGGCCTCTGCTTTAAAGTACTTATAAAGGAGCATATGTGCCCCTTACAGCCCTAAATAATCTTAGACTTACATTTTCATAAACAAGTGTTGAGAATGTTTTTATCATAAAACAAATGAAGCACAATGACAACAAGAATAGTGGTGATTAGGCTCGGATAGCCCAATCTAACTATGATCAGAGTATCTAGATGACTTGGTAACCCTTTTATAGATGACCTAATATGGTAAATAATCTCCTTTTGTGTAATTGGCAACATTAACAGATAAACATATAAACGCATCTTCTATCTTAGACTCACAGTTGTCAGCTTATGTGCAACGATTCTATTATCGCAACGGTAACTTTACCATCCTGTATAAGGAAAAATAACAGCATTAAGAACAGTAATAACATAGGGAGGGTTTTTTTTTACCTTCTCAGTTCAGGTCCCTACCCCTTAAGAGTGTTTCTCAGACCTTAATCCCTCCTTGTACTGGTTCCCAAGTAGGAAAAAGGCTCTGAAGCGAATAGGGCTGAAACAACTAATCGATTAATCGACAACTAATTGATTCTGAAATTAATTACTATTTTCATAATCGATCGATCGGCAATTAACATAATGGGGTTAAAAAAACTAAAATGAGCCCTTTATGTTACAAAAAGAGCAAATAATCGCTACTGTAAATATTACTTTCACAGTTCTACAGTAAAAAAATGAACCCCTTACAGTAGTGATTACCTGCTTTTTGTGTACTATAAAGGGCTAATTTTAGTTTTTTTAACCCCATTATGTTACCAAACATCTTAGACCTAGTTCACATCTATGTGTTTTTTAGTGCTTTTTGCAGAAATGCACTACAGTTCATTCACATGGTTTCCTATGGGACACGTTCACATCTGTGCTTTTTTAGCTGCATATTTGGAAAGGGTCAGGGACTTTTTTTTAACGGAAAATGGTGCTTTTTTGGTTCAATATACTTCAATGGAGAAGCTGCATCTAATGCGTTTTTGCAGAAATTTATGTTTTTTAATCTGCCCAACAACAAATTGGCCAAAAAAAAAGCAAAATCATGTGCGCAAAAATCAAAACGCACAGCAAAAAGCACTGCAAAAACAGATCAAAAGCAAACTGCATAGGTGTGTACTGAGCCTTATGCTGGCCACACGGATAAATTTTCAGGCGAAAAATCTTTGTACATTCGTTGAATGAAAGAATGTTTAAAATTTTCACTTGTTTTTAACATTCTGTTTTTAAAATTAATGTAATTTCTGAACCAAAACCACATACATTGTCTGAAAATTCTTTTCACCAAAAAGTTTTCTATTTCCAAATTTTCCCCTCACTGTGGTTGAAAACGAACATCGATATGACCCTACTAACAATTAGAAAATCGAACGAACGTTCTTAAAATGACATTTTTTTTTGAACAAAGACATTGTTTGTTTTTTACATAAAAAAATTTGATCTCTGAGTCTGATGATATTTACCAGATTCACCCTCTAATATACTATTAGAGGATATATACTATCTCTCCTAATAGTTTATACAGTATATCTCTCCTCTAATAGTTTATACAGCATATATCCCCTCTAATAGTATGTACAGTATATTTCCTCTAATAGTATATACAGTATATCTCTTCTGTCTGTTATTCTCAGAGTGGATTAGATATTTTGCTCCCTAACCATATAGTTGGTTATTTATATTTACCACTGCATAGAGATATTTAAGAATAAATTGCCTTTTTTTAAACTTTACATATTAACTAAATTATACACCACACTTCTTTTAAGGTTATTAACCGATTAATCAAAACAATAATCGTCCAACTAATCGATTATGAAAATAATCGTTAGTTGCAGCCCTAGAAGCGAACTGAGTCTGGGGCTGTCTTTGAGCCATGTTTCTGATCGGCTCATATAGAAGGGGATGCAGTCAGTCTTAACAGGGTGTTAAGTAAGGCGGAAGTCAAGTGCTTGTGACTGTGTAACCGTCTGACCAGATAGTAGTAAGTCTGTGTAAGCTTGGTTGGAGATCCAGTTGTAGTACCAGTTGTTGTCACTATATGTCAACCTTGGATAGTTCATCTCAATGGAGGTAAGTGCCATTTAGTATGGTTAAAGATCAGCGTTATATATGCAAGGATAGTTCCCATCGAAGGAGAAGGATAAATGGGGGATGGTCATCTAAAGTCCAGCTGACCCACGATTTTGAAATAAGGGACAAATCAAAAAGTTACCAACCTTCATGATTGACCTTTAGTCATAGTAAGTAGAATATGTTCCATCTGCAGTTAATATCTACAGATCAGAAATAACTAAAATAGCTGTTAATTTCTGCAGTTCAAGTATTTTCTTGATACCTGAATCCCTTATCCGCATATGGGGATTTGCCATAGTTAGGGCCTGTGTGCTTGTTATATTTAGGGGATCCTGAATTCCTGATACCATTCAGGCCGATCGATCAATGGTAAATTCAGCTGATTGCAGAAGTATGGAATATCTTCTGGTAGTCGCAGGTAGTGTTGCTTGCCTTGAAACGTGGCATTAAGAGCAAAAGGGAATCTCCATCTGTAAGGTGTCTCTTTCTCTCTCAGAACTGCAAGCAAGGGACGCAGTGCTCACCTGTTTTTGAGTGTAATGAGGGAGAGATCCTGGAACAGGGAAATAGGATGGTCATTGAAAATGATTTGATCGGTTCCACCTGGATTTGCCCAGCGCTTCTTCCTTAAGTGAAAAACTTTGTAGGCAACATATAATGTCCCTTGGAGGTACTGCGTCTGATGGACGTGGGTTCAATGCCCTGTGAGCCCTGACAAGCTCTATGTCAGTATTGTTTGGGAATTCCAGGATTTCATTAACCGCTTCCCGACCGCCTCACACAGATATACTGCGGCAGAAGGGCATGTACAGATTAACGTACCTGTATGCTGCCCTTTAAGAGGCGGCTCTCGAGTGCGCGCCACCGGGAGCTCCGTGACTGCAATCGCTGGTCCCGTGGACCCGATGTCCGTGGGGATACCCGCGATCGTCTCACGGTGAGGAAGAATGGGGAGATGCTAATGTAAAAAAAGCATCTCCCCGTTCTGCCTAGTGACACTGTGACTGATCTCTGCTCCCTGTGATCGAGAGTGGCGATCAGTGTTGTGTAACACACAGCCACTCCCCCCCACAGTTAGAAACACTTCCTAGGACACACTTAACCCCTACAGCACCACCTAGTGGTTAACCCCTTCACTGCCAGTGACATTTTTACAGTAATCAATGCATTTTTTTAGCATTGATCGCTGTATTAATGCCAATGGTCCCAAAATGTGTCAAAAGTGACCGATGTGTCCGCCATAATGTTTGCCGCCATTACTAGTAAAAAAAAAATTATCAATAAAAATGCCATAAAACTATCCCCTATTTTGTAGACCCTATAACTTTTGCGCAAATCAATCAATAAATGCTTATTGCGATTTTTTTACCAAAAATACAGTGGGGACGGAAAGTATCCAGACCCCCTTAAACTTTTCACTCTTTGTTATATTGCAGCCATTTGCTAAAGTCATTTAAGTTAATTTTTTTCTTCATTAATGTACACACAGCACCCTATATTGACAGAAAAACATAGAAATGTTGACATTTTTTCAGATTTATTAAAAAAAAAAAACTGAAATATCACATGGCCCTAAGTATTCAGACCCTTTGCTGTGACATTTATATATTTAACTCAGGTGCTGTCCATTTCTTCTGATCATCCTTGAGATGGTTCTACACCTTCATTTGAGTCCAGCTGTGTTTGATTATACTGATTGGACTTGATTAGGAAAGCCACACACCTGTCTATATAAGACCTTACAGATCACAGTGCATGTCAGAGCAAATGAGAATCATGAGGTCAAAGGAACTGCCTGAAGAGCTCAGAGACAGAATTGTAGCAAGGCACAGATCTGGCCAAGGTTACAAAAAATGTCTGCTGCACTTAAGGTTCTTAAGAGCACAGTGGCCTCCATAATCCTTAAATGGAAGACGTTTGGGACGACCAGAACCCTTCCTAGAGCAGGCCGTCCGGCCAAACTGAGCTATCGGGGGAGAAGAGCCTTGGTGAGAGAGGTAAAGAAGAACCCAAAGATCACTGTGGCTGAGCTCCAGAGATGCAGTCGGGAGATGGAAGAAAGTTGTAGAAAGTCAACCATCACTGCAGCCCTCCATCAGTCAGGGCTTTATGGCAGAGTGGCACGACGGAAGCCTCTTCTCAGTGCAAGACACATGAATGTCTGTATGGAGTTTGCTAAAAAAACACCTGAAGGACTCCAAGATGGTGAGAAATAAGATTCTTTGGTCTGATGAGACCAAGATAGAACTTTTTGGCCTTAATTCTAAGCGGTATGTGTGGAGAAAACCAGGCACTACTCATCACCTGTCCAATACAGTCCAAACAGTGAAGCATGGTGGTGGCAGCATCATGTTGTGGGGGTGTTTTTCAGCTGCAGGGACAGGACGACTGGTTGCAATTGAGGGAAAGATGAATGCGGCCAAGTACAGAGATATCCTGGACGAAAACCTTCTCCAGAGTGCTCAGGACCTCAGACTGGGCTGAAGGTTTACCTTCCAACAAAACAATGACCCTAAGCACACAGCTAAAATAATGAAGGAGTGTCTTCACAACAACTCCGTGACTGTTCTTGAATGGCCCAGCCAGAGCCCTGACTTAAACCCAATTGAGCATCTCTGGAGAGACCTAAAAATGGCTATCCACCAACGTTTACCATCCAACCTGACAGAACTGGAGAGGATCTGCAAGGAGGAATGGCAGAGGATCCCCAAATCCAGGTGTGAAAAACTTGTTGCATCTTTCCCAAAAGACTCATGGCTGTATTAGATCAAAAGGGTGCTTCTACTAAATACTGAGCAAAGGGTCTGAATACTTAGGACCATGTGATATTTCAGTTTTTCTTTTTTAATAAATCTGCAAACATGTCAACAATTCTGTGTTTTTCTGTCAATATGGGGTGCTGTGTGTACATTAATGAGGAAAAAGATGAACTTAAATGATTTTAGCAAATGGCTGCAATATAACAAAGAGTAAAAAATTTAGGGGAGTCTGAATACTTTCCGTCCCCACTGTATGTAGAAGAATATGTATCAGCCTAAACTGAGAGAAAAAATGTTTTTTTTTTTTAATTTTTTGGGGGATATTTATTATAGCAAAAAGTAAAAAATAATGCGTTTTTTTTTTTTTCAAAATTGGCGCTATTTTTTTGTTTGTAACGTAAAAAATAAAAACCACAGAGGTGATCAAATACCACCAAAAGAAAGCTCTATTTGTGGGAAAAAAAGGACGTCAATTTTGCTTGGGTGCAACGTTGCACTATCGCGCAATTGTCAGTTAAAGCGATGCAGTGTCAAATCGCAAAAAGTGCTCTGGTCAGGAAGGGGGTAAATCCTTTGGGGGGCTGAAGTGGTTAAAGACTGCCTGAAGTGATTGTTTAATCTGATTTGGTTCCACAGTTGCAGGGATTCCCCTGACTCTAATATTTTGCCTTCTCCTCCCTGTTGTCAAGGTCTTCCAAATATCTATTTATTTGTATAAAATGAGTAGCATGTGTGGATACAGCAGTTTCCAAATGTGCAAGCACCCTGTCTCTTTTGGCTTCTGCTCTCTCTGTGCTGGCCAATCTCTCAGTGAGGGAGATGAGGTCAGCTTTTAGATCAGTTATAGCTGAGGAGAATGTGCTTTTTATATCTGCAGCTATTTGATTCATCTCTGAGAGCTTCAGCGGGTGGTCAGTGTATTCTCTATCTCTTACCAGGTCCTCTGAGGCTGTCATGGAGTCCTCGCTGGAGTCTGTCTCATGTTGCATCAATGCCTTCTTGGATCCAGTGTGGCCCCTTGTCCCTGGAGTTTGCAGGCTGCATAACTCCTGTATTCTGCATTTTCCTAGTGCAGAGAGAGAGCGGTGCTGGCTGGGACCTGTGGTGCGTTTGTCTCACTTGCCGATATCCAGATCTAGCGGGCTGGAAGGGAGTTAAGTGCCACGGGTGTGAAGAGCTCCTCTACTTAGCGTCCGTTCCCGCTGAGTGCCAAGCATAGTGTAATAGAGTATGGTTCTCAACATGTCAAAGTGTCTCTAAATCCAAAAGCAAAAATGTAATACAGTCATACAAACAGTAGACATACCTTATGAAACATTAGATCTTGATTCAAATAGTGCCTACAGATAAAGGTGACATACCTGTACTTGAACAAATGATACATGTAATCAATATCTTCTATTCATTTTCATGTTCTAAATGAATAAAAAGGCAGATTTTTCTTTCAACGCAAAGCAGGAAATTAAATCTATTACTTCCCCTAGTGAAAGCACCACACAAAGTACACATAAACACTGGCTAGCCAAGCCACAGAGTTAACCCTTTGATTGCCTTAGATGTGTAACCCCTTCCCAGCCAGTGTCATTAGTACAGTGGCAGTGCATATTTTTAGCACTGATCACTGTATTAGTGTCACTAGTTCCCAAAAAGTGTCAAAAGTGGCAGTTAATGTCCAAATGTCTGTCGCAATATTGCAGTCCCGCTATAAGTCATTGAACGACCCCATTACTTGTAAAAAAAAATTAAACCAGTAAAAAATCCAGTATATATACACCATAGTTTATAGACACTATAACATTTGCGCAAACCAATCAATATATGCTTACTGGGATTTTTACCAAAGACATGTAGGAGAATATATATTGGCCTAAATTTATCAAGAAATTAGATAAAAAAAATATTGAATTTGTTTTGTAGCAGAAAGTAAAAAATATATACTGTATATTTTTTTCAAAATTGTTATTCTTTTTATGTTTATAGCACAAAAAAATTAAAAAAAAACACCAAATACTACCAAAAGAAAGCTCTATTTGTGAGAAAAAAAGAACACAAAATTTTATTTGGGTACAGTGTCGCACAATGGCGCAATTGTCAGTTAAAGTAACGCAGTGCCGTATTGCAAAAAATGGCCCTGAAGGGGAGTACTTCTTCTTCCAAGTGGTTAAATAAAACTAGCAAACGTGTGCCCATTCGATTATTCTCATAAATAACTTGAGAATACTCTCTCAGAAGAAAAATGTGTGTATGATGGAAAAAATTAAGAAAAAAGTGAGTGAGAAAGAGGGGACTAAATGCTTAGTCTATGCAATTGTGAGTCTTGACATATTTCGTGTCTGTTTACTTGGCACAACCCTGTCTTTTATATTTCACCCCCCACAAAAATGGTAATATAATGTGTTTGTGTGTACTAAAATTCATTTTAGTGTATTTTTTTCTAGAAAAAGGTTCCATTGTTACTTTATTTTACAGGACTCATTCTACATGAATGAGTATAAGGTACATATACAGTAGTACTTCTTGTTACTCATTTACAAACTTAAAAAACAAGCATTAAATAAAACACACAACATAAAAAATTGTATTTTATTTAAAAGAAAATAAAAAAGAAATTATGAAGACCAAATGTCAATTAGAGAAATGCCCCGACAACCCACCATCAAAAACACAATGACCCCTACCATAACAAGCATCTCCTGTAACTACCCTCTGCCACAAATGTCAGCTCCCCCCGGCAGCTTCTAAATGTCAGCAAACAAGCCGGGGGGTTCCCGGCTGACGTCATTGACCAAATATAGTCTCCAACAGACAAAGGTTTGGGCAGGTGGGCAAACTGGCTACATCTGACCATTTTGTTCACCTGCTTGCGAACTGCAAACAGATTATTATTATTATTATTATTATACAGTATTTATATAGCGCCAACAGTTTACGTAGCGCTTTACAACTTGTTTCAGATTGAGTTTCAGCTCCTTCCTAATGCAGTGAATAAAGTAAACAAATATAAAAATGTAAATAAACTAAACCATATATGAATAAAAAGCAGGAAAAAATAACCCAACATATTAGTCCATTTTAGTGGAAGAAATGCTGAAAAAATATTCTTGAAATTGAAATAAGCTAATCCATGTGCAAATACACAACATATTAGTCCATCTTTGTTAGAAACATCAACTTAATGTGAATATATATCAACACAAATGCATATATGAAAATGGTGAATCTTGAAAGTGCTTGATCATGAAGTGAAGTAAGGTTGGCACGCTTACCGACTGAGGTGGACGTATATACCCTACAACACATGGGTCAAACAGGCATGATGAGGACTCTGCCTCAATGGGGTATGAAGCAGTGAAATTGGAGGTGGACCTCGAGGATGAATGATGGATAATCCTACTTCCAAACGAAAAACTCCAAAGCATGTGGTAAGTGTTAAACCATTCCAGTAGCATTAGACATGAAAAACAAACGTATCCACCTAGTGCAATACCATAAGGTCTTTTATTTTGAAAAAAGAGGGGTTTACACTTACAGATTTGTAGATAAAAACAAGCTTGTTCTTAGATAGGCAAAAAGCGATTGCCACGAACATCACTGACGCATTTCGTCCACACGGACATCATCTGGGGTGTGAGTATCATGTGCAATCGCAAGGTATTTATGAAAAGACTCACCAATGAAGGATTTGTCTAAAAATAGGGGACACCTGGAACCATTACCACAGTAGACCAAGATGGCATCAGTGTGCATTCCACGCCGCGCTCTCTAAGTCCAGTGTTATTAGATAAATGGCCAGAGTGGCATCAGCGTGCATTCCACGCCACACTCACAGGTTTCGTCAATATTGGATAAAGGGCGGAAATGATGCCATGCGCTCCACACTTCCCATAATGGCACATCGTAGAGCAAATGTGATGCAATGCGCCCCACGACTCGTTCTCGCGGTCGCCTGTTGACAAGTTAAAGTACAGAAATGATGTAGAGCGCTCCACGTCTCACACTCAATCACCTATCAGTGAATGAGAGGCGGAAACATCACAAATATGCTCTACAATGTCATTCGAGTCTAATTGGTCCATATCATAAATTTAGGAGGGCAGATGCACATGACGTCAACTACTCACCACACAATGAACCATAGACATACAGGTGACATTGAATGTTCAACCCCTGATCCACCGCACATCTGCCCCTATGAACTAAACATGGGAACAGATATTGGTGGAATACCGGGGAGACAGCCAAAAAAAGAATAATAATCTCTGAATATAAAAACATATGTTTAAAATTAAACAACTAAGAGCCCATTCACACAGGGGCAACACAACTTCCAGCACGACTTTGGGAGGCAACTTGGACACGACTTGAGTATGAATCACAGCACGACTTGGGGCAACTTACAACACAACTTGAAGTCGCCTCCAGGACAGGGAACTTTACAAGTGGCCAATCAGAGCTTATCAGCTGTGTGTGAGAAGGAGGGGGCTGGCTGTTTAGTGGAGGAAATTACTTTCTGTTTCTTTTCTGCTTCCTGTAAAGTTGCCACAGTATGAACAGTGATCAGACTTGGAGGCAACTTCCATTGAAATCAATGGGTACAAGTTGCCTTCAAGTCGGATTGAAGTAGTACAGGAACCTTTTCTGAAGTCGGAGCGACTGCAGTAGTGTGCATTAAGACAGATCCATTCACTTACATTGATTTTTTCGTGTAGCGCGACTTGAAGTCGGATCCAAAGTTGCCCCTGTGTGAATGGGCTCTAACTAGTGTGTACCAAGAGACATTTATCAATGAATAAGTCATCAGACTTGGCAAGGTAAATAAAGAATAGTGTAAATACTTGGCAGCAATGGATGTAAATGAATACAGATGAATTACTGTATTCATATTTAGTCAAATGATCATGATAAATGAATTTAAATGAAAACCTTAAAACTGGATCAGATAAAATGTATGCATAATGGAGGGACATCAAGCTTTATTAATGAAAGCATTGATGTCCCACTCTACGTTCATACCGTATGGAAAATATGATTTGAGTTCATATATCCAATATGTTTCAAGTTTGGACACCCCGCATTTGGCTGAACCTCCCCTCCATGGAGAAATAAACCTGTCTATCGCTAAAAACTGAGTACTGGTTGGGTCCTTCTGGTGAAAACGTGCATAATGTTTAACAACGCTGTTTCTTTTTTCCCAATCTTATATTGGAAATGTGTTTGCTAACCCTGAATTAAAAACTGTGTGTGTGGTCCTCCCCACGTAGTGTTTCCCACATGGGCAAGTGATCAGATACACAACGTGGGTAGTAGCACACGTGATGAATGGTTTAATAGGATAAGATCTGTGAGTAACATTTGATCTAAAGGAGGTAGTTTTCTTTCTCCCAAGTGTGTTATGAAGACAGACGTTACATTTTTTACATGGAAAGTAGCCCTTCAGGTCATGAAAAAATGTGGGTCGAGAAGGCGGATTGATAATATTGGGAGCAATCTGCATTTGGAGTGATGGAGCTCCTCTGTAGATTACATCAGCCTTACCTGGTAACAATGGCCCAATAATATGGTCATTCTTCGGTACCTTCCAGTGTTTACTGAAGATGTGCTTAATTTCTCAGTGTTTAATAGAGAAGGACGTGAAGTGTGACCATTTAAAATCCCTTGATTGCCTTTTGATTCTAGACTGGGATTGTTGTGAAACAATTCTCCTCTGTCCAAATGTCGTACTCTATGTATTTCTTGGTCAAGATCACATTGGAGGTAACCCTTTTCAAGGAATTTATCTCTAACCAAGGTTGCCTGTGTCTCAAAGTCTTGGACATTGGTACAGTTGTGTCGCAGCCTTAAGAACTGGCTCCGTGGGACTGAACGTAACCAGTTCCGATGGTGGTAGCTGTCGACAGGAATATACGAGTTCTTATCTGTTTGTTTAAAGTAGGTACTCATAATTAGTTGGTAACCCACTACTTTGATGTCCAGATCCAGAAAATAAATTTATGTAGGGCTGGCTTCAAATGTTAACACAATGCCTCTATCATTATCATTAAGAGTGGCCATATATGATTCCAGGGACTCCAAACTGCCATTCCACAGGAGGAGGATGTCATCTTGCCCAAAGAGCTAACTCAGATCTCTTGTGGGCATAGATGGCATCCTCCTCCCACTTGGCCATAAATAAATTGGCCAGACTGGGGGCAAATTTAGCCCCCATAGCCACACCCTTCTCTTGGAGATAAAATTGGCCATTAAAACAAAAATAATTGTGGCTTAATAATTTTGGTTTAATGGCCAATTTTATCTCCAAGAGAAGACCTGAAAGGCCCGGTATAGATTTTGGGGGGACCCCCATGCATTTTTTTTTTTACATTTTTGGTTCTGGGTTCCCCTTAATATTCATACCAGACCCAAGGGGCATGGTAATGGACTGGAGGGGAATTCATGCTGTTTTTTTTTCAATGAGTTTTATCTATATTGCTGAGACCCGACAATTCAGTACAGCCGCGATCAGTTTTAAATTACTTTTTTCCTTTAGATATGTAATTTTGCTGTGTTATTATTCTAAACATGGGAAAACTGCACCACTTTACAGGCATACTATAGACACCGCCCAGGCACGATTTTTTTTTTGGTTAGTAAACAAGTTTATTTGTAAAGAAAAAAAACATACATGTAGATAGCATACAAGCATATTATACACTTTGCATATTTCCTGAGCGGTTATGTAGTTTTCACATACATGTACAGACTTTTTGTAAAAAAAATAAACTAAAGAAAACTAAAAAATGAAAACTCTGGCACTTTTATAATGGTAATTAAAATTTGCTGATAAGACACAAACTGTCCCCGACTTTCCGTCCCATGGTATGATAACCTAGCTGTATTGAACCCAGGGCAGCTCCCAGCACCAATCTTCTTGTTCTACATCTATCTATGCATTACATGTGTTGGTATTGTTAAGCCATGTATTCCAAATCCTGTCGTACTTAGCCGGACATCCCCTGTGTTTATATATAACCTTTTTGTAAGGTAGGGACAGGTTTACCATTTTGACCCATTCCTGAAAAGTAGGAGGGGAGGCCCTCATCCAGTGTTTTGCCACCAATTTTCTGGCGCAAAACAGTGTTTCATATAGAAAAGTAGCAGTGAATTTGTCTATGGTAACATCTGGGAGCAGCCCTAGTACACACAACCTTGGATCCACCTGAGCAGGGGAGCCCATTTCATCATGGAGAAATTTAATAATTTGATTCCAATAGGTTTGGATAACCGGGCAATCCCATATAAGGTGGAAGAAAGAGCTTGATGAGCTCGTACATCTTGGACACTGAGTGTCTTGGGTTTGGGAGAATTTGGCTATTCTAGCTGGTGTGAGATAAGACTTATGGATTATGTATAACTGCGTCATTCGCTCTGGAAGCCTGGGGGAGGCCTTTTTAACATTTTCTAGGACCTCGTCCCAATCATCATCTTCCACTGGGCCTATATCCTCTTCCCATCTAATTTTTGCTGTATCAATTATGCCCACAACCGAGCGCGCCCGCAGGGCTGAGTACAAGGTTGATATCAATTCAGTTGGTTCTGCACCCGTTATGACATCCACCAAGGGCAACACTTGTGGATTTGCGTATCCGGTAGCAAATTGTGTTTGTAAGGCATGTGTAAGTTGTCTATAGTTAAATAGCATATGTGGGGGCAATTGAAACTCATCTCTCAGAGAGTTAAAGTCTCTTACTCCCGATGGGGTGATTACCTGGTGGAGGAAGATTATACCCTTCGTAGCCCATTTAACTGCCCCAGGAATCAAAAGCAATTCTCTTAATTGCGGGTTGTGCCACAGAGGGGTGTGAGAGTGAAAAAAATCTGCTATCTCCCATACTCGTCGATGTTGTTTCAATAGGGGTCCTCGTCCAACTGCTCCCCTCCCACCTGATCTACCCCTGAATAAAACTTGCAAGGGGGTATGGGTATCCTTATTGGGTTTATTGCAAACCAGAGTCTGGTACTTAGCACTGTCTGTGTTGTGAATGTAGTAAAAATGAGAAAGTTGTGCGGCTATATAGTATGAATGAAAATCGGGTAGGGCTGTTCCTCCTGATGTGGTGGGGTTTTTAAGAGTGTTCCATGCCAACTTATGTCTACCCGAGCCCCAGATGAATGAGTTGATAAGCTTGTCGATTGTTTTAAAGACTTTGAGGGGGATCAGTATTGGTGAGTTCCAGAAAACATATAGAAATTTTGGCATTATGATCATTTTAATAAGGTTGATCCTACCCATGATCCCCAATGGGAGCCGTGCCCATACCTGCATATGTGATTTAAGGTAGGAAAAGAGTGGTTCTATATTATTGTCTAGAAATTCCATGGGGTCCCTAGTTATTTTAATTCCCAGATATTGAATGCATGCCACCCTCTGCAGAGGAAGATTTGCTGATATTTTATTGGGCGGTGAAATATCTAGAGGGAGAATTTGTGACTTTGACCAATTCATGCGTAATCCCGAATGTCTTCCAAATTTTTCAACTGTGTTGAGGGCAGCCTGTAGTGATGGACCTGAATCCTCCAGATATAAGAGCATGTCGTCAGCGTATAAACTGACCTTTTCCGTCAGATTTTCCATTCTAAGGCCCTGTATCTCTGGGTTGTTCCTAAGGGATATGGCGAGTGGCTCCACTGCCAAAGCATACAGGAGCGGGGAAAGTGGGCAGCCCTGTCTAGTCCCTCTTTCTAGGGGAAATGGGTCCGACGTCCTCCCGTTCACCGACACTCTGGCCTCAGGTAGATAGTAAAGTAACTTAACCCACTTTATAAAATTGGGTCCAAACCCAAACCCCCTCAGACACTCCCAAAGGTATCCCCATTCCACAGAATCGAATGCCTTGGCGGCGTCTAATGCCACCACTACCCTACCTCCTATTTCCTCATGCACCGCCGAGACGTTCATATATAAACGGCGTAAATTCATAGCCGTGTTTTTTCCGGGCATGAAACCCGTCTGGTCCGCGTGTATTAGGGATAAAATGATTTGGTTTAAGCGCAGTGCCAGTATTTTTGCCAAGATCTTAATGTCGGCCTGGAGTAATGAGATTGGGCGGTAGGATTCAGGATACAGGGGGTCCTTACCCGGCTTGGGAAGTACTATAATCACCGCTTGTCTAAGTGAGTGGGGAAGGGACTCAGATTCAAAAATGTGACTATATAACCTTAATAGTTCAGGCACCAGTACCTCTGAGTAGGCTGCGTAGAAGTCTAGTGGCAGGCCATCCATCCCGGGGGCCTTAGCAGGCGCCAGGGATGCCACAGCCGCCGTGATCTCGTCCACGGTAAGCGGGGCCTCAAGGGCCTCCAATTGTGATTCCGATATTTGGGGAAAGGGAATATCCTGCAGAAATACCCCAGTCTCCTCTGCGGTGACCTGCACCTTAGATGAATACAGGTCTGCAAAGTATGTCCTAAAAGTGTCCGCCACCCCTTTGGGGTCATTGAGCAATGTATCTCCTGTGCCCCTCAGGGAGACAACCACTGGGGGCCTGGTGTCTTGTTTAGCCAAATATGCCAATAGTTTACCCGTCCGTTCACCTTGTTCAAAAACTTTTTGCTTTGTGAAAAATAGTTTTTGTTTAGCCTTTTCAAAGTGCAGTTGATCTAACATTCGGGTATGTAGTTTAAGTGCTGAGGCTTTGTCCGGTGTGGGGTCTGTGTTGAATTCATGTGTAATCTTGTCTAGTTTCTCGGTCGCCTCGTGGAGTATTGTGCTCGAGGTGGTTTTTAGTCTATTTATGCGGGTTGTCAGTAAGGTCCTAATGTACAGTTTGAATGATTCCCAGACCATGCCCACGGGTGCGGTGTGATTGTTGGTGTTAAAGAAATGCTGCCATTCTCCCGGTATGTCTTCCTGATTCTCCAGAGCCGCCAGCCAAAAGGGATGGAGGCGCCTCCCAGGCACGATTTTTAAAGGAATATTTCATTTTTATTTTTTCACTTTAAGCATTATTAAAATCACTGCTCCCGAAAACCATCCATTTTTTAAAACTTTTTTTGCATTGATACATTTCCCCTGGGGCAGGACCCGGGTCCCCAAATACTTTTTATGACAGTAACTTGCATATAAGCCTTTAAAATGAGCACTTTTGGTTTTTCATGTTCGTGTCCCATAGACTTTAACGGGGTTCCACAGCTTTCGAATTTGCAGCGAACACTGCATAATGTTTGTTCGTTCAAACAACCAAAGTTCATCCCGAACTTATGATCGGGCTGAACCATTTGCCCATCCCTATATTACACTATGTGGATCCATTTGTTTTTATCATGTCTAATGCTACCAGAATGATTTAACACTTACTACATTTGGAGTTTGTTCGTTTGGAAGTGGGCTTATCCATCATTCTTCCTTAAGGTCCACCACCAATTTCACTGCTTCATACCCCATTGAGGCATCATGTTTGACCCATGTGTTGTAGGGTACATGCGTCCACCTCATTCGGTAAGCATGCCAACCTTACTTCACTTCATGATCAAGCACTTTCATGATTCACCATTTTCACATGGACTTGTGTTGATATATATTCACATTAAGTTGATGTTTCTAACAAAGAAGGACTAATATGTTGTGTATTTGCACATGGTTCAGCTTATTTCAATTTCAAGAATATTTTTGCAGCATTTTTCCACTAAAATGGACTAATATGTTGAGTTTTTCCTTCTTTTTATTCACATATGGTTTAGTTTATTCACTGCCTTGAGCACTACACTATAGTTATATTTATTGTTATTTTACTTTGTGTCCAGTGGAGTGTTGGCTGCTCACCCATACATAGTTTTTCTCTTTGTGCAATTATTCTCCCATTTATTTAATGCTTTACATAGCCTGTACAATAACATTATAACCAAAGTTAAACCCATATAATTTCTACATACATAGGAACCTCTTTAAAGAGGTTTTGGTTTTGTAAGACTATGACAAGCTAACATTCTAGATAATTCTAGATATTTCTTATAAGTTTATATTTTAAATGTATTTATTTCAATATATACAGTAGTTGAAATATTTTAGTGTTCTTATAAAAGGGACTAAATATTCCCTAGTTTTTGTTAAAATATTTACTGATTCGCAGAAGAATTTAGCCAATTACTTAATTCCTGGTTTTTACATCCCCTGTTCTCCTTCCTAGGTATTACTAATTTACAACAATTGAATGTGGCAGGCAGCCAACAGCTTGTAGAGTCACGGTTAACCCTAAGGACTGCAGTGAAGCTGACACGTTTGTTGTTTTTCAATTACAATGAAGGAAAAATTATATGCTACACTAGTAAAAGCATTTTGCATAAGAGTGGCACATTTCAAATCCATCAAGCTTTAGGATACAATGCACAAGTTTTAGAATGCAATGCATTCAATACATCATTAAGTGGTGCTGTTTGTGGACACCTCACTACCCTTACTCCAAAAAAACCTTCCTGCTTACTGCTGTTAGATATTTAATTTCTGCATGTTGGAAGCAAGACATTGGATAAGGTTAAGTACAGTATCTCACAAAAGAGTACACCCCTCACAATTTTGTAAATATTTTATTATATCTTTTATGTGACAACACTGAGGAAATTACACTTTGCTACAATGTAAAGTAGTGAGTGTACAGCTTGTATAGCAGTGTAAATTTGCTGTCACCTCAAAATAACTCAACACACAGCCATTAATGTCTAAACCGCTGGCAACAAGAGTGAATACACCCCTAAGTGAACATGTCAAATCGAGCCCAAAGTGTCAATATTTTGTGTGGCCACCATTATTTTCCAGCACTGCCTTAACCCTCTTGGGCATGGAGTTCACCAGAGCTTCACAGGTTGCCACTGGAGTCCTGTTCCACTCCTCCATGATGACATCACCCTCAGCTTCTTTAGCAAGGCAGTGGTCATCTTGGAGGTGTGTTTGGGGTCATTATGTTGGAATACTGTCCTGCAGCCCAGTCTCTGAAGGGAGGGAGGCTCTGCTTCAGTATGACACAGTACATGTTGGCATTCATGGTTCCCTCAATGAACTGTAGCTCCCCAGTGCTGACAGCACTCATGCAGCCCCAGACCATGACACTCCCACCTCCATGCTTGACTGTAGGCAAGACACACTTGTCTTTGTACTCTCACTAGGTTGCTGCCACACACGCTTGACATCATCTGAACCAAACTAGTTTATCTTGGTCTCATCATACCACAGGACATGGTTCCAGTAATCCATGTCCTTAGTCGGCTTATTTTGAGCAAACTGTTTGCGGCTTCTTGCGCATCATCTTTAATAGAGGCTTCCTTCTGGGATGAGAGCCATGCAGACCAATTTATTGCAGTGTGCGATGTATGGTCTGAGCACTGAGAAGCTGACCCCCCCACCCCTTCAAACTCTGCAGTAATGCTGGCAGCACTCATACGTCTATTTCCCAAAGACAACCTCTGGATATGACACTGAGCATGTGCACTCAACCTCTTTGGTTGACCATGGCGAGGTCTGTTCTGAGTGGAACCTGTCCTGTTAAACCACAGTATGGTCTTGGCCACCGTGCTGCAGCTCAGTTTCAGGGTCTTGGCAATCTTCTTTGAGGCTAGGCCATCCTTATGTAGAGCAACAATTCTTGTTTTCAGATCCTCAGAGAGTTCTTTGCCATGAGGTGCCAGTGACCAGTATGAGAAAGTGAGAGCGATAACACCAAATTTAACACACCTGCTCCCCATTCACACCTGAGACTTTGTAACACTAACGAGTCACATGACACCGGGGAGGGAAAATGGCGAATTGGGCTCAATTTGAACATTTTCACTTAGGGGTCTACTCACTTTTGTTGACAGCGGTTTAGACATTAATGGCTGTATGTTGAGTTATTTTGAGGGGACAGAACATTTACACTGTTATACAAGCTGTACACTCACTACTTTACATTGTAGCAAAGTATCATTTCTTCAGTGTTGTCACATGAAAAGTTAGAATAAAATATTTACAAAAATGTGAGGGGTGTACTCAGTTTTGTGAGATACTGTATATTTTAAACATAGAGAAGAAGAAACTATAGCTGGATATATACACACAGATTTCTTTAGTTTAGCCTGTAAGCAGAACTAAAGAAAATTAACATATTCCTCCATCCACAAAAACAGCGCAGATAGATGAATCTTCCCTGACGTCTATCGTTTTCTGATTGGATGCAGTCACTGTTTGACAGTTTTCCTCTTGGCTCCTTTGAAAAATGTTGATTGAACAACACACTTTTGCAGAGCTGGTTGGTGCCAACAATGACACCCACAGCTCAAATTTCTCTGCTGAATATGGCAAAATTCAAACTGTGTTTGGCAGCATTAACTTTCAAAGAAGTAAACTATTTTAATTTGTCTCACTTTCCAGAATCAGTATTTTTCTACTACCTAGCAAACCCAGTAGCTGTAATAGCAACAAGTGCTATTACAACAAAACATACTTTTTATGGGATGCCAGCACTCCCAAAGCATCAGTAGTTTACATCCAGTCCAGGGCTTTTCTGGCACTTTTTGTTCACATGTAACAATCAGTATTTTTTGCTAAAAAATTACTTAGAACACCCAAATATTATATATTTTTTAAAGGAGAGGCCCTATAGAATAAAATGGTGAGTTTTGCATTTTTTTATATCACACAGTATTTGCACAGTGGTTTTTCAAATGCAGCATTTTGGGAAAAAATACACATTTTTGAATTTTAATGCAAAAAAAACACAATACATAACCCAGTTTTTGTAAAATATAATAGATGAAGTTACACCATAAATAAATACCAAACATGTCATGCTTTAAAATTGCACACTCCGGTGCAACAGTGACAGACAGCGTAAATATTTCTATCCATAGGCGACATTTTTTTTTACAATTATTTTTTTTATTCATTCAAGGAACGCAGTCGAACACCATAGGCGACATTTTAAAAGCCTTTACAGGTTACCTGACATTCATTGTGATACCTCACATGTGTGGGACGATCGCTGTTTGAGGGTGTGGGGGACCAGAGCATCCGTTCACCCTTGTGCGCCAGCATGGGAGGATGGGGGCACTTCAAATTTTTTTTTTAATTGTTAATCTTTTTTTTTTTTTTTTTTTTTACACTGTTGCTTACATTTCTTAAACCACTTTTATTGCTATCACAAGAAATGTAAACATCCATGTCACGGCAATAGGCATGTGACAGATCCTCATTATGGAGAGATCTGGGGTCTATAAGACCCTAAATCCCTCCTCTGCACTTAAAAGCATTAAAAACACCAAGATTGGTGTTTTTGAATGCTTTCAATTTTTAAAAAATGCCGCCAATGGTTATCGAGTATAACGGAAGTGAAATCATGTCATCACTTATGGGTTACTATTACAAACAGCCGATCAAGGACGATCGACTGAGGGACTAGTTCCCCATCAGGTCCACTTTACTTTTGCCTGGGCATATTTAAAAGTCGCTATTGGACTGAATTGCAGCTATGGATCTGCCAACTGCCATGCATGGTCAATCAAAAGTAAAGTGGACCCGATGGAGAACTAGTCTCTCAGTTCCTCATCAGACTCCATACACCGCAAGTACAAAACTCTTTGGTCATGCACCATCAGTGTGATGGGCGCAATGACAGGGGAAGGAGTGCACTAAGGAAGCTGTGTCCGGTGTGGACACTCCGACTTCGATGCAGACACAGACAGATTCATATACCTTTTGGTGCTGTGCCCCAATGGATTCTAAAGGGTGTTTCCACTATTTTTTTATGATTTCCCCCAATAATCTGTTAACAGTATTATTTAATAATTATTTTACCTGCTTCATGCAAAATATGACACAAGTGAAATTTTCATTCAAGTTTATTCACACAACGACCCCTCAACCCGTTGCTCTGAAAAAAAGTACTGCATGCATGCATTAACTGCCCCATAAGGAACAAGGGTCCCTATGTTTGCCTTTTTTTGCACTGAGTCTGTGATGGGTGTGCACTTAGTGTGAAAAAAAAATTATATATATATATATATATATATATATATATATATATATATATATATATATATATATATATATATAAATAAATAAATAAAAGCATGGTAATGGATATATTTTCATAAATGATATTCTACACTTAAATTCATTGTTTACAAGGCTCAAGGAAAGAAAAAATCCTTGAGACTAGAGACATCTTGAACTATAAACATACGTAGCGCACATAAAACATCTGAGAATGTTTTCCAAGGGAACATTCATGGTCTGTTGCTTACAATTTCTGATTGTTTTAAGTGCAAACCACCACTTTGCACTGAAATGACAGGATTCAATATGTTTATACATGGATTATATCCTACGTATATGTTACTGTTTGTGTTTTTCAAAATCCTTGTATATTGTAAGATCCTTATATATTGCAGTTACTAAAATTTTGACAGCTGAAGCCATTACCATGTCTATATATGATATTATTGTACCAGGTATTGGTAAAGTAACTAAATAGCAATGACAATGTTAACCTTTTATACAAAATCTAAATATATACATTGTAGTTAATCATATACCTGAATTATATTGTACTTATGCTTTCAAGTATATACTTAATGAAGCGCCACTCCAAAGAAAGGTGCTGGCGTATGTGCTAATTCAGTTAGCAGCATAATGAGTAGTAGATGAACACTGCACACCGAACTTCTCCAATTGCATAGGGAGTGAAAAACAGCCTCGGTCACGGATCCTCCTGATAGTCATGTCACTGATGCATTTTGCCCCACCCACAGGGCTTACTCACAGAGCTATGACTATGCCCTGTGGGCAGGGTGAAACGTGTCGAGGGCATGGCTATTGGGAGGAGCTGTGGATGAGGCCCTTTTTTACTTCCTATGCATTTGAAGCCATTCGGTGTGTGGCGTGCATCTACTATTCATTATACTGCTTACTGGATTAGGACATACGCCAACACCCTTCTTGAGTAGGATACCAGAGCCATATCTGTTCTGTGTTTTTGACATGCTTTAAAGCTTAATGGCAGTAATGACAGCCTACTTTTTTTAGGTTTTCTTTCTATGTAATGCAGAGAAAACCTAAAACAGTAGGCTACCATTTCTGAATATTCTTTTTGAAAATAGTGGCGACCTGGCTCGTCTCTGATCTGGAACAATTATGCAGATTAGGAGTTTTCAATTTCTGCTGCTTACAGTGACTTTCAGTATTAGGGCAAGAGACAGCCAGGCAATAAGCATTTTTAAGAGGAGATCAGCAATGACAGCCTCCACATTTCTCTCAGTAAAGCTTTCCTTTAAAACCTCCCATACTTCCACTGTCTTGACATGTGTAATCTTTTCTATTTAGTTATCTATTTTAAGTGGCTGAGTCTCTCTCCTCTTTAATACTTAGGGGCCTTGAACAAACTCCAATTGAATTGCTCCTAATTGCACTCATATTTAATCCATGATCCCTCAGAACCACCATAGTCTCCAACAACTAGAACATCTTTTATACTTACTTTCAAAACATTTTTCAAATAAGGACAGGCGGCTCTACCACCTTTTCTTTATATCCTCTTCATTTGAAAATTAGCATAGCCAAGAATATTATTTTGCCCAATCTTGTGAACAAATAAACAATGTTTCTACAATACTAATGACGTTATATACTGTAGTTTTTCAAAAACCAAAATTTCAACCACATTGTGATTAACAAGGTTCTGGCTTTTGTTAAAAAAATGCTTTAACCACTTGCCTGCTGTGCTATATACAAATGACAGCTACAATGCCAGTTCTGGGAGGCTGTCGGCCTCCCGTGATCATGCCCACTGCGCACCTGCTGCGGCGCGCTCTGTGATCACAGTGTCCTCCGGACACTGCTGAGCACAGATTGAGGTAAAAAGCCAATCAGCGCTCTTTAGCATGTGAACAGCTGTTTCCGATCACAGCTGATCACAATGTTAACAGAAGCCAGTTATTGGGTTTCCTTTCCTCACGCTGACAGTGTGAGGAAGGGAGAAGAGAGCCAATAACTTGCTTCTCTAAAAGAGACATGTACACTGGTAATCGGGGCACTGATTATCAGTGTCCTGATTATCAGTGCAGTCCCACCAGTGCTGCCAGTCTGTTCCCACCAATGCTGCCAATCTGTTCCCACCAGTGCTGCCAATCAGTGCCCACCAGTGCTTCCAATCAGTGACCATCAGTGCCTCCTCATCAGTGTCACCTATCAGTGCCACCTATCAGTGTCCACCCTTGGTGCCACCTATCAGTGCCCATCAGTGCCACCCATCAGTGCCCATGAGTGCAGCCTCCTCAGTGCCTCCTCATCAGTGTTCACCAGTATCGCCTCATCAGTGCCCATCAATGCCCATCAGTGCTGCCTTATCAGTGCAGCCTATCAGTGCCCATTAGTGCAGCCTCATCAGCGCACATCAGTGAAGGAGAAAATTTTTGTTTGGGTACAGCATTACATGTCATTTAAAGTGCGACAATGCTGAAACTTGGCTTGGGCAGGAAGGGAGTAAACGTGCCCAATAGGCAAGTGGTTAAAAGGCTGATTTTGCATGCAGTATTACTTTTATTGTGCAGCCCCAATCTTCCAGGCATTTTTTTTCTTGTAGCAAAGGGAAACGTATCATTTTCCAAAGCCCTCCTTCCATTATCATCTATTTTACCCATTGGTACTGTGTGGCTTCTATTTAACCTATTTGCCCATTACTTTCTAATTTGATTCCCCAGCCTGTTCTGGCAGTCTCCGATGATGCTGTCAGCTCTATTTTCCTTGGGGTGCCTCCTGTAGCAAGCCAAGTGTTAGGAAGGCACCTATTTATGCACACTCCTGTTGGGTCTTGAGCCAGGTTGTGTGTATCTACAAACACACAGCACTGGTAAGCTATGCCCCTACTCCCTCCTCACAAGAGTTTGATTGGTGGCAACAGGTACCTATAGTTCTCCTGTGAAAGCAGGAAGTGAGGGGGCAGTGCTGGAGATAGAGCAGTAACATGAAGCCAGGTAAGTATTTAAGGACAGAAACGGATAGTAGAGGTACTGGACAATATTTTACCTTAATGCAATAGATGCATTAAAGAAGTATTAAACCTAAAAGCAAAAATATATGGCAGGTTACCAACCATCAGATGTGGTGGGTGCATTACATTTTTTTCTTTTTTTGGCTTTTTCCCTCTGTTTTCATCTGCTGATCTGACCAGTAATAAATCTTCTGTATTAGTGAGACACACAAGCAGAAGAGGCACAGCAGACAGCAGCATTGTCAGCCTGGGGGAGTAATGTTAAATGCATTAACAGATTTAGAACCACTAAGAAATTGAAGCTAAACTGCAGCTCACAATTTATAAGCAGTTATGGTAAACACTCTTTTACCTTTTGGGATAAAGGAATAAATACAAGCTGATCATTTTAATCACCCCCGCCAGTGGCAATCATGTAAACTGATACATTCTGCTTAAGAGCTTGTGCTGTGAAGAAAGAAAGCCTAAAAAAGGAAACTAATACAACCATCACATCTAAGAATTGGTAAGCTGCAATATAATACATGATTGCATTTGGGTTTAATACCACTATAACTACTTGCCGACCAGCCGCCATCATTATACTGCGGCAGGTTGACACGATCCCATGAACCGTCATAGCTATACGTTGGTCCTTTTAAGCAGGATAGCAGGCGCGCACTTGCCCGCTGCACAGCAGGGGTGCCAATGCTCGTGACCGGCAGTCGCGATGACCGCCAGCCACGAGCGATCACGGGCACGAGAGGCAGAACAATGACGTGCCTGTGTAAATACACAAAATCCCTGTTCTGTGAGCTGAGGAGAGAGAGATAGTGAGTTCCTACGAGCTGGGAACCACGATCTCTCATCTCCTATAGTCAGTCCCATCCCCCACAGTAAGAACACACACATAGGGAACACTGTTAACCCCTTGATAGCCCCCTAGTGTTAACCCCTTCCCTGCCAGTGGCATTTATACAATAATCAGTGCATTTTTATAGCACCGATCGCTGCATAATTGTCAATCGACCCAAAAATGTGTTATAAGTATCCAATGTGTCTGCCATAATGTCGCAGTTTTGATAAAAATCGCAGATCGCCGCAATTACTAGTAAAAAAAAATAATAAAAATGCCATAAATCTATTCCCTATTTTGTAGACGCTATAGCTTTTGCCCAAACCAATTAATATAACCTTTTTGCGATTTTTATTACCAAAAATATGTAGAAGAATACATATCAACCTAAACTGAGGAAAAAATTTGCTTTTAAAAAAAAAAAATTGGGACTATTTATTACAGCAAAAAGTACAAAATATTGTGTTTTTTTTTTCAAAATTGTTGCTCTTTTTTTGTTTAAAGCGCAAAAAAAACACAGAGATGATCAAATACCACCAAAAGAAGGCTCTATTTGTGGGAAAAAAAGTGAATTTTGTTTGGGTACAGTGTTGCACGACTGAGCAATTGTCAGTTAAAGCGACGCAGTGCCTTATCGCAAAAAATGGCCTGGTCATTGAGCAGCCAATTCTTCTGGGGCTGAAGTGGTTAAGGTAAAAATGTTTAGACTTCAGTACCACTACAATTCTTCTCCTTTCACACTTGCAGGTGAAAACTGTCTTTAGCATATGGGTTGTATGCTAATGAAAAGTCATAGTAGCACTATAGGAGACAAAAAAAAAGACGGGCCATGCACTTGGCTGTTTAAGGCTCCATTCACACAATTGCATTTTTTGATGCATTTTGCATTTTGCAGAAATGCAGGGACATTTTTTTAACATGGGTTCCTATGGAACATGTTCACATCAATGCATTTTTGTGCCTCTGCGTTTTTGGAAAGGGTCGGCGACATGCAGCATTTTGCATGTAATAGACTTCAATGGACCCGCATCCAAAATGCAAGTACATAGTTTTTACCGCGATTTTGCATGTTTTTTAGCTGTATATAACTGGTTGCTAAGGAGGGGGCCAGACAGCCTGCTGCCGCATCCTTAACAACCGATGAGTCATCAGCTGTCAGCGGGCTTCTCCGCTGACAGCTGAATGTAAAAAAAAAAATTGCCAGCAAAAAAAATATTGTGAAAAAAACAGCGTGGGGTCCCCCCGATCCATACCAGGCCCTTCGGGTCTGGCATGGATTTGGTGGGGACCCCCTACGCCACAGTGTAAAAAAAATGGCATGGGGTCCCCCCAAAATCCATACCAGACCCTTATCCGAGCATGCAGCACGGCAGGTAAGGAAAGGGAGGGGACAAGTGAGCACCCCCCTTCCTGAACCATACCAGGCCACATGCCCCATAACATGGGGGGTGGGTGCTGATGTCATTCAGAGGCCCCATCCCCTTGTGACATCACAGACCCATCATGCCCCAGGCAGTAATGTCACAAGGGGTGGGGCCTCTGGATGACATCATCATTATCATTATTGAAGTCATGCTTGACATTGACATGGACAGATCCGCGGGACACAGCATCAGAGGAGGGTCGTCGGTGGGAGAGGCGGCAGAGGAAGAAGCACACTGGACAAAGACAGGAAAAAGGAGAAGAGCGGAAGAAGAATCAGGAGAAGGAGAAGCCCGGAGGAGGTTGATGCGGGAGAAGATGCGGGAAGACTGGAGGAAGAAGAGGGGAAGAAGATATTTTTAATAAAAACTTGTCAAAAACCGTCTACTGTACTTTTTCACACTACACTATTTTTTGGTGAATGGGTAGGGGTACAATGTACCCGATACTCATTCACATAAGGGGGAGGCCAGGATCCCGGGCCCCCTTGTTATAGGGGCTTCCAGATTCTGATAAGCCCCACGCCCACAGACCCCGACAACCACCAGCCAGGGTTGTCGGGAAGAGGCCCTTGTCCACATCAATATGGGGGCAAGGTGCTTTGTGGTGGGCTCTGAGGGCATGTGGCCTGGTATGGTTCAGGAAGTGGGTGCTTTCTCGTCCACCCCCTCTCCTGACCTGACGGGCTGCATGCTCAGATAAGGGTTTGGTATGGAATTTGGGGGGACCCCATGCCATTTTTTTTTACATTTTGGCATGGTGGGGTCCCCTCCGAATCCATACTGAACCCAAGGGCCTGGTATGGACCAGGGGGGGCACCCCACGCTGTTTTTTTCACAATTTTTTTTCTAATGCCTCCTCATCAGTAACCTGCTATATACAGTGTAAAAAAAAGCAAATTGCTGCAAAAATGCAGTAAAAACGTGGTTTAAAAAGGGGGAAAGCACAGAAAAAGCACTGCAGAAACACTCAAAAGCAACATGCATAGATGTGAGTCGAGCTTAATGCCGTGTGCACATGGGCGGACTTTTCGGCATCAAAGGTCCGACGGTCTTTCTGTTGGCCTTTTGACGGACTTCCAACGGACTTCCAACGGACTTTCGAATGAACAGACTTGCCTACACACGATCACACCAAAGTCCAATGGATTTGTACGTGATGACGTACGACCGGACTAAAATAAGGAAGTTGATAGCCAGTAGCCAATAGCTGCCCTAGCGTCAGTTTTCATCCGTCGGACTAGCATACAGACGAGCGGATTTTTCAACCGGACTCGAGTCCATCGGAAAGATTTGAAACATGTTCCAAATCTAAAGTTCGTCTGATTTTCTACCGAAAAAATCTGCTGCAGGTCCGATGAAGCCCACACACGGTCGGATTGTCCGACGGATTTGTCCCGTCAGACCAGTCCATTCGAAGAGTCCGCCCGTGTGTACACAGCATAAGTTTCTACTGTTTTTCCACTGTGTTGTGGATGGCACAGCAAAATTTCATTACAGAATAATTATATTATTGGTCACAAAATGAAGCAGGATAATTTGGTGAAGCCCAGCTGCTCAAATACTCAGTCTACTTGGTTCAACATGCTGAACCTAGTGTTTTACATGTATATTCAAGCTTCAGACATTATTATTTATTTTAGTCAGTGGAAAGCACTAGAGGAAGGAAACCAGTTCATACAGGCTAAAAACATCTGAAATACACCTGAAAAAATGCGCAAAAACACTCAATTTGAGCGTATACAAGTGACTTTCGTGGGGTAAAAATAGCAAATGAAAAAATAATACTATAGCATATACAATTGCGACTCAAGTCATAATGTAATCAAATGTTATTAAAAATTACCTTTCCTTTTCAATCTGCAGTTCTGTAATTTTCTGTAAAATGTAATGCAATATGGTTACCCGGAGGTGTTCTGGACACAGCATGTGTCCAGAACACCCCCAGGAACAATATTTCCTGCTCGTGTGATTGGCTCATTGATTTTCCCAGAAGTCTGCACTAAGATACAAGTCAGATTCCAGGCACCTCCTGCAACAAATATGTAATTTTTGGTGAGATACTCCCAATAGGAAATTATGTCTAAAGGGATGTGGACCCTGCAACTTTCCTCATTAGAGCCCTGCAGGTGCAGACGCAGATTGATAATTTTGAAACCACTCCCATTAGATTCACTTACCACATGGACACAGAAAAACACACATGGTTTTTTTCAGAATAACAAAAGGCAGGAATCTGCAACAAAGGTTGTTAAAATCCTTGTAATGTACATAGATCACCTAGAGGGGAATGTTTTTTTATCAAAAAAACACTTCAGGCCCACCCCATAGTAGTTTTATTGCGACAGGACGGCATCTGTGTGCCAGATCAGGTTTATATACGTGATCCGGCTCTTCCAGGCTGGGTGCGTGCATGCTGTGATCCAGAGGCGGGTACCACAGACGCAATGTCCTCCGAAGCACGACGATTGTTCAGTACACAGGCAGAACAAGGATCTACCTATGTAAAATATCACCATTCCGTCAGTAGGGAAGACATTGTTCCCGTGTTCCTGCAAAGTAGGGACATGGATCGATGCCTTCCCTAAGTAAAAGCACCTCCCACAGTACACAAAATCATTAGCTAGGCATCCAGTTAACCCCTTGATTGCCCCTGATGTTAACCCCTTGTGTCTTTAGTACAGTGACAGTGCATATTTTTAGAACTGATCACTGTATTAATGTCACTGGTCCCCAAAAAGTGTAAAAAGTGTCAGTTAGTGTCCAAATTGTCCACCACAATATTGCAGTCCCACTATAAGTCATTGATCGCCGACATTACTAACCACTTGCTGACCTCCTACCGTACTTTTACTGCGGTAGTTCAGCTCTATTGTGTGAAACAATGTATCTGTACGTCATTTTGTGCAATAGACACTGGGGGGCTCAGGCGCTGATTGGACACAAGGGATGCCAATCAGCAGGTCTGGGGGACCTGATGTCTGATGGCCACCTGTGATCATTACCCAGAGAGGCAGAACGGCGATCTGCCTATGTAAACAAGGCAGATCGCCGTTCTGACAGGGGAGAAGATAGAGATATTGTGTTAAGCAGGAATACTGATCTCTGTCTTCATCCAGTCAGAGCAACCCCCACACAGTAAGCAAGCACCAGCTAGGCACACAGTTAACCCTTTGATCTTTATATATGAAAAAGGAAGAAGGAAGGCGCATGACCTGATGCATTAATCACGATAAAGTTTATTCCAAACAAATTGGTATGTACAAGGGGAATACTATGCATTCATGAATAAATAGATAACAGTGATCTCATTTGATAAAATAGTATGAATTGAGGGGTTCCCTCTTCATCAGCGCCTTAGACAGCCAAAACTGGTCTGTAGGTTGTAGTGTGTCTATATAGAGAAAAACAACTTGATGGGAGGTATATTGCATGATGAATGGTACTATGGCTGTAACATTTTGATTAGCTTCTGCAATTCTATCTATATCTGTTTGATATCTGTCCTGTTTAGAGCGCTGCAATGTGGAAAGAAACACTACCACAATAAAGGAGAATCCACCTATAAGAATGTACCATTCATCATGCACTATACCTCCCATCCAGTAGTTTCTCTCTATATAGACACACTACAACCTACAGACCAGTTTTGGCTGTCTAAGGCTCTGATGAAGAGGAAACCCCTCAAAACGCGTTAGCATTTTTTCATTTATCCCTTGTATGGGCATCAATTCATACTATTTTATCAAATGAGATCACTGTTATCTATGTATTCATGAATATGTAGTATTTCCCTTGTACATACAATTTGTTTGGAATAAACTTTTTTTATCATGATTAATGCATCAGGCCCCGCGCCTTCCTTCTTCCTTTTTCATATATAGCCTCTTGGACTTCCCCTAGGCAGCCTAGTCAGCTGGGCATGCTTGATCACTTTATATTTATATTTACATCAGTAAATACTGCCACTTTTCACTAAGGCCCTCTGCACCAGCACAGGAGAATATCTTTTCTACTTAACCCTTTGATCGCCCCTGATGTTAATCCCTTCCCTACCTTTGTCATTAGTGTCATATTGTTAGCACTGATCACTATAATAATGTCATTGGTTCCCAAAACAGTGTCAAAAGTGTCAGTTAGGTGTCCGAATTGTCCACTGCAATGTCACAGTCCTGCTAAAAAACGATGACCACCGCCATTACTAGTAAAAAAATAAAGAAAGAAAAATTCCATAAAACTACCCCATAGTTTGTAGAATAACGATAGCGATAACTTTTGCGCAAACAAATCGATATACGCTGTAGTAGAATACATATTGGCCTAAACTGATGAAGAAATTTGATTTTTTTAATTTTTTTTTGGATATGTTTTATAGCAGAAAGTAAAAAATATTATTTTTCAAAATTGACGTTTTTTTTGTTTATAGCGCAAAAGATAAAAACCACAGAAGTGATTAAATGCCACCAAAAGAAAGTTCTACAGTATTTGTGGGAAAACATCAACATCAACATTTTATTTGGGTACAACATCACATGACAGCATACTTGCTAGTTAAAATAATGCAGTGCCGTATCACTAAAAATGGCCTGGTCATTAAATGGGTGAAACATTCCAGGGCTGAAGTGGCTAATAAAAAATAAATAATTCTATAACTTTTGTGCAAACCAACCAATATACACTTATTGGTATTTTTTTTTTTACCAAAATATGTAGCAGAATACATATTGGCCTAAATTGATGAAGAAATTAGATTTTTAAAATGTTTTTATTGGATATGTTTTATAGCAGAAAGTAAACAGAAAGTAAAAAATATACATATATATTTTTCTTTTCAAAATTGACAGTCTTATTTTGTTTATAGCACAAAAAAAATAAAAAATGCAGAGATGATCAAATACCACCAAAAGAAAGCTCTATTTGTGGGAAAAAAGGATGTAAATGTTATTTAGGTACAGCATTGCACAACCGCGCAATTGTCAGTAAAAATAACACAGTGCCATATAGAGAAAAATGGCCTGGTCAGGAAGGGTGGCGGGGAGGTAAATCTTCTGGAGGTCAAGTGGTTAAGCTCATGTAGCCAAAAACATCCAAATTGGCATCAAAGGTAGTTTTTGAAGCACCAGGCTTTGAGCTTTAGGTGTCTGGGCAGTCACCATTGAAATACATAAAATTTTGCATGTTGAGTGTATTGGAGCTTCAAGTGTTGAGCTACAAAATGCTTGGGTGTTAATGAAGCTTCAATATTGCATACATAAGACTTATCGTGTGTTGAACAAAATCTTTAACATTGCGGCAACTCATTTCCCAAGGTAATGTATATGCAGTACATATACTGAGGAGAAAAGGTACTTAATACTGTATTATATAAATGGCACCCTGCAGTTCAAAAGAAACCTGTACTGAGTCAAATAGAATGCATGTTATTGCCATTTTCATTGAACCAGAACAAGCATGCAGAAAATGAGATCAGAGGAAAGTCAAAATGTAGAATTCTTGGTTTTGCATGGTTGATCTTAGTCAGTAACCCATACTCAAGTATATTAGAAAAGACAAAAAAAAGTGTAACAAAAAGATTTAATTTCAAGTTGGATCATGTAAACTGAATTCAAACAATGTACTCCAGGCACCTTTCAGGTGTACTTACCTTAACTACATATCAAAGAAAGCACAAGCAAAAAAGGGCAAGTCCCACTATAAGACCCCTTTCACACTGGGGCGGTTTGCAGGCGGCATTGCGCTAAAAATACCGCCTGCAAACCGCCCCTAAACAGCCTCCGCTGTTTGTTCAGCCTCCGCTGTTTGTTCAGTGTGAAAGCCCGAGGGCTTTCACACTGAAGCGGTGCGCTGGCAGGACGGTGAAAAAAGTCCTGCAAACCGCTTCTTTGGAGCGGTGAAGGAGCGGTGTATTCACCGCTCCTAAACCGCTCCTGCCCATTGAAATCAATGGGACAGCGTGGCTATACCACGGCAATACCGCGGCTATAGCCGAGGGATTTTAACCCTTTTTCGGCCGCCAGCGGGGGTTAAAATCGCACTGCTAGCGGCCGAATACAGCTGCAAGAACGACGGTACAGCAGCGCTAAAAATAGCGCTGTTGTACCGCCGACGCCCCCACTGCCCCAGTGTGAAAGGGGCCTTAGTCGTTGATCGCCAACTATATAAGGAGTCTATATATCAAAGCTCATTAGGGCACATTAAGGCTTTCCAGATCAAATGAATTAAATGTTAGGTAATTGTTTTCATGTTAAGCACATGCATGTTAAATAATGTGTAAGAGTAAAACTTGCAGGTACTTTCAGAGGAACTTCACCCACCCCTTTATTTTCATTTTGCTTTACTTTTCATGTTGAGTTGTCCTTAGTTAACATACTCACGTCCAGCAAATCCATCATTGTCCTACTGCAATCCTCCATTCTGCTGACACAAGACAGGTCCAGTGCCGTCACTTTCCTCTCTCATGTTATTGGGGGTCAGCTGAGCTTTCCTGGTTCTTACAGTCAGCCCTCTGATGATGCACCACTAGGTCTCACTTCCTTCAGCTATTGAAGTTTATGCCTTTTGGGATATCTGCTGTGGATAGCCCCAGAGTTTAAAGGATGACAGTATACATCATTCTTGCCTAGGTGAGAATGGAAACAGGTGGCAAAATGGAGTGAAAAAATAAAAAAGGTTAACTCAAAAAGTCAGCCAGCTTTTAAAGTGGAAGGGGGAGGATTGCAATAATGCAAACTTCTTTCAGTGTCATTCAGGATCAGTCTCTACCCCTTTGACCGTGATACTAGCACAGACATGATACACTCATATACATTCTGGTACCTGTGCAGTTCTTCACCTTGATCTTACCTTGATATTTGTTATGAAGTTAGTGTTGCAATCTGATTGCTGAGGGGAGAGCAGATTGAGGAAATACTTTCCCCTCAGCCTTCTGCAGACTGATGGCATTATCTCAGCCTAGGTAAAAAAACTTTTATAATTCTGTAAATTTCCCTGCACTTTTAATCCCCAGAGATGTAAGTGGAAATATCACCAAAATTAGGAGAAAAATCCACATCTGTCACCAGAACATTTTTAATTGTCCCATGGAATACATTGTGAGACATTTCCCCCTCCCTATTCTAGAAAAAAAAAGGCAGGAGTTATACTTCAATAAGGTGGGAATACTCCAAGAATCCCACACTGATGCATGCTAATTAATTTCATTCTGTAGCTAGTTGTTGCAATGGAGGTAGTTTAAAATGATGTATATTCTTTTTAAATAACTTCTATTTTCAAATTCAACAGCATCAGAGAAAAAATAATACACAATGTACTGTTTTATGAGGATAGATATAGAGACAGTAGGAGAGAAAGGAGAGAGAAACTAATAGAGAAAGGATTACAGCTAACGAGATCGCAATGATTATTGAATGATCGCAAGTATTTATTGGCGTATAACACTCACTTTTTCACTATGAAAATCGGGTGCAAATAGCGTGTGCGTGTTATACGCCAATACTTCAATATCAGCTGCCTCGGAGGCAAAGGGGGGGGGGGGGGCGAGTGCTGTCAGATTACATACAGTGAGAATCTCCTGTTTACTTGGCGGCCTCTCTGTAATAGGAAGTCAATAGATGGCAATGACGAGGCTGCTGCATTTATGGCAATGGCGAGGCTGCTGCATTGATGGCAATGGTGAGGCTGCTGCATTGATGGCAATGGTGAGGCTGTATTGATGTGGACTAATAAGGCTGCATTGATGGCACTTGTGAGGCTGCAGGTGGGCATTAATCAGGCTGCATTGATGGCAATGGTGAGGCTGCAGATGGGCACTGACCCTTATTTTGCTTCAAAGTTCCTTATTTAAAATTTAAGTTTTTTCCTGAAACTTCCCTCTTAAAATGAATGTGCGTGTTATATGCCTGTGCGTGTTATATGCCGATAAATACGGTATATATACTGTATATATATATATATATATATATATATATATATATATATATATATATATATATATATATATATATATATATTTTTTTTTTTTTTTTAATGAATCAATTGACACTTTATATAATAAAACAGCATCATTACTGAATGTCACCTGTTTTTTCAATCAATTATTCAAAAAATGGTTTTCACAGTTTTCAGGAGTGCCATTTTCTGAGTTCGCCATGATTTTCCCAATCTTGGAAACAGCTGGCATTGCAATGTGAATACATTATCTGCATCACTGATACGGAATAGTTACAGATGGAGCTTAGGGGATTGAAGCATTTTTACAACAGAGCATGCAACAATTTAGACTGTAACACAGCATTTAAACCTTTCTGACAATTTTGTCATGAAAAAAGCACCCAATGCATTGCACACATTGACATGCTGTCAAACTTTGTGAAGAGGTACAAAAATACTTTATTTCTTTCAGACATATTCAGAATATAATGCAGTTCAGCCTAAATAATGGACACAAAGTAGCTGGAAATGCTACAGAATATAAAATAGAATCTTGAATGTACTTTAAAAGGAAACTGTTTCGAGGTCAGTTTTATTCAATTTATTTTTATAGATTTAAAAGTTTGAAAACTAGTGTTTACAGTTATTTTTTCTTTATAAAGCTTGTTACAAATAAATCTTATACCTGACAAAGGATTCCCAAAAGCATTCTGAGTTAGCTCCAGAAACAGCACATTGCTTCATTTGTCTGATTGAAACCCTACACTAAGCCATCTGAAAAGGGATAAGTCATTGCTGTTATATGCTTAATACGTGAAAAACCTTGTGAGCTGTTAAAATTAATTGATACATTGAAATAAAATAAAATGAAATAGACAGCTGCCAGCACTCTCCACACTTCCCTAAATGTGACAATACAAAATTGAATAACAATATGTGCGGCGCTAAGACCAACCAGTGAATAGATGAATAAAAAAATAAATAAATGCAATATAATAGAGTGAATAACTATAAGAATTAACTAGTACACACATATAATAATAAATAAATATTTTGAATTGTTAATAAATTAAACCTGTGTAAATAGTCCAAAACCATGTAAATAACATTCAAGTTTTATAACATCCAAAATAAAGTGCAAGTGCTCCGTGTGCTGCACACTATTCTCAATATATTGAGTAATAATCTTAACAGTCCATCATAGGGAGATGGATAAAAGTGATGCTGGTGTCTTCATGCAGTGTGCGCAAAATCCTGGTGTACTCCTCCACCGGATGTACCCTCACCTTAAGGGCTTTTTGAAAAAGCCTGTAGTTTGTATGTATCAACTTAGGGATTCCTCCTGTGGTTCCTCCTTCCTATAGTAACTATTTGGCTCAGATATCAGATCAAAATCAACTTCTTCCCCCTGGTTAACAGTGACCTCCACTCATATATGCCACATGTAGAAACAACAGAGGATTGCAATAGTGTGATATTGTTTTAAATTATTTATTACAAATTACACTTCATATAAATACACTCACATTTCCTGATAAAAAACAGGCCTTGGTATACTTGTGTATATTACGGCAATGGTGTCACCTGAAGCCGCATCTGCAGCCCCGGTCAGCGGCATTCCCACCGTCCTAAGCCTGTACTCCAAAGCACAGGAGGAAGGAGTTGTTTTTGATCTGAAATCTGAGCTAAATAGTTACTACAGGAAGGAGGAACCAGACCGGCCAGGTGGCTTCTCTGGAGGAGTGGAACAACAGGATCACCAATATGCATAAATGCACAAAGTCAGTGGCAGTTAAAGAAACGGTGGTGAAATTACATACACGGTGGTACTACACGTCTTCTAAGCTACACAAATTTTTCCCCGCTGTTTCAGAAAACTGTTTTAGAGGGTGCCCCGACAAGGGGACTCATCTACATATATTTTGGAGCTGTAAGGCACTGACACATATATGGCAAAAGGTAACATCCAAAGTGACAGAGATCACTAGTGTATTGATGACTCTAACGCACCAAATGTGCCTATTTTTTGCAGATATCCCTGGCTCCTCCCCTCCAGAGCAAAAGCTTGTCCACTCACTATGCTCGGCGGTTCACTGGTCCGAAGCCCTGTTCTGGCGGACCCCTGCAGTACCATGGGAACAGGTTCTGAAACGTACAGCTCATGGAAAAAATATTACACACTATCATGGACTCCATGCCTATCTACGAATTGAAATGGGAGTCGTGGTCCCCCTAACCCACCCTGGCCCTACACACTAGCTCCGAAGAACCCCCCTATGATATAGTGCCTTAACAATGATAGTTTACAGAATAGTTTCCCTTAACCTATTTTTCTTTTGAGTTCATGTATTAGTTTTATAACTTTTTGTTAAACTTTGTGTTATCTTCTCAGCAATGCAGTCATACGGATGTAAAGGCATCCATGAGCCCCCTGGTGGAGCCCCCGGTTCTACCAGTGAGGAGATCTCTTTGTTAGTCTTATGTATGTGACATCTCAGCTGACTGTAAACCACGTTGGCTCTTATAGGCCTTATCATTATTTGGACACATGTTAACTGTTATTTGTAATATAGTTACATAGGTGAGGTTGAAAAAAGACACAAGTCCATCCTATGTGTGTGATTATATGTCCCCTGGGGGACATTGTATATCCCTGTATGTTGTGGTCATTCAGGTGCTTATCTAATAGTTTTTGAAACTATCGATGCCCCCCGCTGAGACTACAGCCTGTGGAAGGGAATTCCACATCCTTGCCGCTCTTACAGTAAGAGCCCTCTACGTAGTTTAAGGTTAAACCTCTTTTCTTCTAATTTTAATGAGTGGCCGTGAGTCTGCAAAAACATTTTATTCCTATGGTGGGGTCACCAGTATGGTATTTGTATATTAAAATCATATCCCCTCTTAAGCGTCTCTTCTCCAAAGAGAATAAGTTCAGTGCTTGCAACCTTTCCTCATAACTAATATCCTCCAGACCCTTTATTAGCTTTGTTGCCCTTCTTTGTACTCGCTCCAATTCCAGTACATCCTTCCTGAGGACTGGTGCCCAGAACTGGACAGCATACTCTAGGTGCGGCTGGACCAGAGTCTTGTAGAGCGGGAGAATTATCATTTTGTCTCTGGAGTTGAACCCCTTTTTAATGCATGCCAATATTCTGTTTGCTTTGTTAGCAGCAGCTTGGCATTGCATGCCATTGCTGAGCCTATCATCTACTAGGACCCCCAGGTCCTTTTCCATCCTACATTCCCCCAGAGGTTCTCCCCCCGTGTATAGATTACACTCATATTTTTGCCACCCAAATGCATTATTTTACATTTTTCTACATTGAACCTCATTTGCCATGTAGTTGCCCACCTCATTAATTTGTTCAGATCTTCAGAACTGTTTACCCCATCCTCCAGGTCGTTTATGAACAAATTAAACAGAATTGGTCCCAACACAGAACCCTGGGGAACCTCACTACCCACCTCTGACCATTCCGAGTACTCCCCATTTATCATCACCCTCTGAACTCGCCCTTGTAGCCAGTTTTCAATCCATGTACTCACCCTATGGTCCATGCCAACGGACCTTATTTTGTACAGTAAACATTTATGGGGAACTGTGTCAAATGCTTTTGCAAAATTCAGATACACCACGTCTACGGGCCTTCCTTTATCTAACTGGCAACTCACCTCCTTATAGAAGGTTAGTAGGTTGGTTTGGCAAGAACGATTCTTCATGAATCCATGCTGATTACTGCTAATGATACTGTTCTCTTTACTAAAATCTTTTATATCGTCCCTTATCATCCCCTCCAAGAGTTTAAATATTATTGATGTTAGGCTAACTGGTCTGTAATTCCCAGGGATGTATTTTGGGCCCTTTTTAAATATTGGTGCTACATTGGCTTTTCTTCAATCAGCTGGTACCATTCCAGTCAGTAGACTGTCTGTAAAAATTAGGAACAACGGTCTGGCAATCACTTGACTGAGTTCCCTAAGTACCCTAAGTACCCTGGTCCCGGTAATTTATTAATGTTAAGTTTCTCAAGTCTAATTCTAATTCTGTCCTCTGTTAACCATGAAGGTGCTTCCTGTGATGTGGTATGAGGATAAACACTGCAGTTTTGGTTACTGAGGCCCCCCGATTCCCTCGTGAAGACTGAGGAGAAGAATAAATTCAATACCTTCGCCATCTCATCATCCTTTGTAACCAGATGTCCTTCCTCATTCTTTATGGGGACAATATTGTCTGTCCTCCCTTTTTTACTGTTTACATACTTAAAGAATTTCTTGGGATTTTTTTTGCTCTCCTCCGCTATGTGTCTTTCATATTCTATCTTAGCCGTCCTTATTGCACCCTTACATTTCTTGTTGCATTCTTTATAAAGTCTGAATGCTGATGATGATCCATCAACGTTGTATTTTTTGAAGGCCTTCTCCTTTGCTTTTATATGCATTTTTACATTGAAGTTAAGCCATCCAGGACTTTTGTTCGCTCTTTTAAATGTATTAACCAATGGGATGCATTGGCTAATGCCTTTATTTAATATGCTCTTAAAGCAAACCCATCTCTCCTCCGTATTCTTTGTTCCTAAGATTTTATCCCAATTTATGCCTAATAATGTAATGTACCTATACCCGCAACTTGTTACATTCATCAATCAATGTAATCTGTAACTGATGCTTACTGTTACTGCTCTTTATATTTCAATAAAAACGTTTGTATTAAAAAAAAAAGATAAAAGATGTAATAAAAATAGCATGTCTAGCCAGGATATCTGTTGAACTCTTGTTGCATAAATTTATGCGCGTAAAAATCAATTTGAAAACAAAATTGCCAAATAATTTTAGGCTTGGCAAAGATCTACAATATGTGAGCTATGAAAGTTTCTTTTGCACAACTTTCCTATTCCTTTCAACTCATTCCTCTGATCTTAGATATTGTTTTGAACTCCTTTCTCTGTGATCTTCTGTCCTTACCTCCTATAATTCAATAAACCAAAAGAGAACACGGTCAATTAGACATAGTTTGATTATTAACCACTCAGTCTTTGTCCTTGTTCACACCTAATTCTTTTGCTATATCTCCTGAAGATTTAACATAGTTTTAAAATAGTTTTAAAATTTTCTCTTGACCTTGTTATTCTCTTCTTATCCATCCACTCCGTACAACATTTATTTTAACCTTGACTGAGCTTCCACCAGGGCTGGGCAGCAGGGGGCCTGGCAGCAAAAGAAGTTTATGAAGGGGTTTTATATTGCAGTAAAAAAATATATGCAGAAGAGTGTAGGCTGGGGGCTCAACTCTTTCACACAAATGGATTGTACAGTGCCAAAATTATTTTCAGTATTTCATTTTTTTCTTGTTCATGATTAGTTAAAGTGATTGTAAAGTCTTTTTTTTATTAAAAAATATGAAACATGTTATACTTACCTGCTCTGTGAAGTGGTTTTGGACAGAGCAGCATGGATCCTCCTCTTCTTGGGTCCCTCTTTGGTGCTCCTGACCCCTCCCTCCTGTTGAGTGCCCCCACAGCAAGCAGCTTGCTATGGGGGCACCCGTGCCGAGACACAGCTCCATGTGTCCGTTCAGACATGGAGCTGTGGTACGGGCCCGCCCGACCCCATTTATCTCCTCATTGGCTGAATGACTTTGATTGACAGCAGCGGGAGCCAATGGCGCTGCTGTCTCAGCCAATGAGGAGAGGAGTCCAGCCAGCCGAGTGTCTTTTGCAATATTGCTGGATCTTGAGGGACCTCAGGTAAGTAGTAGAGGGGCTGAGTGGGGCAGCTGCAAACAGAAGGCTTTTATCTTAATGCATAGAATGCATTAAGATAAAAAAAAAAAACCTTCTGCCTTTACAGTCACTTTTAAGATGCTCTCTTATTTCATATTTTAATAAGTAGTACTTATTACCATATGTGATAATAATCAATACTACTATTTTACTGTTCCTCCTCAAGCCTAACACACTTGCATTGCGCATTGCAACGTTTCTTTTTACATTATGTTTTGTTATGAAACATATATTTTACTAACCAAATACACCTACTGATTTATTTATAAATAATACTAATAGTAGTTGCAAGAAAAGGTTTATGAATTCTTTGGAATTATGCTCATTTCTGCACGATTATCTCCTAAAATGTGATTTATTTTGGTCTTCAAATAAGTTACAGTAACAACTCAACTTGATGAAACTAATGATCTACAAAACTTTTCATTTATGTTTCAAATGATCACATTAACACAATATTCACAGTTCAAGCAGTAAGAATGATAGACACCCTTGTTCTGAGTAGCTGAGGAAACTTTATTTAGCAGCATTAAACCCTATCACTGCTGATAAAGGTTATATAGTGGGTAGAAGGAAATCTAGAACATTGGTATTTCTGGGATTGCTTGCATAGACAATTGTTTTCAAAACATGACACAGAATTTTAGTTGGATTAAAGTTAACACTCTAACTTGAGAATTTCAAGAATTTCGGAATATTCATATTTTTTTTCTATTTAATCGACTCTTCTTATTTACTCTTCTTCTATTAAGCTTTAGGTGATAAGGCAGCTTTGATTACTATTCTCCTGTAAAGTTTTGTCAAATAAATTTGAATTCTTGTTCCCTTTGTAATAGAAACTGTCCAGGCCCTATGGCAGGAAGGTAGCTCTGAAGCATGATGTCCATTTAATGTTTTACAGATGGTAAAAAGGTCTGGTGTTGATGTGGGTTCTTTTAACCTCCAAACATCTTTGTTTCTGCCAAGAGTTTGACTTTTGTCTTTTCTAGCCACAGGACGTTGTCTCAGATGGGATGCCCAGGTGGTCTTGTAAAATTCAGAAAATGCAAAAGTGTACTACATAGTATATTATCATGAATACCATTAGTGTTTATGGTTTTTCCTAGAGTGGAAATATTTACAATTACTGTTACTGCTAGACAGATTGGTTTATTTGATTGGAATTTCAAATATTCATTGGAAATGCAGCTTTAGCCTGTACCAAGTACCTATACAGTTATTTTTCTAAGGTTTGGAACAAGGTTTGCATGAATGGGTCATTCCTGAGAAGAACAGAATCTGCCAGGTATCAAACTACAAAAAATGTTATATTGATTGGAATTCTTGAGTTCCAACTAACCCTATGACACCATTATAATGCTAACATTCTACTATTTATTACTTAAACGTATGAGTAGCTGTTTATATTCTAGGCATTTAGATGTAGGCAGTGGCGGCTCGGGCATTAAGGGCCCACGGGCGCCGCCCCCTCTCTCCTGCCACCCCCTCTATTACCAATAGATAGATTCATGCATTACATGAATCTATCTGTGGCTGCCGCTTCCCACCCCCTATTCAGGCGCCGGCCCCTTTTCGGGTGCAGGGCGCCAGAATTACAGCGGCGGGGGTGGGGGTCACACTGGGGCCATTCAAGGACACACTGGCCGCATTTAATGGGCAAACTGGCAGCATTTGAGGGGCACACTGGCAGCGTATGATGGGCACAATGCAGCATATGATGGGCACACTGGCAGTGTTTGATGGCACAGTGGCAGCGTTTGATGGCACAGTGGCAGTGTTTGATGGGCACAGTGGTAGCATTTGATGGACCCAGTGGTAGCTTCTGAGGGCACAGTGGCAGCGTTTGATGGCACAGTGGCTGCAATTGATGGTTTTTTCAACATTTTTTTGCGCCAACCCAAAAAACTTTGATCACCAGCCACCACTGGACGTAGGCAATCATTTTTTTAAGCACTTTGCGGAGTCTGCTAGCAACTTACATGTTCAATACAAGTTTGTACAATAAAGAACAATAAAGGCCTCCCAATGTGTATTTTTTGGCAACGTAAAGAACTTTCCACTGAGTTTTCTGTGTGGACCTTTTATATATCTATATATGGTGATTATATACCCCTTTTAGCAGGCATAATCTTTTTTTTTTAAGTTGGGATCCCTCGCCTTATTAACCACTTACCAACCGGCCCATAGCCGAATGACGGCTGCAGGGCGGTTGGATAACTCTGGGAGGGCGTACTATGACGTCCTCCCAGAATTCCCCTCTCGCGCGTCCCCTGGGGCGCGCACCCGAACACATCCGTGACCGCCGGGTCCAGGGGACCCGGCGCATCACGGATCCCGGTAAATGGCCGCTGATCGCGGCCGTTTACCATGTGATCGAGCCGTCAAATGACGGCGGGATCACATGTAAACAGACCGGCATCATCTGATGACGCCGGTTCCTCTCCTCCCCTCCTGTGTACCGATCGGTACACAGTGAGCGGGGAGGGGGACGGATGGATGTCTGCAGCGCTGTGGGCTGTATGTGTAGTGCCCACAGCGCTGCACAGAGACATCCATCCATCCATGCTCAGCCATCCCTCACTACTCTGCAATGCTGTGCAATACTCTGCAATACCCCCACAATACTCTGCAATACCCCCACAATACTCTGCAATGCTGTGCAATACTCTGCAATACCCCCACAATACTCTGCAATACCCCCACAATACTCTGCAATACTCTGCAATGCCCCCACAATACTCTGCAATGCTGTGCAATACTCTGCAATACCCTCACAATACTCTGCAATGCTGTGCAATACTCTGCAATGCCCCCACAATACTCTGCAATGCTGTGCAATACTCTGCAATGCCCCCACAATACTCTGCAATGCTGTGCAATACTCTGCAATGCCCCCACAATACTCTGCAATGCCCCCACAATACTCTGCAATGCCCCCGCCATACTCTGCAATGCCCCGCCATACTCTGCAATGCCCTCCGCCATACTCTGCCATGCCCCCGCCATACTCCGCCGTACTCCGCCATACCCCGCCATACCCCGCCATACTCCGCCATACCCCGCCATACCCCGCCATACTCCGCCATACCCCGCCATACCCCGCCATACCCCGCCATACTCCGCCATACTCCGCCATACTCCGCCATACCCCGCCATACCCCACCATACCCCGCCATACTCCGCAATACCCTGCCATACCCCGCCATACTCCGCAATACCCCGCCATACTCCGCAATACCCCGCCATACTCCGCAATACCCCGCCATACCCTGCCATGCTGAGCCATGCTCAGCTGTACTCGCCCTCTGTATGTGGCCAGGCTGTGGAAGTCTCACACATGTGGTATCGCCGTACTCAGGAGGAGCAGGAGAATCTATTTTGGGGTGTCATTTTTGGCATGTACATGTTATGTGGTAGAAATATTGTATAAATGGACAACTTTGTGTTAAAAAAAAAAAAGCGTTTTAACCACTTCCCGCCCGCCGGCCGTCATACAACGTCCTTGACTTTGTGCGGAGATATCTGAATGATGGTTGCAGCTACAGGCATCATTCAGATATCAGATTTTTCAGCCGGCGATTCCCTACACCATGAGAATGATCATAGCAGCTGTTCCACTGCTTGATCGTTCTTACGGGAGGCGAGAGGGGACGTCCCCCCTTCCCGCCGCCTTGCGGTGCTTCTACCGACTCACCGCTACGATCGAAGCCAGGATCTTTTTTTTTTTTTTTTTTTAATTTCAGGCTTCCCAGCCTAGAGGTGAGATGTGGGGTCTTATTGACCCCATATCTCACTGTAAAGAGGACCTGTCATGCCATATTCCTATTACAAGGATGTTTATATTCCTTGTAATAGGAATAAAAGTGGTCAAAATTTTTTTTTTTTTGGAAAAAAGCATCAAACTAAAATAAATAAAGTAAAATGAACAATAAAAAAAAAAAAAAAATTTTAAAGCGCCCCTGTCCCTGTGTGCTCGCATGCAGAAGCGAACGCATATGTAAGTCCCGCCCACATATGAAAACGGTGTTCAAACCACACATGTGAGGTATCGCTGCGATCGGTAGAGCGAGAGCAATAATTTTGGCCCTAGACCTCCTCTGTAACTCAAAACATGTAACCAGTAAAAAATTTTAAAGCGTCGCCTATGGGGATTTTTGAGTAGCAAAGTTTGGCGCCATTCCACAAGCGCGTGCAATTTTGAAGGGTGACATGTTGGGTATCTATTTACTCGGCGTAACTTCATCTTTCATATTATGCAAAAACATTGGGCTAACTTTATTGTTTTGGTTTTTGTAAAGCACAAAACAGTTTTTTTTCCAAAAAAAATGTGTTAAAAAAATTGCTGCGCAAATACTGTGCGAGATAAAAAGTTGCAACGACCGCCATTGTATTCTCTAGGGTCTTTGCTAAAAAAACATATATAATGTTTTGGGGTTCTAAGTAATTTTCTAGCTAATAAATGATGATTTTTACATGTAGGAGAGAAATGTCAGAATTGGCCTGGGTGCTCCAGAACGCCTGAAGGTGCTCCCCTGCATGTTGGGCCTCTGTATGTGGCCACGCTGTGTAAAAGTCTCACACATGTGGTATCACCATACTCGGGAGTAATAGCAGAATGTGTTTTGGGGTGTAATTTGTGGTATGCATATGCGGTCTGTGAGAAATACCCTGCTAATATGACAATTTTGTGGAAAAAAAAAAAAGTAAAAAAAAAACCTTGATTTTGCAAAGAATTGTGGGAAAAAATGACAACTTCAAAAAACTCACCATGCATCTTTCTAAATACCTTGGAATGTCTTCTTTCCAAAAAGGGGTCATTTGGGAGGTATTTGTACTTTTCTGGCATGTTAGGGTCTCAAGAAATTAGATAGGCCGTCAGTAATTCAGGTGTGATCAATTTTCAGATATGCGCACCATAGCTTTTGGACTCTATAACTTTCAAAAAGACCAAATAATATCCACCGATTTGGGTTATTTTTACCAAAGATATGTAGCGGTATAAATTTTGGCCAAAATATATGAAGAAAAATTACTAATTTGCAAAATATTATAACAGAAATGAAGAAAAATGTATTTTTTTACAGATTTTTCGGTCTTTTTTCTTTTACGGCGCAAAAAATAAAGAAACCAGCAGTGATTAAATACCACCAAAAGAAAGCTCTATTTGTGTGAAAAAAAGGACAAAAATTTCATAAAGATACAGTGTTGCATGACTGAGTAATTGTCATTCAAAATGTGAGAGCACCAAAAGCTGAAAATTGGTCTGGTTAGGAAGGGGGTTTAAGTGCCCAGTTGTCAAGTGGTTAAACTCCTGTGCTCCTTTACAGTTAAATGACATCCTTTTTGTGAACTGGTGTATATAACTGAACTGCATATTCTAAGGCCCCATACACACTAATAGATTTTATGCAGATTTTTGTCTTCAGATTTACCAAAACCATATAATAGGAGGTCAAACCCTAAGAGTTTCAATTTGTATGCAATCAGGCAGACCCTTGCGCTACATGGTTTTGGTAAATCTGAAGACAAAAATCTGCAGAAAATCTGATAGTGTGTATGGGGCTTAAATGATGTCATACTAATGATTTGTATGAGAGGAACTTAACGACTTACCGCAAACCGCCGTAGCTGTATGTCGGTACTTTGATGTAGAATACCGGGGTTATGGCACCAGATAGCTGCCATAACCCCAGGATTTTCTGAAATGGCAGGCAGGCCTCTTTAAGATAAAAGTGGTCTCTGCGGTGGATTTGCTGCAAGATCACTTTTATCGGTGGCGGGAGAGGTGCCCATCCCCCTCCCACCGCATTCCGGTCATCTTCACCGCTTACCGGTGGAGACGATCCGATCCTTTCCCCTCAGAGGCTGTGAGTTGAGTGAGGGAATGATGGCATGCTTTTTTTTTCTATTACAAGGGATGTTTACAATCCTTCTAATAGGAATAAAAGTGATCCAATTTTTTTTTTAAAGGGACAGTGTAAAAAAAAATTGAAAAATGTAAAGTGCCCCGTCCTGCCGTGCTAGGGCGCAAAAGTTAACACATATGTAAACTGCGCATGCATATGTAAACGGTTTTCAAACCACATTTTTTGGTATCACCACGATCGTTAGAGCGAGAGCAATAATTCTAGCAAAAGACCTCCTCTGTAAGAGATTTTTAAGATTTTTAAGGGTCAAAGTTTGTCGCCATTCCACAAGGGGGAGCAATTTTGAAGCATGACATGTTGGGTATCAATTTACTCGTAACGTTATCTTTCACAGTATAAGAAAAAATTGGTCTAACTTTACTGTTTACTGTATTTATCAGCGTATAACACGCACAGGGGTATAACACGCACATTCATTTTAAGAGGGAAGTTTCAGGAAAAAAATCTTACATTTTAAATAAGGAACTTTGAAGCAAAATAAGGGTCAGTGCCCATCTGCAGCCTCACCAGTGCCATCAATGCAGCCTGATCAATGCCCATCTGCAGCCTGATCAATGCCCATCTGCAGCCTCACCATTGCCATCAATGCAGCCTGATCAATGCCCATCTGCAGCCTCCCCATTGCCATCAATGTAGCAGCCTCACCATTGCCATCAATGCAGCAGCCTCACCATTGCCTTCAATGCAGTAGCCTCACCAATGCCTTTAATGCAGCAGCCTCACCATTGCCATCAGTGCTGTCTGATCAATGACCATCTACAGCCTAGAGGGGACAGGGAGGAGGGTGGGACAAGCACCGACAGATTACATACAGTGAGACTCTCCTATGATAGACAGAACAGTGGTCCAATGGCGGCTCAGGAGACGGGACTTCCTATTACAGAGGCCGCCAAGTAACCAGGAGATTCTCATTGTATGTAATCTGACGGCGCTCGTCCTGTCCCCTCCGAGGCAGCTAAAATTGAAGTATTGGCGTATAACACGCACACGCTATTTGCACCCGATTTTCATGGTGAAAAAGTGAGTGTTATACACCAATAAATACAGTACTTATTTTTTAATTTTAAAAAAGGGTATTTTTTCTGGGAAAATTGCATTTGTAAGACCGCTGCACAAATACGATGTGACATAAAGTATTGAAACGTCTGCCATTTTATTCTCTAGGGTGTCTGAAAAAAAAATATATAATGTTTGAGGGTTCTAAGTAATTTTCTAGAAAAAAAACCTGATTTTAACTTATAAACAACAAGTTTGAAAAATAGGCCTGGTCCTTAAGTGGTTAACCACTTCAATACAGGGCATTTTCACCCCCTTCCTGCCCAGGCCAATTTTCAGTTTTCAGCGCTGTTGCATCTTGAATCACAATTGCGCGGACATGCAACACTGTACCCAAATAACATTTTTTTCCTAACAAACAGATTTTTCTTTTGGTGGTATTTGATCACCTCTGCGGTTTTTAGTTCTCGTTAAAAACAAAAGAAAAGTCACAAGTTTGAAAAAAACACAATATTTTTTACTTTTTGCTATAATAAATATTCCAATTTAAAAAAAAATAAAACATTTTCCTCAGTTTAGGCCAATATGTATTCTTGTACATATTTTTGGTAAAAAAAAAAAAATCGCAATAAGCGTATATTGATTTAAGCAAAAGTTATAGCACCTACAAAATAGGGGATAGATTTATGGCGTTTTAATTTTTTAAAATTTTTTTACTAGTAATGGCAGTGATCTGCGATTTTTATTATGACTGTGACATTGTGACGGACATATCAGACACTTTTGACACTATTTTGGGACCATTGACATTTATACAGCGATCAGTGCTATAAAAATGCACTGATTACTGTATAAATGTCACTGTCAGGGAAGGGGTTAACACTAGGGGGTAATCAAGGGGTTAAATGTATTACCTAGAAAGTAATTCTAAGTGTAGGGGGAGGGGACTCACAAGGGGAGGAGATCGATCGGTGTTCCTCTGTACTGGGAACACACGATCGGTCTTCTCTCCCCTGACAGGACGTGGATCTCTGTGTTTACACACACAGATCTATGTGCCTGCTCTGTTACCGGCAATCACAGGTGCCAGGTGGACATCGCGGCCGCCGGGCATGCACATCGGCTCACGATTGACGCGGCTTCCCACTCAAGATCCACCCACTCCAGTGTCCTGGTGTCTAGGAGGCTATCAGTTGTGCAGCCAACAGCATCCTTAACAGCCAGCGACAGGGAGGGGCTAGCAGCGGCAGATATGCCATTTTGTATATGCCAACTTAAGGTAAGTCCTTCCTTATTACCTCCAGTTTTGTGATCTATGCACTAAGGAGAATTATTTTTATTTGATGCATTAATAGCACCACTTTGTAAAAGTGTCACTATTAAGAACTACCTGAATCTGTTACATTTGCTGGTAAAGTTTACAAAATGGGTGGCAGAGATTTTTTAATCTGGTGCAGGACTTTTTAAAGGACCATAGCAGCAGAAAAGTGTCAGTAGAGATTTATTAAATTCCCCCCAAATGTCTATGTTACCTTGAGTCTGTGGTGTCAAGTTTCTAAAGAAGCAGATAATATTTAATTGCAAAGTAAATGTTCCCTAAATATAGTAAAAAATGTGGAACTATGTTTACCTAAAAATACTCACCTGAAGAATATAAAAAAACAGGATGTTGCCTTGACATAATTGGACATCCAAAGTGAACACAACTTTACACTGTGAACATTTCCTTTCCAAAGTGAACATTTTATAACTCTTATGTCTCTTAATAGTTGATTTAATGATGTAATACAACATTGAGATCCTTCTCTATCAATGTTTCTTCCTATGTTAAATATTAGATTACTAGTCACATGCATGTTTTAATCGCTATGTGCATAACCTTACATTTATCCACACTGAACCTCAGTTTATAAATTGCTTAAATGTGGCTGCCAAATCACTCAGTGGGGTTGATTTACTAAAACTGGAGAGTTCAAAATCTGGTGCAGCTGTGCATGGCAGCCAATCAGTTTTTAACTTTAGCTTGTTCAAGTAAGTTTTGACGAAAAAAATCTGAAAGCTGATTGGTTTCTATTCAGAGCTGCACCAGATTTTGCACTCTCCAGTTTTAGTAAATCAACCCCATGTGTCAAGGTCAGTTTTGTAAATTCAGGGCCCTAAATCTGTCATTTGGAAGCAGAGAAAAATCTAATTGTATCAAAAAGTATATATAATTTATTAAGAATTAATCCCTAAACAGTACTTTGGATTATACCACAAACTATCCTAGATAACTCAAATTTGAAATAATTAATCCCTGCTCTCTGAATGAATTCTTTGGGGTTGATCTACCAAAGTCTGTTCACTTTGCAGGGGAATTTTTCATTAGCTTAATGTGGTGAAAATGCACTTAGCAGAGAATACCCAATCACGTGCATGGAAAATAAAAATAAGGTAATTTATCTTGCACATGATTGGATGCTGGAAGTCAGCAGAGCTTCAGCTCAGTCACTAAGGCAAGGGAAAAATCTCTTGCAAAGTCCAAATTCCCTTGAAAACCTATTTGCCTGTTTAATGTAAAGAAAATTATAATATAACAGACCTTAATTTACACAATTTGTAAGGAACCGTGTTGAACAATTTAATTTAAATATATTACAGTCACAACTCTTTCTGTTTTTTATTTTCTGAAAAAATATGTGCATTTATAATTTTTTCTCAAATCAAGAATTTATCCATTGATCTATTTATTAGACTTGTAACATTTTTTTTTTTTATATAGAAAACAATAGACCTGTATTTTTTAAAGTATTGATTAATGGTTGAAAATTATAACTGTTTATAGTATTGTTGTCATTATTATTATTATTGTTTTTTATTATTACTAGTACAAAGTAATACTGTGATTGCTTTGCTATATAGTGTACTATACTGTAGGTCAAAAACATTAAGCAGTTCCCACCCAGGCTAATTCTGACATTTCTTCTACATGTAAAAGTCAGTATTTTTTTTTTGCTAGAAAAAAAATTTAGTGCCCCAAACATATATATTTTTTTTTTAGCAGAGACCCTTGAGAATAAAAAAGTGGTCATTGCAATTTCACACAGTATTTGAACAGCAATTTTTCAAACACAATTTTTTTTGGAAAAAATACACTTTAATATATTTTAATGAAAAAAAAAAACACAATATATAACCCAGTTTTTTAGTAAGATATAAAATATGATGTTACGTCAAGTAAATAGATACCTAACATGTCATGCTTTAAAATTGTGCACGCTTGTGGAATGGTGCCAAACTACGATACTTAAAAATCTCCATATACAACGCTTTCAATTTTTTTACAGGTTACCAGTTTAGAGTTACAGAGGAAGTCTAGTGCTAGAATTATTGCTCTCGCTATAATGTTATAACGTTTGTGGTAAACACCATTTACATATGAGGATGCAAACTACGTATGTGTTCACTTCTGCCCACAAGGGGACGCTTTAAAAAAAAATTATTTTTTATTTATTTATAATTTTTTTTTTTACACTGTCCCTTTATTTTTTTTTATCACTTTTATTCCTAGCACAAGAAATGTAAACATTCCTTGTTATAGAAATAAGGCATGACATGTCCCCTTTTAGAGACATCTCGGATCTATAAGACCCCAGATATTTCCTCTACCCTGGAAAGCATGGGATAAAAAAAAAAAAAAAACAGCAGTGTTTACATCTGCAAGAGCCAAAAGCAAAGTCATGACGTCACTTCCAGCATCCCAGGATCATAGAGATAGCCGGGGACCATCTGGTCTTTGGCCAGCTCTGTGGTAAACGGGTGCCGCTGCCAGACCAGATCCTGGGCTCTCACAGGGGAGAGCCCGGAAAGGCACTGATGGGTGGCAGCGGGGGGGGGGGGGCATCCCCACCCGGAACCTGTAAAAGCAATTCAGTGGCTAATCAGCCACTAGGATGGATTTTAAATTAGAGGGAATTTCCGGCTGATAAGAAAGACATCTGGATAAAGCCTGTAGCTGCAGGCATCATCCAGATATCTTCACTTCAAGTCAAGAACGTCATATGAAGTCCTATGGGCGGGATGTGGATAAAGCAAATACATGACATAAGAGTTCAGAATTATGTATAACAGGCAGACATTAAATAGTTTTTACTCTTTAAATTCATTTAAATTGATTAATCAGTAAAACAAAATCTACAGTTTTAGTGCTCTTTATTTAAATGCCTGACGCCTCTGCAGAAAACTGCATAGAAGCTGCAAGAAACGTAAAGTTCTTGACACTTCTCTCTATCTGGACACTGCAGATGATTATTCAACATGGCTGAGTCCAGGGTGAATATAATATTGCACTATAACATTACAGACACTGACAAGCTTAGTGGGAACATGCCTTCATCTATTATTGAACTAACGCATCTCCAAGCACTGCTTTGTTTATGACGGATTCCCTTTTGATTTTTATTTCATTGTGTTTGTTTTTATTAGAAATGCTGCATAATGATCCAGGAACTTGGAACAGAATGTAACATCATAAATTTGATTTACAATTGATAATAAGGTGCCTACAATGCTAGGTGTATGCATGATAGTTTGAAATATGTAGAAATATATACATGCTTTTTCCGACTCACATATCACACTGTTCCATGCAGAAAAGCTCCCAGTCTCTACCATTGTGCTGATTTAATTTATTGTGAAATTGTCAGGCAAAGCACGGCACCAGCTACAATTGAAAATGCATTATATTGATTTGGTGACATAATATAGCTCGAGTTACTAATACTAGAGGATACTGGCACTGAATTCAGGAGGTTTTTATAAAGTTAATTCCTCAGAAGTTAATTCCTAAGAAGTTAATTCTTAAACCTTTTATGTTTCCTAATCTGGATATCCCTGAGCTGTGAAAACACTAAGAAGCTGATGGCTTTCAAAGAGTATAAGCTTTTTGGAGATTGGGTATTTTGCATTAAATGCCAACTGGGGATCAAAGTCCATTGCAAAACATTCTCTGTAACTTTGTAAACAGAATAAATACATTTTGAATGTACTTTTTTATTTAGCATTTTGTTGGAAAAGCATTTTTATGGTTGCACTTGTACCTGAAAATTATATTGTTGTATGTGGTGTACTTCATAGTAGCTACACAGTTAGTAATTGTATATAAACAGCAATGTAGGTATGGAACACATGAGTTTAGGAAGTAGGGCTTGGAGAGGGTCCCAAGTAGAATAGGTAGCCAGCTTATGATAAGGTAAGCAAAAAGCAAAAACTACCTTTAAAGCACTGCATAGTACAATGTGTCTCCTAAGGTGACTATTTAGAGGCCAACGCAAAAACTGCCTCTAAAGCACTGCACGGTACTGTATACCACCTATGGAGAACATGTAGCCTGTTAAAAAAAAAGGAAAAAAATATTTCTTGCAATAGAAAATCCCAGCACTGTAACCTTCTTCAAGCTTTTCAGATAACAGTTTCTGAAGTGGCATACCTGTGTCCTCTGCTGTGCCCTGTGGTTTTTAATTCTATAACTCCAACCTCTATGTTAGTGCAATATTCTGTGGTGACATAGGGTGTGGAATATGGAACATGGTGTTCAGTGGGGGATACAGGCATCCAAAACTCACAGAAGTGTTTAGGAAGAGTCTGATGAAGTTTGAAGACAAGTTTGGAGACACTTGGATTTCCTTAGAGCCTGGCAGGGTTGCTTTAAAACATAAGTACATAAGTCATTTAACCCCCATAGGTACTTTTAATTACAGTGAAATAAAACCAAATACAGCATATCTTCATAAATGAATTAGCACAGACGCGGCTGGTGCTCATTTTTGGGAGGGGGTGTGGCAAACAAACTTGCCCCCCTCACCTGCACTGCCACCACCGCCAGCGGGAGATGGACAAGAAGGAGGCGGCGCTCAAAGGCCTTACCTTAGGAGCTTGCCAAGATTCACCTGGTTTCCCTGACTGCTAGTCCAGTTGCTGGTTTCAGGGTGGCTCCTTAGCTTGTGTGGTCCCACTGGAGTCACCTTATGCACATTCCTGAGGAATACTCCATGTTGGTGTGACGATTCTTCCTGCGCCTACATTCACAGGCAGCGCAAGATTGAAAGCTTGCAGAGGAAAGAGCTGGGGCTTCTCCTCCTAGCTGAACAGGAAGTGGGTCCTGAGACCCGATTGGCCGGGAGTCCTAAAACTCTATAACTCCAGCCTCTAAGTTAGTGCAATATTCTGTAGTGACATAGGGTCTGGAATATGGAACATGGTGTTCAGTGGGGGATACAGGCATCCAAAACTGCCAGAAGTGTTTAAGAAGAGTCTGATGAAGTTTGGAGACACTTGGATTTCCTTAGAGCCTGGCAGGGTTCATGACCCACTTCCTGATTGGCCAGGAGGAGAATGAGGAAGACCCCGTGCATCAGAGGGGGGCAGGGTCACCCAGTTACATCACTGGGTGGCCCCGCCCTCTGTTATATAAGAGCTGTCACAGCGAAGAAACGTCACATGGCGGGAGCCTCCCATGGAGGCGGGTCGGTTGCAGGTTTTTTTTTTTCGGTCCGTCGGGCGATGTGAACTTACTTGTTGGGAGATTTTTATTTTTTTATTTTTTAATAAAGGACTTGTCCCAAGCTGTATCTTGTCTTTTTTACCATTTTGACACTTTTTTTGTGAAATGGTAGGGGTACACCCGTACCCCGTTACCAATTCACACAGGGGGGAGGCTGGGATCTGGGGGTCCCCTTGTTAAAGGGGGCTTCCAGAATCCGATAAGCCCCCACCCGCAGACCCCCACAACCACAGGGCAAGGGTTGTGGGAATGAGGCCCTTGTCCCCATCAACATGAGGACAAGGTGCTTTGGGGTGCTACCCCAAATCACCCTCCCCATGTTGAGGGCATGTGGCCTGGTACAGTTCAGGAGGGGGGCGCTCTCTCTTCCCCCCTCTTTTCCTGTGGCTTGCCAGGTTGCGTGCTCGGATAAGGGTCTGGAATGGATTTTGGGGGATCCCTACGCCATTTTTTTAAATTTTGGCACAGGGTTCCCCTTAAAATCCATACCAGCCCTGAAGGGCCTGGTATGGATTTTTGGGGGGACCTCTATGCCATTTTTTAAAAATTTGGTGCAGGGTTCCCCTTAATTTCCATATCAGACCCGAAGGGCCTGGTATGGATTTTAGGGGGACCCCCACGCAATTTTTTTAAAATTTTTGATTCGGGGTTCCCCTTATTATTCATACCAGACCCAAAGGGCCTGGTAATGAAGGGGGGATCCCATGCTCTATTTTTCAATTATCTGTATCTATATTGCCAAGACCTGACAATTCATTACAGCCGCGATTAGTTTTAAATGACAATTTTCTTTAGAAATGTCATTTTGCTGTGGTACTGTTCTAAACACGGGAAAAATGCACCACTTTACACACATACTATAGACACCCCCAGGCACGATATTTAAAGGAATATTTAATTTTTATTGTTTCACTTTAAGCATTAAAAAAAATCACTGCTCCCAAAAAAAAGTACCTTAAAAAAAAAAAAAATTTGCATTGATACATGTCCCCTGGGACAGGATCCAGGTCCCCAAACACTTTTTAGGACAATAACTTGCATATAAGCCTTTAAAATTAGCACTTTTGATTTTTCATGTTATTGTCCTATAGACTTTAACGGTGTTCCGGCAGCTTTCGAATTTGCCATGAACACCGCATATTGTTCGCTGTTCAGCGAATAGGCGAACACCCGATGTTTGAGTCGAACTTATGCTCAACTCAAACATCGGGCTCATCCCTAGTCAACACCAAAATGCATGCTGTTCTACCACTAAATGTTCTACCTTAGTTTAGTTTCAAAACATTGAACCTGGAGCTTAATCTGCTTCTTGTTTCCGTTTTTTTTTACATTTTGACTTTTTTTTTACATTCTTTTAAATGGTGTGCTGTCCCTTTAGGAGAAAATAACAGTGTGAGTTCCCCTAAAAATTCATGAAAAACCCTTATCCAGGCATGAAGCCTGGCTGGCCAGTACGAAGGAGGTAAGGAAGCTTACACTTCCTAACCTAAACCATATTATGCCTCTTGCCTTCAATATAGGACGGGAACCTTGTAAGAGGGAGGAAGGGAAGGAAGGGGGGGAGGGAGCAGCGACAGCGCCTTCCTGCCTTGCAATGCACCTTGTCCCATGTTGAGAGGACAAGGGCCTCATCCTCACATCATGTCCCCTAAAAAGTGATGTGGGGCTTTTTGTGGGGAGGAGGGACTTATAATCTGACTAAGCAGACCCCCTCCACATAATTGAATATGGGGTACATAGTACATAGAACCTCTTGTTATTCATTAATAAAAAAACACACACACACATTTAAAAAAAGTACTTTTAATTAAAACAAAAAAACAATGTCCTACATTGAATAATCCAACCTCAATGACATTGTCCAGCAATATAGATGTAGTTGGATGGCTATCTGTCAATTTGTGGCAGTAGCGCTACTACAGCAAAATAACAGATCAATGGCCAACTTCTGTTTGTTAAGAAAGTGGTTGGGTATCCTGGGTGATATCATTGACCAAATATGAAGTGTGGAATTCCTGTGTCCTCTCCTGTGCCCTATGTTCATCGCCATATCTGGTCAATGACATCACCCAGAATCCCCTAAATGACAGATTTCCAGCTGATGTTCTTTTTACAAACATCAACCAGGGATTCGGGTGAGCAAACTGACCAAATATAGCCAGTTTGTTTGTTCATTAGTTAAACTGCAAACTGGCTGTATTCTAAATTCGCCTCTGATGTCCAAAATATCATCCTCTCGATTCTCCAAATATTTTTTATGAGTATGTTGAAATATATTGTAAGATATGTACTGATAGCTAATTGCAGGCTGACATTTTATATATTATATTTCATCTTTGAACACTTTATGCTTATAATCTGTCCTCTACTGTGTCCAATAAATTCATTCAATAAAGCAAAAATCTGAGCATAAGTGGCATGTTGACTTTCTTCATCCCAAGTGAATAAGTCGTTTGCATTTTGCTGCATTGCTTGTCATAGGACACATAATACTGAAGCTATCAATGTCCCTTTGCAAGTAAAAAAGATTATTCAATGACTCAATTTCTTACATAACTAAATACAGTCTGCAAACACAGAGACATTCTTTTCTATCTCCATGTCTGTGTCATTTTTAATTTAATTAAATACAAGCAGCCCCATGACAGAATCCCTTTATAAAATGCTAACAATCATTCAGAATTCCAAGTTTAATCCATTGTGAATCATGTTATGTTTCTGGTGCTTTAGCATTAATGTGTAATAACTCCTTCATCACCAAAGGTATTGCATGCTGATGTTGCACACTATTAGTATTTTGAACTTAGGTCTCCTGCAGATGAAGAATTTCTTTTTTGCTTCTGTGGGTAATAGGAACACATATGTCTATTTTGAGCATTCATAGTGAGCATAGGTGTGACCAGCTGCTAACCAACAAGCTATGGGCTTCAGCAGTAAAAATACTGCAATATCTTCTCATCCTCCTATTTTGCAAGCAGCCACAGCTTAAATGAGGGACAATGGCTTCAGTAGCAGTGCAGCAGGGTTGTCCCTCCATCACAGAAAGCTACATTAGATGAACTTTACTGGCAGGATCGACCAATATATATTTTTTAAACTTTGAAGGGGAGTAAGGGAGAATGGCAATGATCTTACAAGCAAGAAACATGTTTTTAAATAGTTACACTTTATGTATTAACTTTGATTATAGAAAAGGTCTACTGCTTGGAAATGAGGCTAGGAGAAGCCTAATTAATGGGTGTCAACACTGGGTAGTTCAACTGGAAGGAGCAGCAGATTTGAAAAGAAAAACACTGAAGAGGGGCTCATGAAATAGAACTATTGGGGTGAGCTAATATTTAAGGGGATTCAGAGGAAGCTCTAGAAGTGACAGATTTATTGATATGAAGAAGACTGGCTTCCAGGAAATTTCACGTTATGGATTTAACCACTTCAGCCCCGGACCATTATGCTGCCTAAGGACCAGAGGACTTTTTCCAATTTGGCACTGCATCGCTTTAACTGCTAATTGCGCGGTCATGCAATGCTGTACCCAAACGAAATTTGCATCCTTTTCTTCCCACAAATAGAGCTTTCTTTTGATGGTATTTGATCACCTCTGCCATTTTTATTTTTTGTGCTATAAACGGAAAAAGACCGAAAATTTTGAAAAAAAATTATATTTTCTACTGTTTGTTATTAAAAAAATCCAATAAACTCAATTTTAGTCATACATTTAGGCCAAAATGTATTCAGCCACATGTCTTTGGTAAAAAAAATGTCAATAAGCATATATTTATTGGTTTGCGCAAAAGTTATAGCGTCTACAAACTAGGGTACATTTTCTGGAATTTACACAGCTTTTAGTTTATGACTGCCTATGTCATTTCTTGAGGTGCTAAAATGGCAGGGCAGTACAAACCTCCCCCAAATGACCCCATTTTGGAAAGTAGACACCCCAAGGAAATTGCTGAGAGGCATGTTGAACCCATTGAATATTTATTTTTTTGTCCCAAGTGATTGAATAATGACATAAAAAAAAAAAAAATTACAAAAAGTTGTCACTAAATGATATATTGCTCACACAAGCCATGGGCCTATGTGGAATTGCACCCCAAAATACATTCAGCTGCTTCTCCTGAGTACAGGGATACCACATGTGTGGGACTTTTTGGGAGCCTAGCCGCGCACGGGGCCCCCGAAAACCAATCACCGCCTTCAGGATTTCTAAGGGCGTAAATTTTTGATTTCACTCCTCACTACCTATCACAGTCTTGAAGGCCATAAAATGCCCAGATGGCACAAAACCCCCCCAAATGACCCCATTTTGGAAAGTAGACACCCCAAGCTATTTGCTGAGAGGCATGTTGAGTCCATGGAATATTTTTTTTGCACAAAGTTGTCACTAAATGATATATTGCTCACACAGGCCATGGGCATATGTGGAATTGCACCCCAAAATACATTTAGCTGCTTCTCCTGAGTATGGGGATACCACATGTGTGGGACTTTTTGGGAGCCTAGCCGCGTACGGGGTCCCGAAAACCAATCACCGCCTTCAGGACTTCTAAGGGTGTAAATTTTTGATTTCACTCTTCACTGCCTATCACAGTTTCAGAGGCCATGGAATGCCCAGGTGGCACAAACCCCCCCCAAATGACCCCATTTTGGAAAGTAGACACCCCAAGCTATTTGCTGAGAGGCATGGTGAGTATTTTGCAGCTCTCATTTGTTTTTGAAAATGAAGAAAGACAAGAAAAAACGTTTTTTTTCTTTTTTCAATTTTCAAAACTTTGTGACAAAAAGTGAGGTCTGCAAAATACTCACTATACCTCTCAGCAAATAGCTTGGGGTGTCTACTTTCCAAAATGGGGTCATTTGGGGGGGTTTTGTGCCACCTGGGCATTCCATGGCCTCCGAAACTGTGATAGGCAGTGAAGAGTGAAATCAAAAATTTACGTCCTTAGAAAGCCTGAAGGCAGTGCTTGGTTTTCGGGGTCCCGTACGCGGCTAGGCTCCCAAAAAATCTCACACATGTGGTATCCCCGTACTCAGGAGAAGCAGCAGAATGTATTTTGGGGTGTAATTTTTACATATTCCCATGGCATGTTTGAGCAATATATCATTTAGTGACAACTTTGTGCAAAAAAAAAAAAAAAAAAATTTGTCTCTTTCCCGCAACTTGAGTCACAATATAAAATATTCCATGGACTCGACATGACTCTCAGCAAATAGCTTGGGGTGTCTACTTTCCAAAATGGGGTCATTTGGGGGGGTTTGAACTGTCCTGGCATTTTATGCACAACATTTAGAAGCTTATGTCACATATCACCCGCTCTTCTAACCACTTGAAGACAAAGCCCTTTCTGACACTTTTTGTTTACATGAAAAAATTATTTTTTTTTGCAAGAAAATTACTTTGAACCCCCAAACATTATATATTTTTTTAAAGCAAATGCCCTACAGATTAAAATGGTGGGTGTTTCATTTTTTTTTTCACACAGTATTTGCGCAGCGATTTTTCAAACGCATTTTTTGGGGAAAAAACACACTTTTTAAAATTTTAATGCACTAAAACACATTATATTGCCCAAATGTTTCATGAAATAAAAAAGATGATCTTAGGCTGAGTACATGGATACCAAACATGACATGCTTTACAATTGCGCACAAACGTGCAGTGGCAACAAAATAAATACATTTTTAAAAGCCTTTAAAAGCCTTTACAGGTTACCACTTTAGATTTACAGAGGAGGTCTACTGCTAAAATTACTGCCCTCGATCTGACCTTCGCAGTGATACCTCACATGCATGGTGCAATTGCTGTTTACGTTTGATGACAGACCGCCGCTTGCGTTCGCCTTAGCGCGATAGCAGGGGGCGACAGGGGTGCTTTTTTTTATTTATTTATTTTTTTGCTTTTTTATCTTATTTTTAAACTGTTCCTTTAATTTTTTTTTTTAATAATTTTTATTGTTATCTCAGGGAATGTAAATATCCCCTATGATAGCAATAGGTAGTGACAGGTACTCTTTTTTGAAAAAATTGGGGTCTATTAGACCCTAGATCTCTCCTCTGCCCTCAAAGCATCTGACTACACCAAGATCGGTGTGATAAAATGCTTTCCCAATTTCCCAATGGCGCTGTTTACATCCGGCGACATCTAAGTCGTGAAATGCTCGTAGCTTTCGGTTTCTTAGGCCATAGAGATGTTTGGTGCCACTCTGGTCTCTGATCAGCTCTATGGTCAGCTGGCTGAATCACCGGATGCATTCTCAGGTTCCCTGTTGAGACAGGAGAGCCAGAGAAAAACACGGAAGACGGTGGAGGGGGGGATTCCCTCCCACTGCTTGTAAAAGCAATCTAGAGGCTAATTAGCTGCTAGGATTGCTTTTACATGAAAGCCAACCGCTGGCTGAAAAGAATGATACCAAGATGATACCTAAACCTGCAGGCATCATTCTGGTATAACCACTCAAAGTCGTGAATGGCGTACCTGAAGACAAAAAAATGGTTAACAATAAAACACAGTAAACGGTAAAGTATAAAAAATTGCATACCTGAAAAGCAAACATGATAAAACATAATAACAATAAAACATTGCAGAATAGAATACAGTAAAAAAGAGCAGAACAATAGAGAGAGCGAGAACAATAAAACAACAACTATTTTATTTTATTTTATATATATATATTTTTTTTTTACACTTTTTTTGTAACTAACTTTTATAACTGTAACCGGTTCCAGGTTCGGGTCTCTCAAAATGCGATGGCATCTTGGGAGACCCTGTGAAAGTGTGCCTAGTCTGTGCAATGCTGTACCCTACGCTAATACTCAACTAGTGAATGGTAGCGTTCAAAACATTCACCAATGCAAAGACCAGGATTGTCAGGACAGGAGGGACAATAATAGCGGGTGTCACGCCTATATCCGCGCTTGCTGCAGACACAACATCTTTTTTGGGGGGGTTCGTTGGGTAGGGGTACTCGGGAGGACATAAAGAAAATGCCTCTCATGCAGCCGACTGCATTTGGTTGGGGATGTGAATGGGGGAAGTACGGGCGCTGCAGAAGTGGTGGGTTCCCAATTAGGATTGGCGAATGCAGCAGGAAGGGCACTATGGGCACGACGGGCCTGTTTGTCTTCTTCTTGGTGGCAGCGGGACACTACTTGTGCTTACCACCTCACCAGCTTGAACTGCACTTATGGGACTCGCCACGTCACCAAGTGTTACTGCAGTGCTGGATTGACTACGACCGGGGTGTACTAGGCTGCTGGCCCTTGCTAGTTCACCAAAACGCTACCAAAAAAACTGTTAGCGATCGCAGGGATCAGGCCTGACTCTGGGAACGCTGCAGTTATGTGTTTAGTGTTTTGTAAGTGACAGTGATCGATCGATACTGCACTTGGGTGGGCTGGGCTGGGCCAGGCGGAGGGGCAAAACACAGGTGCTAGCAGGTATCTGGGCTGATCCCGATAACACTGCGTTTTTGGGAACCCTAAACTGCTGGGGACGCTAGTATAGATCTGAGCGGATCAGAGCAGATATTGATCCGATCAGATACTATACCCCTAAGGGAGGTGTACAGTGCGTGCGTGGGTGTTAGTGGTACTGGCGCTAACCTGACGCTGCCTGGGGCTGGTGCTTGCCAGTTCACCAAAATGCTACCAAAAAAATTGTTAGCGATCGCAGGGATCAGGCCTGACTCTGCGAACGCTGCAGTTATGTGTTTAGTGTTTTGTAAGTGACAGTGATCGATCGATACTGCACTTGGGTGGGCTGGGCTGGTCCGGGCCGAGGGGCAAAATGTAGGTCCTAGCAGGTATCTGGGCTGATCCCGCTAACACTGCGTTTTTGTGAACCCTAAACTGCTGGGGACGCTAGTATAGATCTGATCGGATCAGATATTGATCCGTTCAGATACTATACCATTAAGGGAGGCGTATGCTGCGTGCGTGGGTGTTAGCGGTACTGGCGCTAATCTGACGCTGCCTGGGGCGATGCATATCACCGCCGGGTGATCAGGGGGCTAAACCTTTATTCGGCAATAAACGGCGGGTGCCCTGACACTATAAAAAATAAACGAACTAACCAGCGTCATCCGTAACAGTTATACAGTGATCAGTGGTGAAAGGGTTAACTAGGGGGCAATCAAGGGGTTAAAACATTTATTAGGTAGTATATGGGGATCCCTGTCGATATAAAACGCTGACGGCGAACCTAAATATTTACCTCCCTAACTAGCATCACCAGTGACACTAATCCAGCGATCAGAAAAATGATCGCTTAGCGACACTGGCGACGGGGGGTGATCAAGGGGTTAAAACTTTATTAGGGGGGGTTAGGGGGGTACCCTAGACCTAAAGGGGGCTAACAGTAACTGCCCTAACACAGTAACTGTCACAAACTGACACCATGCAGTAATCAGATAAAAAAAAAAAACAGCTTGGTGTCAGTGTGACAGGGGGGGGAGTGATCGGGGGGTAAAGGGGGGTGTAATGTGTGCCTGGCGTGTTCTACTGTGTGTGTTTGGTGCACTCAAATTTCAGTCTTCTCTCCTCGGCGCCGGAATGGAAACTGCCGAGCCGAGGAGAGATGACATCACATTGGCTGGGAGCGATCGCGAGGGGGGGGCCATGATCGGATGGCCCCCCCTCATCTCTGATCGCTGCCAGACCAAAGGTGGCCGCCGCTGGCACCGGGGGGGCGATTGGACCCCCCACCCGTGGGAAGGCAAGGACGTATATGTATGTCCTTTTGCCTGCCCGTGCCGCACTGTGGACGTATATCGTCGTGCGGCGGTCGTCAAGTGGTTAAAGGCTCCTTTCTACACAGTTTTACAGGACATAATCAATCACTAACACTCCCCCATCCCTCTATTTCATTTTTTTCTGATCTCTGATTCTGTTTGCACAACAGAAATTAATATATGGTTCAGCAGAAGGTATTCTGAATGTTGTCTGTAATTATGACCAAGAGGTATTTACTTAGAGACTGTGGCTAAATTATAATGGTGCATCTCTATAGAAAAATGCTGCAGAAAGTAGTTGTTCTAAGGATTTGTTTATATAATTTATATAATTTTAAGAAAACAAAAAGGTTATTTCCACACCAGCTTGATTTTATAGAAATGGGGCAGAAAACAGAAGCAGCAGTACAGAGATGCACTATTATAATACAATCAAGGTTCAGGAGAAAATGCCTTCTGCTGCTTTATGTAAAATAACTGAAAACACACTGGCTCCTTGCTGCTGAAATATGCATACAGGTACATTTAAAAAGGATGTGTAGCCTTTTTTATGGATAGAGTAGGGGATGTTTAAAACCCCTTCCAGTTTATTTGTTTGTTCCTGTGTCCAGTTGGGAAGATTCACTTCCTGTCCTTGAAACACAACAGGAAGTGAAAAGAAATCTCTCCAAACTGAATGCAAATTCCCTCCTAGACAGTTGTCAGTGGAACAGGTGTCCTGGAAGTAAAACTTCATCTTACCACTTGTACAGGTGAACACACACAGCAGTAAAAGCCAACAGGGAATCTAACTCCTGCCTACTCTAGCCAAATTTAGAAAAAAACATTGCTATATGTACACTTTAAGTAATGCAAACACTAAACATAACTGATGAAGAGGGGTTGCAAGGTTTTATGGAGGATTGTTACCTGTAAAACTAAGGAGAACAAGTCCTGAGGACTTCTCCAAATCTGTTAAAAGCCTAGGCGTCTCATGACCATGAAGGGCAGGGTATCTGAATTTTTATATTTTCCCTTACAATGTACATTTCCAAGAAATATTTTGCATTGAAGCCAACTATGCATGCCTTTTGATCTTCTTGAGTGAGCTCTTAGCAGTATATTACCCAGGTGGCTTCAAAAGCATGAGAGGCTGCTTTGGAGAAATGGAAAACTGCAATATAAGAGTTGGCAGTGTGACCCAGAGAAATAGTGTAGTGCCATACTTTAGGTGATCAATTCAAAGTTGTTTTCGGGAAGTGTTACTGCTAAAAATGGTTTCTAAGAGCCTCCTTGAACTATTGCTGTTAATGATTTCTGCAAGTACTAAACAACACATGTGAAAAGAATTTTTGCGAAAAAAGAGAAAGCTGAAATGATTTCATTTCAGCAAATAGAAAAAAAGTGAAACAGATTATTTTCAAGAGAACTACAGTATGTGTGCTCACTTTCTGTACCCACCAGCCAATCTATCTGTTAAAAACAATAATCAACTTAAGCATAAGTTGGAAAAGTACTCTTTAACCTACATTTTCTTTTTGAACAATATTAAACTTGGACCAATATGGATATAAAATAAAAGGCAGAAATGAAGTGTGATATAGTTGATGTTGACAATGACTTGAAAATAAATGTAGCGTATTATAGTTGATGTTATGATGTTAAGAATGTGGGAGCAGGCAGAGTTACAGTTAAGTTTTCCATAAGCAAATGCTGCCCAAATCTAGTAGCAACCCAGATGGCAAGGATGATTTGCCACACATTTGTGGCAGTGTTGAATTGTAAGTCTGTTGACTTGCTGCACATTTTCACTGGCAAGTTATACACTTGTGCACTTGAAGCACAAGTTCTAGTTGACCCTTTTCCAATTTGTGGAAAATTTGTGTTGCAAGTCTCTAGCAAGAGCAAAGTTTCAGTGCTGAGTCTACAGCAAGAGCTCTGCAAGTCTACAGCATGAAAATTCAGCCACACTCCCCCGTTACATGGCCCTTAGGCCCTGGTGATATATATGGACCTTAGGTTTATTCCACTAGGTCGCCCAGTGGATATTTAGTCACTTGATCAGACATTCCGAGCCCACACCTTCCTGTTATGTTCACTATACTGTACCCCTGCATGGGTGAACATTTGTCAAGATGTTATGCTTATTAAAATAAAAATAATTGTACCAGAAAATTCAGCCACAGTGACCCCTCTGGTGGGATGGCTATTGCACAACATAACTGAATCAGAACATGTGTCAGGTCTGCCAGGAGTGTCCAACTGTCACTCCGGTTTTCTGACCGGTAGTTTTGTTATCCCAGTATCGGTTGGAGGTACGGTTGGGATCCTGCAGCCAGAATCAAGGAACCACGATAGAAGGTGAAAACAGACTAACAAGGAACCACCAGTAAATAACTCACAGTTAGTAGTGGCCGAAGACAGGAACCAGGTAGAAGAAAGAGCAATCCTAAACAATCCAAGTCAGTGGCCCAAGGCAGAAGTTCACGGGTGTCAACCAGAAGGCGGTGTCTGGAACAGGCAGGGTCGGCAACAATGGTCAGCGTTAATCCAAAGGGGTAATTCAAGAAGCGGAGTCAGGAACAAGCAGAAGTCAGAAACCAGAAAAACAATATCATACACCAACAAGCTGGAACCTATCCTAGCGCAAAGACAGGAAGGGGAAGTGATGATTTATAGGTCATTTAATAGGTGATTGCCTACAGCTGGACACTGGGTGGGGCCAGGGTCTAGGATCAAGTAGCACGTCATAACAAGGGCTCAGCAAAGACAGAAGTTCCCCAGTGTCTCAGGCAGTAGGGAACCGTCCACAGGACACCAGGTCCCCGGATCAAATCCCAGACACGGCATGACAGAACCCCCCACAAATATGCCCCTGACCTATCTGGGTTAGGATGGGTGCCTATCGTGGAATGACTTGACCAGCCGTGGGGTATGAACATCACGAGCAGGCACCCAAGTCCTTTCTGAAATGGAGTAGCCCTTCCAGTCCACAAAATACTGCAATTGTCTATCCCTACATCGGGAATCTAGAATTTTACTAACTTTGTACTCTTGATGGTCATCCACAGAGACCGGAGAAGGACGTAAGAACCTATTCTTGACAAAGGGTTTAAGCAAGGATACATGAAACGTATTGAATTCGAAGGTGCAGGGGCAAGCGTAGTTTATAAGCCACCAGGTTGACCTGACAAAAAATGTGAACAGTTCTTATAAATCTAGGACCTAACTTGGGAGAGGGTTGCCGTAGTTTAATGTTCTTGGTGGACAACCATACCAGCTGATTGAGACGATAGTGGGGTGCCAGTTTTCTGCGGCAGTCTGCATACCCCTTGTATCTGTGTACAGACTAATGCAGAATCTTTCTTATGTTTCTCCAGTGCATATTAATCTTGACACCATGTTGGCTGCCGCAGGTACCTCTACCAAGAAAGACTGGAAGGGGAGAACCCTGAGTTGATACCCAAAGGCAGCTTGGAAGGGTGAACATCTTAGAGAAGCAGGCCATTGCGAATTGTGTGCTAATTCCACTCTAGGTAACATATCTCGCTCCAGTTGTCATGTTCAGCATTGATATAAGCCCTTAGATAGATCTCCAAATCTTAACTAACCCCTTCTGTCTGGCCATTCGTTTCAGGATGGTATCCTGAAGACAGGGAATTCTTGATCCCCAGATGCTTGCAAACAGCCCTCCAGAATGAGGATATGAATTGAGGGCCTCTGTCACTAACAATATCAACAGGAATGCCGTGTACACAGATGACATTTTCAATAAAGGATTGAGCTAAGCTAGGAGCTGAAGGTAGTGTGAGCATAGGAATGAAGTGGGCTAACTTAGAGAATCGGTATACTACAACCAAAATGACGGTATTCTCACTGGAGATGGGTAAGTCCACAATAAAATCCATGCTAATATGAGTCCAGGGAGCATGAGGAACAGGTAATGGTTCTAGTGAACTTTGTGGAACAGATCAATGCATCTTGATGGCCGCACAAACAAAACGAGCTATAACAAAGGCCATCATATCCCTTTTTAGGGTAGTCCACCAAACCAGAGATTTTAAGCGTGAGAAGGTGTGATTGATATCAGGGTGTCTGGATACCTTCTGCCCATGGGCCCATTGCAAAACTTCTTTCCGTAATTCTTGGGGAACAAACAAGGTAGTGGGCGGAACAGAAAGATTGGAAGGTGCTCAAGATTGTGCAGCCAACAAGTTCCATTGTAGGGTCGTAGTCAGTTGAGTGATGATTCGCTCGGGAGGAACAATATGATCCGGAGGTACTTGCAGATTCTCGCAAGGGAATTGTTGGGACAGGGCATCGGCCTTGATGTTCTTGGTGCCTGGAATGTAAGTTACCACAAAGTTAAACCGGGAGAAGAAAAGTGCCCAGCGGGCTTTTCTGGAGTGCAGTTTTTGGGCCTTCTCCAGGTAGGTCACGTTTTTATGGTCGGTCTGAACCACAACTGGAAGTTCCGTACCTTCTAATAAGTGTCTCCATTCGGAGAATGCTAGCTTTATGGCTAAAAGCTCTCTATTCCTTATGTCATAGTTTAGTTTGGCGACAGAGAATTTCTTGGAGAAGAAGGCAAACAGATGAAGTGTATTAGAAGTAGGATCTCGTTGAGATAATACTGCTCTGATGCCTACTTCAGAGGCATCAACCTCCAAGAAAAACTGACTAGAAGGCTGAGGGTGGTGGAGAACAGGAGCGGAGCATAAAGCATACTTTAGGAGATTGAACGCCTCCAGAACGCCTCCAGAGTAGGGATGAGCCGAACACCCCCCTGTTCGGTTCACATGTTCGCATGTTCGGTTTGTACCAGAACATGCGAACAGGCAAAAAATTTGTTAGAACACGTGAACACCGTTAAAGTTTTAAGCAAGGATGCTTTGGGGGGCTACCCCAAAGCACCCTCCCAATGTTGAGGGCATGTGGCCTGGTACGATTCAGGAGGGGGAGCGCTCTCTCATCCCCCCTCTTTTCCTGCGGCCTGCCAGGTTGCGTACTTGGATAAGGGTCTGGTATGGATTTTTGGGGGGACCCCACGCCATTTTTTTTTTAATTTTGGCTGGGGTTCCCCTTAATATCCATACCAGACCTGAAGGGCCTGGTATGGAATTTAGGGGGACCCCACACCATTTTTTTTTTAATTTTGGTTTGGGGTTCCCCTGTGGGGAAATCCCATGCCATTTTTATCAATTAACTTTTATGTGTATTGTTAGACCAACAATTCATTAATAGCTGCGAGTAGTTTTAAATGACTTTTTTTCCTTTGAAATGTCATTTTGCTGTCAGACTGTTCTAAACATGGGAAACATGCGCCCCTTTACAGGCATACTATAGACACCCCCAGGTACGAAATTTAAAGGAATATTACACTTTTATTGTTTCACTTTAAGCATTATTAAAATCACTGCTCTCAAAAAAAGACTGTTTTTAAAACTTTTTTGCATTGATCCATGTCCCCTGGGGCAGGACCCGGGTCCCCAAACACTTTTTATGATAAAACCTTGCATATAAGCCTTTAAAATTAGCACTTTTGATTTCTCCCATAGACTTTTAAAGGGTGTTCTGTGGCTTTCGAATTTGCCCCAAACACCCCAAATTGTTCGCTGTTCGGCGAACTGGTGAACAGCCGATGTTCGAGTCGAACATGAGTTCGACCCAAACTCGAAGCTCATTCCTACTCCAGAGCTTCCGGAGGCTACAGAGAGCAGTTGGTCTCTTTCTTAGTGAGATCAGTGATGGGAGCCAGAATCTTGGAAAAATGTTTGATAAACTTCCGAAAATAATTACAGAACCCAATGAATCTTTGAATTTCTTTTAAAGTGGTAGGTCTGGGCTATAGTAAGACGGCATGGAGCTTCTTGGAATCTATCTGGAATCCTTTGGACAAAATTATATAACCCAGGAAGGGTATTGCTGGTAGTTCAAAGGAGCACTTGGAAAGTCTGGCGTACAACCTATGATCCCTTAAACGTTGGAGAACCGTGCGTACATGGCAACAATGATGCTGTATATCCTTAGAGTGAATGAGTATATCGTCCAAGTATGCGACAACAAGTGTCAAATAGATCTCTGAAAATGTTGTTTACAAACTCCTGGAATACAGCGGGGGCATTGCAAAGGCCAAATGACATCACGCAACACTCATAATGCCCCCTATAGTATTGAAAGTGGTCTTTCATCTCCTGCTTTGATTCTACTGAGATTGTAGGCAGAACGAAGGTCCAGTTTATTAAAGATCTTTTATCCTTGAATACGGTCAAACAGCTCAGTAATTAAAGGGAGAGGATACCGATTTTTTACAGTGATACGTATGAGAGCCCTAAAGTCAATGCAGGGCCTAAGTCCGCAATCTTTTTTCTCCACAAAAAAGAACCCTACCCCCACAGGAGAGGTGGAAGGGCAAATAAAACCCTTCCTTAGACTGTTTTCTATGTACTCTATCATCGCCTTAGTCTCCGCGAGGCTGAGAGGATAGGTTCTCCCCTTAGATACGGGAGCCCCAGGTAGCAAATCAATAGCACAGTCATAAGGGCGGTGGGGAGGGAGAACCCCCGCTTCCTTTTCAGAAAACACATCAGAAAAATCAGCATAGGCTTCAGGTAATTCAGGGCAGTAGTCTCCATATGAATGGACACATCATCACGTACTACCTTTTGGAGACAGTTGACATGGCAGTATGTGCTCCAGGCAGAATTTTGACCAGAGAACAAGTCAATAGACGGGTTGTGTTTACATAACCAAGGAAAACTGAGAATTACTGGGTACTTAGGAGATGGAATGACGTCAAACCATAAGACTTCAAAAATGCAGAGCACCCAACAGGACAGAAAGAATCTTGGATTCGTGAGTGATAAGTCCATCACTAAGAGGGTCTCCGTAAAGAGTAGTTACAAAGAGCGGTGGGCCTTTAGGAACAGTTGGGATCTGAAGACTCTTAACCAGCGCTGCATCGAGAAATACCCCACCAGCACTGGAATCTATAAAAGCTATGGAATGGCACTTATCATTCCAGGACAAGGATATTGAGAAATACTAGTCTCTCTTGAGAAGAATTCAAAACAGCATGGCCTAATGGGGCTCCTCGATCGTCCATTAAGCCCGAAAGTTTTCCTGCCGAACCAGACAAGAACGCAGGAGATAACCCAGATTTCCACAATTTAGACAGAGGCCTAGGGTCCTGCGTTTGGTACATTCATTGTCAGACAAATGCACAGCCCCTACATCCATGGGATCTTCCTCAGACCCAAAAGTAGAAGGGATAGAAGGGGCTAGTAATTGCTGAGGGGGTGATTTAGCACCAAATCTGTGAGGAATAAATTGTCTCTGGCACCCTCTCTCTAACTGGTGTTCAGAGAGACGAGTGTCCACCAGGATACACAAATTGATGAAATCCTCCAGGGCCACTGGGACTTCATGGTAGGTTAATTCGTCCTTTATGCATTCCGCAAGCCCTCTGCGGAAGGTGGCCTTAAGGGTGCAATTATCCCAGGTAGTCTCTGCCGCAAGCATGCAGAATTCAATGGCATAAGATGCTACCGTGTGTTTACCCTGATCTAAATCAAGAATACAGGACTCGGCTGCAGATACTCTGCCAGCAACGTCAAATATTTTCTCAAAGGTTTTCATAAACGTGGGGTAGTCGGTAAGTATAGGAGAATCTTTCTCAAGAAGAGGTGACACTCAGGACAAAGCTCTGCCCTTTAGCAAGGAAATAATAAATGTCAAATTAGCTTGAGCAGAGCAAACAGAGAAGACTGGTTTCTAAAATGCAACCGGCAGTGGTTAAGAAACCCCCTGCAATCCAAAGGGTTCCCATTATACTTCTCAGGGAGAGGGATCTTAGGGGCGGGAGAACCCTGGGGGTTAGACATGACAACAGCTTCCCCAGACTCTTGGTTATTAGATGTAGCAGGACTAGAACCATGTGCAGTAGACAAAGAGGATAACATAGCCATGATAGCATCCAATTTCTCCTCCAATGACTGTACACGATTGGCCTGCTCACCCAACAGTTGTCCCTGAAGAGAGACTGCCTGCACCAACTCGCTGAGGTCCATCTGGCCCTAGTATAATGTCAGGTCTGCCAGGAGGTTCCAACCATCACTTTGGTTTCCTGACCGGTAGTCTTGTTATCCCAGTATCAAGTGGAGGGACAGTTGAGATCCTGCAGCCAGAACCAAGGGACCACAATAGAAGGTGAAAACAGACTAACAAGGAACCACCAGTAAATAACTCACGGTTAGTAGTGGCCAAAGACAGGAACCAGGTAGAAGAAAGAACAATCCTAAACGATCCAAGTCAGCAGCCCAAGGCAGAAGTCCACGGGGGTCAACCAGAAGGCGGCGTTGGGAACAGGCAGGGTCGGCAACAACGGCCGGCATTAATCCAAATGGGTAATCCAAGAAGCGGAGTCAGGAACAAGCAGAAGTCAAAAACCAGAAAAACAATATTATACACCAACAAGCAGGAACTGGAACCTATACAAGGCAAAGACAGGAAGGGGAAGTCATGATTTATAGATCACTAAATAGGTGACTGTCTACAGCTGTACAGTAGGTGGGGCCAGGGTCCAAGATCAAGGAGCAGGGCATAACAAGGGCTCTACACAGCTGAAAGTTGATCTGGAGTCATATAATGCGGACTTGCTGCAATCGTGAATCCTGGCAAGTCTAGCAATACCTTAGCAAGTCATTTTCAAACTTGCAGCTCAATTGCTTGCTATCTGGGAAACAGAAGCTATAGTGCATTTTGTGCTGTTCTTGCCAGGTTGCCTCCTGCCACCAAACCTGTTCTTACTCCTGTGCAAAACAAAGAAAAATTCACACTGGTGGAGTACCATGGTCATCCTTAGTAAAGAGGCTAAGCTTAGCAGATTGAAAAGTGCCTTCTTAGATGCCATGATGTTGATTAACATTCCTGCCTGCATTGTCTATGTGAAAAAACACTAAAGAGGTGGCAGAAATTAACTGGGTGTTTGAAATATATTCTCCAATAGGCTAAAGTAATGCCTTCTCTGATTTAAAAAAAAATCAATATCATATTTGCCAAGGATTATTGATATACAAGATTTGAAAACAACATAAAATATTCAAGATCAACCATATATTTAAAATATGAAAACTATTAGGAAAGACAATTAAATATAATTTTGACAGCTATGTTTATAGTTGTTAACTCTAGGAAAAATAACTTGCAGTAAAGAAAAAAATGCTGATTTACATAAGTTCTTTGATAGAATAAAATAGTAAAGGTGAAATAGAAGGTGGGAGATCAGCTAAAGCTGTCTCTGTCACTCAAAAGACTATACAATCCAGCTGCCTAAGTATCAGCCATAACACAAGCTATTACTGATTCACAGTTTGAACAGAAATGAGCTTGCACTGCAATGAAGTGCAAACAATTATCAATGAGTTCAGGAACGGAGAGACGGCTTAAGAACAGCTCACAATGCTGTTCATGAATATACTGAATGCTGACTCATATCTAAACATGAATACATCCCACATGCTTCAGTTGTTTCCTTTGATGTGTTGCTGCTGTCAATTTACCAACAGCAATATTGATATTGAAACCAAACCAACACAGTCTTTCTTACAGCATCAATTATTCAATCTGCATCAAACACCTTTAATCAATAATCCCACGATGGAGTAAGAAAATGATCAGTCTAATTTTACTTTAAAAATCAATGAGAATCTAATATTGATTGATAAAACATAGCAATGTGAGGTTAGCACAGGTCATATATAGTTCATATATTTATTTGACCTTGATTATTCAGGAACAAGCATTACAGATAGTATCCATCTTTCTTTGGATGTATTTTTTATATTTACTGCAGAAAGTTCTTTCTGTCCATAAAAAACTACTAAAACAGATTACAGTATAAAATACATTTTCAAGTGGTATAAGAACTGCAAATTTTAAGAAACACTAATCCAAGGAGATTAGAGACTTAGAGCGCAAAATTAAAATACTTTAAAATAATAGGCTCTAAAAGGAAGAGTAACAAGGTAAGAGATTAGAGTCAGCAAAATGTTACTAACAAGTCTTATGTGCAGGCACCCAAAACAAAAATTACATAAAAGATACTTACATTAGGCTTTGGCTTCTGGCCTGTTCACCTAGGAGCCATTGACCCTACCAGGTTCGCCACAGCCTTATGGGAAAGTTGAGGATGTCAAATCTTGTGAATACCACCTTGCAGCTTTGCAAGAAGAGGGAATTTGGTAGAATTTTCCCTTTTTTAAATGTGAAAAGTATGCTTTCAGCACTTCCAGGTAGTGCTGAATCTTGACTACCTCCTGTACAACCCTGTTGGCCAGTGAAGCAGCCCATCATGATCATCAGGCAAAAGGAAAGTGGAGAAGGATGTCACATCCACACACACTTTGGAGTGCATGCCGGATTCATAACAGTGGCGTTTCCTGAAACAGGCGATTCTAGTCAAAACATTGAACAGCCCATAGACACGAGCAGGTATGCCGATTACGTTCAAAGAGAGAATGCGGTGCATGACAGGTCACTTCTGCTTTCTCTTTTTGAACGCAGGTGGAACACGATCATGTCTATGGGCTGTTCAAAGTTTACTCAACTGTAAGTTTTTACGTTTTTATGGAAAATAAATAGTTACATGCTGAACCATGTGGAGTTCTCTCTTCTCTCTTTGATTTATGAACCATTATGTAGTTGACTGTTCTATCGATTGGGGCCATTCCATTGGAGGATTCATCTTTGTGATATGCAGGCTTAATTTGTCTACCTGTAATGGGTGTCATATTCATTTGGTGAGTAGGATGTTTGCTCATTAACCGGTGGAAGACGGCACTTTATCTATTCTTCACAGTACAAGGAACATTTCACGTCACTTGATTGGAGATATCTGGCGGTGGTTTATGGACTTTATTATTACAAGATTTATATATGGTATGTGTTCTTAGGAGTGCGGTATGGAAATATAATTTGTGTATTTCTTATTCACTTACTAGACTTTGAGTCTCACTACGAGCTGCTCTTTATGTTATATTATATATTACAATATTATTAGTATTTGTCCAGGGTGCGCAGTCTGGGATTTTCCTATTTTTGCACAATACAATGTTTTTAACAACACAGTGGTGTTCTGGCATTCAATTGGGACTGTCATTATTTTTTGCACATATACAAAGTAGACATTATAACTCCTTTTTTTTATGGATTTCACATTAATTGAGAGATTATTTTGTTCGCACATTATCACAGTTAGCACAGCAAGTTATTTATTCTCTTTGTTGCACAGTAGGGATGAGCCGAACCCCCCCCCGTTCGGTTCGCACCAGAACATGCGAACAGGAAAAAAGTTCATTTGAAAACGCGAACACTGTTAAAGTCTATGGGACACGAACATGAATAATCAAAAGTGCTAATTTTAAAGGCTTATATGCAAGTTATTGTCATAAAAAGTGTTTGGGGACCCGGGTCCTGCCCCAGGGGACATGGATCAATGCAAAAAATGGCCATTTTTTTGGGAGCAGTGATTTTAATAATGCTTAAAGTCAAACAATAAAAGTGTAATATCCCTTTAAATTTCGTACCTGGGGGATGTCTATAGTATGCCTGTAAAGGGGCGCATGTTTTCCGTGTTTAGAACAGTCTGACAGCAAAATGACATTTCAAAGGAAAAAAAGTCATTTAAAACTACTCGCGGCTATTGCATTGCCGGTCCGACAATACACATAGAAGTTCATTGATAAAAATGGCATGGGAATTCCCCACAGGGGAACCCCGAACCAAAATTAAAAAAAGAAAATGACGTGGGGGGTCCCCCTAAATTCCATACCAGGCCCTTCAGGTCTGGTATGGATATTAAGGGGAAGCCCGGACAAAATTAAAAAAAATAATGACGTGGGGGTCCCCCTAAATTCCATACCAGACCCTTCAGGTCTGGTATGGATTTTAAGGGTAACCCTGCGCCAAAATTTTAAAAAAAAACGGCGTGGGGTCCCCCCAAAAATCCATACCAGACCCTTATCCGAGCACACAACCTGGCAGGCCACAGGAAAAGAGGGGGGACGAGAGAGTGCCCCCCTCCTGAACCGTACCAGGGCACATGCCCTCAACATTGGGAGGGTGCTTTGGGGTAGCCCCCAAAACACCTTGTCCCCATGTTGATGAGGACAAGGGCCCCATCCCCACAACCCTGGCCGGTGGTTGTGGGGTCTGCGGGCGGGGGGCTTATTGGAATCTGGAAGCCCCCTTTAACAAGGGGACCCCCAGATCCCGGTCCTCCCCCTGTGTGAAATGGTAAGGGCCTACCATTTCACTAAAAAACTGTCAAAAATTTTAAAAATTACAAGATTCAGTTTTTGACAATTCCTTTATTTAAATGCTTCTTCTTTCTTCTATCTTCCTTCATCTTCTTCTTCTTCTGGTTCTTCTGGTTTTTCTGGTTCTTCCTCCGGTGTTCGCGTCCAGCATCTCTTCCGCGGCGTCTTCTATCTTCTTCTCCTCGGGCCGCTCTGCACCCATGGCATGGAGGGAGGCTCCCGCTCTTCTCTTCATCTTCTTCTCTTCTTCATCTTCTTCTCCGGGCCGCTCCGCATCCATGCTGGCATGGTGGGAGGCTCCCACTGTGTGATGCGTCTCCTCTTCTGATGGTTCTTAAATAACAGGGGGCGGGGCCACCCAATGACCCTGCCCCCCTCTGACGCACGGTGACTTGATGGGACTTCCCTGTGACATCACGGGGAATGCCACAGGGAAGTCCCATCATGTCCCGTGCATCACTGGGTGGCCCCGCCCCCGTTATTTAAGAACCATCAGAAGAGGAGACGCATCACACAGCGGGAGCCTCCAACCATGCCAGCATGGATGCGGAGCGGCCCGGAGAAGAAGATGAAGAAGAGAAGAAGATGAAGAAGAGAAGAAGATGAAGAGAAGAGCGGGAGCCTCCCCCCATGCCATGGGTGCGGAGCGGCCAAAGGAGAAGAAGATAGAAGAGGCCGCGGAGGAGATGCTGGACGAGAACACCGGAGGAAGAACCAGAAGAGCCAGAAGAACCAGAAGAAGAAGATGAAGGAAGATAGAAGAAAGAAGAAGCATTTAAATAAAGGAATTGTCAAAAACTGTCTCTTGTCATTTTTAACATTTTTGACAGTTTTTTAGTGAAATGCTAGGGGTACTTTTGTACCCCCTTACCATTTCACACAGGGGGGAGGGCCAGGATCTGGGGGTCCCCTTGTTAAAGGGGGCTTCCAGATTCCGATAAGCCCCCCGCCCGCAGACCCCCACAACCACCGGCCAGGGTTGTGGGGATGAGGCCCTTGTCCTCATCAACATGGGGGCAAGGTGTTTTGGGGGGCTACCCCAAAGCACCCTCCCAATGTTGAGGGCATGTGACCTGGTACGGTTCAGGAGGGGGGTGCTATCTCGTCCCCCCTCTTTTCCTGTGGCCTGCCAGGTTGCGTGGGAGGGGGGACGCCACGCCGTTTTTTTTTTAATTTTGTCGCGGGGTTCCCCTTAATATCTATACCAGACCTGTAGGGTCTGGTATGGAATTTAGGGGGACCCCCACGTCATTTTTTTAAAATTTTGGCCGGGGTTCCCCTTAATATCCATACCAGACCTGAAGGGCCTGGTATGGAATTTAGGGGGACCCCCACGTCATTTTTTTTTTTTAATTTTGGTTTGGGGTTCCCCTGTGGGGAATTCCCATGCCGTTTTTATCAATGAACTTCTATGTGTATTGTCGGACCGGCAATGCAATAGCTGCGAGTAGTTTTAAATGATTTTTTTTCCTTTGAAATGTCATTTTGCTGTCAGATTGTTCTAAACATGGGAAACATGCACCCCTTTACAGGCATATTATAGACACCCCCAGCTACGAAATTTAAAGGAATATTACACTTTTATTGTTTCACTTTAAGCATTATTAAAATCACTGCTGAAAAAACGGCCGTTTTTAAAACTTTTTTTTGTATTGATCCATGTCCCCTGGGGCAGGACCCAGGTCCCCAAACACTTTTTATGACAATAACTTGCATAGAAGCCTTTAAAATTAGCACTTTTGATTTCTCCCATAGACTTTTAAAGGGTGTTCCGCGGCATTCGAATTTGCCGCGAACACCCCAAATTGTTCGCTGTTCGGCGAACTTGCGAACAGCCGATGTTCGAGTCGAACATGAGTTCGACTCGAAGCTCTTCCCTATTGCACAGTTTATCTGGCTGCTCTTTGCCAGTGGCTTGAATTTGCACCTGCCAGCACATTTTATATTATGTTTTTGCATTTATTTAATAGCCCATCTTTTAAAGTTTGTTCTGAATTTATAGTTTTAAATATACTTTTTTTATCTTTTAAAAGCTATATATTAACCACTTAACGTCCACCCCATAGCAGTTGTACTGCTACAGGGTGGCTCTCCTGTGCAGAATCACATATATATAAGTGATTCTGCACTTTTGCCTGCAGGGAGCATGCGTGCACACTTGTGCTGTGAAAATTCACAGCAGAAGCTGATCTGTGGGTGCTGGCCGCTTAATGTCCTCCATCACCCACCGATAATCTGCAATACACAGGGAACTCAGATATGTCTATGTAAACAAGGCATATATCAGTTCTGACAGGGGTAAGGGATGTATTCTGTGTCTCTGCAAAGCAGGGACTAGAATCCATCTCTTCTCCTAGTAAAAGCAGCACACTGTCTACACAAAAACACTGGATAGGCACACAGTTAACCCTTTTATCGCTCTAGATGTTTAACCCCTGTCAGAATTGTCAGTTAGTGTCTAATTGTCCACCGCAATATCACAGTCCAGCTATAAGTCGCTAATAGCTGCCACTGCTAGTATAAAAAAAAACATTCCATAAATATATCCCATCGTTTGTAGATGCTTTAACATTCGCGTAAACTAATCAATATACGCTTATTGGGATTTTTTTTACCAAAAACATGTAGCAAAATACATGTTGGCCTAAATTTATGAAGAAATCAGATTTTTTAGCAGAAAGTAAAAAATATTGTTTTTTTTTTCAAAACTGGCGGTCTTTTTTTGTTTATAACGCAAAAAATAAAAAACAGTAATTGAATACCACAAAAAAGAAAGCTCTATTTGTGGGGAAAAAAAATACATTATATTTCATTTGGGTACAGTGTCGCATGACTGCGCAATTGTAAAGCAGTGCCGTATTGCAAAAAATGGCCTGGTCATGAAGGGGGGGGGTAAATCTTCCGGAGGTCAAGTGGTTGTGAGCAAGGCCGACATGGCTAAAATGCATTGATTTCTGCTGTACCACAAGTGTCCTTTATTTAACTATTACATTACAAATTACATTATTAATAAATGTATGCATGTATGGAGTTGCTGATCATCTTCTTCCATTAATATGCAATAAATAACTTCAGTCACTAAGGTATATTTGAAAAAAAGAATGTATTCCAATTTTATGGCTATAGCAACAGTCATTTTATGTTGTTGACTGACTGCAACCTTTTGCAAGTTTGTGAATGACCATTATAGTAAAGGAAAATAACATTAGTAACCCATCAGAAGCTACTGTCTCTTTGTTTTTTAGATCTGATCTATAAAAACTGTTGATTTTTTTTTCTGGACAAGTCTGTGTCACATAAGATGCTGCAGTTTGATTGTCCTATTATTCAATCTATGCTTAATCACAGTGAAGCATTCTATGAAGTTTCATATGACAAATAGCCCTGAAGGTCAACACCCAGGATAGGTATATATTGTAAATAATTAAAAACAAGATATCACATACCCTCAGCCTGAAGCGCCCAGTGGATATTTTCTTGCTATCACTGGTTGACTCAGAACTGCAGGAGACTCATGCTGTGCAGGAGCCAGACTCAGATCATGAAGTATGGGGAATAGAAGGAACTGGAATTCCGCAGTCCCTCTGGCAGCCTTGTACCGAATATATCTTAGGTAAAGGTTGTTACAATAGTGGTAGTCAGATTAGTTGTGTTCCTGCTGTATGAGCATGACACCAGATCCAGATTAAAACTAAGCAGAGCCATAGATCATAACAGGAAGGTAACATATTTGGCCCTTCCTCACCTACTTCTCATTGGGATGGATAACAAAACCGGTAACAAAATTTCTATTTTGGCCAATAATTTTCTTGGGGATAGTAAATTATACAAACCAATTGATGGACACATGAGCAATATTTACTCATTGAAGAAAAGTAAAAATAATAAATCAATTTCTACAGAGATAGTTAAAGTGACTACGCATACCCGCAGCAGCAACTTCTGACATTAGCAAAGCTTGTCAGAGCATCTGGCAAATGTAAATACATACTTTAATTAAGTTGGAGGCTTGTTCTGCCCCTCCCACACCTGCAGCCTTGCTGTTTGCTCATCATTATATATAGAGGGTCTTGCTAGCCAATAGCAAGTCATGTAAGGTGGTAAGCAGAAGGGCAGATTTGAAGTTTCTTAACAGAAATGAAAATTATATATATATTTTTTACAGCACACTATGAATTTTATTTAAAAAGTACAGAACACTTACAACAAGTATGAAATCACAGTGCTTATCCGCTCATCCAGCAAAGAAATAGTAACAGAAGACTTCTGGTACACAATGGCCAGAATAGGACTCGACCCAGGGTTAAAATAAATTTTGTAGTTTGCTGTTTTACACTATGTAGAGATGTTTTAATCTGATGGATTCATGGATCGTGTGATGCAACCAAGAGCATGCTATCCCCTCCATAGCGATGTGGTGTGAGAATCCTGGAGTTGTCCCATGTTGATGTGCAGATGGATCATTCCTCTGGAGATGTATGTTTATATCAGCTTATACGACTCAGTGCTGCTGGCATTTGAGTCCACGTTCTCTGGTAAGCCTATTTACCCTCCTTGAGTGGTGGATAATCACATCTTGGTGACTTTCATATGGACACTCTGGACTGCTATCCACAGTGATTTGGATGAACACCATTGGGATTTATTGAGTGGACTTTTTTACATATTTACTTGAACTTTAATAGTTAACACACTTTCTTGCATTTATTTGCACTTTGCACTTTATATATTACTTTCTTTTGTGATATTTGTTAATGTCCTTTTATTTGAACTGTTGATATATTTATTCACAATGTTGATTTTAATTAACAAGGTTAAACACTTGTTATGTTTACACAGCGTAGCACTTGTATTTTCACTTGGTTTATTACACAATGTTTTGACCATTGTGGTGCTTGTAGCTTATGAATTCTAAATTATTAGCACAGTATTCATTGTATCAGATTGACTATGTAAAGGGTTGTCAACTCTGTTTTGATAGTTTTTTTTTAAAGTAGGAAAGTGTATAGTAGTCTCCCTACCTTAGTATAGATTTCGCAGCACTCAGGTAGAGACACCCACATAATTCCCACTTGCCCAGCTGCTTCTTTATGATCACAGATTCATTTGAGCACAATTGTATTGATGTATGAGATGTTTTTTATGAATGTACTACACTATATTGTTTTTCTTGGAACATTCCATGGTGGATGTATTTGAAAGGAATGAAGAAGGAGCATATCTTGAAAATATGTTTATTATTTTATCAGGTGTTGTATGACCCACTGGTCAAATTATCTGGTGAAAGTGTAATATTTTTTATAATTATTTTTTTTATGAAAAATTATACATTTTTCACATAAGAAAAGATTTAGATGTTGGACTTTCTTTGACTTTGGGGATTTGCATTACATTTTTGCACATATCACATGTGTTTTATTTGGGGAAGTGTATGATTTTTTGGAAGCGCTGGATTACTTATATCCTCCTTACCTTTTACATGGGCACCAAGAGTGTTTTCTTATCTTTGCCTTATATACCATGGCATATATATATATATATATTTTTTTTTTCTTTTTATATTTGTAACACTTACACAAGCTGTAAAAAAGTCAGTTTCTAAGTTGCCTTTAATTTTGCAATCAATTTGCTTTTGAAATGTGTATTGTTATTACTACATTCCTTAATGCAATATATGTTTTATGTGAGAAGGTTTTCTTTCATCCAGGTCATGGTATACTGTAGCTATTCAGTTATAGTTTCAGTTTTTGTTACATTCATCTAGACTAGGGATGAGCCGAACACCCCCCTGTTCGGTTCGCACCAGAACATGCGAACAGGAAAAAAGTTTGTTCGAACACGCGAACACCGTTAAAGTCTATGGGACACGAACATGAATAATCAAAAGTGCTAATTTTAAAGGCTAATATGCAAGTTATTGTCATAAAAAGTGTTTGGGGACCCGGGTCCTGCCACAGGGGACATGGATCAATGCAAAAAAAAGTTTTTAAAACGGCCGTTTTTTCAGGAGCAGTGATTTTAATAATGCTTAAAGTCAAACAATAAAAGTGTAATATCCCTTTAAATTTCGTACCTGGGGGGGTGTCTATAGTATGCCTGTAAAGGGGCGCATGTTTCCTGTGTTTAGAACAGTCTGACAGCAAAATGACATTTTGAAGGAAAAAACTCATTTAAAACTACCCGCGGCTATTGCATTGCCGACAATACACATAGAAGTTCATTGATAAAAACGGCATGGGAATTCCCCAAAGGGGAACCCCGAACCACAATTAAAAAAAAAAAATGACGTGGGAGTCCCCCCAAAAATCCATACCAGACCCTTATCCGAGCACGCAACCTGGCAGGCCGCAGGAAAAGAGGGGGGGACGAGAGTGCGGCCCCCCCCCCCTCCTGAACCGTACCAGGCCACATGCCCTCAACATTGGGAGGGTGCTTTGGGGTAGCCCCCCAAAACACCTTGTCCCCATGTTGATGAGGACAAGGGCCTCATCCCCACAACCCTGGCCGGTGGTTGTGGGGGTCTGCGGGCGGGGGGCTTATCAGAATCTGGAAGCCCCCTTTAACAAGGGGACCCCCAGATCCCGGCCCCCCCCGTGTGAAATGGTAAGGAGGTACAAAAGTACCCCTACCATTTCACTAAAAAACTGTCAAAAATGTTAAAAATGACAAGAGACAGTTTTTGACAATTCCTTTATTTAAATACTTCTTCTTTCTTCTATCTTCCTTCATCTTCTGGTTCTTCTGGTTCTTCTGGCTCTTCTGGTTCTTCCTCCGGCGTTCTCGTCCAGCATCTCCTCCGCGGCGTCTTCTATCTTCTTCTCCTCGGGCCGCTCCGCACCCATGGCATGGGGGGAGGCTCCCGCTCTTCTCTTCTTCTTCATCTTCTTCTCTTTTTCTCTTCTTCTCTTCTTCATTTTCTTCTCCGGGCCGCTCCGCATCCATGCTGGCATGAAGGGAGGCTCCCGCTGTGTGACGGCGCTCCTCGTCTGACAGTTCTTAAATAACGGGGGGCGGGGCCACCCGGTGACCCCGCCCCCCTCTGACGCACGGGACATGACGGGACTTCCCTGTGGCATTCCCCGTGACGTCACAGGGAAGTCCCGTCAAGTCACCGTGCGTCAGAGGGGGGCGGGGTCACCGGGTGGCCCCGCCCCCCGTTATTTAAGAACTGTCAGACGAGGAGCGCCGTCACACAGCGGGAGCCTCCCGCCATGCTAGCATGTGTGAGGAGCGGCCCGGAGAAGAAAATGAAGAAGAGAAGAAAAGAAGAAGAGAAGAAGATGAAGAAGAAGAGAAGAGCGGGAGCCTCCCCCCATGCCATGGGTGCGGAGCGGCCCGAGGAGAAGAAGATAGAAGACGCCGCGGAGGAGATGCTGGATGAGAACGCCGGAGGAAGAACCAGAAGAGCCAGAAGAACCAGAAGAACCAGAAGATGAAGGAAGATAGAAGAAAGAAGAAGTATTTAAATAAAGGAATTGTCAAATACTGTCTCTTGTCATTTTTAACATTTTTGACAGTTTTTTAGTGAAATGGTAGGGGTACTTTTGTACCCCCTTACCATTTCACACAGGGGGGGGGCCGGGATCTGGGGGTCCCCTTGTTAAAGGGGGCTTCCAGATTCCGATAAGCCCCGTGCCCGCAGACCCCCACAACCACTGGCCAGGGTTGTGGGGATGAGGCCCTTGTCCTCATCAACATGGGGACAAGGTGTTTCGGGGGGCTACCCCAAAGCACCCTCCCAATGTTGAGGGCATGTGGCCTGGTACGGTTCAGGAGGGGGGGGGCCGCACTCTCGTCCCCCCCTCTTTTCCTGCGGCCTGCCAGGTTGCGTGCTCGGATAAGGGTCTGGTATGGATTTTTGGGGGGACCCCACGCCTTTTTTTTTTTTTTTTTTGGCGCGGGGTTCCCCTTAAAATCCATACCAGACCTGAAGGGTCTGGTATGGAATTTAGGGGGAACCCCACGTCATTTTTTTTTTAAATTTTGGCCGGGGTTCCCCTTAATATCCATACCAGACCTGAAGGGCCTGGTATGGAATTTAGGGGGACTCCCACGTCATTTTTTTTTTAATTGTGGTTCGGGGTTCCCCTTTGGGGAATTCCCATGCCGTTTTTATCAATGAACTTCTATGTGTATTGTCAGCAATGCAATAGCCGCGGGTAGTTTTAAATGAGTTTTTTCCTTCAAAATGTCATTTTGCTGTCAGACTGTTCTAAACACAGGAAACATGCGCCCCTTTACAGGCATACTATAGACACCCCCCAGGTACGAAATTTAAAGGGATATTACACTTTTATTGTTTGACTTTAAGCATTATTAAAATCACTGCTCCTGAAAAAACGGCCGTTTTTAAAACTTTTTTTTGCATTGATCCATGTCCCCTGGGGCAGGACCTGGGTCCCCAAACACTTTTTATGACAATAACTTGCATATTAGCCTTTAAAATTAGCACTTTTGATTTCTCCCATAGACTTTTAAAGGGTGTTCCGCGGCATTCGAATTTGCCGCGAACACCCCAAATTGTTCGCTGTTCGGCGAACTTGCGAACAGCCAATGTTCGAGTCGAACATGAGTTCGACTCGAACTCAAAGCTCATCCCTAATCTAGACTGTAGACATTCATCACCCATCCAAATGGCTTAGTTGGTTCAAAGAGGTATCAAAAACATTCCCAAGTAGCAAAATATATTAGAATCCTTTGGGAAAATCACATACTACAAAATTAATAGCAACAAATGTCATGTCCTGCCTATGAATATATCCCAAAAAAGCTACATGACCCTAAAAATAAAACGACTTACAATTGGGACAGCCCTCCATTCCTTATTTGGGGATCCAACTTACCTATCCAACAGCTAAATTATATGAAGTAAATTTCCCTAAACTACTAGAAAATATAAATAAGGATCTCCAATCTTTCCATAAAACACAACTCTCCTGGGTAGGGAAAATAGTGGCTTTTAAAATGCAGACCTTTCCTAAATTTCTTTATTATTTCTGCTCACTCCCCATCCAGGTGAACAATACATTTTTCAACCAGGTGAATCTAAAGCTTAAAAAATGTATTTGGAATGATAAAAAACCTAGAGTAGCCTTCTCAATTCTTACCACTACTACTACTATGCGTCACTCCTTGATCAAATGAAATTTTGGTTTTCTAATTCAGACGAGAAACTTTGGGTAAATATTGAAAAAGAAGTCACTAAGGGCAATGACATGTGTGCATTAGCTATAGTGTATGCTTTGCTTCCTAAAGTCGTAGTACCAAAACTCATCACTATTAAATCCACGTTGATAGCTTGGAAACACATATTATCTAAATCAAGAGAACTAGGTGAACTAATTAAAATTCCAGTGCTAGACTACTGTAGAGCCTGTATCTCAGTAAATAATTGGATTTCACAGGGATTTAATTACTATGTCAACCTACCCCTAGCCTATAAAGAGTTGGTGTTAAAAAAACTTAGACATTTTGAACGATTAAAGACATTTGACCCGGAATCGAGCATGAATATCCCATTAACAATCTGGACGTTCCTACTGAACAAATACGCTTGTGATAAGAAAGGAATATCCTTATTTTACAAACTTTTCTCAGAATTCCCTAAATCTGTTAAAACCAATAATATGCTGAAATGGGAAAAGGATCTTTCCCTATCTATTTCTTGGCAACAATGGAATAAGGCCATAATTCTGAGCACTTAGGTGTCCTTTTATGAAACTGAGATCAGTGGCGATCCTGAGTCTCACCGCTGATCTCAGGTCATTACCAGTTTATGAAACTGAGATAATGAGCGGAGAACATGTTCTCCGCTCATTATCTCAGCACAGTGAGAATCTGTAACTGACTGTCACAGAAACAGCCAGTTTATGAAGGTGCGATCTCGGCACCTCACTGGCGATCTGTGACAGAATTCTCACTTTCTGATTCACCATTTCAGAGGTGGAGAATCAGAGTGAGAAGCGTGAAGCTGGATGAGTATTCTGGAGAAAGCAAGAAGTCTTTTGACTTCTTTCTTTCACCAAACAGTCAGAGCACATCTTCCCCACCACTACACACCCCAAAACCAGCAGGTTAGGAATTTATAGTATATATATATATATATATATATATATATATGTGTGTGTGTGTGTTTATTTCAATGTGTATGTATATATATATATATATATATATATATATATATATATATATATGTATTGACACTCCCCAGCAATTTGCATAGGGCACTGTGAACTGACATGTGAGTCGGTGCGATGCGGGAACCCGCAGTGGATTTGCTGTGTTCTCGCATCGCTCCAGTTTATCAATTTTTATGTTTATCAATTATGAAATATACTTTATTTTAATTTATTAATAAATATTTATACCTGTATACTTTATTAAAAAAATGTTTTAATGATTATAAATGTATTTTGTATTTATATGAATGGTATATAGCTGCAATACATATGTGGATTACATTCATTTACTATACACCATTCACATTTAAATAGGCACATGTATGATCTTTAAATATTGATAAAAATAATGTTTTTTTAGTAATTAGGTTAATGTATATTGTGTAGGGGGAATTTAACTTTATTATTTTATTAATATGTTGGGGAATAATGTGTGCTGATTCGTGTTACACTTTTGTATTTTACACTTCCTCATACTGTAATCCCGCTACATCACGCGAGATTACAGTGAGAGGAGCCGTTCTCAGGCGTTCCCGGCGTTTGTAAATCTCTTCTCAACTCAACATGAGAAGCGAGCTACACACTTTCATAAACAGGCACTCAGAGGAGAGCGATCTCCTCTGAGAATGCCTGAGAACTGAATTGCGGTATTTTACCGCAGTTTCATAAAAGGATACCTAAGGCATCATTCTGCGTTGAACATTGGGATAATGCTGACACACTTCCTAGTAGACATGTGCAATTTGTTTCGTAACGAATCAAAATTCGGCCAAATTTTGCATCTTTCGGACATTCGGATGCATCCGAATGTCCGAATAAAAAAATACCGAATTTCAACTAATACGAAAGAAATTATAGCAAATATAACAAATGAATTTGACATGATTTGGTAATTACTTAAAGATCTATTGAAACAAAAGGTCAAATCGAAGTAATTCTTACAGTCCAATCAGCTGATTAATTTTGTGCTGGAGGTTGGATTGCTGGCAAATTGCATTCCTGAGAACTGAGTGAGAAGGGTGTTGTATAGTATCTGAGCAGAGGAGAAGAGATATTGTCATTGTGTGTGTTAATAAATTTAATAAACAAACGGCTTTCCAAACTATGAATCATTATCACGAATCAATATACATACATAAATATTGAATTTCAATGAATATGAAAGAAACTATAGCGGATATAACGAATGAATTCAACATGATTCGGTAGTTCGTTAAAGATCTAATGAAACAAAAGGTCAACTCAAAGTAAATCTTACAGTCCAATCAGCTGATTAATTTTGTGCTGGAGGTTGGATTACTGGCAAAGTGCATTCCTGAGAACTGAGTGAGAAGGGTGTTGGATTGTATTTGAGTAGAGGAGAAGAGATATTGTCATTGTGTGTGTTAATAGATTCAATAAACAAACGACTTTCCAAACTACAAATCATTATCATGAATATATATACATACATAAATATCGAATTTCAACTAATACGAAAGAGATTATAGCGGATATAACAAATGAATTCAACAATTTTTGAGATTCATTATACGAATATCGACACTCCACAGAAATAATAAATTATCGGAAAACAAATTAACGTAACATAACGAATATAACAGAAGGAAATGATATATTTTACGAATGACAATGAACAGAAACTAAATGAAATTTTCCGTTGTGCACAAGTCTACTTCCTAGGCTTCCATATTAGGGGTGGAGCATATAACATGTTCCAGTTCCTGCCACCTCTCCCCTCCCCCCAACTCTCCTCCCTGTGGCAGAAGGCAGGGGTTCTACTCCCTGCATCCACTGTCACTTTTTAAAAACACCACAGCTGTGTGGAGCTCCACCCATGCAGCCGCATCATTTATTCAGAGATTTATGTGCCACTGTGGCAGACAAAATTATAGATTCAATGGGCTGCAGGGGATTATTAAGCACTCTCGTAGTCAACTGACATGTCCTCTGAAGTATGGGCTGAAAGCCGGAGGACATTTCTGCAGGAGCCCACAATGCTCCTGCAGGAAAAAATAATAAGTCCATTTTTTTCTGCAAAAATATGTGCATTTATTATTTTTTCTGTGAAGGTGAACTTAGCCTTTAAACTGTCCATTAACAAAATATTTAGTCTTCTTTATTGCAAACATGACAATACCTTTATTAGATTACAGTTTTACCTGTATCTTATTAATACTGAGCTCAGGCAAGAAATAGTAGTGCTTTACAGCCTAACATTGATCTGAGAATATAAACACAAAAACACAAACTAAGCAATACCTGATAAGTAAGAATCCAAGTAATAGCAAAGAGTAAAAAATCAGATTTTTAACTGATGCCCATTGGTCATTAGTTTTCTTTAAAGATGGGCAAAGATAGATAGATAGATAGATAGATAGATAGATAGATAGATAGATAGATAGATAGATAGATAGATAGATAGATAGATAGATAGATAGATAGATAGATAGATAGATAGATATTTGAGTAAGCTAGTTCACTTTTGAAGCAAAAACAGTGAAAACTAGTGAAAATTATAAAAATATTTACTATATCCATTCAGGGATTGACTTCACTGCTCTCCATAATGTCTCAGACTAGGGATTTCAGTGCTGGATGTGACAGCGGAAGGAGTGGCAAGGGAACAAGATTATTAAGAGTTAGGGATGGGGTTGGGGTCAGGATTGGGGTTGGGGATGGGGGGGACAATAAAAATACACTGTCACTTTGCTTTTCTTTTTGTATCGCTGTATACATTTATAGTGTTTTACAGTGTGTAGGCTCTTGTTTTGTTAAACAATGCCCCTTTACATCATGCCCAATATTTAGTACAATGTACCCACACACATTCTACTAAATATTGGGGCAAACATAGATCTATACTCAGACAAAAAAGTAAAAAAAAAAGAAAAACAAAGAACTAAACAAAACAACGTGAAAAAAAAAACGGGCAGACTTGATGTTTTCTGCTGTCACTTTTCTATGTTTCTATTACATATCACAGAGTTTCCCACCTCAATGACCCCAAGGGTACCCCAGTTCATTCTAAATGCTATTTTCACCCCCCTGACTTGAGCCACCTCCTGGCAAGCCTGTATAGTAGATGTATTTATACTAAAAATATGAATAAAGATCATATATCTATTTGTACTAGTTAGTTTAATGATGTGCTTTACTTTTATAATGACACTCCCATGCACTCCCATGCAAGTAAAAATGTGTTTTCTAGCATAAACTAATGAACAAATGATCAGTTATTGACATCTAGCTGCAATTTAAATTGTAGGAAATGGTTGTGTACGCGCTGAAAAGCTGTTATGTGTCTCATGAATACAGATTAGTACAAGTTTTTGTGTTTCTAGTTCTGGAATCCACCCACTGTCGTCCTGCTTGAGAAGCCTGCTGTTTCTTTCACCTTCTATTTCTGTCCTGTGCTGCTTCTTCACATTGTTATTGCAGAAAATAAGTGTCTACACAGTCTGGAGCAAACAAACAAGGTGCTTACACTCCGGGAAATATAACAGTTTTTTGCTGCTAGGTATACATTAGGCATGATAAAAAGGTTTTCCATAGTATATTGCATTTTTACAATTGATACAAATGAATAAAACATACTCAAGTTTGGGGATATTTTATTAGGTTGAGAGAAGAGTTAGAAACAGGAAAACAATTAAAAAAAAAAACATAAATTAATTAAAAATGCTAAACATTAATTTGGAGGAACATTGTTTCAGGCCAGCTGCCATTTGTAATAGCAACACTATGCTCAAACACAATATGTAACAGCATACCTCCAAACTTTTTGAGATGGGAATGAGGGACACCTATTAGCAAACCTGTGTTGACACACCCCCTGCCATGCCCCCTTAAAGGAGAATTATACAAAAGAAAAAAAGATTTGTTAAACCCACAAGTGTGTTTTTTACCACTACTATATACTTCCTCTATATTGGCTATTGATATTTACAAATGCAGCCATTTAGAAATTAAATGAAAAGTTTAGCACTGGGAAACACTTTTTGAAAGATAAATAGTTCATTTTATATACAACTATATAGATCAGACCAAAATGAGAGACAAATGAGGAGGAAAGAGGGACAGAGGGACTTTTTTCCAAATCAGGGACGGACCCTAAAAATCCGGGACAGTTGGGAGCTATGCGTAACAGTGCACCTTCATTATAGGGCACACAGGTGTGCTCCGTTGGAAAGAATAGCGTAGGTGAGGTGTGTTGACATCTAATTCATAATTAATAGGCTACTACACATTAACACATGTGCATTTATGTATGCACTGCAAGGTTGAAAAATTGGTGCGAGGTCACTGGTGCCTTGAAACAAATGATTTACTAAAGTAATTAAGAGTTTTCACTTTAAAAAATTCTTTCTACATTTTTGGGTATTCAAAGTGGACATAGCTTAACCCTATTCACTTTGTTTGGTGAACCTTCTTTACTCCTAGAGTAAATCAACTTAATATATGTGTAATTCTGTTAAACCAGTCTCAAAAACCAGACATTACTGCCAAACAGCACAGCGAGGTCCTGAATATTCCAAGATCTCTCTGCAGACTACACCATAGTTAAACTTTCAAGGCTGGTCTAGTACCCATTTCAGCCTGTGATGTGATAGTGAAGGCGCAGCAGCACACTCTGCTCTCTCCTGTTCCTGCAATGCAGCTGGGTGTTATTGGTGCATGCTTCATCCTCTTCCAGTGCTGTTATCCAGGGCATTACAGATTATAAGAGAATAATAACAGTGAGATCATTTTTGTAGTGACAATGCAGACAGTTTGCATTCAGGGCCACTCATCAATCCTGTATGTATGCAAATGCTCAGATGTGTGGTGACACATGTACAGCTGTTGCCTGTCATTGATTATTGGGAAAATAATATGAGGGAGACCTCTGTATTCTGTACAAATTGTATGGAGATTCATGTGCTCTCCATTGACAGTATAATGAATCAGCTACTGCTGAGATACAATATTGCAGAGATGGAACTCCGGTGTTTACCTCAGGTGATCTGTTCCTCATCTGTGAACTGTTTCAGTCCAGTGAACTTGTCAAACAACAGAATGCTATGAAATGACTAGCCTGAGGTTATAAACAATGATGAAGCAAATCCTCCCGCATAAGCTGCACCACTTACCTGCAGACCTCACTCCTCCAGCACCTTCTAAAGTACACATATCAAATAGTATTTCTTAACTTCTAGGAGGCAGGGGACAGAGGTCTGAATCATACCCTCTGTACAGCACAGAACAGAGTGCAATCTGATACCCAAATGGAGAGAAAGGAACAACCCCCCTCTATACAGCATCTCTGAGAAACATACACAATGGGGTTGATTTACTATAGGCAAATAGACTGTGCACTCTGCAAGTACAGTTGCTCCAGAGCTTAGTAAATGAGGTAATGCTTTACTTAGCAAAGAATACCCAAACACATGCAAGGAAAATAAAAAAAATGAATTTTTGCTTGCACATGATTGGATGATGAAAGTCAGCAGAGTTTCTGCTCATATACCAAGCTGTGGAGCATCTACTCTTGCAGTGCACAACTGCACTTTTCAAAGTGCACATAGTATTTGCCTTTAGTAAATCAACCCTATTGTCATATCAGTGAGGCTGTCGATCACCTGATGTGTGCTGGGTGAGGGTAGCCTGTCACCATGAAATGCCTGGTGTCAGTGAAAACTGCCAGAAGTGACATATGCAGACTGCAGAGCAATCACCCTGTGAAAAGCAACGAAAACAGACTGACATTTGACACCTAGTACAAACATTACAAGTATCATATTTGCCGTTTGCTCAAATGCTGAGACATAGACCCCTGAGTAATATTAATAGATATAAAAAATGATGTCATCAAGAAACATTTTGGATATTTTCTTTAAGCCCATTATTACCCAACGGCCCTAATAAGCAAGAAGGTACAGGGACTGTGGTCTGATACACACTTTTGTAGGCTGTCTTGATAGAAAAAACAGGATTAGAATTTAATTAATTTTTAATATTTAATAAAAGGGTTTAAGAAAAACGTGTACAAATATAGATACTTAGTAACATTTCATAAACAGCTCAAGATCCAAGTAATCATTAGATTGTTTTAATACTGAAGTATCTTGACCGTTTATCCAGTTGATATGTTTCCTCTTGGGTTTTTCTTTAATTATTTACATATATAAATTGTACTGTATTTTTGTACACTTGTCCCCATCATTATTCTTATTATGCAGGATTTATATAGCGCCAACAGTTTGAGCTTTACATTCATAGGTTGGTTGATTTTACCCTTTATATAGATACATTTTGATATACTGCTAAATAGTCATTTAGCCTGCCTGTTTGCCAGGCTGATGACAGGAAAAGTCCCCAAAATCCTTAGCAATGGTGCATAGTCATGTGTCCAGTGGTGTGTGCTGCGGACTAACAGCCAAAGCACAAGCAGGAAGCTGGGACAGGATCATGGTCTGTGTGCTCTGAGTGTTCCGACCACCCCGATTGGTGACATAATTCCATCTTCTCTTGCATGCTAATATGTGGGAGCAACATGTGGAAAAGATCCTTTAGATACTCGTGTAATGCAAGCATTTAATCTGTGGGTGCTATACTTTGGATTTTAACTATTGTCTTTAAAGGAAGTTCTGCAAATGCGATTGTGCTTTTCTTTGTGTTGCTTTACAGATGTACTCTCCATTTTAATTGCTTTGGGAGTCTAAAAACAAAGCCCCATTCATTTTACATAATGAGTGGAAAAAAGTGGAAGCAGGAGTAAAGCCTGATCACATGACTTGTCTTATTCATTTGATAAAACGTTCTTCCTATTATGAAGGACAAAATAATCTGATCAGGAGCATACACAGCAAAATGCCTCCATCCCTAATTGTAGCAAACAAGAGAGAAACTATGGTTGTGGGACTTTGAGTGAGACAATCACTAGATATCATGAAATAAAGAAATATAAATGAAATGTAATAATTTATTATACATACAATAAATTCATGATCAACACTAGCATCAACATCCAGATGTCTGGCATGGTTAAAAAGGTTAACATCAAAAAAGAAAACATACACATATTAGTACAATTCATAATATAGCGTAATTCCATTAAAAGGTGCATAGTAGATCTCTAAATGGTATATATTGACATCTATGGTATCTATGCGTTTCATGGACGCCTGTCCAATCATCAGGGGCTTGACGCAACAGACTATTTGAAAAATGTGGACCTTTTGTTAATATATATAAAAAATATATTAAAAAAAAGAAAAAAAAGGATTTTATTAGGAAAATTATTAATGTATAACAAAATATCCATGTTACATACATGTTAGCACCATAAATGCTCAACCATATGGAAAGGGGTGAAAGGGGGGAAAGGGGTGAGTCAGGGGAGTCAGAGCAACCGTCTCACCCAGGGCTGAGGCGAGGATAAACCGCCCAATCAAAAGAGAAAATCCAGCCAGAGGAAAACTAGGACCCCACCTGCAAAACCCTGCAGTGTGAGAAGGTGTGTAAACCAAACTGGTCTGTAAAAATATATTAAGTGTGTGAATGAATATGCGAAAAAAAGGGTAAATAAAATAATGAATAACATAGTTTGGTGAAGTGACCCATGACTCCAAAGAGGGCCAAGTGAAAAGTAAAATTAGGATAAATAGTCCTCCACAGTATACTAGTGAGAGGGAAAAAGTGAGAATGTGAAAACAACTAAAAACTAAAACAAAAAAACAGAAAAAACAAAAACAGGCCTTGGACAATTGCCAAAGACCCAAGGGAACCTAAGTCAAAATGCACTGTGCAAAATTGAAGGTATCTACCATCCTCCTACCTATAGTGAAATTGATGGATGAACGCATCCAAATGTGACCGACTGCCCATGGAAAGGGATGATGCAGAGTGGGGCCCCAGCCGACCCCGGCTAAAAAACCCCAATGATAATGGGCAGATCCCCACCAACGCCATGCAAATGCCAAATGGGCAGAGACGGACAGCCCACATCCGACGGATGCCCTGGAATTGAATGACACCAACCGCTCCTAACGTCAGATGGAAACAAGGGAGTAACCTTGACAATGTGACATGTTGATAAACATGAAGCATTCTCTGTAGCATGATATAGAGAGCACTACAAAGGACACTTTAAAGTGTTTGTAAAGGCTGAAGGTAAAAAAAAACCTTCAGTGTTCAGCATCCCCCCCAATACTTACCTGAGCTCTATCTTCCAGTGATGTGCATGAGAGCCTCAAATCTCTGAAGACTCTCCCTCCTCATTGGATAAGACAGCAGTGGGAGCCATTGGCCTATGAGAAGAGACAGGGACGGGCCTGCTTGGGTGCCCTCATCACAAGCTGCTTGCTCTGGGGGCACTCGGCGAGAAGAAAAGGATTGGGGCTGCTCTATGGAAAACCACTCCACAGAGCAGATAAGTATAACATGTTTATTATTATTTATTTTTTTTTTTAATTTTGACTTTAATATCACTTTAAAGGCAAAACTTATTTTAGTTTTGGATAGAGTGGAGAGGTATTAGAACAACTTTTTTTTTTTTTATTAATAGGATCAGATTGTGTTTCAGTCATGGTTTGTCCTATGTAGCTGTATGATAGTATCATGACTAATATATATAGCTTATATTTTAAACTAGACAAATTCATTATCTCCTGTTGAAATGTTCATTTTAATTTAATAAAATTTTTTCATTTTTACTGGTTGCTTTTCCACATTAGCACTGTAACTAGTGGTGGATTTTAAGTTAGGATATGTCATATGTCATATATGGTAATGCTGGACGCAGCATTCTAACTACACAACGTAAAAATGTTTGTGATCCAATATTTTATTCAGTCTTTGTACCTGTGCAGAGCAGGAGGTCACATGACTGATGATGATCACATGACTGATCATAGATAGTATATAAGAATTGATGAACCATCCATGTATCCAATCCCATTTGAAGAAGTCTTTTCGACAAAACATGTCTTGGTCATGGTTACACGGCTTTCCATCGCACTGACATTAGACACCGCTGTCTGAGGAGGACTACACCGATCGGATAGCTCAGTTTAAAAGTGAGTGTAACCATTGAAGTGTGTTTGGAGTGATTTTTATAAATCTGTCAAAATGGTATCACGCTATGTGGAGCACTTTATTCATTTTTTCACATATGGAGCTGGCTTGATTGGAGTCACGGTTCATCACATGCAACCCAGGTGTGGTTCAATTGCTGTTTTGCCAAACACGAGAGTGGGAGGCTATACAATCTGGTGAGTGTGCTCTTCAGTGGGAGTAGTGTCACTATCACGGTGGTGTGGTGGAAGAGTAGAAGATTTTTCACACAAGCAGATTGAAAAACAACTGTTGAGCTTGATCATTCATTTCTTGTAATTTATTATCTATAGTGACACTTTTCACTGGGTGTTAAAAAAAAAAAATTTTCATGATAAAAATAATTTTTTTATGACACTATTATTATTATTTTTATGTATAAGTAGAGGGTCATAGGCATCCTGCTGCTCTGACTCATTATTTTACACATTATTTTACACATTATTTTACACAAATAGTTCTGGTGACCTGGGGGTCCCCAAGGATTTCCCCTAATTTGCAGGGATTTTCTCTAACTTCCTGTTTGGCTATGGCTCAGGAAGTGAAGGGAAATCTCTGCAATGGGACACAGGTGGAGAAAAAAAAAATCTGATGGGGTTACAACCCTCCCTTGCTCTATCCAAAATGGAAAAAAAAAGTTTTGCCTATCGTTCTACTTTAAGCTGCACATTGTATTATGCATTTTATAAATGACACAAAAAAAGCAGGCAAATAGTGGAGTAGAAACTGCAGTGTCCGGTAGTGGGCAGATATTATGATCTACTCTTCATAATAAATGGGCCCCTTAATTTTTTCAATGACTGCATACATGGATTACTTTATACATTTTTATATTTGCTACCTAAAAAATATGAATTAAACAAAGGTCTAAAGCAGACATGTATTAGGGTTACACCAGAGCCCTTATTACCATCAGCAACATTCAAAGCTGTTTGATTTTTCACTATTATCTTCTCCAGTAAACTACTTGCAAAGGCTGTGTTACGTGTAACTCTGCCTACATCCAGGGACCATTAATCAGTAACTGAACTTTCTCCCATTAGGAGTAAATTTTTTTTCTTGCCAAAGCATCCTGCACAAATTGCAGCTCTGACTTCTGAACCGCTCTGTATTTGTGATGAGCCGATTATAAATTGCTACCTGAAGTACCAGTCCAGTGGAAATCTAGTTTCAGCCATAACCTTTAAATCAAATAAAAAATCACCGTTAATGCTACTGGAAGCAATGAAGATCTTTATCTGTCAATTTTCAGCAAAATTCTATCTTTAATTTAACATATTATAGTTTAGGTAGAGTACTCATTTTTCCCCCTGTTTTTGTTATTTGGGAATATAGCTTATGCAGCCCCCAGGGCGAAGATAGCAATGTCCTGCTGGAGCACACACTTAGCCATATGTGTCAACAATGATTGCAAGAAGTAATGGAATTTAGTGCTTGGCACTTCTGGATATGTGCTAGCACTGAAACACATCTCACACTATTTTCATGATTTTCTACAGAATCATAATTTATCCTGTGCACAGTATTAAATTACCTTATCAGTCTATTTATTTTTTATATATGACACAAACTGAAGCATGTCGTTTGACTTCTAATCACCTATCTATAACTGTTCTTGTCATTGATTGCACCTATAATTATCTATTAACTTCATCCACATGAAAGCAATTGGTATCAGAAGTGTTCATATTTTATATATTCTCTGTTCTGCCTTCTATCACCCAGTAAATGCTTCTCTATTCCCTCTACTGGATCTGACATGTCCTTTAAACCTGTGTTTCCCAGGTGTGATGGCGCTTCCAATCCATGGCTGTACTATCTGGCTTCCCAACTCCAACACATAGCTAGGGTTCTGAGCCCTCCTAGTACTCCAGTGCTGAAATTGGTGTACCCTACGACACACCTTCTTAGGTTCACAATGGGGGAGGTGACAGAGGGCCTGGAGGCGCTGAGGTTTTCCAAATCAAATAAGCTATTTCCTACTTACATCTTGATGCAGAAAGTATGGAACTAGAGCATTACAACAAATAGAGGCATGAGATGGCAACTTTACAGGATCACATATATGACACAAATATTTAGAGATGGTAAACTTCGCCCGTTCCCTTTTTTACAGTCGGAATTTAGATTCCCTGCCTCCATGCAGTTCTATTATTTCCAATTCGAACACACGGTTAAGGACCAATTGGACAGTGAGGCGTGGACTCAGAGCCCCACTCCCATTTTCAATTACATGAAGGAAGTAACCTCATACAAAGGCTTCATTTCATGCAGCTACTCTATGCTGCTTAACAAATTCCTTCCTGACAGCACAGCAGGGATTATATCAAAGTGGGAGAGGGATATAGAAGCCTTTGAGGAGGACCAATGGGAGGAGGCTCTTTCGGTAGTTCCCATATGCTCCTTAAACGTGGCCCAAAGGTTGTCTCAGTTATATATACTCTTGTGAGACCATTACACACCAACTAGACTGGTGGGAATGGGTGTGCGAGATGATCCTTACTGTACAAGGTGTATGAGGGACCACAGTGACTTGATCCACGTGCTATAGAGGTGCCCTAAATTGCATATCTCTTGGAAGGAGGTGCTGGAAAACATTAACTGGGTATTTCAGCTTAGTATACAACCTAAACTGTGCTTGCTGGGAGAATTCAATGACTAGATAGTCCTCATGATAATACGGCACCTCATCCCAGTAGTATAAATACCAATGGTCAAGAGAAAGGTCAGGGGATTATCAGGGAGCCAACCAATAATTGAAGTCCATAAGGTAAAATAACAATATTTTATTCACATATAATTAAAAGCGATGTATAAACATACATAAAGGGGTGTGAACAATACAAAAAATATCCAGACAAGTAAAAAGCCAACTATCAGGCTCCTACTTACCAGACCGGCGAGTCCTGTCGGGCAGAGGGTAGGCTCCCTTACCCTCCGACTATCGGCCCCCTGATAGAGTAAACAGGGGGTACAACAGTACGGAGTGGTATGAAGGCCTGTATGGCTGTTCAGGTATTGCTGTCCGGGTGTCACAGGGTTAATTGTAGCAAAGACTGAGTAGACTGGAGCACCTTCACTGAGCGGAGCAGGCTGGTGTGGACAACAGGCAGGAAGACTGCAGACAGGCTGACAGGATCCCAGGGAGCAGACAGATGGATGGTCAGGAGACAGGCCGGGTTTGGCAACAGGCAGACGGCAGAGGTACAGTGGAACAGGCAAGCGGATGGTCAAACAAGCAAAGGTCGGTGCAGGCAGAGTTCAGAGAGTGGTCGGGGGACAAGGCCGGGTCAGTAGGTATAACAGGAACAAACAAGGTACACGGTAAGGCTCTGGAACTACTAGCTGTTGATTAGGCAGCACTGGTCACCAGAACTCACTGGCTTAAATAGGGCTTTTGGCGCCAAACGACGTGCACGCGCGCGCCCCGGCACACACAGGCACGCGCGCCCGCCAACGCCCGCGCGCGCACCCCCGCACACCGGCGTGCACAGTGGAACGATCCCGGACACACACACCGGCGCCGCGAGGAGCCCGCACGGCGAGGTCCGCAGAAACGCGCGCGCCAACGCGCGCCGACGCACCCTGACGCACACCACCGCGGGCGCCCCGCCTGCCAAGGTAAGAACCCTGACAGTGCCCCCTCCTCAAGGGCAGCCTCCGGATGCCCAGCTGGGCCAGCCTGGGAGCATGGGAGTTCTTGAAGGTTTGTAGCAATTCGTTGGCATGCAGGTTACCTTCGGGTTCCCAGGAATTATCCTCGGGTCCATACCCCTTCCATTTGATGAGGTACTGGAGCTGATTCTGCCTTTTCCTACAGTCCAAGATTGCCTCGACTTCGAACTCCTCCTCATTGTTGACCAAAACAGCCTCCGGTGGCTTGGCCTTACGGTCAGGAAAAGGATCGTGGATAACTGGTTTCAGTAATGAAACGTGGAAGACCGGGTGGATTCTAAGGGACTCTGGCAGACTAAGTTCAAAAGCAACATCATTCACCTTTCTCTTCACCCGAAATGGGCCCAGAAACTTAGGTCCCAACTTTTTGGAGGGACAAGCCAACTTTAGATTAGTTGTAGAGAGCCATACTTGGTTGCCAGGTTCAAGGACGAGTTCTCCTCGCCTTTTCTTATCGAACATCCTCTTGAAGGAAGCCTGGGATTGGGCCATGGTTTCCTGCAAGATCTTACAGTTACTAGAAAAGAACTCCATTGTTTCCGTTACTGCGGGTAGAGAACATTCCGGGATAGAACTGGGAAGGAAAGAAGGATTGAATCCATAATTCGCAAAGAAAGGAGTCTGGTTGATGGCAGAGTGTAGGGAGTTGTTATATGAGAATTCGGCGACTGGTAACAAGGACACCCAGTCGTCTTGAGTAAATACAGAAAAACAACGGAGGTATTGCTCCAGCGTCTGGTTAGTTCTTTCTGTCTGGCCGTTCGTCTGAGGGCGGTAGGCCGAGGAGAACGCCAATTCAATTTCCAAAGCGGCACACAGTGCTCTCCAAAACCGGGAGGTAAATTGAACACCTCGGTCGGATACGATATTCGCGGGCACCCCATGTAACCTTACTACTTCCTTGACGAATATCTTCGCCGTTTCTACGGCTGTGGGAGTACCCTTCATAGGGATGAAGTGTGCCATCTTGGATAGCCTATCAATCACCACAAAGATGGTTGAGAAACCTTCAGAGGGGGGTAACTCCACAATGAAATCCATTGATAGCATTCTCCAAGGCCTGTCAGGAATCGGTAAGGGTCTCAATAAACCCCAGGCCTTTGAGCGGTTGCATTTATTCCAGGCACAAGTGCGGCAAGAACCCACATACCTCTTACAGTCCTCCAGAAGACATGGCCACCAAAAGGTGCGTAGTACCAATTCTGAGGTTTTCCGGGCTCCGAAGTGACCCGCCAGCTTGTGGTCATGACATAGTTCCAGTACCAGTACCCTACATCTTTCAGGTACGAAAATCTTGCCTTCATGCCAGAGCAACCCATCATTTAAACTGGTTCCAGTAGGTAGAGGAATTTCAGAGGAGGCCTGTTTAATCCTGGAAATTAAATCTCCCTGGAGAAGTAAGAAACTACCTGCAGGCAGAATAGTATCAGGAGGAGTACTTTCCTTGGAGTCGTGGAACATCCGTGATAGAGCATCAGGTTTTCCATTCTTGGATCCGGGCCTGTACGTGATATGAAAGGAGAAGCGGGAAAAAAAAAGTGCCCATCTAGCCTGTCGTGGTCGCTTGGCTGCTCTTAAGTATTCCAAGTTCTTGTGGTCGGTAAAGATGAGAACCGGATGTACCGCACCCTCTAGTAGATAGCGCCATTCTTCCAAAGCCGCCTTGATGGCCAACAGTTCCCGGTCTCCGACATCATAATTTCTCTCAGATGATGAGAGTTTACGGGAAAAGAATGCTACAGGAAACAAGAGGGCCTTGGGGCCCTGACGTTGAGAAAGTACTGCCCCCACTGCGATCTCCGAAGCATCCACTTCCAGTACAAACGGTAACGCAGGATCCGGGTGCTTGAGAATAGAGGCAGAAGTAAACAGTCCCTTTAATTTCTCGAACGCTGCCTGTGCTTGGGATGACCAACAGAATCGTGCCCCCTGTTTAGTAAGTTCCGTTATTGGTGCAATGATCTTAGAAAAGTCTTTAATGAATTTCCTGTAAAAGTTGGAAAATCCTACGAAACGTTGGACTCCTTTCTTGTCTGTGGGAGCCGGCCAGTCCAGGATGGCCGATACTTTTTGTGGGTCCATCTTGATACCTTCAACAGAAATAATGAGTCCCAAGAACTGAATACTCTGGCGTTCGAACTCACATTTATCTAGTTTAGCGTATAAGCCATGTTGCCTGAGCCGGACGAGAACATTCCTGACGTGCCTGCGATGATCCGCCAAAGAAGAGGAGAAGATGAGTATATCGTCCAGATAAACGATGACATAAAGGTCCAGGATATCTCTAAAGATGTCGTTCACAAAGTGCTGGAACGTAGCCGGGGCATTACAAAGACCAAAGGGCATGACCTGGTACTCAAAATGCCCGAAACAAGTGCGAAACGCAGTCTTCCACTCGTCACCCTCTCGGATGCGGATTAAGTTATAAGCACCCCGGAGATCCAGTTTAGTAAAGATTCTGGCAGTGCCCAGCCTTTGGAATAACTCAGGTACCAGAGGGAGCGGGTAGTGATTTTTAATCGTGATCTTGTTCAGTTCGCGGTAATCAATACATGGCCGCAGGGAATGATCCTTCTTTTCCACAAAAAATAAACCCGCACCGGCCGGAGAGGTGGACGGGCGGATAAATTTCTTTTTCAGATTTTCATCCAAGTACTGCTTCAGGGTGCCCAGTTCCTGCTCAGTCAAGGGGAAGATCCGGCCAAAAGGTACCTCGGTTCCAGGAAGCAATTCAATTGGGCAGTCGTAGGGCCTGTGTGGTGGTAGTAATTCTGCCCCCTTCTTGCTAAACACATCCGCAAAGTCTTGGTAAGACTCAGGAATAGCTTGAAGCAGATCAACATCTGGATGTAGACAGAGGAGTTGGGCAACCTCACGGCCTGTCCCTTGCAAGCAGTGTTGAAGACAGTATCCAGAGAGGAACTCGACATTACCTGAAGCCCAGTTGATTTGGGGGTTGTGCGCTTGTAGCCAAGGTATTCCAAGAATAACTGGAAAGAGGGGGGACGAGATGGCGTCCAGACAGAGATATTCATGGTGTTGCTGGCCCATGATGGCTTCTAAAGGGACAGTCTCCTGAGTGACTGGGCCGGAGCGGAGAGCAGAACCGTCAGCGAGATGAACAGCAAGGCTTTGAGTTTTGGTTTGGAGAGGAATGGCATGTTGAAAGGCAAAGGTCCGGTCAATAAAACAGCTGCAGGCTCCAGAATCAATGATAGCTGGGACTTGGATGGCCTTTCCGGGAAGCTGTAAAGTGACAGAAATGGTTAGGTGCGTGCCCAAAGAGGGTACAATAGTAGCACAGGTACGAACATCAGAACGACACTTACGCATCTTGTTGGGGCAACCGCTGGCGTAGTGCCCCGATTCCCCGCAGTAGAGGCAGAGGTTGTGTGCCCGCCTACGTGTCTTCTCCTCTGGGGTCAAAGAAGGACGGAACAGACCAAGCTGCATTGGTTCAGGTGCATCATAGGTTGAGGCAGGTGGTGGAGCAGGAGATCTACTGGGAGGACAGGGTACTTGTGGAATCATCCAGGTGGGACGAAAGGTACTGGTGGTTCTTTCGGTACGTCGTTCTCGCAGTCTACGGTCTATTTGGATAGACAGATTGATAAGGTCTTCCAGGGTCTGTGGTACCCCTACTCGTGCCAACTCATCTTTGAGAGGTTCTGACAACCCCATCCTGAACTGATGGCGCAATGCAGCGTCATTCCAAGCCGTGTCAGAACTCCAGCGTCTGAACTCGACGGCATAGTCTTCAGCTGCTCGGTGGCCTTGACCAAGGGCCTGTAAGGAAGCTTCTGCGGTGGCAGTGAGCTGGGGGTCTTCGTATAGTTGGGACATGGCTCCAAAGAAGGCCTCCAGACTATCCAAGACGACAGATTTTTGCTCCAGGAGCCGGTGGGCCCATGTTTGTGGTTCACCAGACAGTAAGGAAATAACAAAGCCCACCTTAGTGGCTTCCAGGGAGAACGTGCGTGGCTGAAGGGCGAAGTACAGGTTGCAAGCATTCCGGAAGGCACGATACTTACTCCGGTCTCCGAGAAATCTTTCGGGTACTGGTACTTTGGGCTCAGGAGGTAACATGACCACAGAAGGTGTTGAGGTGGCTGCTGCGGACCCTGGTGGACCGGTAGGTGCGGACAGAGCCTGCACCCGTTCTTCCAAGCTGGAATATCCCTCTTGTAGGCTTTTCACTGCCTGGGTTAGACCCGCCAAATGTCGGCAAAGTTCATCCATGGGGGAGGCCCCCTGCCCGGACTCGGTCATGGCTGCCTAATACTATCAGGCTCCTACTTACCAGACCGGTGAGTCCTGTCGGGCAGAGGGTAGGCTCCCTTACCCTCCGACTATCGGCCCCCTGATAGAGTAAACAGGGGGTACAACAGTACGGAGTGGTATGAAGGCCTGTATGGCTGTTCAGGTATTGCTGTCCGGGTGTCACAGGGTTAATTGTAGCAAAGACTGAGTAGACTGGAGCACCTTCACTGAGCGGAGCAGGCTGGTGTGGACAACAGGCAGGAAGACTGCAGACAGGCTGACAGGATCCCAGGGAGCAGGCAGATGGATGGTCAGGAGACAGGCCGGGTTTGGCAACAGGCAGACGGCAGAGGTACAGTGGAACAGGCAAGCGGATGGTCAAACAAGCAAAGGTCGGTGCAGGCAGAGTTCAGAGAGTGGTCGGGGGACAAGGCCGGGTCAGTAGGTATAACAGGAACAAACAAGGTACACGGTCAGGCTCTGGAACTACTAGCTGTTGATTAGGCAGCACTGGTCACCAGAACTCACTGGCTTAAATAGGGCTTTTGGCGCCAAACGACGTGCACGCGCGCGCCCCGGCACACACAGGCACGTGCGCCCGCCAACGCCCGCGCGTGCGCCCCCGCACACCGGCGTGCACAGTGGAACGATCCCGGACACACACACCGGCGCCGCGAGGAGCCCGCACGGCGAGGTCCGCAGAAACGCGCGCGCCAACGCGCGCCGACGCACCCTGACGCACACCACCGCGGGCGCCCCGCCTGCCAAGGTAAGAACCCTGACACCAACTGAGCAGTAGTTTCACACAAACCCGCCTATGGCGTGGTAGCAGGTCGTGTGAACAGGTATGTGAAGTCCTACATGTTTTGCCTAAATAGGCTTCATAAGGGACAGTTGGTAAAACCTGTATTCTTATCTTGAGATTCTAGAACAAAGAGTGGTAACAATCAGACAATATATTAACAACAATTACAATTGCAAAGTTGTATAAAAGTGCTAAAGTGCTTAGTGGCTGTCATACATGGCTACAGATCATCCCACATAGTAATAACCGGTACAAGGGCCTCACCCACCAGCCGCCCCAGATCCCCTCCAATGTCAACCAGGGGCACATTCGGACCTCCCCGAGCAAATGATGGAAAATACCTACCAATGGGTACCCAATGAACAGGCGTGGGAAACCCTGGACTGAGTGCAAGGGCTACAGACACAGTAGGAGGCTGCAGGGGGCAAAATAGGACCTGGAAAAGGAAATTACCAATATAAGTAAAAAGGTTATGGCGAATCGCCCAGGAAATCCTGGGTTTGCAAGCCAACACTATATTGGGCTAACATAGCCTCAGGAGATACTTACTATTTATACAAAAAATAGGAGAAAGGAGAGGACAGGGCACCCAGTATGCTGGCTTAAAGTTGAACAAAAATAGCAGATGGAAAATCACTATGAATAGAGAAAATAGAAAAAATACTAATAAATTAGAACCAAGCAAATGCATGGCTGTATTGCAAAAAACTGTCCTGTACGACTATTAATGCAGAAGACATCTAATTTAGGCAAGTTATATATCCAGAGGTAACTTCCCTCACCAAAGAATCAAATGATGCTATTAAAGTAGTGGAAAGCCAGTGGAATAGGGGTTAATGAGAGCGGTTTACTTCAAGACCATCACTCTGCAGAAAAACAGCAGGGATCAGAATGGTTGTAAAACAGAGAGGAGATCTAAGGAGATCGCATCACTAAGAGGGGGTAACATATCTTGATTAATATAGCATAAGCGTGGGTGCCCTGGGAACGCCGGCGAAGGAATGGCCGTGTTAGCCGGCCTTTTAAGCCCCCCACACACGCCAGGCATCTGACGTCGCCACAACGTTTGAGCGGACAAAAATCATAGTTACATAGTAGGTGAGGTTGAAAAAAGACACAAGTCCATCAAGTCCAACCTATGTGTGTGATTATGTGTCAGTATTACATTGTATATCCCTGCATGTTGTGGTCATTCAGGTGATTATCTAATAGTTTCTTGAAGCTATCAATGCTCCCTGCTGAGACCACTGCCTGTGGAAGGGAATTCCACATCCTTGACGCTCTTACAATAAAGAACCCTCTACGTAGTTTAAGGTTAAACCTCTTTTCTTCTAATTGTAATGAGTGGCCACGAGTCTTATTAAACTCTCTTCTGCGAAAAAGTTTTATCCCTATTGTGGGGTCACCAGTACAGTATTTGTAAATTGAAATTATATCCCCTCTCAAGCGTCTCTTCTCCAGAGAGAATAAGTTCAGTGCTTGCAACCTTTCCTCATAACTAAGATCCTCCAGACCCTTTATTAGCTTTGTTGCCCTTCTTTGTACTCGCTCCATTTCCAGTACATCCTTCCTGAGGACTGGTACCCAGAACTGGACAGCATACTCCAGGTGCGGCCGGACCAGAGCCTTGTAGAGTGGGAGAATTATCTTTTTATCTCTGGAGTTGATCCCCCTTTTAATGCATGCCAATACTCTGTTTGCTTTATTAGCAGCAGCTTGGCATTGCATGCCATTGCTGAACCTATCATCTACTAGGACCCCCAGGTCCTTTTCCATCCTAGATTCCCCCAGAGGTTCTCCCCCCAGTGTATAGATTGCATTCATATTTTTGCCACCCAAATGCATTATTTTACATTTTTCTACATTGAACCTCATTTGCCATGTAGTCGCCCACCCCATTAATTTGTTCAGATCTTTTTGCAAGGTTTCCACATCCTGCGGAGAAGTTATTGCCCTGCTTAGCTTAGTATCGTCTGCAAATACAGAGATTGAACTGTTTATCCCATCCTCCAGGTCGTTTATAAACAAATTAAATAGGATTGGTCCCAGCACAGAACCCTGGGGAACCCCACTACCCACCCCTGACCATTCTGAGTACTCCCCATTTATCACCACCCTCTGAACTCGCCCTTGTAGCCAGTTTTCAATCCATGTACTCACCCTATGGTCCATGCCAACGGACCTTATTTTGTACAGTAAACGTTTATGGGGAACTGTGTCAAATGCTTTTGCAAAATCCAGATACACCACGTCTACGGGCCTTCCATTATCTAGATGGCAACTCACCTCCTCATAGAAGGTTAATAGATTGGTTTGGCAAGAACGATTGTTCATGAATCCATGCTGATTACTGCTAATGATATTGTTCTTATTACTAAAATCTTGTATATAGTCCCTTATCATCCCCTCCAAGAGTTTACATACTATTGATGTTAGGGTAACTGGTCTGTAATTTCCAGGGATGTATTTTGGGCCCTTTTTAAATATTGGTGCTACATTGGCTTTTCTCCAATCAGCTGGTACCATTCCAGTCAATAGACTGTCTGTAAAAATTAGGAACAACGGTCTGGCAATCACTTGACTGAGTTCCCTAAGTACCCTCGGATGCAAGCCATCTGGTCCCGGTGATTTATTAATGTTAAGTTTCTCAAGTCTGATTTTAATTCTGTCCTCTGTTAACCACGGAGGTGCTTCCTGTGTTGTGTCATGAGGATAAACACTGCAGTTTTGGTTACTGAAGCCCCCCGATTCACTCGTGAAGACGAGTAGAAGGAGGAGAAGAATAAATTCAATACCTTCGCCATCTCCCCATCCTTTGCAACCAGATGTCCTTCCTCATTCTTTATGGGGCCAATATGGTCTGTTCTCCCTTTTTTACTGTTTACATACTTAAAGAATTTCTTGGGATTGTTTTTGCTCTCCTCCGCTATGTGTCTTTCATGTTCTATCTTAGCCGTCCTAATTGCACCCTTACATTTCTTGTTGCATTCTTTATAAAGTCTGAATGCTGAGGATGATCCCTCAACCCTGTATTTTTTTAAGGCCTTCTCCTTTGCTTTTATATGCATTTTTACATTGGAGTTAAGCCATCCAGGATTATTGTTTGCTCGTTTAAATTTATTACCCAATGGGATACATTGGGTAATGCCCTTATTTAATATGCTCTTAAAGCAAACCCATCTCTCCTCCATATTCTTTGTTCCTAATATTTTATCCCAATGTATGCCTTTTAGCAAGGTTTGTAGTTTAGGGAAGTTGGCTCTTTTGAAATTCAGTGTCTTTGTGTTCCCTTCATGCTTCCTATTTGTGTGATTTATACTGAAACTAATTGACCTGTGATCACTGTTACCTAAATTGCCCCGTATTTCCACATCCGTGATCAGGTCTGTATTGTTGGTAATCAGTAGATCCAGTAATGTATTATTTCTAGTTGGTGCGTCTACCATCTGACCCATAAAATTGTCCTGCAAGACATTAAGGAACTGGCGAGCCTTAAATGAATGCGCGGTTCCCTCCGCCCAGTCTATGTCTGGATAATTAAAATCCCCCATTATGATAACACTTCCCATCCTTGCTGCTAATCCAATTTATGATAGGAGATCTGTCTCCACTTCCTCCCTCATGTTAGGGGGCCTATAGCATACTCCCAGTATTATTTTCCCCTTAGCTTCATCCCTTTGGAGCTCTACCCATAAGGATTCCACCTCCTCTCTAGCTCCCTCAGTGATGTCATCTCTCACATTCGCTTGTACATTATTCTTGATATATAGGCATACCCCTCCCCCTTTTTTACCCTCTCTATCATTGCGGTATAGGGTATACCCTTGAATGTTTGCCAGCCAATCATGAGAGCTGTTGAACCAGGTCTCTGAAATTCCCACAAAATCCAAATCCTCCTTGTACAACAGTATCTCTAGTGCACCCATCTTGTCCGCCATGCTCCTGGCATTGGTGAACATGCCACATAGTTTAGACCGGTCGCATATTGTCCTCGTATTGGGTGTTTCGAGATTGCAACTAGGACTTGCTACTATACTCACCTTGTGTTTTTGTGCTTTGGTTAACCTACCACTAATGCCCCCAATACTACCCTCTGGAATATCTTCCGTGCTGGCTATCTCTGTCTCTGGACCCTCCCCCCCATCGCCTAGTTTAAAAACCCCTCTAACTTTTTGGCCATCTTCATTCCCAGAAGATCTGCACCCTGCTTGTTTAGGTGCAGTCCGTCCCTTCTATAGTACCGGTTACCGACTGAGAAGTCGGCCCAGTCCTCCAGGAACCCAAACCCCTCCTTACTACACCAGCTCTTCAGCCACTTGTTTACTTCCCTAATCTCCCTCTGCCTTTCTGGTGTGGCTCTATGTACCGGTAGTGTTCCTGAGAATACTACCTTGGAGGTCCTTTTCCTCAATTTAGCTCCTAAGTCCCTAAAATTGTTCTTTAGGACACTCCATCTGCCTCTGACTTTGTCATTGGTGCCAACATGCACCATGACAGCCGGGTCTTCCCCAGCCCCTCCCAGTAATCTGTCCACAAGATCCGTGATGTGCCGAACCCAAGCGCCCGGTAGACAACATACTGTTCGTCGCTTCAGGTCTTGGTTACAGATTGCCCTCTCTGTCCTTCTAAGAATTGAGTCCCCTACCACCAGAATCTGTCTTTCCTTTCCCTTTGCTGCCCCCCCACTAAGGAAGTAATGAAAATGATGCAAATTCAAAACTGACTTATACACTTTAATGTATAAAAATAATAAGTGAGTAATAACAATGTGAAAACTGAATAAAGAAAGAAAGAGAGAAAAAAAAAAAAAGGATAAAGTCACGGATACATGGTAAGACTCTATCGTGGGGGAGGAGATTTGAGGGAGATATGAACAAAAAATCTATACAAGTATGTTTCCTCCACATTTAACTCGATTTTTATTACTTCCTTTTTGCCTTATTTAGCTTTAATTTTTTTATTTAATTGTAATGTCACTCTGTGGTTGTCGTGCTTGGCTTACTGCATGATCGACGGGGATGTCCTCCATCCCCCCAAAGGTGTGTGGGGGTACGTGGGTCACATATACCCCCGTGCAGTCCTGGCTCCTTCTTCCCACATTGCTGGGTCACTGGCTGTCCTTCGATGTCCCCCTGGCTCCCCCGTGTTTCCCTGGGGTGTACCCCTTTGGCCCCTGACATTCATCCTATCTCTAAGGGGATGCCATGGACGGGCGTGGATTTGATCCTGGCTTGGGTGATCTTGGGCCCTTACAGACACCTTGGCTTACGGACACCCAAGGGCGATGCTGCATCTGTCAGCATTCGCCCGCCCCCAGCCATTGCCTTGAGAGGATCCTTATCCAGCCACGTATCTTCCAGTGATTGGCGGCTACTGACAGAATAGGCCACCCACTGTGTTCTGCGCTGCATGTATTACAGTGTCAGACTCTCCCGCAATGCCCCCTGGACCTTGTAGGCTTACTTGGTCCATCATCGGGCGCATGTGCAGTGGCGATTTCTGTCCGCTCACACGTTGTGGCGACGTCAGACGCCTGACGTGTGTGGGGGCTTAAAAGGTCAGCGAACCCGGCCATTCCTTCGCCGGCATTCCCAGGGCACCCACGCTTATGCTATATTAATCAAGGTATGTTACCCCCTCTTAGTGATGCGATCTCCTTAGATCTCCTCTCTGTTTTACAACCATACTGATCCCTGCTGTTTTTCTGCAGAATGATGGTCTTGAAGTAAACCGCTCTCATTAACCCCTATTCCACTGGCTTTCCACTACTTTAATAGCATCATTTGATTCTTTGGTAAGGGAAGTTACCTCTGGATATATACCTTGCCTAAATTAGATGTCTTCTGCATTAATAGTCGTACAGGACAGTTTTTTTGCAACACAGCCATGCATTTGCTTGGTTCTAATTTATTAGTATTTTTTCTATTTTCTCTATTCATAGTGATTTTCCATCTGCTATTTTTGTTCAACTATAAGCCAGCATACTGGGTGCCCTGTCCTCTCCTTTCCCCTATTTTTTTATAAATAGTAACTATCTTCTGAGGCTATGTTAGCCCGATATAGTGTTGGCTTGCAAACCCAGGATTTCCTGGGCGATTCACCATAACCTTCTTACTTATATTGGTAATTTCCTTTTCCAGGTCCTATTTCGCTCCCTGCAGCCTCCTACTGTGTCTGTAGCCCTTGCACTCAGTCCAGGGTTTTCCACGCCTGTTCATTGGGTACCCATTGGTAGGTATTTTCCATCGTTTGCTCGGGGAGGTCCGAATGTGCCCCTGGTTGACATTGGAGGGGATCTGGGGCGGCTGGTGGGGGAGGCCCTTGTACCGGTGATTACTATGTGGGATGATCTGTAGCCATGTATGACAGCCACTAAGCACTTTAGCACTTTTATACAACTTTGCAATTGTAATTGTTGTTAATATATTGTCTGATTGTTACCACTCTTTGTTCTAGAATCTCAAGATAAGAATACAGGTATTACCAACTGTCCCTTATGAAGCCTATTTAGGCGAAACATGTAGGACTTCACATACCTGTTCCCACGCCCTGCTACCACGCCATAGGCGGGTTTGTGTGAAACTACTTCTCAGTTGGCTTTTTACTTGTCTGGATATTTTTTGTATTGTTCACACCCCTTTATGTATGTTTATACATCTCTTTTAATTATATGTGAATAAAATATTGTTATTTTAAATTATGGACTTCAATTATTGGTTGGCACCGTGATAATCCCTTGACCTTTCTCTTGACCATTGGTATTTGTGCTTGCTGGGAATTATAGACAATATCCCTGAGGAGGAACCCTTTAGACTAGCGATAGCTAGGGCTCTCTTCCAGGCTAGGAAATTAATCTTGAGACACTGGAAATCAGTAGAACCGCCCTGTGGTAAAGGAGTGGCTGAATCAAATGGGTGACACTATTAGGCTGGAAAAATACATTTTTCAACACAGGGGAAGTGTGAAAAAACATGACAAAATCTGGGCACAATGGCTAGATGTTCCTGGATTGGCTCCGGTTGAGCTAATTATGGAACGACTACTTCTGCAGAGGAGAGGTAATAGGCACTGTAGGGAGTATGGCACCCGGGATATACACTCCTCATGGCAGGCCTCTGTTTGAATGGTTTATTTTTGTCCGATCTAAGAAGTGTGATGCTGTACTGTGTAGAAATGATTTGTTACTGCATACCAAAGTTTTGAAGGTGTAAGCTTAATATGTACAAGATTTTGTAAACTGTACTGCTTATTTTCATCTATTGTTCTGTCAATAAAACTCTATTTGATTTAAAAAAAAAACTGTTTCCATTCCGATTTATATTCACTTACAGGTGTATCACTGCTGTAATCCTCCGTATCCATTAGAAGCTGTCTAAATCGTGTTGACTTCATTCCTAGTTATTTGTTTTCTAGTAATACTCTTATCAGTTATTGCTTTCTCCCTGCATGTTCTCTTATCGTTTTGTAATCCCTAAAACCCATTAGTAATTTGGTCAAAGTCTGCCAACTTCATTCATGGTCTTCTAGGTTCTTGCAATATCTCAATAAAATATTTATCCTTCCATTAGGAGTTCCACATTTATCAATGTATGTCATGTTTCCCTAAAACTAAAATTTGTTTATTTGTAATACATTTTTGCAGACATAGTATTATATAATGCAGACTTTATTCCTCCTGAGTTTTTGCTAGTTCTCAAAAAGGTATTTGTGTTACTGTTGCTTTGAAAAAAAATGCAATTATTTATTTGATACACTTATTTAAACTGGAACTTCACTCTGTCAATCAATATTCACTATTTTGAATCATTATACTGTTGGCATTAGTAAATGGATAGGAAAGTATATTATGTTTACTTGTTTTGAACTTTGTTTTAGATTTCTACTGTTACTTCCTGGTTTGTTGCCTAGGCAAATGATGTCATGGCATGCATCCCAGGAGTCTTCAGGAGGGGAGAAGGGGTTTTCTCATCTAAGCAAACCCTCCTGGTCTGCATGCCTGAGCTAAGGGCAGATTTACTCCAAGAATGCTACATGAATCATCTGTCCTTACTAAGGATGGCCACTGCCAGAAATGCTAGGGTATGTTTTTTAGGGTGATTTCTTGGCAAAATAAAGCATGGAGACCTGGATGGATGGGTGAGTTTTCTTTGAATATTAAAAATGAATTAAATAGCGTTTTTGCTTGTGGTGCTCAGATGCAGTGCACCATGCACACTGGACATTAAAATAACGTTATAAAAACGGCAGTAGCTTTGTAGTGAGTCTTTCAAAGTTTTTTAACGTTATTGCAATAGCGTTTATTAGCATTTTTGGCATTTTTCTTTTTCAAGATTTTTTTTTTTTTTTACAATGGATCATAAATGTTAAATGCTGGTGAGCCACGTTTTTGACGTTTATCAGCGTTTATGCATGTTTAACATTTTTAAGTGTTTTTTTTGTGGTCAGAAAAACAGCTCCTGAATGTGATTTTAGAGCAATCAGACAACAGCCCATAAACTCCACTGCTGATAAACGTCCAAAAATGTCCATGTGTGCATGGACACATAGAATAACATAGAGGGGAGTTTATGGGCTGTTAAAAAAAAGGCTCAAACTCCCAAAAATGGCCATTTATGAGCTTCAGTGTGCATGGAGCCTAATGCTGGCCATACACTAAACGAAAAATTGGCCGAACCCATTTTCGAAAAACGAACATTCGGCCGTGAGCGCAAACACTAGTCATTACACCATCATGTAATAACTGATAAATCGTTCAGTGGACATAAATGATTTCATTTTTTGTTTGTTTTTTTACATATACCTAGTGCAAACAGTTTGGACGGGAAACACATTAACCTTTCAATTTATCGTTCGTTCGGCAAAAAATTTCCAAACTTGTCCTTCGTTTTTTGGCTCAAAAACGTCCCAACAATTATCGATTTTGTGCCCATTAACTGTCCAAAAAATCAACAAACTGTCTAAATGACCAAATTTTGGCCGATTTTTCATATAGTGTATAGCCAGCATAACTATGCTTATTTCTGACTGATGTATAGGTGTTCTGCAACAACAGCTGATGAGAACAGTTCAGTGCTTATAAGTTGTGTTATAATATTTGGCTCCTGATGAGCATAGGCATAAAGCAAACATTTGACTTTAAGAACATCATTGCCTCAGCCAATAAAGGCTCAGAAGCCAATTATGCTGGAATAGGTTAGGCCACAGGTTTATTGGATTGAACCCCCAGACATATTCCCACATAACTTCAAAAAACCTTAAAGTGGTTATAACGCCGAATGCCATTAACTCTTATGCCCTGTACACACGATAGGATTTTCTGATGGAAAATGTGTGATAGGACCTTGTTATCGGAAATTCCGACCGTGTGTAGGCTCCATCACACATTTTCCAAAGGAATTTCCGACACACAAAGTTTGAGAGCTTGCTATAAAATTTTCCGACAACAAAATCCGTTGTCGGAAATTCCGATCGCGTGTACAAAAATTTGACGCACAAAGTGCCACGCATGCTCAGAATAAATTAAGAGATAAAAGCTATTGGCTACTGCCCCGTTTATAGTCCCGACGTACGCATTTACGTCACTGCGTTCAGAACGATCGGATTTTCCGACAACTTTGTGTGACTGTGTGTATGCAAGACAAGTTTGAGCCAACATCCGTTGGAAAAAATCCATGGATTTTGTTGTCGGAATGTCCGATCAATGTCCGACCGTGTGTACAGGGCATTACACTTCCCCATCCCTAAAAATCTACCTGGCTCCTCTCACTGATCCTGTGCTGTTCCATCTGCAGCACTGCTCCAATGACTTTCTGGTCTCACAGGAGCCACAAGAAGCAGCAGAAGCCATAGGCTCCTGCCGCTGTCATTCAAACTCCTGTGAGAAGGGAGGGGGGGGGTGAGGCTTAACAGTGCTGTGTTGTCTAGGGACGTACACAGCCTTAGGAGAGTGCTGCCATGGGTACACCATAGCACCTGGCTTGCTATGGGGACACCCACAGGAAGAAGGACCAGTAGGGGAAAACCAAATAAGAGGTAAGGAGTCACCTTGTGCAATATCGTGGTACAGATGCAATATCATTGCGCAGAGCAGGTAGGTATAACCTCATATCTGTTTTAATAATAATAAAAAATAATAGCCTTTAATATAACTTTCAAGCTGATTTCCAGGTTTACTGTCACATTTTATAGTTCCTACTTCCTACATTAACAGGTGCACCTGCTGGGTGCTCTGTATAAACTATATGTAGCCTCGGATACATACAGTCTTGTGTTCCAGCTGTGGGATGCAAACATCCTTTTTCGCAGCCGGGCTGAGCAGTGCTCAGCCATTCATAGGCAGCTTTGTATTCTCTGAATGAATACAAAGCTTCATTGGATTGGCTGAGGCAGAGATCATGCCATAATCTACCCCCAGTTGGAAAACAACTCGAACACTTATATCAAAACAATGTGCTGGTCATAGCTGAGCTGTGAGCTCTGAATGCTCAAACTTTGCATGCCCTAACCATAAGTCTTCAACAGGTATTCCATTAATGAAAGGCCCTAGAGGGCATAAAGCAGTTAACCTTCAGATTGTTAGCAAGGTAAACTGGGCAATAAAGCTGTGACAATAAAGAAAAACAAAGGAGAGGTTAGGAGTAACTTTTGTAGGGATACCCAGGAAGTGAAACAGGGATAGTTCCTCTCCTACTATACTTAAAGCATGCGATGTCTGTTTTTTCAAGTGTAACCCACCTCCCTGTAGCTAAGAAATATCGCTCTTCAGTGGTGCAGGGGTTGATGTTATCCCCCTGCCAACAAGATCTTAGGAAATGGTGAGCTCTTTAAATCTCACAAGAAGATGCCAAAGCACAGTGCTTGGAGTGTCTTCTCAGCAAGATTTGAATTACTCTATATTACCCAGATCATGCTGAAAGGAGGATGACGCTATCTTGAGAAGGCACCACAGGGGAAAGCCAGGCAAGGTAACATTTTTTGCTGCCTGTGTCCCTGTTAGGAAGTTTGGCCCTCTCCTCACCCTGTCTTTTGTCCTGGTGACTGTTATCACTGAAAATTCACCATCTCAATGGGGATTGGCTGAGGGACTAGTGTCCCCACCTTTCAATGGTGACACTAGTTCTGGTGACCTTGGTGACTACTGGAGATTTCCCTCAATTTGGACAGATTTCCTATTGCTTGCTGTTGTTGCTATGGTACAGGAAGTGATGGAAAATCTCCCAACATGACCCAAATGGCAAAAAATAAAAACCTGACAGGGGTTATAACCCTACCTTACTTTGTTCATAATTTAAAAAAAGTTTTGCCCTCAGTTCTACCTTAAGACCAATAGGTCATTCTATTCACATGACATTCTTTCATCAGCCAAAGCCACATTTTATTACAACTCATGGGGCTTTTCATTATTGCTATAACGTAAATAAGGGTAAAGGTATCATTGCAATAGAAACACATTCTCGATTTCCCAGAATATATGAAGCAAAGCAACCAAACTTGCCATTTTAAATCATTTTGAGGCACGATAAACAGTCCATTACTTGTCTATTGTTGCCCAACTCCCAGGTATTGGATTATGCATGGTAGCTAGTATAATTTACTTGAGTAGTACATCCATTTGCCTAAACCAGAGAAGTGAATGATTTTGCATCTTTTTTCTCTATTCTCCCATACCTTGGTATGGCTTCTAACATTTGTGTCTTCTAAAATGATTCAGACATGTTTTTGGTAACAATTTTTAATAATTATATGTTTCATGGTATGAACTTTAAGCTCTGTTTGCTGTGTTGTTAGTATTTCTTAGTTATCTTGCAGGAGTATAAAGCAGGCAATTATTCATCAAGAAGCTTTGGCAGGTGAAGGGCAAGTTGCATATGTTAGAATATTGAAATAGAAATTGTCAGACAGTGAACTCAGCCCATGTCATAAACAGATCATAAACAGATCTGCACAATAGGCACTCTGCCTCAGCTGAAGTCAGCAGATTAAGATAAAAGCATCTAAAATCATTGAGACAGTAGTGCTTTCCATTTGAAATACTACTGTTAACTTCTGACTTCACTTCTGACTTCACTTTGAAGTATTTCATGTTTCTAAATTGACAGATGTAGATCATATGTTTGTTAGATGCTTACTGTAATAATAGGGTGAAAATAGTAATTTACAGATTAGTTTTATTTGCAAAAACATGTGAAATCTAGGTGACAACTTGCGAAAGTTGTGATTCAGCAAACCCTTGGAGACCCTGTTCTCAAATCATAACTTTGCTCCAAGTCAGAGTTAAGGCATTCCTGCCCGGCAACCAATAATTCAGTGCAGACCTCTTTAATTGGTGATATTAGTTCATTTTTATAGCAACTGTTTCACTTTAAAGCTGAACTCCATGGAAAAAGTTAAATATACAAATGAAATACATATATGGGATTGATTTGTATTTCTGTTCATCCAGTTTTGAGATTTACATAGATCTGCCATGCATAGATCTGCCATGCAAAACAGCCTTGTTTGGAAGGGGAGAAGGGGAAGATTGGCCAAATTTCAATCAGTGTATGAGCTCATATGGGCTTCCCAGGGTCCAAAATTACACTTTACTCTCATGTTGTGTAAGCAATGGATGTACTCAACAGCACCATTTGGCTTGCCCCAATCTCTTCAATATAGCTAGCTTTATCAGGGCTCTTACATTAGATATCCCATTTGCCAATGCCTCTCTCTGAAACAAAAATGTGTTCATCTCAGTCTTTCTATTTTTGTCCTTCATGCCTTCTCTCAACCCATAAACAGGAAAAGAATGTGATAGAGAAAGAGGAAATAGCCCACAAAATACATAGCAATTTAATGTGCATTGCAACATCATTGTTCATGAAAATGAGATTCAACGCACACGAAAATGGGCATCAATAGAAGGCAATTCACATCCATTTTTTAAGCATTTTTATTGCATTTTTATAGATAACAAGGCCCTAAAATCCAGTCTCCCCCTCCTCCTACAAAAAAAAATCATGAAGTATGAAATACACCAAAAATGAGTGTACAAATGTAATACAAATAATTATGCAGCAGCACTGGGGGGAACCTAGGTGTGATGTTTTTCAACTGTATATTTTCAACTGTGCATGGCATTTAGATATGGCAAAATACTGTGACATGGAAAAAACTTTTTTTTGTATATACACTTAGTTTTTTTAGTTACGATTTTCTTGTTTTGTTAAAATTTTTAGGTCATTATTTATAAATGTCAGTGTTCCAATTATGAGCAGCTTTTAACGAGAAATGGCTGCGTTTGATCTACTTTGCATGCAGTTTTAATGCACCTCAGTAGGACATACCTATACTGAGGGGCAGAGAGCCTGTTTCTGTATACTGTGTAGCAGAGCGGCATACACCGCTACCTTCTCCTCTCCCCACATGTCACAGTAATGATGCTGACAATTGGTGAAGCATGATGGGGATTTAGATACACCAGTTTCCCATCAGGTCTGCTCTCTTCTTGTGATTTACAGCAGACAGCGGTCAGGTTCTATAGCCAATACCAGACTGTCTATTGGCTATGAATCCACCAACTGCCTTACTATTAATCACAAGTGAAGTGGACCTGATGTAGAACTGGTGTCTCTAAATCCCCATCAGACTCTGCCCACCCATTTTCAAAAGTCCTTGGCTGTTGTGCTGTCTATGGACTCTCAGGTCCCAGTGGGCCTCTACACACAATGTGTGCCCCAAATTCATGTACCTCTTTTCAGCAGGTTTAGCTCACAATATCACAAGCATTCACCCAGACATCATGACTTCTAACTGTATTCTGCTTAATAAGTTTTATTCCTATGATAGGCTGCTCCATCTACCGACCATAATGTGTTTTTTCCTGAAATACCTCAAATGGTTATTATGGCCATTAGATGGAGGTGACGATCATAGGAAAGCAACATATTAGGCAACATATGGTTAGAATTCATGATGGCTGGGCAAATGCTTGTGGCATTTGTCCAACACATTTTGTTATACCTAGACCCCTGTGAATATTAATTTTACATTCTACAAATCCAAGGAATTATTTAAATTGCCAAAATCGTAATTTGGCTAAGAAAGGATTTTTAGTCTGATGCATAATTTGGCAGCTACCTCACAGGGGGTTTAGTTTTGCCCTCTTCTAGATCAACATTATCAAAATAAGATTAGATTGACTACATAGACTCAACTTTTTCCCATTATATTATGCCATCTAGGCTTAAGTGCTTTGTTTTTGTTGGAATATATTATTAGAAGTAATCAAACATGAATGGCTCTTTTTCAAGTAGTTAAATACTCAAGTAGTTAATGTTAAGAAAAAAAATCACAAGCTTTGCTATTTTAATTCTAAACTGATTTTTTTTTGCTCTGTATGAACCATTCACTTGAATTCACCTGCTCATTTCATATGTGTAATGCCTTGATAGACTAAGATATTTACTTTAATTATGATTATTGCTCCTACTTGACCCAGTAAAAACCATATGGTGGTACAATAGCATTTTCAATACTATTTATGTATAGGAGTAGTTACTATATTTGGCAAATTGGCATCACAATCATTTTGTACCCATATGACTAGTAGTACAATACTTTTGTGTTTTAAAGCTTAAATATTTTACAGGGGAACTCGATTTTTAATAGTGCAAAAGGGGCTATATACAGAACATAGGAGAGAAGAAGACAATGGGAACACAATTTTAGATATAGTAAAAAGTTACCAGTTAGATTTCTTATTCTATTCTTATTAAAAAGACCTAGAGAGGAAGAAACAGCATAACATAGCAACTATTTCCAGTAAAACATTGGTACATTTCTATATACCATTATACATTTCATGCAAAGGGTAGTTGTGTACAGTGGAGTAATTGAGAATAATAGCTATTACCTGGGAAACTGAAGTTTAGTACTGTGGGCAACAAATGCATGTTTGTTCCCATTTTATCAATTGGGTAAAATGTGTAGAGAGAGTTGGAAAACATACAAGCCACACTTACTAATGTTCACTTGCTATGACCATGACAACACTTGCAATGAATATGATTAAGCTAGTTTACTTCAATCTGACAAACATGTTCCAAATCATGTTTTAAAGTACTAATATCAAGAAACAAGAGTGTTTGCACAAGTCAGTTAGAGCTTTTTCTTGCATATAAATAAGGTGTAAAATAGCGTGTTGTAGTCAATATGCATATGCATTTAATTGGCAAAATTTAGAAAAAAATATGCTAAATAGGGTAGTACAGTATGTTTTTACTTCAAACATTGCTCATACAATACCATTAAGCAGCTTGAGTCACAGTCAACAAAGAACATCATCCAACAGAGCCTTCTAAATTTAATGTGTCATCTGCTCAGTTTACTTTTGTCAGTATAGAAAATAGTACAGACTTTTAATTTCACATATTTCTTGATTATAATAAAGTGTATTCTGCTTCCTTTATTATTATTGTTAAAGAAAAGTAGAATTTTAACATGAGTAGTTTGGAGCTCTCCCTAAGTGGTGTGCACTCTTGTGTATGTGGTAAACAATAATCACATTTATCCCATTAACCTAGCATGCCTGATTTCAATATGTGCACTGTACTCTGTATGTAGTTAGTTATGGATCAAAATTCATCCATGGTACTAGTTGTTACAATGCTACAATGCACATGCACACTGGTACAAGTGAGTGAGATTTTTCCTGAAAGGATGTAGTACAGAATGCAGGTTTTGTTAGAATGTAAGGAAGGCTTCACACCTATGTGTTTGCTTTAACATGTATATTAATGCATGTCAATGTGTATTGCACCTTTTAGTTTTGTATAGCTTTGGGGTGGGAGTCCATTGTATTCTAATGGGCCTCCAATGTACATCCATACAATAGACAATGCCCCCTATGGCTTAATCCACTACAATGCATACATGTGAATATACTGTACATGTTGTTGTGTTGCACAAAAAAAAAAACACTCAATGACAACCCATAGAAAATATGTAGAAAAAAGGCCACACAAAATACATGTCAACACAAGCAGTGCTCATGGCAAAGTGTGAACCAACCCTTAATTTTTTACTAAAGTAACAAGAAGTTGCCAGAGTTTGTAGGATAGAGAGTTAACATAAATGTGTACTTATACATGGCAAAAAACTGTGCCTACAAACCTGCTTGATGTGACTAAAGTAATTACTTAGCTAGCAGTATTCTACTATGACCCAAAATTAATATATATAGCACATGAATAATACATTTATTTTTATTTGGTGCTTCAGAATGTTAAAAAAGCGAAAACATATATTTATGCATGGTATTCCAAACAACTAAAGAAATATGCATGCTGCAACACACAGCGCCACATATGCATAATGTGATTAGGACACATATTAATTGTATTCTGTGTGCCCTTGTGTTGAGCCTGCATTGATCAATGCAGTTCAAAGCACCTGATGTGAATAAATCCTAAGTGGTTGATTTACTAAAACTGGAGAGTGCAAAATCTTATGCAGCTGTGCATGGAAGCCAATCAGCTTCAAACTTCAGCTTGCTCAGTTAAGCTTTGACAAAAAAAATAGAAGCTGATTAATTTCTATGCAGAGCTGCACCAGATTTTGCACTCTCCATTTTTAGTAACTCAACCCCTAAGAGCAGAGCTTTTTTCTCAGAGAATAGGTGCAGGTACCCCTCCTTCTGAGTTAACCCTTGTCTCTGCCCCCTACCCATCTCCAAATACAGTCCCTTGGTTCCTCCTACCCACCTTCCAGTACTGCCCCTTTTAGGGAATGCAGAACCAAGTAAGCTAATTCATTTGTATGGAATTTGTAAACGGTAACAAGAAAAACAGTAGAGTATATCCCCTTCCGCCAGCAACAATAGACTCCCTACAATGAAATACCCCCTGCAACAATAGAACCCACCAGCAACAATAGATCTCCCAGCAGCCAGCATCAATAGACTATCCAGTAGTCAGCAACAATTGACCCCCCATCTCAACAACAGACCACTCCCAGCACCAATTGACCCCTCAGCAATAACAGATCCCCTACCAGCAACAATAAGTCTCCCCAGCAACAATAGACCCCGCCAGCAACAATAGATCTCCCAGCAGCCAGCATTAATAGCCTCTCCAGTAGCCAGCAACAATAGTCCCCTTCCTCAACAGTAGATCCCTCCCAGCAACAATTGACCCCTTCTGCAACAACAAATCCCCCACCAGCCACAATAGACCTCCCCAGCAACAATAGACCCTGCCATCAACAATATATTTCCCACAGTGAAAATAGATCCCCATATCCCCCAATAACTAGCATCAATAGACTTTCCAGCACACCCCAACACACCTTGCTATTACATGAATTCAGTGTTGGAGGTGCCAAAACTGAATTCCCCTGCTCTCCAGCTGAAAAAAAACCCTGCCTAAGAATCATAATTGTGATTGCTTACATTTTACCATGTGGCTTTGTCTTAATTTAAGTTTATTACATTCATCACTTGTCAAGTTAATTAAGGATAGGCATTATGTTTATTTACCTCAGATTAACTGCGATCTAAATATGTTTTTTAAAAACTGAGTAATGAGTAAATACAGTTGTAAATCATATGCAAACAACTATTTAATTGTATATAATATAAATAAGTTTGGAAAAAAATGTTGCTTATCTCTAGCCACCCTTTCTGTTATGCCTCGTATACACGATCGGACTTTCCAACAACAAAACTGTAGAATTTTGTCCGAAGGGTGTTGGCTCAAACTTGTCTTGCATACACATGGTCACTCAAATCTTGGCCAACAATTATGAACATAGTGACGTACTAAACGTACTATGTGGTTTTTCAGCTCCTTAGTGCCACCCTTTGGGCTCCTTCTGCTAATTTCGTGTTAGTAGGACTTTGGTGAGTGTTGATTCATGCTTTTCTTTTCGCATTTTTCTATTAGCGCTTTTCATCAACCAGACATGTTGCAGAATTGGAGGAGATAACGTGTTATTTATTATTGGCCTTGGAGTTATTGCTTTGACATTATTTTTTTGGTTGAATAATGATTTGATTTGGTATATTTTCTATATTTTTGGATGCATAGAATGCACTTTTTGGTTAAGTTCTATTGGCAGATAGCATGTCTATTTTTTTTTAATGCACAATAAAAAAATGGAGAATAAAATACTTGGCTATGTGTTTTACTTCAAATGGCAGTTTGGGAGTAGGCAGTTACATTTTAATAAATACAATGTAAAATTGACAAGGGACCCCAGCATAGTTGTATCTTTGATCTTATAAACTAGGGGATAATGGTGATGTGGTAACTTGCACAAAAAAAAAATAATAATAATAATATTATTCTTGATATCACAAAAAAAAAGCATTTGAAAATTTGTTTGCAATAACTCCATCAGTATTACCAGCAAAGCAGCTTCATTATTATTCCAATAAAGAAGAAGAGAATTGTGCGCTGCATTTGGAGATTTCATAATTTCCTACTTCACGAATGTTAATTCTCCATTACAAACGCTAGTTTACAAGATCGACCGCTTCTGCTACCGAGCATGTGTGTTTGTACAACGGACTTGTGTACACACGATCAGAAGATCCGACAACACACATTTGTTGGCAGAAAATTTGAAAACATGCTAGCCAACATTTGTTGGCGTAAAGTCCGACAACAATTGTCTGATGGAGCATACACACGGTCGGATTTTCCACCAACAACCTGACATCCAACATTTCCCATCGGAAGGTCCGATCGTGTGTACGGGGCTTTAGTTCCAAGCAGCCTAGTAATTATCAAAATTAACACAACACAGTCCCATTCTATATTAAAACCCCTTCCCGCCGACCGTACGCGGATATGCGTACTCGGCTTTCCGGGGTTATACCGGGATGATGCCCGCAGCTGCAGGCATCATCCCGGTACTGTTGTTTAAAGCGGGCGATCGGCTACCTGTATATAACAACCGATGCGGCTAAAAGCTGCTCGGCTGTTATACCGGAGGAGCGGGAGGGGACATCCCGCCGCCTCCCGCCACTCTTACTGGGCCTCCCGTGCGATTGGGAGGCCCGGTGTCCAATCGGCTGTCTCCGGCGGCTGTGGGCGGGCTGGAACGAAGCCGTGGGTGGCTTCGTTCCAGCCTTCTCAATGTAAACGCGGAAGCGACGTCATGACGTCACTTCCCATTTACTCGTCTGCCAATGGTGCCGAATTTAAAAAAATATACAGTATTCAGAATCACCGTTTTCGGCGATCTGAATACTTTGAAGTGCAGAGGAGGGATCGGAGGTCTTTTAGACCCCCGATCCCTCCATAAAGAGTACCTGTCACCACTTATTACTGTCACAAGGGATGTTTACATTCCTTGTGACAGCAATAAAAGTAAAAAAAAACATTTTTTTTAAAAACACAATTTATAAATCTAAAAATAAATAAAAAAAATATTTTTTTTAAAGCGCCCCCGTCCCCGCGAGCTCGCGCAGCGAAGAAAACGCATACGGAAGTCGCGCCCGCATATGTAAACGGTATTCAAATCACACATGTGAGGTATCGCCGCGATCGTCAGAGAGAGAGCAATAATTCTAGCCCTAGACCTCCTCTGTAACTCTAACCTGGTAACCATAAAAAAAATTTAAAGCGTCGCCTATGGAAATTCATAGCTACCATAGTTTGTCACCATTCCACTAGTGCGTGCAATTATAAAGCGTGACATGTTTGGTATTTATTTACTCGGCGTAACATCATCTTTCACATTATACAAAAAAATTGGGGTAACTTTACTGTTTGGATTTTTTAAAATTCATGGAAGTGTCCCTTTTCCAAAAATTTGCGTTTAAAACACCGCTGCACAAATACCGTGTGATATAAAATATTGCAACAATCTCCATTTTATTCTCTAGATTCTCTGCTAAAAAAATATATATAATGTTTGGGGGTTCTAAGTAATTTTCTAGCAAAAAATATGGATTTTAACTTGTAAACACCAAATTTCAAAAATAGGCTTAGTCATGAAAGGGTTAAATACTCCCTCACCCTTTTGCCTTGAAAATGCCTTTTCAACTTGTTTGTTTAGCACATAGTTATTTAACTACAAGCATTTCCTTTTCTATATGTATCACTATATTTTGGAACAAAACTGAAATGCAATGGGTTTAATTTACTAAAGAAGTAGAACCGTTTTTTCCAGTGTGAATAAAGGGAATACAGGAAGTCCCCAAGTTGCAAACACAATAGGGACTGTAGGTTTGTTCCTAAGTCGAAGTTGTTCCTAAGTCGCAACACTGCATTTGTTAGTGTAACTTCCGGTCGGAACACTGCATTCGTAAGTGTAACTGCTGCATGTGCATGGATGTGGGATGTTCCAGGCGCTTGTTATGTTATCTAGTACGGCAGTGTGGGATGTGTCCGGAGGTGCTCGAAAGGTATCCAGAACCAGCGTGGAGCACAAGTGGCTGGCATGTGAGGCCGTTCGTAAGTAGGAGTCGTTCGTAAGTTGGGTGTTCGTAACTTGGGGACTGCCTGTAAAGTAAGCTATGTTCACTATGAGTGTGCACAAGGTTGGGTGATTTAATTCAACACAGCTTTAACACGATTATATAATAGATTATACCTGCTTAATATTTTGTAGAATGTTTGAACTATAAATGTTTCTGAACTTGATTAACTCCTTCAAGATTTTTTTTTTAAATGTCATCATGGAAAACAGCAAAAGAAAAAGGTAGAAAGAGGTGTGCAAGAAACCTAGTCATGGATGTAGGGAATAAGGTATAAGAAGAAACTTTGTTTTTTTTCACTTATGCATTTAGCTATAAAGTTCATTCAGACCACTGAAAGACTGGTAAGTGGAGTTGAGTTGGCTAAGGGCTAATCTTTAAGCTATTAAGCAGAATTAATTTAGGGGACTCGCTAAAGAAAAAAGAAAACGTGAATCTATGAATGAGAAAATTACAAGTTCCATCTGCCACTGCCATTTGAAAGGCCTGCGAGTGTGCTGATCAATTCACACTTCATTCAGCTTGCAAGCTGACAGCTTGTACAATATGCATGAACTGAAATCTGGAGGGAGACTGTGCGGGATCCTGAAACTGCATCTAGGATCTGTTGATCATGGGTGCAATACTTAATTCTTTCTGCACTGTACCCTTTAGGGCTGGGCCTTTTGGCTAAGTCTGGGGGCAATTTTTGTCTACCGGGCCTCAGTGCACAATTGCACGGCCACTTTATTATTTTCTATTTATTTTTTTCCCACGTTTGTCACCTTTCACTTTTGTGTGTGTTTTCTCACGGATGAAGGGTGTGAGTCCTCGGGCTTGCCCTAATGTCTGGGGGAGGATGTGTGGCCCTCAGTTTCCTTCCTCCCCTGCCTCTGGGGGGTCTCTCTTCGGAAGAGCCCCTCGACCAAGTATTCAATGGTCGGCTTCGGCTGACCTAGAAGAACGGGGTCTGCCAGGTCTTCTGGCTAGGCAGACCATTGTAAATCCTAGTCCCTGTCAGGAGCCTTGCGCCCCAGGGGATCAGGGTAGAGGTCCTACTCCTTCAGGTGGTGGACTAAAACACACCCTTAAGTGCACTTTTTAGTGTGTGTTTCACATGCACGCTTTTTGTTCACTTACAGGTTTTTTCCATTTAGGTTTTTGCACCACCGCGGACTTTAAAAAAAAAAAAATGGATATACTTAGTAGGCTCCGATTAATAAAAATAATAAATGCACATTTTATAACCTTCCAAAAAATGTGTATTTATTATTTTTTAGTAAAATGTGTACTTAGCCTTTTAACCACATGCTGACTGCAGCACGCTGATTTACATCAGCAGAGTGGCACAGTCAAACAAAAGGGCGTACCCGTACGTCCCTTTGAAATTCGCCACTAGCGGTGAGAAGAGGCAGAACGGGGAGATGTAAACAAGGCATTTCCCTGTTCTGCCTAGCAAGATGACAGGGATTTACTGCTTCCTGTCATTGGGAGCAGTGATCTCTGTCATAGTGAGTCCATCCCCCCTACCGTTAGAACGCATCCAGGGAACACACTTAACCCCTTGATCGTCCCCTAGTGTTTAACCCCTTCCCTGCAAGTGACATTTATACAGTAATCAAAGAACAGGTTCCTCAGAGTTTGGGACTTTAAATGGAGTGGTAATATAAAAATACAAAATGTATTGACAGACAATGAATCAGTCAGTGATGTAACAAAAATATAAACATAGATATGAACAAATAGTTGATAATAAAAAACATCTATACAGAAGGAAACCAGCTTGGAGAGAGGGGGGAGCTTGCAAAGGAATGCCCAATGCATTTCAATTGCACTATGAAGTGCTGATCTTCCTCAGGGACTTAACAATTTGCACCACTCCCAATGCTGTAGTTCCCAAGTATACAGTTATTTCACCAACAGCTGAAGAGACATACTCAAGTAGTAGGAATAGAAAATTCATCCATGCCAGACCAAGAAGCACTATCTAAAGAACGCCCTAAATTCACCCATGCTCCAAGACATTGCTAGTAGTCGCTTGTGGGGGAGTTTTGATTGTGAAGTGTCAGGATATTGTCCAACTTAATAGTGAAGGTTTACATGATATATGTATATTTCATGGAAGGTGTGTCACATCCAAAAAAGGGTCTCATATCACACAATGGAGAGATATTCCACCTGCAACTGTATGCAATGAGATCCTAAAGTCTCTATCCTTGAGGACAATTGCTTGTAGTGTGGCAATCGTTACCACCTTGATGGATGGAATGAAGGTGTGTGGTCCAACAGCTGCAAAGTCAAAAGACATATACAGTAATCAGTGGCTATTTTTAGCTCTGATCACTGTATAAATGTCAATGGTCCCAAAATAGTGTCAAAAGTGTCCGATCTGTCCGCCGGAATGTCACAGTCATGATAAAAATCGCAGATCGCCACCATTACTAATAAAAAAAAAGTTTAATAAAAATGCCATAAATATATCTCCTATTTTGTAGATGCTATAACTTTTGCGCAAACCAACCAATATACACTTATTGGGTTTTTGTTTTTGCCAAAAATATGTAGAAGAATAAATATCAGTCTAAAGTGTGGAAGAAATTTTTTTTTTGTACATTTTTGCGGATATTTATTATAGCAAAGAGTAAAAAATATTGCTTTTTTTTCAAAATTGACGCTCTTTTTTTTCTTATAACGCAAAAAATGCTCTAGTCAGGAAGGGGGTAAATGCTTCCGGGGCTGAAGTGGTTAATAATATCACAGAAGATGTATATATATATATATATATATATATATATATATATATTTTATACCATTGTTATTCTGTTTTGTGAACTATTAGATACCTAGCTAATGACAAAAATCTGAAAACCCAAGTTAGGTCTAAATCAGGATTTCAGTATCTTTTGTTTAAATAAAACAATATTTGCAACAAGATAAAGTGGCAGATTTTTACCAGGCTGAAAGCAGTATGAACTTCCCATGGGCTACTTCGAAGAGTAAGATGAGAATCACTCACTGATACCGGGCTGGCAATCCATGCTGATTAGTATATGAAAACCAATAATTCTGACCCATTACATCGCCTGAGGTTCCTTCCATGTTCACACCTTTATAAGGTCTGACTACCTTAAAAGTGCAGCTAAGATTGGTGAAAAATGCACATTTTATGTACTGTACTAACATTCTAACAGACACGCTTTTAAGGTTTATCTTTTAACAATACATTGAAAACCTGACCTTTGCTAAACTTGCAAGTGAAATATATATTAATGTTTCTGCTTATTTCTAGCTTTTGGAGTAGTATAGTGCGTATGATTTATCTTTGCTTCCAATGGGAGTTTGTCAGTTTCTTTTTAAAGTTTTAAGGTATATTGATATTATGTTGCTAGAAAATTAGATATTTCATAGGCTATGTATAAATTAATACTACAATGATTCTGTCATTTTAATAGACAGGTTAGTAAATGAAAGGAGAATGGTGCTTGCTGTGGATCTATTTTCCTTTGAAAGTAAACCGGTTATCGGGCTAGGGACACACACATATTTATACATTCTTTACAACCAGTAAACATTTTTTAAAACAAGCCCTCATTTGTCTCTATAGGTACAGACATTGTGGAGTAAATAATCCTCAAACCTCAGTAAAGTATTTGAAATCAGTTTTCTCAGCTCCTAAGCTCACCTTGCCCACTAATGCACATTTTTTGTGTTCACAATAAAGTTAAGAAGTCTGAAAGACTGCCAAGTCACTGTTGGAAAAGGGGAAGAGTGCACTAAGTCAAGTAAGAAAAGTTACTTAAAGCAGAGTTCCACCCAAAAGTGGAAGCTCCACTTATCTGACCCCCCTCCGGTGCCACATTTGGCACCTTTTGGGGGGGATCGGGTATTTCTGAGTAATCATGCCTTGGCCCACTCCTCCTTCCCCCACTCCGCTTTAAGTGCTTATGCTTGCAGCCTGCAGCTGCCAAGTTCAGGGTTTGTTTAAAGCTCTTTTACTATTTGTTATAAATATTGATGTTGATTTGCTAAATGTAAATAGGCTGTTCACTTTGCAAGGACATTTGCAATCAATTTGCAGGCTAATTTTCCCTTGGTGAAAATTTACTTTGCAAAGAATACCAAATATTGTGCAGGGAAACAAACTGTGCGCTGTATTTTGCTTGCACATGATTAGGTAACCAAAGTCAGCACAACTTCCCCACATTCCCTAAGCTAAGCAAAAACTCCCTTGAAAAGTGCAAAGTCTCTTGCAAAGAGAACAGTCTGTTACCCGTGTACTATATTTAAGATTTAATATCTCTCAGATATGATTTGGGTTAAATGAGAGTTCTTTGACCAAGAGTGAAAGCTTTAACACAATAACAACATTTATTGCTAAGTAGTTGAAAGTCTATCTAATGCACAACCATCTATCTTTAGTCTACACCAAGGAAGAAAATGTTAGGTTAAAATAAGAGAATTACATGAAGGAATACAGAGTATATTCCTTAAAACATTAATCTACAAACATATTTAGTTACAAGCAAAGGGCAGACCTTTCCCATAATTACCCTTTTCACCAAGGTTCCATTCTGATGGCTGCTCTCCCATAAAAGAAGTGTTTTCCTCCCATCTAGTCTGTTTATATATTTACAGGCTGATGCCACATTGGTTGGCATAGCATGGCTCTGATTGGTGCGCTTCCCTCTGTCTGGTTAAGGACTGGCTACCTCTCCACTCCCTATACTTTGCATAAGTCAGCCCCCTTTAATGCCGATCCTTGTGACTATTCTGAGCAGAAGATTAACTTGAATTTTCCCGGGAAGTTAAGTATTGATCATGGGTTGGCCTCCCTTCATTGCATATCCCAGCATGAGATCCTTTGAAGTGAGTATGTGTAAAACAATGAGGTTTGGATCCCATTGTTTGTATAGACAAGCCTAGGTACCGACTTGTCTGGTCTACCAGAGATATATATGAAGATAATATGTTCTGGCCTGCATAGATACAAGCTAAATGAAATATATTCCTAATTACAATATTTTACAGCTATTAATGGAGATTTCACATTAGGGATGAGCTTCGTGTTCGAGTCGAACCCATGTTCGACTCGAACATCGGCTGTTCGATCGTTCGCCGAATTGCGAACGTTATGGGCCGTTCGCGCTAAATTCGTGTGGCGCGTCACGGCCCATAATTCACTGCGGCATCGCAGTGCATTGCTGGCTGATGATTGGCCAAGCATGCACTATGACCCGCATGCTTGGCCAATCACAGCGCCGTCAGTAGAGAGAGCTGTAATTGGCCAAAGCCAGGGTGGCTTTGGCCAATTATGGCTCAGGGGATTTAGTACACACCCCACACTATATAAGGCCGCCTGCACGGCGGCCCTGTGTAGTGTGTGTTCCGGTGTGCTGAGAGATAGAGAGAGAGAGAGAGACAGTGTCATTTGATTTGAGTTAGATAGATTAGGCAGAACAGTCAGTCAGTTAGCTGCACTTACAGTGTATTGTGTATATATATGCATCCCAGGTGTTGCATATATATATATACACTGTATTCAGTTTAGCTAGATCCGTTCCTGTTATCTTCTATCTAGACTATTTACATTTAATGCAGTGCGTCCTGCTCACAGTGTTCAGCTAGATCCGTTCCTGCTATTTACATTTAGTGCAGTGCGTCCTGCTCACAGTGTTCAGCTAGATCCGTTCCTGCTATTTACATTTAGTGCAGTGCGTCCTGCTCACAGTGTTCAGCTAGATCCGTTCCTGCAATTTACATTTAGTGCAGTGCGTCCTGCTCACAGTGTTCAGCTAGATCCGTTCCTGCTATTTACATTTAGTGCAGTGCGTCCTGCTCACAGTGTTCAGCTAGATCCGTTCCTGCTATTTACATTTAGTGCAGTGTGTCCTGCTCACAGTGTTCAGCTAGATCCGTTCCTGCTATTTACATTTAGTGCAGTGCGTCCTGCTCACAGTGTTCAGCTAGATCCGTTCCTGTTATCTTCTAGACTATTTACATTTAGTGCAGTGCGTCCTGCTCACAGTGTTCAGCTAGATCCGTTCCTGTTATCTTCTAGACTATTTACATTTAGTGCAGTGCGTCCTGCTCACAGTGTTCAGCTAGATCCGTTCCTGTTATCTTCTAGACTATTTACATTTAGTGCAGTGCGTCCTGCTCACAGTGTTCAGCTAGATCCGTTCCTGTTAAATTCCTACTGACAGGCAGGCTTGTCTGGTTACAGTATATAAAGCTACCTGAAGAAAATTACAGGTGTTCTATTTGATCCTATTAGTACCACGGTCAGGCAGCTAGACTATTTACATTTAGTACAGTGCGTCCTGCTCACAGTGTTCAGCTAGATCCGTTCCTGTTATCTTCCTACTGACAGGCAGGCTTGTCTGGTTACAGTATATAAAGCTACCTGAAGAAAATTACAGGTGTTCTATTTGATCCTATTAGTACCACGGTCAGGCAGCTAGACTATTTACATTTAGTACAGTGCGTCCTGCTCACAGTGTACAGCTAGATCCGTTCCTGTTATCTTCCTACTGACAGGCAGGCTTGTCTGGTTACAGTATATAAAGCTACCTGAAGAAAATTACAGGTGTTCTATTTGATCCTATTAGTACCACGGTCAGGCAGCTAGACTATTTACATTTAGTACAGTGCGTCCTGCTCACAGTGTTCAGCTAGATCCGTTCCTGTTATCTTCCTACTGACAGGCAGGCTTGTCTGGTTACAGTATATAAAGCTACTTGAAGAAAATTACAGGTGTTCTATCCCAGCTTAGTGCAGCTACAGGCCATTAGTATGTCTGGAAGGCCAAGAAGGAGAGGCAGACAGTCACAAGCCAATAAGAGAGGGCAAGCAGGCTCTGTGTCTAGTGCTGGTCGTGGAGACGGTGCATCCTCATCAGCACGTGGCCATGGGACACGCTTGGCCTTTTTTTCGGCAGCTGGCCGTGTTGAGCCGCAACATGCGGAAGACTTGGTCGAGTGGATGACCAAGCCGTCCTCATCCTCCTCATCCTCTCTCACCCATGCCCAGGGTGCTTTGTCTGGCAAAGCAGCGGCCTCTTCCCTCAGCTCAATGTCATCAGTGACTCCTTCCCTAGCTCCACCATGTCCTCATGAGGATTCCCTCGAACTGTTTGACCACAGTGTTGGGTACATGCTCCAGGAGGATGCCCAGCGTTTGGAAGGCTCTGATGACGATACTGAGCTCGATGAAGGCAGTAACATGAGCGCGGACAGAGGGGGTGCCCAAGAAGGACAGCAATCTGGCAGTCATGCTCCCCCTGCTGCAGCATACTGCCAGGTTTGCTCCAGTGATGAGGAGGGAGGGGATGATGAGGTCACTGACTCAACGTGGGTGCCTGATAGGAGAGAGGAGGAGGAGGAGGAGGAGGAGGAGGAGGAGGCGGCAGCACATCACCAACGAGGCAGGATGCCCTCCAGGGGCCAGCCTAAGGGCAGCACATTGACTGCATCACACCCCAAAGCTCCACATGTGCAGGGCGCTGCAGTCTCTGCGCGTTATTCAAAAAGTTCTTTGGTGTGGGCCTTTTTTGAGACGAGTGCATCAGATCGCACTGCTGCTATTTGCAACATATGTCTCAAGCGTATCTCGCGTGGCCAAAACATCTCCCGCTTGGGTACCACATGCTTGACCAGACATATGTTGACCTGCCATGCAGTTCGTTGGCAAGCGTATCTAAAAGACCCACACCAAAGAACAAAGAGGATCTCTCCTTGCTCCTCATCAGCTGAGATTTCCAACCCCACTAGACCTTCAGTCCTCTCTGAGACCTGCAGTGAGAGGAATGAAGGTGTAGAATTAGGTGTGTCACAGCCAAGTACTTGTGGGCAATCTGCTTTTGGTACACCGACGTCAGATTGTACCAGGCAAATTTCCCTGCCCCAGCTGCTGCACCGCCGAAAGAAGTTTGCTCCCAGCCATCCACATGCCCAGCGGTTGAATGCTAGCTTGGCAAAATTGCTAGCACTTCAACTGCTGCCTTTTCAGTTGGTAGACTCTGCCCCCTTCCGTGAGTTTGTGGAATGTGCGGTTCCTCAGTGGCAGGTACCCAAACGCCACTTTTTCTCACGGAAGGCGATTCCGGCTCTCTACCGGCATGTGGAAGGCAATGTCCATGCCTCGCTGGACAGGGCGGTCAGCGGTAAGGTGCATATTACCGCTGACTCATGGTCCAGCAGGCATGGACAGGGACGTTACCTAAGTTTCACGGCGCATTGGGTGACTCTGCTGGCAGCTGGGAAGGATGCAGGACAAGGTGCAGTAGTGTTGGAGGTTGTTCCGCCACCACGCCTCCAAAATGCTGATTGTGACACACCTCTCTCCTCCACCCCCTCCTCTTCTTCTTCCTCCATGGCCTCTTCCTCGGAACCAGCGGTGCTCCGTAGGCGTTCAAGGGGCTACGCAAGTACGCAGGCCAAAAGATGCCATGCGGTGCTTGAGCTGGTGTGCTTGGGGGACAGGAGCCACACTGGGGCAGAGGTTCTGTCAGCTCTGCAGGGGCAGGTTCAGAGGTGGTTGACGCCACGCCAACTTAAGGCAGGAATGGTGGTTTGCGACAATGGCACCAACCTCCTCTCTGCCCTCCGACAGGGACAAATGACCCATGTGCCCTGTTTGGCTCACGTCCTTAACTTGGTGGTGCAGCGGTTCTTGGGCAGGTACCCGGGCTTACAGGATGTCCTGAGGCAGGCCAGGAAAGTCTGTGTGCATTTCCGCCGGTCATATAATGCCAGTGCTCGGCTGACGGACCTCCAAAAGGAGTTTAACCTGCCCAAGAACCGCCTAATCTGTGACATGCCCACCAGGTGGAACTCAACGTTGGCCATGCTGCAGCGGCTGCACACGCAGCAGAGGGCCATCAATGAGTACCTGTGCGACTATGGCACCAGGACAGGGTCAGGGGAGCTTGGTTTTTTTTCCCCACGCCAGTGGGCCATGATCAGGGATGCATGCACTGTCCTGTCACCATTCGAGGAGGCCACGAGGATGGTGAGCAGTGACAGTGCATGCATCAGTGACACTGTCCCCCTTGTCCACCTGTTGGAGCACACGCTGCGTGGAATAATGGACAGGGCACTTGAGGCAGAACAGAGGCAGGAAGAGGAGGACTTCCTTAGCTCTCAAGGCCCCCTTTATCCAGACAGTGTTCCTGCGTGCCCGCCGATCACACAGGAAGAGGACGAGGAGGAAGAGGAGGAGGAGGAAGATTGTGTCAGTATGGAGGTGGAGCCTGGCACTCAGCATCAGCAGCAGTCTTTAAGGGATCAGTCCCAAGAAACACATGGACTTGTACGTGGCTGGGAGGAGGTGGCTGCGGACCATGTCGTTCTTAGTGACCCAGAGGACTCCGGACCAAATGCCTCAGCAAACCTACGCTGCATGGCCTCCCTGATCCTGCAAAGCCTGCGTAAGGATCCTCGTATTCGTGGTATCAAGGAGAAGGACCAATACTGGCTGGCAACCCTCCTTGATCCACGTTACAAGGGTAAGGTTGCGGACCTTATCTTGCCATCGCAGAGGGAGCAGAGGATGAAACATCTTCGGGAGGCCTTGCAGAAAGGTCTGTGCAACGCGTTCCCAGAGACTGGGAGGTTACAAACTCCTGTTTCTGGACAACGTGTTGCTGAGGCTTCAGTCAGTCAAAGAAGGAGCGGTGGAGAAGGTGGCCGTCTGACCGATGCGTTCAGACAATTTTTTGGTCCGCAGCCCCAAGGTATGATCGGTTCCAGCAACCATCGCCAGCGTCTGTTTTACATGGTGCAGGAATACCTAGGGGCAAGATCAGACTTGGACACCTTTCCCACCGAAAATCCTCTGGGTTACTGGGTCTTGAGGATGGATCACTGGCCAGAGCTTGCACAGTATGCAATTGAGCTACTGGCCTGTCCTGCATCCAGCGTTCTTTCGGAACGCACATTCAGTGCTGCTGGAGGCGTGGTAACCGATCACAGGGTGCGTCTGTCCACCGACTCGGTCGATCGGCTGACCTTCATAAAAATGAATGAGTCTTGGATCACCACCAGCTACCAAGCACCTGATGCTGATGTAACCGAATAATTTTTTTTGAAATCTCAGATCCCTTCAAAGACTGCCTATGCTGATGCTGAGTGACTATCCCTGAGTAATTATCCTCTTCCTCCTCAATCATCACGCTGATAGCTTGTAAGAACATTTTTGGTTCTGGGCGCCACCACCAGTGCCTAAGGCACAATTTTTCAGCCCCTGTTTAACAGGGGCGTGTAATTACAATTTTTGATGTAATACTTTGCAGCAGGGCTCGTTCCTGCATTCCAACTAGAGTGTCTGTGAGGGGTTGCAGTGTTGTGGCACCAGCACCAGTGCCTAGGGCCCAATTTTTCTGCCCCTGTCTAACAGGGGCGTGTAATTACAATTTTTGATGCAATACTTTGCAGCAGGGCTCGTTCCTGCGTTCCAACTAGAGTGTCTGTGAGGGGTTGCAGTGTTGTGGCACCAGCACCAGTGCCTAAGGCCTAATTTTTCAGCTCCTGTTCAACAGGGGCATGTAATTACAATTCTTGATCTAATATTTCACAGCAGGGCCCTGTGAGGGCTTACAGTGTTGTGGCCACAGCAACACCTAAGGCCCAAATTTCTGCTGAGTATATAGGGCAGGACCCTACTTTCAAACATCTAACTTACAAACGACTCCTACTTGCAAACGGAAGGAGACAACAGGAAGTGAGATGAAATCTACCCCTAGGAAGGGAAATTCTCTCCTGTAAGAGTTAATATGGGAAAACAATTTCTCCTTTCCACTGATGCTTTCCAATCCTTGTTCCACAAAAAAACCCAAATTTTCAAAAAACATTTTTCATTGGGACAAAAAAGTGAGGTGAAATCTTCTGAAGAGGAGGAAAGACAGCAAAACAAATGTCACAGGGGTGATAACCCTTCCCTATGTTTTCCAAAAAGCTTAGAAAAGATTTTTTGGCTGGAGCTAAACACGTTAAAAATGTTCAAAATTACAAACAGATTCTACTTAACAACAAACCTACAGTCCCTGTCTTGTTTGCACCGCCTGTATACTGCTGTTCAGAGTATATAGGGCCTGGTGGCCCCACACCTTTCCTTATTTTAATTTGGGTGCGGGGTTCCCCTTAATATCCATACAAGACCCAAAGGGCCTGGTAATGGACTGGGGGGTACCCATGCCGTTTGTCTCACTGATTTTCATCCATATTGCCATGACCCGACATGACATTAAACCCGCAAGCAGTTTTAAATGAGATTTTTTCCTTTAAAAATGACATTTGGTGCAGGGACTGTTCTAAACATGGGAAACATGCGTCACTTTACAGGCATACTATAGACACCCCCCAGGTACGATATTTAAAGGAATATTTCACTTTTTTTTTTTTACTTTAAGCATCATTAAAATCACTGCTCCCGAAAAAACGGCCGTTTTTAAAAGTTTTTTTTGCATTGATACATGTCCCCTGGGGTAGGACCCGGGTCCCCAAACCCTTTTTAGGACAATACCATGCAAATTAGCCTTTAAAATGAGCACTTTTGATTTCGAACGTTCGAGTCCCATAGACGTCAATGGGGTTCTAACGTTCGTGCGAACTTTCGGTCCGTTCGCGGGTTCTGGTGCGAACCGAACCGGGGGGTGTTCGGCTCATCCCTATTTCACATACAGTGGGGTCAGAAAGTATTCAGACCCCCTTACATTTTTCACTCTTTGTTATATTGCAACCATTTGCTAAAATCATTTAAGTTCATTTTTTTCCTCATTAACCTCCCTGGCGGTATGATTATTTCGGATTTTAGGTGCTGAAAGCGGTACAATTATTTTGCATGGAAATTTGGCGTTTTATATTGTAGGTCTGTAATTCTTAACAATAACACACTTAAATCTGTCCAAACAAGAGTCTAGTAGATATCCCGGGTATGATAAAGTTTGAAACACAAAAACATAAATTATAATATAATAAATAAAAATAAATAATTAAAAAAAATAAAAATAAATAGTAAAAAAATAAATTACCCCACGATTCACTATCGCTCAATTCTGCAAGTGTTCTAATTTATTATCACTGTTTTCTAGCTGGTCTAAAGCCATTTTTGACGTAAAGGGACACTTTTTGGTTGCTATGGACAATCTCCAGTTTCCAGGCAGAAAGAACAGTATATATCACATAAAACTGCATGCAGGGCATGGGCCAAAGCACTGGGGACAGAAGGGAAGTGAAATCATTTCATACAGTACTGTAATCTGTAAGATTACAGTACTGTATGTGTTATGATTTTGACATTTTATTGAATTTGCCGCCAGGCTCCGCCCCCGTGTGTCGCGCCGCTCGCAGGGAACGGAGCCTGGCACGGAGAGGCTTCGGGCAGAGGACACAGCCCGCGGACACTGCGGGGGACATCGCAGGATCCCGGGGACAAGGTAAGTAATGCCACACCAGGATCCTGCGATGTAATCCCGAGTGTGGCTCGGGGTTACCGCTAATGGTCCTGATTTTTAACCCCGAGCCACACTCGGGAAAACCACCAGGGAGGTTAATGTACACACAGCACCCCATATTGACAGAAAAACACAGAATTGTTGACATTTTTGCAGATTTATTAAAAAAGAAAAACTGATATATCACATGGTCCTAAGTATTCAGACCCTTTGCTGTGACACTCATATATTTAACTCAGGTGCTGTCTATTTCTTGTGATCATCCTTGAGATCGTTCTACACCATCATTTGAGTCCAGCTGTGTTTGATTATACTGATTGGACTTGATTTTGATTATACTGATTGGACTTGATTAGGAAAGCCACACACCTGTCTATATAAGACTTTATAGCTCACAGTGCATGTCAGAGAAAATGAGAATCATGAGGTTAGGGGAACTGCCTGAAGTGCTCAGTGACAGAATTGTGGCAGGGCACAGATCTGGCCGATGTTACAAAAAATTTCTGCTGCACTTAAGGTTCCTAAGAGCACAGTGGTCTCCATAATCTTTGAATGGAAGACGTTTGGGATGACCAGAACCCTTCCTAGAGCTGGCCATCCGGCTAAACTGAGCTATCGGGGGAGAAGAGCCTTGGTGAGAGAGGTAAAGAACCCAAAGATCACTGTGGCTAAGCTCCAGAGATGCAATCGGGAGATGGGAGAAAGTTGTAGAAAGTCAACCATCACTGCAGCCCTCCACCAGTTGGGGCTTTATGGCAGAGTGGCCCGACGGAAGCCTCTCCTCAGTGCAAGACACATGAAAGCCCACATGGAGTTTGCTAAAAAAACACCTGAAGGACTCCAAGATGGTGAGAAATAAGATTCTCTGGTCTGATGAGACCAAGATAGAACTTTTTGGTCCTAATTCTACGCGGTATGTGTGGAGAAAACCAGGCACTGCTGATCACCTGTCCAATACAGTCCCAACAGTGAAGCATGGTGGTGGCAGCATCATGCTGTGGGGGTGTTTTTCAGCTGCAGGGACAGGACGACTGGTTGCAATCTAGGGAAAGATGAATGCGGCCAAGTACAGGGATATCCTGGATGAAAACCTTCTCCAGAGTGCTCAGGACCTCAGACTGGGCTGAAGGTTTACCTTCCAACAAGACAACGACCCTAAGCACACAGCTAAAATAACGAAGGAGTGGCTTCCCAACAACTCCGTGACTGTTCTTGAATGGCCCAGCCAGAGCCCTGACTTAAACCCAATTGAGCACCTCTGAAGAGATCTAAAAATGGCTGTCCACCAACGTTTACCATCCAACCTAACAGAGCTGGAGAGGTTCTGCAAGGAGGAATGGCAGAGAATCCCCAAATCCAGGTGTGAAAAAACTTGTTGCATCTTTCCAAAATAGACTCATGGCTGTATTAGATTAAAAGGATGCTTCTACTAAATACTGAGCAATGGGTCTGAATACTTAGGACCATGTGATATTTCAGTTTGTCTTTTTTAATAAATCTGCAAAAATGTCAACAATTCTGTGTTTTTCTGTCAATATGGGGTGCTGTGTGTACATTAATGAGGAAAAAAATGAACTTAAATTATTTTAGCAAATGGCTGCAATATAACAAAGAGTGAAAAATTTAAGGGGGTCTGAATACTTTCCGTCCCCACTGTAAACTCGTAAGGAAACAAATCTATTTGCTCTTAGTAAATCAACCCCTTTACAGTCAAAATTACCTTTTATAATAACAAATCAGTTCCAGAGCTTAATGTGTATCCAAAGTTAAATCTCTTTTAGTTTTGAAGAGATCAGGTATGAGTTAGAACCCCTGTTTCCCTGTACCTCAGTACCCCTGATCACTGTCACCGGGACTAAAAGTAAAGGGAAATAGAAACTTTTGAGTTATACTTAGAATAGGAATTGGGGGAATCTTCTTCCAGTGACAACTGCCTAAAAGTCCCTCACTTTGGAGGGATTTCATCCAACTGTATGCTGTGTTTACAGGATGTTTTACAGGATGGGAAGTAAAATGAACCCTTCGCAATTGTACACAGATGAAAACATTTACAGGGGTTTGAATTCCCTATCCTATCCAAAATAAAAGAAAAAAGGATTGGCTTTAGATATACTTTAGGTCAAATGATTATGTCTTTACAGCAGGGGTGGGCAACTATGGCCCTCCAGCTGTTGTAGAACTACATGTTCCATGAGGCCTTGCAAGATAAACAGTTACAAGCATGATTCCCATAGGCAGAAGCATGGTGGGACTTGTAGTTCCATAACAGCTGGAGAGCCCACAGTTGCCCACCCCTGCTATACAGTCTCTTAGGCTGGGTTCACACTGCTCTGACATGAAAGTCACGCAACTTTGCCAGATGACTTCGGCGCGACTTCAATGCAACTTTGACACGACTTCGAACCTCGTAGCAACTTTAGGGAATTCCTGCGTAATCTTCATGTAGGCTCACTTCACACTGCCATGACCTGAAAGTCCCACAAATTACAGTGCTACTTTGCCAGGAGACTTTGAAGCAACTTGAGGGAATGCCTGTGTAATCTTCCTGTAATGTCAGATCCAAATCAGATCAATTAAGATGAGGATCCGACCTGGAGGCAACTTGCATTTAAGTCTATGTGCACAAGTCGGATAGAAGTCGTCTTGAAGTAGTACAGTAACCTTTTCTAAAGTCAAAGCGACTTCAGTAGTGCTAATTAAGAGCGCTCTCATTGACTAACATGGGATTTCACATGTCATGTTACTTGGGGCCTCACAAGTTGGATGCCAAGTCGCGGCAGTGTGAACCGAGCCTTAAGGTCTTACAGGATTGAAGGCTCGATCAAGTGATAATTTGTGTGAGACTGTAATGGTTATGGAGATATATATAGATATATATATTTAAAAAAATCTTGTTGTTCCTGGCAAAGTAAGTAGCAATGAGTTGGCTGTTAGATATGGTATTCCATCTCTAAAAAGAAAAAAAACTCCTGCATGCCTGTCAGATTTTTAAAAGGGGGCTGTGTCCATGTAGCCACTGCATGTGCACTCAATTTCATAGACACAGCTTGAGGCAGATGTAGGCACAGAAACAGATGCCTTATTCACACAGTATGGTTGCCAGATCCCATATAAATCAGGCCTTAAGCAGTGTTTTCCTTCTTTCATCTTTTCATCTTTTAAAATAATACACGTATTTTTATACAATTAGTATATATTTTGGTAACATAATATTGCTTGTCCCTCTGTGATATGATAATAATGCCCCGTACACACGGTCGGATTTTCCGATGGAAAATGTCCGATCGGAGCGTGTTGTCGGAAATTCCGACCGTGTGTGGGCTCCATCGGACATTTTCCATCGGATTTTCCGACACACAAAGTTGGAGAGCAGGAGATAAAATTTTCCGACAACAAAATCCGTTGTCGGAAATTCCGATCGTGTGTACACAAATCCGACGGACAAAGTGCCACGCATGCTCAGAATAAATAAAGAGATGAAAGCTATTGGCCACTGCCCCGTTTATAGTCCCGACGTACATGTTTTACGTCACCGCGTTTAGAACGATCGGATTTTCCGACAACTTTGTGTGACCGTGTGTATGCAAGACAAGTTTGAGCCAACATCCATTGAAAGAAATCCTAGGATTTTGTTGTCGGAATGTCCGAACAAAGTCCGACCGTGTGTACGCCCTATAAGACATACGGTATTTATTGATGTCTAGACATACTTTATGATATGAAAACACAATCCCCTATCTATGTATTTGAATATGCTTATTTATTTGTATATATATGTTTTATTTTACAAGGCTCGACCGTACATATAGACGCTGTTTCCCTTCTAGGATGACTGAAAGATTTACATAGGGTGTTGTGTGCTAGAATTAGTCGCTTAGGCAGGCTGATATCATCATCGAGGGCAAATTATTAACAAGTTCCGAGAGGTGGTACATCTGACTGTCGGTGCATCTCTCTTTGCCATCCTGAAGCTGTCCAGGGTGTGCTGACTCTGCCCATGGGATAGGCTAGAGATCTTTTGCCATAAAACCTGATCCATCTTAGCTGTTGTTGCTCTGCTGTTCTGCATTCTATGTTTGTGAGTGAGATTTTATCATGGTTCTTTTATTAATAAATGTTAAAAAATTGCTACACTACTGTATAAGCCTTATTGCAGTACTATTTGTTTCTGTGTTTATCCTGACATACAATTCTGTGTCATCTGTAAGTCAGAATTTTAGCCCATGATTTAAATTCTTATCCTGGAGGATGCCTTGTATTAAGAAAACGAATGAAAGAATTTTCAAGGGGGGGTACTGTAATTATTATCAAAAATTTATAAAAATATTTGGCTGTCATAAACAATTATATTTCATGCTAGGTCATAGATGCGTCCATTGATGCAAAACAGTAGCAGACCTGCCATCAGTACAGGCTCTCGCAAGTCATGTGACCCATCACATGAACTGGGAGTGGAAGAAGTTTCCTTTTCAAGTGGGCAGCCTTACTGATATCATGTCTGAAATAAGTGGAAAAAGGGGGTTCATTATCTTCTGCGTTCTGCACCATACTATGCCCCCCAAGCCTCCCAACAGCCTCTATCCAGCTGTGGATCCATTAGTGTCTCACAGTGCCCTCAGGTCCCAAAGTGTCCCCAACCTTCTATAGTGACCCCAACCTCTCACAGTGGCCTGCAGTGCAAACAATCTCCCCAATGACCTTAGGCTCCTGAGAGCAAACAACTGCAGTGCCCCGGAAACTCCTATAGTGATTTTTTTCAACCTTCCACAGTTCTGCCCATCCCCCTGCAGTACCCCTTATCTTCCACCCCACTCTCAAGCCTGCCGCAAGCAATCTATCCCCCCATAGTGCCCTAAACATTTAACAGTCTCTCCCAGTGTACCCCAGCCTCCCATGGTGCCCCTCAGCTCCTGCGGGGCACTCTATTTTCCTATAGTGACTTGCAAAGCCCCAAGCTCCTTGGAGAGACCCCCCAGCCCCCTCCAGAGTTACCCCCACTTCTATACATAGCCCTTATCCCCACAGGGTCACTATGTCTGCTACAAAGCCCCCTAACCCCCTGCGGAAACCCATTACCCCACAGTGACACCCAGCCCCATCCAGACCCTCCAACCCTTCCAACCCCATCCAGAGCCATTGGTGCACTTACATTACTCTATATTTTCCCTCCTACTGACACCAACATCAGGGCATCTTTTCCAGGCCTATGTGGCTGGGGAAGAAGAAGTTGAGCAGAGGAAAGACTTAAGCCTTGTACATACGATCGGATTTTCCGACAGGAAATGTGTGATGACAGGCTGTTGGTGGAAAATCTGACTGTGTGTATGCTCCATTGGACAATTGTTGTCGGATTTTCCACGGACAAATGTTGGCTAGAAGGTTTTAAAATTTTCCGCTGACAAATGTCTGTTGTTGGATTTTCACAAGTCCGTCGGACAAAAGTCCAAAATTCAAACACGCATGCTCGGAAGCAAGGATGAGCCAGAAGTGGTCAGTCTTGTAAACTAGCGTTCGTAATGGAGAATTAACATTCGCGACGTGGCAAATTATGAAATCTAGAAATGCAGTGCACAATTCTCTTCTTCTTTAACGGGATAATAATGAAGCTGCTTTGCTGGTGATACTGATGGAGTTATTGCAAACAAATTTTCAAAGGCTTTTTTTTTCTAGTGGACAAAAGTCCATGGTTTTGTTGGTCAACAATCCGATCGTGTGTACGAGGCTTAAGGGTTAGGCAGGAGGAGCAAGCTGTATCTCACATGGCTCTGAAAATGCTACTACTGACACTGCCACATATTACATTCAGAACACATACATGTACACATTGCTACATACAACATGTGTACTATACTCTCACTACTCACACATTACATGTGTAATACTTTGCTGTTTCACACTGCTACATACAAATGGTAGAATATACTTTGCTCACATGGTAAGTGCAGCATTTTTAATATTTTGACTACCTCTTTAATGCACATGCACATTCAATTTGCATCCATCTCTCTTGCTCTATATATTATAAAATGCAACATTGTGAAAGGAGAGATTATTGAAGGGAGGTATATTTTCACATTCCACAGTTGTATGTGAGAAACTAGGATTAATCCAGTTCAGGCTTTGGAATCAACCTGATGTTTGTTCTGGTCTGAGTTTTCACACCCACTTACCTCTATGTAGACTACAGATAAGACAAAAGGGAAGATCTAGGGCACAAACAGAGTTCTGGTCTCTACCTGTGAGAGCTGCAATTGACTCTGTAAAACTTGTTGGGTAGAGTTTGCTGAAAACAGTTATCTGTTTTGAGATGGCTGGGAAAAGCTCACCCCCAGTTAGAGAGAAAACTCTCGGGGGAATTCATAAAGAGTGTCTAAGAATTCTGCAGTGTCTTTACACTACAAATGGTGGTGCAGACAACAGATTAAGGTACCTGGGCATGCACTGTGTGGAGGGCAGAGGCTGATGAGGATTCACAGACATTATTTCCCCATCAGGTCCACTTGGGAGTGACAGCAGGCAATGTGTGGATCCTTAGCCAGCCAATAGACAGCCTTGTAGTGGCTAGAGAATCTGCCCACTGCCTTCTGTCAATCACAAGAAGAGAGTGAACCTGAAGGGTAACTAGTGTCTCAGCTTCCTCATCAAACTCCACTTCAGTTAAGCATTGTTAAGCAACCAGTGACAGCAAAAGTGTAGCAGTGGGAAATATAACATTCTGTTACACTACATACAGGAAAAGGCACTGTGCCTCTCTGTACACCAAATTAAAGTAGGTCTTAATTACCCAAAGTTTTGTTATCTGCAAACTGGAGGCATTTTTTTTTAAATTTGGTGCGTTAAATATTGGTAATCTTTATTAAAAAACCATCTTGTAATATTCCTGAAAAAAAAGTAACTCTAATACACTTCCAGCAATACTTTAATAATACTTGCAATTTACTGGCTTTAAAATTCAATGCTCTCTTAGGGGGAAATTTACTAACACTGATGCACATAGGAACTGGTGCAGCTGTGCATAATAGTTTCTAACTTAAGCTTGTTCAATTAAATTTTGACAATAACAACCAGTTCACACTGAGGCAGCACGACTTGCAGCGCGACTGCCTCAAGCGACCTGCACACGACAGCAGCGATGACTTGCAAAACGACTTCTATATAGAAGTCAATGCAAGTCGCCTCAAGTCGCCCCCAAAGTAGTACAGGAACCTTTTTCTAAGTTGGAGCGACTTGAGTCGCTCCTTTTAGAACGGTTACATTGTACAGAACGGAACGCGACTTGTCAGCCGGCTAAGTCGCCTGACAAGTCGTCCCAGTGTGAACCAACTCCTAAACCTAGAAACGGATTGGTTACTATGCACAGCTGTACCAGATTCTATGTTCTTCAGTGTTAGTACCCCCCCCCACCCCACCATAGTGTTCTGGGAGCTTTGTTTGTTCTAATTAAATGCTGTCCTTGGTTAACAATTTTACCTACTTACAGGGAAAACATTGTAATAATACAATTTTTCTGTTTTGCTAAACAGTGGAATTCCTTCAGCTTTTGTAGTCACTTACTATGTAGGATAAATACACATGTGCTCCCCCGACTACAGAAGCAGAACCAGCTTGCATAATATGCTCCATTTGCCCCCATTAAAATATGCTGTAAAAACAATCAAGCTTAGTTGTGCCAGGTTTGAACTTATTTTGGATTAAAAAAGTAGAAATATTAGATATGATTGTATCCTACAGTTGTGGACAAGGTAACTGATTCCTGGTGAGGAATTCCAGTCTGACATTTCCAGTCTACCATATTAGCACCCACACTGGTGCTTTCACAGTCAAGGGGAAATCCCATTCCAATAGAAGTGATTGGGAGCTGCAACTTCACTGCAAACACGCACACTGCAGTACATACTGATTTTGGCATAAAGATATTTACTGATTGCTTTGTATACTCTAAACTATTTGGCTCACTATAATTATAGCACTCTGAGCATCAGGGAGCATTTACTAAGCATCATGAAAGCATAATGTGTGCTGCCTAGCATCCATGGGAACAAAATATCAGATGTATTAATTACATTTGGCAAGGAAAGACTATGCATAAGATGCTAAGTATCAAAATGAAGTTAGTTGCTTTATCACTAAATCCCACAAGAGAAAAACACATTATACAAACCCTTAGAAATAATCTCTTTTCTTTTTTAACAAATTACTTCTAGAATATGATCCGATCTTCAATTAAGGCTTAGTAGTAAATAAAAACTGATTTATTTAACAAACACTAGCACAGCATTTTACACAATTACATCTTAAATAGAGGATTAGTGGAGTCAATTGTTCTAATCAATTCAGGTGTATCAGGTGTTGTGAAAAAAATCACACAGTTCTGGGGGGTACTTTTTTTTCAAAACCCCAGTTTTGTTGAAGTGCAGTATGTCTTGATCAAAAAAGATTTCAGTCAATCCCAGAAGAGTAGTTTACATTTTTTTTGTACTTTTACATTTATACATTTTTAGCAAGAACAATATAGTCAACTTAAGCAGTTTTAAAGCTGAGAATTACCATGATAATAGCTGTGATGTCAATGCTTGTATTCTGACACTGCATCTTTACCCGGGCACCTGGAGATGGTAGTATTGACTTCAGTATAGCCACTATAAACAAGCTACAATTCTGTAATGCTATGGGAGATATGAAGCAATCATGGGCATGAATGAGGGGGCAGTGGGAAGGATCTTGGGAAGGTTTTAGAGCAACCTTTCTGTCCATAAAATAAAGCTAAACTGGTGAGGGTAAAAGGCTGGACGTCTGGGACTGTTTAGTGTACTATTTCAGATACAATAGCTACACATATTGCACAGTGGCTGGACAGTATGTAAGCAGTTTGGCAAGGCTGAAAAGTAAGAGGTAGCGAAAAGGCAGGTTTTATCTTGAAATAAACAGTATATTATCTGAAGAAAACTAGCCACACATACTGAACTGTGGCTAAACAGTGTGTAAGCTTGGTTAGCTTGTAATATAAAAGTATATTTCCCAACCTGTGAACTTGACAAAGAATGACATAATGGAATAAGATATATGGCAATTGTAGCACACCAGAGCACAAAGTAGACGTGATGATCATATAGTTGTGATTTAAAAGGTTGTGGTCAAATAATAATGGAGACAAGTGTACATGTACATTAATGCACCAGATTGCACAGATGTGAATAGGACTTTACTGTGATATTCTATCTATTCTATATAGCAAGCAAGTCAATGCTGTAATCCAACTTTTTTGTCCCTTTCGCCTTCAAATTTCTGCCTCCTCAGTAGTAGTATGCTCTAAGTTTGCAACTTTGGTGGTGACTTGTAAGGCAGGGTTATGTTCCTCTGCTGAGAGAACATGAAAATAATGATGTTTGTTCTGCTCTCAGATTATGCAGTCACCCAGTACACAATGAGTGTGCAGGGCAGATTGCTAGTCAACTCTACAGTGCTGCATTGCCTGTGGTTGGCTTACTGTATTGTAATTTTTCCCACTGAAGCCAAGAATGGGGGTCAAAGAGAGCCCCAAACTCCAAGAGACACAACTCTGCCTAATGAAGTGGGTGTTGTTATGATGGCAGGAAACTGCTTGGAGGTAAGTACCAGGATAGGTAGCAGAAGCTGGTAATGGTGGCATGCCAGGAAAGGTGGCAGAAGTTGGTAATGCTATAAATGTGTATACAGGCCGTGCTGCCAAAAATGTGAATCAAAATGACTAAATTGTTTGCCACATGTAAAAGTGCACAAAATGAATAAATAAACAACACCAGAAACTACAACTAATGTCCAATATATCAACAGGTCCCATTCAAATAATAGTTGCTTAACCACTTACGGACCGCCCGCCATCATTATACGGCGGCACTTTGAAGTGGAATATCGTTGTTACATAGTTACATAGTTACATAGTAGGTGAGGTTGAAAAAAGACACAAGTCCATCAAATCCAACCTATGTGTGTGATTATGTGTCAGTATTGCATTGTATATCCCTGTATGTTGTGGTCATTCAGGTGCTTATCTAATAGTTTCTTGAAGCTATCAATGCTCCCCGCTGAGACCACCGCCGTAGGAAGGGAATTCCACATCCTTGCCGCTCTTACAGTAAAGAACCCTCTACGTAGTTTAAGGTTAAACCTCTTTTCTTCTAATTTTAATGAGTGGCCACGAGTCTTGGTAAACTCTCTTCTGCGAAAAAGTTTTATCCCTATTGTGGGGTCACCAGTCTTTGTAAATTGAAATCATATCCCCTCTCAAGCGTCTCTTCTCCAGAGAGAATAAGTTCAGTGCTCGCAACCTTTCCTCATAACTAAGATCCTCCAGACCCTTTATTAGCTTTGTTGCCCTTCTTTGTACTTGCTCCATTTCCAGTACATCCTTCCTGAGGACTGGTGCCCAGAACTGGACCGCATACTCTAGGTGCGGCCGGACCAGAGTCTTGTAGAGCGGGAGAATTATCGTTTTATCTCTGGAGTTGATCCCCTTTTAATGCATGCCAATATTCTGTTTGCTTTGTTAGCAGCAGCTTGGCATTGCCTGCCATTGCTCAGCCTATCAACTACTAGGACCCCAAGGTCCTTTTCCATCCTAGATTCCCCCAGAGGTTCTCCCCCCAGTGTATAGATTGCATTCATATTTTTGCCACCCAAATGCATTATTTTACATTTTCCTACATTGAACCTCATTTGCCATGTAGTCGCCCACCCCATTAATTTGTTCAGGTCTTTTTGCAAGGTTTCCACGTCCTGCGGAGAAGTTATTGCCCTGCTTAGCTTAGTATCGTCTGCAAATACAGAGATTGAACTGTTTATCCCATCCTCCAGATCGTTTATGAACAAATTAAATAGGATTGGTCCCAGCACAGAACCCTGGGGAACCCCACCACCCCTGACCATTCTGAGTACTCCCCATTTATCACCACCCTCTGAACTCGCCCTTGTAGCCAGTTTTCAATCCATGTACTCACCCTATGGTTCATGCCAACGGACCTTATTTTGTACAGTAAACGTTTATGGGGAACTGTGTCAAATGCTTTTGCAAAATCCAGATACACCACGTCTACAGGCCTTCCTTTATCTAGATGGCAACTCACCTCCTCATAGAAGGTTAATAGATTGGTTTGGCAAGAACGATTCTTCATGAATCCATGCTGATTACTGCTAATTATATCGTTCGTATTACTAAAATCCTGTATATAGTCCCTTACCATCCCCTCCAAGAGTTTACATACTATCGATGTTAGGCTAACTGGTCTGTAATTCCCAGGGATGTATTTTGGGCCCTTTTTAAATATAGGTGCTACATTGGCTTTTCTCCAATCAGCTGGTACCATTCCAGTCAGTAGACTATCTGTAAAAATTAGGAACAACGGTCTGACAATCACTTGACTGAGTTCCCTAAGTACCCTCGGATGCAAGCCATCTGGTCCCGGTGATTTATTAATGTTAAGTTTCTCAAGTCTAATTTTAATTCCATCCTCTGTTAACCATGGAGGTGCTTCCTGTGTTGTGTCATGAGGATAAACACTGCAGTTTTGGTTACTGAAGCCCCCCGATTCACTCGTGAAGACTGAGGAGAAGAATAAATTCAATACCTTCGCCATCTCCCCATCCTTTGTAACCAGATGTCCTTCCTCATTCTTTATGGGGCCAATATGGTCTGTCCTCCCTTTTTTACTGTTTACATACTTAAAGAATTTCTTGGGATTTTTTTTGCTCTCCTCCGCTATGTGTCTTTCATGTTCTATCTTAGCTGTCCTAATTGCACCTTTACATTTCCTTTTGCATTCTTTATAAAGTCTGAATGCTGAGGATGATCCCTCAACCTTGTATTTTTTGAAGGCCTTCTCCTTTGCTTTTATATGCATTTTTACATTGGAGTTAAGCCATCCAGGACTTTTGTTCACTCTTTTAAATTTATTACCCAATGGGATACATTGGCTAATGCCCTTATTTAATATGCTCTTAAAGCAAACCCATCTCTCCTCCGTATTCTTTGTTCCTAATATTTTATCCCAGTTTATGCCTTTTAACAAGGTTTGTAGTTTAGGGAAGTTGGCTCTTTTGAAATTCAGTGTCCTTGTATTCCCTTTATGTTTCCTATTTGTGTGATTTATACTGAAACTAATTGACCTGTGATCGCTGTTACCTAAATTTCCCCGCATTTCCACATCTGTGATCAGGTCTGTATTGTTGGTAATCAGTAGATCCAGTAATGTTTTATTTCTAGTTGGTGCGTCTACCATCTGACCCATAAAATTGTCCTGCAAGACATTAAGGAACTGGCGAGCCTTAAATGAATGCGCGGTTCCCTCCGCCCAGTCTATGTGTGGATAATTAAAATCCCCCATTATGATAACACTTCCCATCCTTGCTGCTACTCCAATTTGTGATAGGAGATCCGTCTCCACTTCCTCCCTCAGGTTAGGAGGCCTATAGCATACTCCCAGTATTATTTTCCCCATAGCTTTATCCCTTTGGAGCTCTACCCATAAGGATTCCACCTCCTCTCTAGCTCCCTCAGTGATGTCATCTCTCACATTCACTTGTACATTATTCTTGATATATAGGCATACCCCTCCCCCTTTTTTACCCTCTCTATCCTTGCGGTATAGGGTATACCCTTGAATGTTTGCCAGCCAATCATGAGAGCTGTTGAACCAGGTCTCTGAAATTCCCACAAAATCCAAATCCTCCTCGTACAACAGTATCTCTAGTTCACCCATCTTGTCCGCCATGCTCCTGGCATTGGTGAACATGCCACATAGTTTAGACCGGTCGCATATTGTCTTCGTATTGGGTGTTTCGAGATTGCAACTAGGACCTGCTACTATACTCACCTTGTGTTTTTGTGCTTTGGTTAACCTACCACTAATGCCCCCAATACTACCCTCTGGAATATCTTCCGCACTGGCTATCTCTGCCTCTGGACCCTCCCCCCCATCGCTTAGTTTAAAAACCCCTCTAACTTTTTGGCCATCTTCCTTCCCAGCAGATCTGCAACCTCCTCATTTAGGTGCAGTCCGTCCCTTCTATAGTACCGGTTACCGACTGAGAAGTCGGCCCAGACCTCCAGGAACCCAAACCCCTCCTTACTACACCAGCTCTTCAGCCACTTGTTTACTTCCCTAATCTCCCTCTTCCTTTCTCGTGTGGCCCGATGTACCGGTAGTATTCCTGAGAATACTACCTTGGAGGTCCTTTTCCTCAATTTAGCTCCTAAATCCCTAAAATCGTTCTTTAGGACACTCCATCTGCCTCTGACTTTGTCATTGGTGCCAACATGCACCATGACAGCCGGGTCTTCCCCAGCCCCTCCCAGTAATCTGTCCACAAGATCCGTGATGTGCCGAACCCGAGCGTCCGGTAGGCAACATACTGTTCGGTGCTTCAGGTCTTGGTTACAGATTGCCCTCTCTGTCCTTCTAAGAATTGAGTCCCCTACCACCAGAATCTGTCTTTCCTTTCCCTTGGTATGCCCCCACTCTCACTGGAGGAGTTCTTCCCCCGGCAACTAGGAGAGTCCCTCAGCTCCAGCAGTGCTGGTCCCTGACTGGTTTCACCAATGTCACTCAAAGTAGCATACTTATTGGGATGCTCCAGTCCTGGATCGGCCTCCCTGGCACTTCCCCCTGACTGTCCCCCATCTACTCTTTGCTAGTGCCAGCACCTCTTTGTCTCCACCCGCCTCTGTGCTGGCCCCTGCCGGCACCTGCCGTGTACGTTCCTGGCTCTCCTTTAGTATGGAGGGGCTTCTCAGTGCTGACAGTTGCTTCCCCAGATTCAGAACCTGGGCTTCCAGGGAAACAATGTGCTTACATTTTGCACAGCAGTATTCGCCCTCGATCGGATGATCAAGGAACGCATACATGCGGCAAGATGTACAAAGAGTCGCCTCTCCACACCCGCCGGGCATCGTACCTATTAAATTTAGTGAGGATTGGGGATTTTACCCTGTCCAAATTACCTAACAGCTAGCTTCCTGGCACTAATACTCAAGACAATACACAGGTACACAACAAGACAATACACAGGTACACAAGACAATACACAGGTACTCACAGACCTACGTGCAATCGCAGAACAGTCGCAGACCTATGTACACTCGCAATACTCAAGTATACAATACACAAGTACTAACGATCCACACACACTACTCAGACAACACTCATGTACTCACACTACACAGGTACTATGACCCCTGTTATAATCTCCTGTTTTAAACTCTGGTTTTTAACTCACCACTTAGAAAAGTTCCACTTGGTTTAAGTTCCAGCAATCTCCCAATGAGCAGGCTCAGGATGAGTCCTACACACAGTTATATAGACTGCGGGCACCTGTGAGCAATTACCCCCTCCCCCTAATTAATAGCCTGAAGGAACCAAAGAAGAAAAAAAAAAAAGCTATTTAAAAAGTGACAGAAAAAGCTAATTGAAAAGCTAAAAGGAAAAGCCCGAAAAATGCTACCCAGCAAACAAAAAGTAAAACTTGTTCACTCTCCCTCTGGTTTTTAACTCACCACTTAGAAAAGTTCCACTTGGTTTAAGTTCCAGCAATCTCCCAATGAGCAGGCTCAGGATGAGTCCTACACACAGTTATATAGACTGCAGCTAGCTGCCATAACCCCAGTATTCACTTCTTCAGTGGGTGGTCCACTTTCAGATAAAAGTGGTCTCAGCGGTACTTTTATCTGCGGCTAGAGAGGGCCCCCCTCCCGCTGCACTCCGGTGCCCTCGGCCACTTACTGGAGCGGTCGGCAGCGGTGGAGGTGATCGGGTCCTGTCCCCTCTGTGGTATGGAGCTGAGTGAGGGGAAGATGGTCCCCGACAGGCTCCATACTATTGCAGGGCGGAAGCCACGTCAAAACGTCACTTCCGCCCAAAAAGGGACTTTTTTAAAAAAAAATTTCAAACAACATTTTTATTTTATTGCATTTTAGTGTCAATATGAGATCTGAGGTCTTTTTGACCTCAGAACTCATATTTAGGAGGTCCTGTCATGCTTTTTTTTCTATTACAAGGGATGTTTACATTCCTTGTAATAGGAATAAAATTGACACAATTTTTTTTTAAAGAACAGTGTAAAAATAAAAAATAAAAAATAAAATAAATAAGAAAAAATAATAATTTTTTTAAACGCACCCCCTCCCTCCGAGCTTGCATGCAGAAGCGAATGCATACGTGAGTCGCGCCCGCATATGAAAAACCACGTTTAAACCACACATGTGAGGTATCACCGCGATCGTTAGTGTAAGAGCAATAATTATAGCCCTAGACCTCCCCTGTAACTCAAAACATGCAACCTGTAGAATTTTTTAAATGTCACATATGGAGATTTTTAAGGATAAAAGTTTGTCGCCATTCCACAAGCGGACGCAATTTCGGAGAGTAACATGTTGGGTATCGATTTACTCTGCGTAACATCATCTTTCACAATATAAAGAAAAATTGGGCCAACTTTACTGATGTCTTATTTTTTTATTAAAAAAAGTGTATTTTTTCCAAAAAAAGTGTGCTTGTAAGACTGCTGCACAAATATGCTGTGACAGAAAGTATTGAAATGACCGCCATTTTATTCTCTAGGGTGTTATAAAAAAATATATAATGTTTGGGGGGTCTAAGTAATTTTTTAGCAAAAAAAATGATTTTAACTTGTAAACAACAAGTTTGAAAAACAGGCCCGGTCTTAAAATGGTTAAAAAACAAAAGGTAGGTGGACAGGTGCTGCTGCCATTAGTAACAGATAAATACGTGACCACATTCAGGTGCTCCAGGTGACCCCACATGGATACATACTCACCACAATGGACCGACCTTCTATTACTAGATAGGTCACATTGCACTTCTTTTTGGTTGGACTCATTGTGTATCTTGTGACCAACTTGACCATTCACATGTACCAGGATGTGATTCCTTTCAATGCCATACACCACCACTCAAAAAACCGTATCAGGAAAAAAGGTTAATTGCATAAAGCAGCTGACATTATTATACCATGTAAAATCCTACAATTACACTGCACTCACATGTATGTGTACCTATGGACCGGCACCAGGTACATACAGCAATTTTGGTAAAGATGGTCACTGACGCTCCGAGACTGGAAGCCAACTTGCACTCTAGAGATAGGATATGATGTCACTGGAAGTGGAAGTGGCCACTACAGGTAATGATGAAAAGGTAGAAGAGATGGCAGATGCTGTTAATGATGACAGGCCATGAGGGGTGACAGAAGCTGGTAATGGGAGCAGGTACCATTTTTATTTGGATCTGATGACACTGAAATATGTAGTTAGTAACATCGGCATCACAGTTTTGTAATCATCCGTATTCCAGGACTGGTTCATTTATATGAAAGTGAACCATATTCACAATATTTAGCTATTAGCATAGATCTTCATAAAATATTTGATTTGCATGCAGATATGGCTAATATACTGTGGGAGATCAAAATTTTACTTCAATTTTGGTAAAAAATAATAAATTTTTGTCAGCGATAAAAAGTCAATGGTATTGCGTATGGGGGTGTGTGACCTGTGAAAGGCATGAATGGGAAACTGAGCCTTCAGTAGTCCAGTAAAAAATGTGTCTTAGATGCATGATAATACGACTAAGTTTGAGGGGCCTATATAGAAGAAGAGTTTTGAAATTTATGAGACTAGAAAAAGTTACAAAAACTTTACTAAATAATTGAGCATCCATTTCTCCACAGTCAGAATAGAAATATGCTCCTTGTTACTTTCCCTTGGAGTGCCAAAGTCAGTGCAAGTACACACCAAGATTGATCAAAAGGTGATGAATGTTACAATGTCAGCTACAAATGTACAGGCATTGTTATACATGTTATACTTTTGTGACGCCACTGAGAAAAACACTGAACAAAAGTAGTACTCACTGGAAGTTGTCACAGAAAAAAATCCTAGAAAAATAATCATTGCTCTTGCTATTTGTCTTTTTGAATTCCACAGCATCTACTAGAATAACATTCTATAGACGGAAGGGAAAAAAGATAACATTTTTGGTATATGTGAACAATGTCATATTTGAAAATATATCAAAGAGATAGACAATAAAAATAAAATACTGCACGAAAAACTTAATCTCAACTTTAAAGCATGGTGTATGATGGTGTAGGACAGTTTTACTGTTTTCTGATTGTGATCTATAGATCAAAAGAATTTCCGTCATGTATAAGGACATATTCCACAACAGAAGAGCAAATTAACAACACAGTGAAGTTGATTATTTTAAAGACTGTAACTTTAGCAAGCATAAAGTGACACTAAAACTCATGTTTAAAAAATATATTCTATTCATGTATGTATTATGAAATCTTCACTGCACCTAAGAACCACAAACCAAAAACACTATTTAATTCATTTTTAATATTCAAAGCAAATTCCGCCATCCATCCATATTTCCATGCTTTATTTTGTTGGGAAATCACTTTGAAAAACACCCCCTAGCATTTCTGGCCGTGGCCATCTTGAGTAAGGGCAAATGATTCATGAATCATTCACTTCTTGGAATCCACTTAGCTCATGTATGCATGCAGGAGAATGTGCTTAGCTAAGAAAACCCCTCCTCCCCTCTTGAAGACACTCCTGGGATGTATGACATCATTTGCCTAGGCAAAAAAGAACAAAACAGGAAGTAACTGAAAAAATGTAAAAAAAAAGTTTAAAACAAGAAAATATGATATACTTTCCTATCTATTTACTAATGCTAGCAGCATGAGGATTACAAATAATCAATGTTGATTGGGGGAGTGAAGTTACACTTTAACTCAGAAAAGTATTTTCTATTGCTCTCAGCCTCCTTCAAGTCTCCAAATTTCTTTTCTTTTTTCTTTTTTGCTGTGATCTTTATTTTTTTGTAGGAGGGTGGCTACTTTCAATCTTCATACACTCAATTTATGTAGTTGCATAGTCAACCTTTCTTGCTTGCCCCCAAGATGGACTAGGAACTATAGACTATAGAATTTGTAATGTGCACAGAGCAGTGCACATTATTGTAAGTAATGTGCAATGCTTGCTCCAAACAAATGGAACAGTGGGGGTTGGGGGGTGGTAGGTTCACTATCTCACAGAGAACATTACAAGGAGGTAGAAAAACTACAGTAAGAAATTATTTAATGAAAAATGGATTTCAGGACCATTAAGTCGTGGATGAGCATAGATTAATTTTGGAAAATAAGGATATCATTTAGTGTCACTTTAATGTTTACTTTGCAAAGTGAATGTTCAGTTATCCTATTACATTAGGTGAACCTGTGTTTGTGTCAATCATTCAATAGTTTTTTTTTTTATTTCCATTGCACATGATTGGGTATTAGAGTGAACAAACCTTCACCGTATTTGTGAAGCTAATTGAACACTCACTTATTAGTTACATACACTTCCTAAACAATCTATCCCTTTAGTAAATTAACACCAGTAGCTTAAACTAAAAAAAAAAAAACACTCGGATGAGTTCATAGCCCATAATGAAGGTTCCACTACTTGATAAACATAAACACTCACATAGTTTTCCTAGTTTTCCTAGTTTTCCTATGTTTTCCTTTTTTTAAACAATGCATTCGGTAAAAGTGTAGTTAAATAAAATGTTTATTAAATAGCTTTATTAAATATATATATATATATATATATATATATATATATACACAATAATAATTTTTTTCTGTATATACACACGGGCCATTCTAACACATGAATGAATATGCATTGATCTAAACCATTCCATTGTAGCTCTGGCTGTATGTTTAGGGTCGTTGTCCTGCTGGAAGGTGAACCTCTGCCCAAGTCTCAAGTCTTTTGCAGACTCTAACAGATTTTCTTCTATGATTTCCCTGTATTTGGCTCCATCCATCTTCCCATCAACTCTGACCAGCTTCCCTGTCCCTGCTGAAAAAAAGCATCCCCACAACATGATGCTGCCACCACCATGTTTCACGGTGGGGATGATGTATTCAGGGTGATGTGCAGTGTTAGTTTTCCCCCACACATATAGTTTTGCTTTCAGGCCAAAAAGTTCAATTTTGGTCTCATCTGACCTTCTTCCACATGTTTGCTGTGTCCCTCACATGGCTTCTCACAAACTGCAAAAACTTCTTATGGCTTTCTTTCCACAATGGCTTTCTTCTTGCCACTCTTTGCATAACGACCATATTTGTGGAGTGCAGGACTCATTTTTTTTTCAACCTGAGCTATGGATTTCTGCAGCTTCTCCAGAGTTACTGGCTGTCTCTTGGCTGCTTCTCTGATGAATGCTCTCCTTGCCTGTCAGTTTAGGTGGATGGCAATGTATTGGTAGGTTTGCAGTTGTGCCATGCTCTTTCCATTTTCAGATGATAGATTGAACAGTGCCCCATGAGATGTTCAAAGTTTGGGATATTTTTTTTATAACCTAAGCCTGCTTTAAATTTCTCCACAACTTTATCCCTGATCTGTGTGGTGTGTTCCTTGGCCTTCATGCTGCTGTTTGTTCACTAAGGCTCTCTAACAAATCTCAGAGGGCTTCACGGAACAGCTATATTTATACTGGGATTAAATAACACACAGGTGGACTCTATTTACCAATTATGTGACTTCTGGAGGCAATTGATTCCACTATATTTTAGTTAGGGGTATCAGAGTAAAGGGGGCTGAATACAAATGCATGCCACACTTTTCACATATTTATTTGTAGAAAATGTTGAAAACCATTTATCATTTTCCTTCCACTTCACAATTATGTGCCACTTTGTGTTGGTCTATCACATAAAATCCCAATAAAATACATACATTTTTGGTTGTAACATGACAAAATGTGGAAAATGTCAAGGGGTATGAATACTTTTTCAAGGCACTGTGTGTGCGTGTATATATATATATATATATATATATATATATATATATATATATATATATATATATATTAATATGTATTTATTAAGTATATTTATTATTAATTGTACCTAATATTTATTAATTTGACCCATTGGCAAAAGATGACAGTTAGAAGGTTTTTCAGAGGCACAATAGTAATTAAGTGATCATCCTCTAGAATCCTTCCCATCCATCCATCCATTCTCAACTATATTTGTGTGTAAATGGATAAAAAGGAGCTGCGCTCAAAACACAAGTAAATATAATAAGAAATATAATACAAATTGTGAAAAATAAAAGTGAAAAATAAACTGAATCAGTCCGTAAATGCTAAATCAATAGTCCATAAATTGATCAAGTAACCACCACAGTGACTTCACACCAATAAAAAGTGCCCGACCACCTTACGAATTGCCTGCTTACTAAACGGCAGGAGGCAAGAAACAATCGACTGTAAACCAGCCATGGCCTTTATCTTCCAAGGACAGCTGCTAGACTGACACAGGACCGTCCCTAGTCACAGGTCTGATGGTAACAACCCCCTAGGCGTCCACTGGATCGAAGATATAATGGACTGTACTCCAGGGAATGCTCAAAGAAGGGAGAAACTGACCATAGCGTAATACTACATATCATTTTTTTATAAAAGAATGTATTGCACTTACATAGATAAAAACTTATAGACCAAATGCCAGCCGGCAAACATAAAATCCTGTCCTCCTCACAGACAGCGTGGTGACGTCAATGCGTGCCCTCCCAGACGTGTTTCTTCATAGGTAACGTTTTCAATGGGGGTCGGGCGACGCAGTGACACACCACCATAAATAGGACCAAGCCTCGTTCTGAGACGTAAGAGTCAGGCAGCAAGCGCCATTTTGTTTATGGGCATCACCCATTCGTATGCGGCGAACATGTAACAGGCTGCCCGACCAGGCCACTCTGAGACACGAACCTTAAACCGCAAATGCCATTTTTGTTCTGGGCATCTACCCATTCCACAATTGTGATGTTAGGCATTGGATGCCCAATATTTATATGGTGATCATGGCCTGATGTTTGGTGAGAAGTCTAATATGGGTTCGCCGTTGTGGAATGGGTAGATGCCCACAACCAAAATGGCCTTTGCGGTTTAAGGTTCATGTCTCAGAATGGCCTGGTCGGGCAGCCTGTTGCATGTTCGCCGCGTACGAATAGGTGATGCCCATAAACAAAATGGCACTTGCTGCCTGGCACTTACATCTCAGAATGAGGCTTGGTCCTATTTATGGTGGTGTGTAACTGCGTCACCTGACCCCCATTGAAAATGTCACCTATGAGGAAACGCGTCTGGGAGGGCATGCATTGACGTCATCACGCTGTCTGTGAGGAGGACGGGCTTTTATGTTTGCCAGCCGACATTTGGTCTATACGTTTTTATCTATGTAAGTGCAATACATTCTTATATAAATAAATGATATGCAGTATTACGCTATAGTCAGTTTCTCCCTTCTTTAAGCATTCCCCAGAGTACAGTCCATTATATCTTCAATCCAGTGGGAGGCCTAGGGGGTTGTTACCATCAGACCTATGACTAGGGGCAGTCCCGTGTCTGTCCAGCAGCTGTCCTTGGAAGATAAAGGCTGTGGCTGGGTTACAGTCGATTGCTTCTTGCCTCCTGCCGTTCAGTAAGCAGGTAATTCGTAAGGTGGTCGGGCACTTTTTATTGGTGTGAAGTCACTGTGGTGGTTACTTGATCAATTTATGGGCTATTGATTTAGCATTTACGGACTGATTCACTGTTTATTTTCACTTTTATTTTTCACAATTTGTATTATATTTCTTATTATATTTACTTGTGGTTTGAGTGCAGCTCCTTTTTATCCATTTATCTATTTGTGTTATCCCACTATTGAGTTGCTGCTTTGATCTACAGTGGGGACGGAAAGTATTCAGACCCCCTTAAATTTTTCACTCTTTTTTATATTGCAGCCATTTGCTAAAATCATTTAATTCATTTTTTTCCTCATTAATGTACACACAGCATCCCATATTGACAGAAAAAGAAAAACTGAAATATCACATGGTCCTAAGTATTCAGACCCTTTGCTCAGTATTTAGTAGAAGCACCCTTTTGATCTAATACAGCCATGAGTCTTTTTGGGAAAGATGCAATAAGTTTTTCACACCTGGATTTGGGGATCCTCTGCCATTCCTCCTTGCAGATCCTCTCCAGTTCTGTCAGGTTGGATGGTAAACGTTGGTGGACAGCCCTTTTTAGGTCTCTCCAGAGATGCTCAATTGGGTTTAAGCCAGGGCTCTGGCTGGGCCATTCAAGAACAGTCACAGAGTTGTTGTGAAGCCACTATTTTAGCTGTGTGCTTAGGGTCATTGTCTTGTTGGAAGGTAAACCTTCGGCCCAGTCTGAGGTCCTGAGCACTCTGGAGAAGGTTTTCATCCAGGATATCACTGTACTTCATCTTTCCCTCGATTGCAACCAGTTGTCGTGTCCCTGCAGCTGAAAAACACCCCCACAGCATGATGCTGCCACCACCATGCTTCACTGTTAGGACTGTATTGGACAGGTGATGAGCAGTGCCTGGTTTTCTCCACACATACCACATAGAATTAAGGCCAAAAAGTTCTATCTTGGTCTTATCAGACCAGAGAATCTTATTTCTCACCATCTTGGAGTCCTTCAGGTGTTTTTTAGCAAACTCCATGCAGGCTTTCATGAGTCTTGCACTAAGTTAAAACTTCCGTTGGGCCACTCTGCCATAAAGCCCTGACTGATGGAGGGCTGCAGTGATGGTTGACTTTCTATAACTTTCTCCCATCTCCCGACTGCATCTCTGGAGCTCAGCCACAGTGATCTTTGGGTTCTTCTTTACCTCTCTCAGCAAGGCTCTTCTCCCCCGATAGCTCAGTTTGGCCGGACGGCCAGCTCTAGGAAGGGTTCTGGTCATCCCAAATGTCTTCCATTTAAGGATTATGGAGGCCACTGTGCTCTTAGGAACTTAAGTGCAGTAGAAATTTTTTTGTAACCTTGGCCAGATCTGTGCCTTGCCACAATTCTGTCTCTGAGCTCTTCAGGCAGTTCCTTTGACCTCATGATTCCCATTTGCTCTGACATGCACTGTAAGGTCTTACATAGATAGGTGTGTGGCTTTCCAAATCAAGTCCAATCGGTATAATTAAACACAGCTGGACTCAAATGAAGGTGTAGAACCATCTCAAGGATGATCAGAAGAAATGGACAGCACCTGGGTTAAATATATGAGTGTCACAGCAAAGGGTCTGAATACTTAGGACCATGTGATATTTCAGTTTTTCTTTTTTAATAAATCTGCAAAAATGTCAACAAATCTGTGTTTTTCTGTCAATATGGGGTGCTGTGTGCACATTAATGAGGAAAAAAAATGAACTTAAATGATTTTAGCAAATGGTTGCAATATAACAAAGAGTGAAAAGGGGTTTGAATACTTTCTGTCCCCACTGTATATTCTCTTAGTCTAGCGCGTTTTTTTTTTTATTTCTATGCTATATTTGTGGGTACCTTTTGGATGAGAATCGAATTCTAATATAGAAACCATTACAAATCTAGATCAATCCTAATATTTTTATTCACTTAAAGCTGTTTTTTTGTCTTAGATTGTGCTAATACACATGTGAAAGGTATTTTTATAACCATGTTTTAGTTTTTAAAGAAGTTTTTAAAGAATTCAGGATTGATTAAAATTTTTAAATAATGCAATAAATTAAAATCGTATAACAACAAAGACACAATAGTGTACAATAAAACAGTCTCACCTGTTATTAGTAAACAAAATGATCTGTGTATCTGTACATAAAAAGTCTGTTGCGATAATAAAGTCCAGCCTCTGTGCCAAACAGCATTAGGACAAAATACTCTTGACAAAGTCCCAGGTAGACAAAAAGCATTGAGCAGGGAAATGATATCATCGCACTGGATGCCAACTGAAATGTTGAGTTTAAATAGGTTGAGCTTTTAGGTTAGAGCACTTTATATTTTTCACTGCTCTTTTTATTTAGTTTTATGTCCAACAGTATTAGTAACCAATCTCCCTCTTCTCAACATGAATAGCTAATTTATTTCTGACCCAAGAGGAAGCTGGACCAGTTTCTTAAAAAATGTGTGTATACCATTAGCTGTGAGAATTTTGTATTCTATTCAGCTTTTCTTTAAAAGAATAATTGTGTCTTCATTTAGTTTTTTCTTTTTTTATAGTTTTTTTTTATTTGCATAATATTGTTTACTTTTTGTTTACATTACTTTACTTCAAGCACTGAACGTACAATGTAAATTTTTACTTGTACCCAACTTATGTTTTCATTTTCCCTTTTTCCTTTCTACTTTTTTCCTCACACACACATAAAGCTTTGAATACTTACAGACAATCCATTGCCTGTTATGATAAATCACCTGAAAGCAGCCTTGTGTGAAAAGCTTTCTCAAGAGCTTGACGATTTCAGAATAAGAATGCTATGCGAAGACAATTATGCACAGACAGATATTTGTGAAAAAGCCACACAATAACTGCATTGTATTTATCTTTTAAGGACCATTTAGTACTGGGCAATTGAGTGCATAGAATGAATTTACTTTTATGTTGAGCTTTTTTATTTCAGTGCTTTTTACAAACTGAATTGCTTTATGAAGTGTAGTTAAAACCTGTCATTCTTTCAGTCAGTACCTCAGAGCTGCGAAACATGTTCAAGCAATGCCAACCTATTTATGCATTTTTTAATTATATGTTAATGGGTTTGGTAGTTTATTTTCTACCTAGTTTTGTTTTACAAGACATCTGCTACCAAATACATGGTCTTTTTAAACTGTAGAGGTGGACCATTTGAAACAAGTTTCATTGCAAAAATAAGATTAAGACTAGATTTACGGTAAGTACAAAAAATATATAAAGACTCAGAGTGGAAACATTGCTATGCAGTAACTCAAGTATATAAATGTCTGTAAACATTTGAAAGATCAGCATTTTTCTACTAGTCTCTGTTGTTTCATAGGAACTAGCAAAACTCACAGCACACAGTGGCATACAGGGTACAGAGGTAATTCCAAAAACTAAATCAATCAGTTCCTAGGCTTATGTTTGTGCTACAGAACTCTCTGCATTGTCCCTCTGATGAGATTATTTTACTAAAGAATTAGAAAAGTTTAACACAAAAAACTGATGCACTTCAGTTATCCAGTTGTGTGGAAAGCAAAATGTTGTTATTTATTCCATCTGCACTGATTGGATAATTGAAATCAATCTTCTTAGTAAACAAATCTCATTATGACCATCAATTTCACATTATGGGAACAATGATGTCTCTCTAACATCAATGTGATTTCCAACAGGGCGCCAGGAGCAATCACTTGCCAACCGCCTAACTGGGAATGTATGTTATTATTTTGACATTAAATACCATTCTCTGCCTTTTGGCTAGGATCAAGTGTAGTATCTGTTCCTATCAGTTACCATGTGGTGGTGCTGTGCTACTCTCCTTAGCCTATGGTGGTGGGCTGGGGGTGGCAGTAAATCCACTTGCTGTAATGGTAACCTGGACAGTTAGTATCGGGGAGAGCCAATACCGGACTGCCTGACAAACTGAGGGCCATTAATAGGGCTCTTCTAGAGAAATCCGGAAAGCTTACCTCCTGATAGGAATGGAGCGGCACTAGGTCTGGACGAAGGCTGGGTCCTGAAAGAAGCCCGTGGTGTATGTGCCCCTGGAGTGGCCGTAACTCTCACTGTATTAGTGTCCCACTTTGAGTTTTACTGGCACCTAGGTCACTGCACACCACAATTTTTTCACACCTACCTCTTGGGCTGGACCTTTTGGCCAGGACCAGAGGAATTTTTTATACCTGGCCTTAGGGCCAGCCATTGCACCATATACAATGGTACCGCAGCACTTTCTCCTCTCCCCTTTTCCCCACCTTTATGTTGTTTGTCGTGTTTGTCACTTTATGTCTTTTTTTTTGGTTGTTGGGTTGGTACACTTTTCACGTTTGATTAGTAGGGTGTAAGTCCTCAGGCCTACCCTGAACGTCTTGGGAGGGGGTGGACATGGCCTTCTGGCTTGGTTTACCCTCTCTCATGGGGTCTCCCTTAAGGGGAGCCCCACCTAGTACTTGGAAAGGTCTGTTTTGGCCAGATGGACCATGCAAAGTACCCTAGTCCCTGTCTGGAGCCTAACGCCCTGGGGGATCAGGGCAAAGGTCCCTTCTCTTCGGAGGAGGACCATATGTACACCCTTTGCACTTTTTGTGTCTCACTTTTTGGTGTGCACTTTTTTTTGACCCGGGTGGAGTTTTTGGAGTGTGTTCACACCACAGGCTTTAAAAAAAAATATGAAAATGTTAAAAAATAATGAATAAAAAAATGTTATGGCAGCAGCCAGCTTTCAGAATAAAGTCACTTTTATAGGTGGGGGAGAGGTGCCCCACCACTTTTAAGTTGTTTCTGAGCTTACCAGAGTCATCAGTAAGCCTGGAACCAATCCGATGTGGCTGATGGCTAGACAGGAAGTCTAGTGAGGACAAGATAGCCCCCACTAGGCTCTATGCCCCTGGAGGACCAGAGCGATCTCCAATGTCACTTCCAGTTCTAGGTCAGATAGACATTTTTTGTTTTTTTGACATTTTTTTTGCTTTTAAAGTTAAATGAGAGATTTGGGGTCTTTTTGACCCCAGATCTCTCAGTAAAGAGGACCTGTAATGCTAATTTCTATTGCAAGGGATGTTTATATTCCTTGTAACAGGAATAAACAGTGATACAAAAAATATAAATACATAAAAATATAGGCACAGTATAAAAAAATAAAATAAAAAGTAAAATAAATAAGAAAATAAAAAATTTAAGCGCTCCATTCCTCCATGCTTGCGCGCAGAAGCAAACCCATACATAAGTCATGCCCGCATATGTAAACGGTGTTAAAACCACACATGTGAGTATTGTTAGAGTGAGAGCAATAATTCTAGCACAGGACCTCCATGTAACTCAAATAGATAACCTGTAAAAAATGTTAAAGCGTTGCCTATGGATATTTTTAAGTACCGTAGTTTGTCTTCATTCCATGAGCATGTGCAATATTAAAGCACGACATGTTAGGTATCTATTTACTCAGCCTAACATTATCTTTTACATTTTATAAAAAAATGGACAAACTTTAGTGTTTTATTTTTTATTATTTTTTTATTAATTAATGTATGTTTCCCCCCTAAAAATTGTGTTTGAAAGACCACTGTGCAAATACAGTGTGACATAAAATATTGCAACGACCGCCATTTTATTCTCTAGGGTCTCTGCTTTTGTAGCAAAAAATACAGATTTTTACTTGTAAACAACAAATGTCAGAAAAAGGCCTGGTCTTTAAGTGGTTAAAGCGGTTGCAAACCCTAACACATAACCAGTGAAGTGACTGGCCTCAGGTGATACACAGAGATGAAACAAATCCTCCCCCATAAGTTATATCTGTCTATCTGCAGTCTTCTCTTCTCTACATCTGTTTAAATTGCTGAATTTTTAAAGCTTGTCTGAGAGTTCAGAAAACAGGGTCGGAGAGCTTAGTGAGGAGAGCCCTGACAGCTGATTGGAGGGAAGAGACACCCCCGCCTCCACACAGCTCACAGGAACAGAGCTGAGGCTGTAATTCTGCTGGAGGTCCATCCCCTGTCACCATTTTCTCTTAGGGTCAGAAAAACTTGTGAGAAGTGATTCATGCTGATAGCAGAGGAATGAAGCAGCAGGCAAAAATTACACTTTGTGCTCCTAATTGAGACAAGTACACACTATAGAGGAATATGCTTTGTTCATATTTGATGTCTGAGGTTTACAACTACAATTATCAACTCCACCGCAGGAGTAGCTCTAGCAGTTGCAGTTGAGTTTTAGCACTTACTCTGGAGCATAAAATGAAATGTAGGGTTATATTACAAGCTTCCATAGAAATAAATTGCCTGGCTCAAGTTAGCATTCATAAATTACGAAAATGAATGTTACTACTTGTTTTATTACAGTTTTTAAAACTTGGGAACCAGAATGTTTTTACTTCACTTGATTCTGGAAATAAAGAAACGTTCAGAAAGCTATCATTAAAGTGGTAATAAACCCAGAAATAAAACTGTATTATATTACAGCATACCGATTCTTAGATGTGGTTGCATTTGTGTTTTATTCTTAGGTGGGTTTTTTTTTCTTTATTTTTATCTGTTGATCTAGCCAGTAAATCTGTTATTTTTCAACTTCTTTTAACAGACCAAGCTGTCCAGACAAAGTGGCAGTTAGATTGTTGGGACAGGCTATTTAACACTGACAAGGGGGCTTACAATGGTGAGCCTTTATTCATGTATGTACAACCTTTATCTTAAAAGTTAAAAAGTACAAAGTTTGTTGCAGTAACTGCATTAAAAGTTTTTGCTGGAGTTTGGATTTACTTTGACAAGTCCATCTAATTCTGCTAGTGCACCTAACACTATTCTCTCCCCAGATTGACAATGATACTGTGTAAAGGTGTCTTTGTTGGTTTTTCATTCAAAATGGAGACATCCTAAGACACGAAGTGTGTTACTAGTGAGATTGCCAGGTGAGAACAGAGGGAAAAAAACCTAAAAAAAGAAAACCATAGCAGTCACCACATTTACAGGGTGGTAAGCTGGACAGTGGACAGGAAGCAGTGTCAATGCTGGTTAATGTACCTGTACGTCAACCCCACATTGGCTGCTCCTGCATGGCTCACAGAGCATGCACCCAGGAGCCTGGTGATCCTTGTGTGCCTCAGACACAGAGGATCACATTACAACTGTGTCCGGTGACCACGTGGTCTTGTACCATGTGATTGCTGTGTCCAATCACAGTAATCACATAGTACATAATGGAAGCTAAATGTAAACATCGGTTCTCTCTGCTCTCACACAGATCAGATGTGAGATCAGAGAGAAGTGATGCAGCAGCCTGTGAGTGTCGAGCACCCTATCAGACTGCATATATACTCACAGACTGCAGTTCCAGCCTGCCCTAGTGCAAACAATGCAGCCAGCCCCTGTCATCTGTCTCAGTGTCACCAGTGCTCACAGTTACACCACCATGCACCATACCAACATCCTGATCACTACCATACCGGTGAACTGCTCACCAACATACCCAATACCAGTATCCTGATAACCCACCACACCATACTAGTGCCCTAATCACCTCCTTACACCATGCTGGCATCCTGATCACTACCCCATCATACCAGCACCTTAATCATCGCCACACCACATACCAGCACCCTAATCACCTCCACACAACATACCAGTGTCCTGAGCACCACTATACCTCATACCAATGTTCTGATCACTGCCATAACCCATTGCCAGTTCCCTGATCACTACCATACACAATACCAGCACCCTTATCACCTTCATACCTCATACCAACGTTCCGATCACTGCCATACCCCATACCAGTGTCATGATTACCACCATACCTCATACCAGCATTCTGATCACTGTCGTATGCCATACCAGCATCCTGATCACCACCATAAACCATACCAGTGCCCTGATCACCTCCATACACCATACCAGCATCTTGATCACTGCCATAATCCATACCAGCATCCTGATCACTGTCATAATCCCTACCAGCATCTTTATCACTGCCATACCCCACACCAGCATCCCGATCACCACCTTATGCTAACCAGCCGGAAAAAGTATTCAGAGCGGCTAAAGAGCCACTAAGATTACTTTTACAGGCAGCGAAAGCATTTGGCTTGCTGATTACGTTAGGCTTGTGCATACTAGCTACTAGTCCCTGTACCTGCCTACTATTAAAACTGCCATTTACCATTGATTCCTGGCCTCTGAATTCATTCCTGGTATCTGAGTCTTAGTGAATGTGGTGAGATTTCACTTTGCAAAGAATACCCAATCCCGTGCAAGGTGATTTTGTTTGCACATGATTGAATGATGGAAGTTAGTTATTGCCTCACCTATTTCATTAGGCTTTGGGACACATTCTCTGCAAAGTGAACAGCCTATTTGACTCTAGTAACCCCGATATCACTATGCAATCAGATCGACATTCATTTTCAAGATAAAACCATAAATACTGTCAGATTCACAAGCAACTTTCTTTCTCAAGTCATTCTCTGTCTACATCTCCTTGATTTATGAAACAATCTTTACCAATCACTTATCTCCCTGCCAAATAACCTATGCAGATTGAAAGAACCAAGCTTACTCCTGAGGAACTCCCTAGATGTTGGGCAGTTTTGTGTTTCTTGCCAAGCTTGTCCATGAAACACTCAGGTTTAATATACATGCGAGTATTACACTCACCCTCACAGTCTTATATTTATTTGACTGTGCTCCTCTGTATTGATTCCCATTCTCACTTCCTTTTGACCTACATTGATTCTGGGGTCACCAGAAACTTTATTGACTGGGGAATGATGACTCCCTTTCTCCTTCCCTTATGCCTAGGGAGGTACTCCACCATGAACGAATGTCCTTCCTCATTTTACATGAAGCCTCAATTCCCATCATCTTGAGCTTGAACAAACTGTTAAGGCAGAGACTGCACTAATACAGACCCTCTAGATGCACTGTAAGGGACACTCTAATGGGAGATGATGGGCTTACCCAAGAAGTGTAGGCCATTAGTCAGTTCACAGTAAAGCAGGGAATCACAGGCAGATCAGGTCTGGAAATAGGGTCAGGACACCCAGAGGTAGGTATTGGTCCCAGGTGAAAGCAGTTAACACTGAATCCTCCAGGAATCCCCCAGATTCTAAGGGCTAGCCAGTATTCGCCAAGGCTCCTGATGCTGGAGATGAATTTTGCTAGTCAGCACCTAAGGTTTCAACTCACAGGTTTACCCTATTCAAGACTTGGTGTCAAGATGGTACAAGGAAATAGGTCTGAAGCAAGCAGGTACACTGCAGTGAATGTCCAGAAGATGGTAGTGAACAACATTAGGGAAAGTGGAAGTCAGTGTTGCAGTCCAGCAGCGCACTTGGATAATCAGGAACAAAGCAAAGAATTGAGGTAGGTAGCAGACTTAGCCATGAACAAAGCCAATGGTCAGGGCAAGTAGTAGATTCAGATAGTCTGGAACAAAGTCAGAGGTCAATATACATGAATCAATCATGGAAAGCAGGCCAGATAGCATGCAGGTACAGGGCTCAGCAGATATCCTGCAAAAGCGGTTCTCAGGCAAGGAATCAAGAGCTGTACAGGGTTCAAATAGACAAGGCAAGAGGAGTAATCCTTCCTGACTGGCTGCAGCCAACCAGGAGGGGAAAGATGTTGCTTTTATTAGTTGCAGCATGACTGAGAGACAGATAACCGGGATAGGCAAGAACTAGCTGAGTAGCTCATTTTATTACTCAGCAGGTGAGCCGGGACGGTGCATATAGCACTCAGCCCTGTGCATAAACATGGTAAGAACAGAGCACATGTTGTGGAACTACAAGAACCAAAACAGCATTGTATGTTGGAGCTGAGAAACTACAAGTAACGTATTGACTTGCCTGCTAGTCTGTAGGAGTACAAATGACAGCTTGCCTGCTGGCCTGTGGAACCATAAGTAACAGATCAGAAGCAGCTTTAAATGATGATCTGTGACATGTATTTTGCAAGGAAATTTTCCCTGGAGCTTAGTGAATGAGGTGAAGCTCTGCTGACTTTCATCATCCAATCGTGTGCAAGAAAAATACTTTTTTCTTTATTGTTCCTTGTACATGATTAGATCATTTTGGCAAAATGAAATTTCACCACATTCACTAAGCTCTGGGGAAAATGTTCTTGCAAAATGCATGTCACAGATCATCAGTTAAAGCTGCTTCTGATCTGTTACTTATGGTTTCACAGGCCATCAGGCAAGCTGGTATTTGTAGTCCCACAGACCAGACATTAACTAAGCTCTGGGGAAAATTTCCTTACACAGTGCAACTTTTCTTGCAAAATAAACAGCCTATTTGCTCTCCTGTGTTAAAAAGGCCTTCTGTTGCAAAGGAAAGTTTACAAAAGGTGTGGATATTGGTAGCTTCCAATTATTTTATTTTCCCCTCTTTTGTGGTCCAATGACACAATGGATTCAATTTACAAAAACTGGAGAGGGCAAAATATGGTGCAGCTCTGCATAAAAACCAATCAGCTTCAAGTTTTTTTTTTTTTTTTTGTCAAAGCTTAATTGAACAAACTGAAGTTAGAAACTGATTGGCTACCATGCACAGCTGCACCAGATTTTGTACTTGCCAGTTTTAGTAAATCAACCCCAATGGGCCTGATCTACCGAAGTTAATGCATATATGCCAGTGCAATGATCCTATGTTTACAACCAGATAATGTCCTTTATTATGTGCTCACAAAGCACATAGGCACATGCACACAGGTCCCAGCAAACATGCTAAGAAATTACTAAGAATTGGGCCTTGTAACACAGAGTACAGTATAGCCACTGAGTAGTGGTGTGCTTAAAATAAAAATTTGATTTTTTACTGATATGTATGAGTCTATCTACAGTTTTACATGCACACCTTATGTATATTTAAAAGGGATTTTGAAAAAAAAAATTGAGAAAAAAAACTCCAAAAGCATAGTGTGAAGGTTTTTTTTTTTACCTGCTGCATGGCTTGGCACATGAGCATTTCCTTTCTTGGCGAGTTGATCACATTATTATTATTATCATACAGGATTTATACAGCGCCAATCATTTACACAGTGCTTTACAATATAAAAAGGAGACAATACAGTTATAATACAATAAAATACAAGAGAATTAAGAGGGCCCTGCTCAGAAGAGCTTACAATCTAATAGGGTGGGGCAGGTGGTATAAAAGGTTGTAACTGTGTGGAATGAGCTGATGGAAGTGGTAGAAGATTAGTTGGAGACGTGATGGGCTTAATTGAAGAGATGAGTTTTCAGGGATCGCCTGAAGGTAGCAAGAGTAGGGGATAGCCGGACAGGTGGAGGTAGCGAGTTCCAGAGGATGGGAGAGGCTCTGGAGAAATCCTGGAGATGAGCATGGGAGGAGGAGACGAGAGTGCTTGAGAGCAGGAGGTCTTGAGAAGAGCGGAGAAGACGATTTGGGTGATATTTGGCTGGGTGATTGAGAGCCAGTGTAGGGATTGGAGGAGAGGGTTGGCAGACACTGAGCAGTTGGTAAGGTGGATAAGTCACATGCTATTTTATTTTAAATTTGAATTAATTTTCTAGTAAAATGTTGACACACACATTCCCTAACTCACCTTATCAGAACAGAAGTACCATGTTCCATTGTTCTATTTGCTAGAAAGGTTCAAGGACTGCATTCACAATGCATGCATGAAACTGCATGCTTATGCAAGCCTTCAGTGTAAGCATACCATGGTGATCTATCTCTACTATTGTTTGTTTTCTAGGGAAAATGATGTCCATTGTCTACAACATGTGCCCGATACTACAAGTATTTATCCACTCCAAACTTATGTGTTGCTGCTGCTTTGTGGTTTCCTGTCGCGGAATCTTGCCTATCCTTTAGGAACATATAGGAAAAGGTTTAACAACAAGCTGTTTATTCTCTCTTGTGACTCTTCTTTTGAGCTTCAAAGCACATTTTATTTATAGATGCTGCATTTTGTTTTGAAAATGACATTCTTTTCCAACCATATTTGTCAAGGGAAAACTGTGAGAAATATGTCAGAAAGAATTTACTTCTCATTTAAAATAGTGTAATATTAGTATTACCCTTTCCTCCCAGAAAATGATACATTGGTCATTTCTCTTGTGATATGTCAGAGCTTTTCATGTTCTCTAGCAGAGTATATACAGTACAAAATGAAATGATTTGCCAAGAAGATTGCGCTTTACATTAAAATTCTGTTCACTTGCTTCCTAACAGATTGCCAAGTACTCCGTCATCCTTTTTACCTGTGGGAATTGTGGCTTGTCCCTTTTTTAGAAGTGTTCTCATCAGTCACACATGGGCCACCTAGTGATGAGCTCTATACTAACTCAGCTCCTGGGCTTTTCACTGAACATAACTTAAACCTATTTCCATCTCAGGGACTTCAATTTTAACCTGTGATCCTCAAGGGCTAGCATACTGTGTTTTAAACTTACTGTAATTGGGAAAGGTCAGTTAAAATGTTCAGACCAGTTATTTAGTGACTTGCCTTCCAGCAGACATATGGTCTATTGTGGTAGCACATATAGAAGAACTATTTAGTTTTAGTAATAAATGATCTGTAATCTGTAATAAATGATAAACGTGGTATATGTTGTAGCTTTTATTTTTCTACTTAAATACATTTATAGGCCTGCAGTGACTATTCTGTCATTACACCTATATAGATAATGTTTCCAGAGAAAAAAATAATTTTAACTAGAATTATCTAATCTATTATCTAGAATAGAACTTAGCACATAAACAGGATAGGTATGTGTTAGAAATCAATTCTAGGCAGTAACTGTCACTGACAGCTTTCAGATAGCAGCTAATGGTATTTAGTAAACAGAAACTGTGCCGAAAGTAACCCTAATTTGCTGTAATCTGAGTTTTAATCCTCTATGGATAAAGCCTAGGGCACACTGCTAATTTTTTTCCGTTCAACTCAGGGGATTGAACGAAAAAAAAACTGACAGCTCCAGTCGGAGCTGCTGTACTAACAATCCAATGTTAGTACAGCGATCTCCCCTGCTGTTAAATTGTGTTCTGACAGGGAAACAGCCCCTGCCAGAACACTCCAGTCAGCGCTCTCAGCCATTGGCTGATTGGGAGCTGGTCGGCTGTTGGTTTTCCAGCATGCTTGTCTGACAGAAGCTGGCTTCTATTGGACCTGCTGCCATACAAACGGGCCGAATGTCGTCTGACATTCAGCCTGTGTGTATTAAGCTTAACACAAACTCAACACATACCTAGCACAGTGGCCTAAGTGGTTCACACTCCTATCTTGCAGTACTAGGGTACTTGGATTTATTCCCAACTAGAACACTACCTGCATGGAGCTTGCATGATCTCCCTGTGCTTGTGTAGGTTTCTTTGTACTCTCCAAAGACATGCAGATAGGTAATTGTCTCCTGTATAAATTGTCCCTAGTATGTGTATGTATGCATGTGATGTAGGGACCCTACATTTTAAGGTCCTTGAGGGCAGGAACTGATGTAATTGTACAAATGTGCAAAGCACTTTGTAAAATTGACAGCATTATACATATATCTTTAATAAAAAAAATACCCCCTTTATATCAGGTACATTATAAGTACTGTTAAAATATTCTTTCTGAAGTCTCTCACTCAGCTTCCTGAACCTCTAAATTCATTCAACCCTCCCACGTAAGAATCCATAAGGCCCTCTGTATGTGAGAGCAGTGAGAGCAGTATTGGATCTAGTTGGGTTTGGCAAAATGTTGGCTTAAAAGGAATGAACATAGTTAAGTAGTCGCTATCAAAAGAGATATTGGAGTATAGGACAATTCTCTGCCTTTTGGCTAAGATCAAGTGTAGTATCTGTTCTTATCAGTTTCCAGGAGGTGGCGCTTGCTTCCATCCCTGATCCATGGCGAGATGGAGATGGGATGGGGTTGCTATGCAAAACCTGCTGGAGTAAAGGTGACCTGGAGCGGTTTGTAGCCGAAAGGGAAGCCTTCTGATGGGGATGGAGAACCACGGGGTCTGATCCAGGGGGTCGGGACCCTGGCCTTCTGGCCTGGATTGGGGCGGCTCTAGCTCCAGACAGTTATTTGGGAGAGAATGCTGGCTCCCCTTTCTGCCACCGGGGGAGCGGCCAGTATTTCCCGAATGTAATTAGGTAGGAGGGACGAAACGACGGTGAGGCCTGATGGTAAAGGGCTCTCACCACTTCCAGAACTCCATGCCTTCCTGCCTGGGGTGGGGGCTGCTGTGGTCTGGGCTGGTGGCCAGGGTTGGTCTTGAAAGCCTATGGAGTATGTGCTCCTGGAGTGGCAGTCCAGGGGTGCCATAAAATCACTGTGAGTGGCAGTCACTTTGATTTGAGGCACCACGGTCACTGCACCATAGAACAGGCTTTTTTAGCACCTGCCTCTTGGGCCGGGCCTTTTGGCGGGGACCAGAGGAATTTTTTATTCCTGGCCGGAGGGCCTGGTCATTGTTTTACACAATGGCCACCTTTTTCACTCTCCTCTGCACTATCCCTTCCCCACTTTCTTTTATTTATTTTATTTGATTGAAACCTATGTTTGTCACGTCTTGTACACATTTGTCTCACTGTGTGGCAAGTAAGGACGGGTCCTCGGGCCATCCCTGAAAGTCTTGGGAAGGGGTGGACATGGCCTTCTGGCTTAGTTCGCCCTATCTCATGGGGTCTCCCTTCCGGGGAGCCCCATCTAGTGCTTGGGTGGGTTCTGTTTCGGCAGACCCTCCAGAGAACGGGGTCTGTCTGGTTTCGGCCAGATAGACCATTGTAAAGTACCTTTGTCCCCGTCTGGAGCCTAACGTCCTGGGGGATCAGGGAATTGGCACGTCTGTGTACCCGTTGCACTTTTTTGTGACCACTCTTTATGTGTGTGCGCATTTTTTTTGGCACCGGGTGAAGCTTTTTGGGTGTGTTATGCACGCCATAGGCTTTCAATAAAAAATAAAATAAAATGGAGTATAGGACAATTGGGCAGGCTTGCGGAAAACATGTTTTTGATCCCAAATGTTTTTGGTTTGCATTTTATTGACTGCATAGCTGACCCAACCTGCAATATACATTTACCTGACATGAAGGCAAGAGGACAGACTAAGCCATTGTCAGCTACCCAAATAGATTAAAGTGTAGCCTAGTGTGAACAACATACAACTACAACCACTTGCTCAGCTAGCATAAGTCACTCCCAGCCACCATTACACTGTGTCTCACCAATATGTGGCAGATTGAGCCTCAGTGTAGACAGAATCGTTCTTGGAATAAGTGTGCAAACTCTTCCCTACCAGGACCAAAAAATCTCTCTCTTCTCATAGGCTGCACTGGGAGGGCCAACCTCTGCACACTTCCTCTCTCATGCTGGCAGCTGATCCTTCTACACAATTTCAAATGTGCATAGGTGGGCGCAGGAGCAGTTCATGTACATGAATGGCAACTGGTAAGTGGAACAGAGGCACTGCTAAAGCAAGGGGTAACAGGTGCTTGCAAATGTCCTCAAAGGGTTTCAAGACTAATGTTTTAAGTGCATGGAAGACTCACCAGAAGATTCTAGCTCCCCTGGCCAGTCAATCTGGCCCCATTTGAGAGATAAGAAGGAGGCTGTTTAAGCATCACCAGCAGGTGCATTCCAAGAACACCAGATTATATAGAATAGGGTGTAACATGAACTGCGGTACTACATTTTTGTTTGAAAAACTGAACTACACAGCGGGTGAGCTATACTTCCCAAATGCATCTCAATTTTACATTTTCAGTCTTGACAGATGCATACCTTTAGTCCAGTGGAGACATTTTTGGCCGCAAGCAAAAAATTACCCTTGTTATATTGTATAGGTAATTTGATTTTTAAATTCTGTGAACTATAAAGTTTTCAGCTCCATGTTCCATGTTGGCATATGGGCCTTGAATATTGTTAAGCCAGTCAAGTTTATGAGTAACAGCTATTAGATCACCTAACATCCCTGAAACCTACTCTTGAGCATTTTGTATAGAGAATATTGTCAACGCTCACTTTTTTTTATAAATAAGAGGTATACACATATATTAAAACTGTAATCTTCTCCCCCTCCAGGGTGATTATCAGTGCTACCCCCAACAATTGTCAAAAATAACAAGAAAACTGCAACTTTTAAGATATTAAATACTGTCAAATTACTGTTCAGCAATTTACAAACAATGGCTTAACTGACAACAATTAAAATCATTTCACTTAATTCAAAAGCAATTTGTAATACAGAGAACAAAAAACGATTCCTGTCTGGAATCCATCAAATATTTTGAGTGAAATTGAAACAATCTGATAATACCTACTCCCTAGTCAGTGTTAAGTAGTAATTGTAATATATGTTAATTGTGTTAATATGTCATCTTTTCAGTGGGTTACTTGCCTCCAGCCAAATATGATTTGGCTTGATTTTCATCTAGTTGATAATTATTAAAGCATAGTTGTGCTATAGACCTGGGGCCTAATTTTTTAAAATGGAAAAGCACATGTAGAAGAATTCACTGTGCAAAAATTATATATTGCCAATTACCATGAGGCTTCTTAGTTTCCCTTTTAGGAGTAAAAAAATATTGTGGCAAATTGGACCTATACTTGATACGTTACTTTTTAGTTTATTTTTTTAACCACTTCAGCCCCGGAAGATTTTACCCCCTTCCTTACCAGAGCGTTTTTTGCGATTCGGCACTGCGTTGCTTTAACTAACAATTGCGCAGTCGTGCGACGTTGCTCCCAAACAAAATTGACGTCCTTTTTTCCCCACAAATAGAGCTTTCTTTTGGTGGTATTTGATCACTTCTGCGATTTTTATTTTTTGCGCTATAAACAAAATAAGAGCGACAATTTTGAAAAAAACGCATTATTTTTTACATTTTGCTATAGTAAATATCCCCCAAAAATATATAAAAAAACATTTTTTTTCCTCAGTTTAGGCCGATCGTATTCTTCTACATAGTTTTGGTAAAAAAATTGGTTTGCACAAACGTTATAGCGTTTACTAAATAGGGGATAGTTTTATGGCATTTTTATTAATAATTTTTTTTTTTTACTAGTAATGACTGCGACGTTATGGCGGACATGTCGGACATTTTTGACACATTTTTGGGACCATTGTCATTTATACAGCGATCAGTGCAATTAAAAATGCACTGATTACTGTGTAAATGGCACTGGCAGTGAAGGGGTTAACCACTAGGGGGCGGGGAGGGGTTAAGTGTGTCCTAGGGAGTGATTACTAACTGTAGGGGGATGGGCTGTATGTGTGACGTCACTGATCTCTGCTCCGATGACAGGGAGCAGAGATCGAGTGACACTTGTCACTAGGCAGAACGGGGAGATGCTGTTTACAACGGCATCTCCCCGTTCGTCCTCTCCGTGAGGCGACCGTGGGTATCCCCGCGGCGATCGAGTCCGCGGGACCCGCGACCCGACTCACGGAGCTCCCGGCCGGCGGCGCACGCAATGGCACGGCGGGCAATTCAAATGGATGTACAGGTACACCCATTTGCCCAGCCGTGCCATTCTGCCGACGTACATCGGCGTGCGCCGGTCGGGAACCGGTTAAGACGTAGTTTGATTGGGCTAATGTAACCTATGTTAACATTTTGTAAGCATGCTCATCAATTGGTTGTTTTATTAACACATATGAATTTTCCTCAAATGCCTTAATCATTGCAGGGATTAATTAAATGTTTGCCCTACACTTTTTCAATCGAAAGGACTTTGCTTTGAAGATGATGGTTTCATAACATTGTAGCATATTGAGATATGCAGAGAAGAAATTGCTCTTATAGACTCCATTTCTTTTAAAGTCTTCAATAAAAAAAAAGCCTAAATGAGATGAGGCTTCAAAAATATGTACCCTGTATGTGCACTTGTTCCCAATAATAGGTACAACAGTTTTGAAAATGGACAATTAAAGATATAATGACAGTCCTATTTTAACTCGTGAATAGCAAAAAATCAACTCCAGCTGTTTTCCATTAGCTACTGACAGTCTGATGTACAGAAATAATAAGCTGATGTTACATATTCACACTCCTTTATTTTACTTTGACAGCCAAAACCTTTCTGTGGAATTGTTTGACAGGCCACTACAAATCTTGTTGATATGCGCAATTGAGTTTAGAATCCAATCTGACTCATGAAACGCGGTCAGCCATGTATCAATTATACAAAAGCGATGTCAACCAGCAATGTAACACTATTACTCAGTTTACTTTGATAAAAAAAAAACATAATAAAATAAGGTTTGTGCAATCAATTTTTACCCAGTAACTGTCAGAGTATTGTTCACTGTATTGTAGATGTGTACAATTGCGGAACAGAAGGGAAAAAATGTAGTTTTTCCTATTTTAAAACAGAAGATACAAGTGAGATTTTAAGCCAAAAACCGTTGAAATCCAAGAAAGTTTTTATTAATATTATTTTCTTTTTTGTAGTGTACTCTATTAAAACCATTGAGTAGGGACAACATCTATACAGTATGTAAGAGCATATATGTTATGTCTCAAATGTTACTTTATGCAAAAAATAATAATAAAAAAAAAACTTCCAAGACCTGGCCTGTATTGACAGTATAGCAACTTGTTGACATGACAAGATCAACAGACAGTGTCAACCCAGCAAAAAGACTTGAAAGTAGAATCCATATAGTTTCTTTGAGCTTGACATTATAAAGGATGCATTGTGTTTTTTCTGGTGAAAAGACAATACTTTTTCAAGTTTGACCCAACTAAGGTGGAAGTTAAATAGAGAGGCTGGAAGCATCTAACTAAAAACAGTACTGACTGGAAACAACCCAGGAAGGAGGGGGAGGGGGCATGGGAATATACTAAACATAAAATAACAATATTAAAGCGGATAAAGAAGAAAACTGCATTAGTGTACATGTGTTAGATTTGTACAAATCATAGGTTTAATGGATGGACAATTACATTTAGTTACAGGTAGCACAAAAAGCATTAGGAGAGAGCGTTAACCACTGCTTTGCCATGTTGTCAATCTCTGTTGATTGCATTTCATGAAATGTTTTAATTGCTATATATAAAAAGTATATTCAACCATGTTAAAAAAAAATACTTATTCCTAAACGCTCCTGCATGTAACTATCTTTATTAAGCAAACTATGTAATAATTTACTGTTCCTTTATAAAATCAATCCAATTGAGTCTAGTAGTTCAGCGCAGATTGATTTTTAAGGTAGGCAAGGAATAAAACTTTTGATTTTGTTTTGAAGCTTGCCTAATGGCTAGGCAATCACTTTATACTTTCATGTTGAAAGTAGAAACTTTTTGCACCCCCCACGCAAATATATTGGTGTACTTGGAACACTTAAATGTTAATATAAAAAATTATACATATAAATCTTTCATATATTAGCTTCTGTATCTCCTAAAAGCTCAGGCATCTTGATAAATAACAGATGCATCAGGAGATATGCAGGAAATAACTGCTTGTTTAGAGGTTGCCTAGGTAACAGTGAAGTTGATTTACTAAAGAAATGGAGCACATTAATCTTATATAGTGTATGTTTACCCAGTTAAGTGAATGAGGTGAAGCGATATTTACTTTGAAGAGATCCAGTCATCAGACCAACAAGAATCTTCCAATAAGATGTTCATTTAAAATAGTTTATTCATGTTATTACCTGTAAAAGCCTCCCTTGTGTAGACATTCAAAAGTCCTGAGACTGCTGGTGGGTGCTGCCATCTTGGATGTGATGCTAACAGCCCCAGCACACGCAGTCACTTCGCTCCCCCCCTGGCAGCTACATAAAAGGTTTGAAGAAAGGTGAGGTGAAGGGTAGAGGAGCTAGACCAGCACTGAAAATAACTGAACACTGCCAAACGAGGATGAGGCTAAGATGTGCAAGAAGGGAGGAAGCAGTTCAAGGGAAAAAAGTGGGTAGCCCCTGGAAGTGGCACATCTAAGATGTTCTAGAGAGATGAGTGGTGTAGCAACCTCAGCCTGGACTCTGACCAGGCCACGCCCCCAAAGTGTTTCACTCCACCCACTGGAGCTTAGTCATGGGCATAGGATACACATGCATATAGGGAGTATTTAAGCATCATCAGTAGTCACTCATCGGGTGCAGAGAAGCAGCATGTGTGATTCATTGTGATTCGCGTGAAGGAATAAATCTACCAGTGCAATTTAACCTAAAATGCTACTCTCTATGCAATGCACGGTGTTATAAGTGCAAGTGCTAGGGAACTGACTCTTCTTTCAGAGGTAACATTTGCTAGCAAGTTCAAAAACACATTGCAAGATAAGAAAAAATGTTTGCGGAATGGAAAAATGCTGCAAGTAAGCAAAATACTACTTTTCTGTGCTTTTACCTGTGTATTCTTTAAGTTGGTGACAGGGTCTCTTTAAGCAACCAATCATGCAAGCAAAAGTCCTGTTTTTTAATTTTACTTGCACCTGGTTGGGTATTTTTGGATATTTATTTTTGCACAGTTCATAAAGAAACTATGTTTTTCTCTTTTCTGTTTCTTTGCCTTTCTTTCTTTTCTTTTTTCCTTTTTTCCCTGCTTCAAAATCTAATTTGTTTACACTTTGAAATAAAGTGATCCTTAAGTAATTTGGCAAATTGTTTTCAAAATAGTGTTTGAGCATTGCAGAATCCTTATCATTATGAAGCTCTTCTAATCTGGCGATAAGCTGATGAAGACAACTGCAGAGGCTGAAATGTACTCTTAGTGGTTTGTATCAGACACAATGTCTTAAAGAGCTATCTGCTATCAAACACACTGTACTTCATTACTCAGGGAGCCAGTAGGTGATATATACATATACAGTAGTACTGCATTTTCCCATTCCCACTAGGCTTTAATAAAGGTGTAATTTTGGCTTTGTAATTGCCTTAACAAGTGGATGGGCTAGGGAACTCTGGGGATGTCCCACCACTGGAAATAAAAGATATAAAAAGCCAACAGTCAGTTTAAGTTAGAAATATCCAAATATCAGTTTGGAGTATAGCTTGCCTTTACAGTGCTGTTGTCATAGTGTTCCACTTTGATACACAGTAGTGATAAGAGAATCTGCTTGTTTTGGATTGGAGAACAGGTTTGCCAAATACATTAAAATATTTTAAGGCTAATAAGCAAGGGATTGTGAAACAAAGGGCATGTGGAGCTGGGCACTGCCAGGGAGAACTTGAAATAATGTGATATTTTTTAATATTTTAATAGGACCTAAAGGGCAAATTTAAAAATGCAGAATTTCCATTAACATGATTGGAGGATTCCTGAAGCCTACCTATGAAGCGGAACATCTGTAAGATTTACTAGAGCAAAAGTGAAATTCACAAAGGAATGTCATTTAAATTGCCAGACACTATCGACATTTCATTGGTGTTTTCTGTTCAGTCCCTTATCCTGGACTAAAATAAAATACAGCGTGGGGTTCCCCATTACAATCCATCCCAACCCTAATCCTTAAGGGTCTGGTGTGGATATTAGGGGACCCTATGCAAAGAACTAAAAATCATTGGGTCCTCCCAAATTTCATACCAGACCCTTATATGAGCAGGCAGCTTTGCTGGCGAGAAAAGGGTGGGTCAAGGACTGTGCACCCCCGAAGCATACCATATGTCCTCAACATGGGGAGGGTACATTTCCATGGGGGACCCCTTTGGCAAAGCATCTTGTCCACATGGTTATGTGAGTCTGAGGGGGAGGGGCTTATCATAAACAGGGAGCCCGCTCCCCCTTTAAATGAGTAGTCATGAATGCGCATGAGCAAGAGTACATACTAACCTTGGCTGCTCATTCATAAAATAGTGTGAAAATAAATAAACACACCATGACAAAGTCCTTTTTAAAAAAGCACACCAGCCTGCCAGGAGACACCCTCTCCAAATGTCTGCTCACCATGAATGACAGCCTCTGACCTCTTAGCTGTTTTTCGAAAAAAGGGTAGTAAAAGGTCACTAAATTCATGACTTCCAGCTGCTCCTAGAGGTTTGCTGATCTGCTAACAGCAAAGGTTTGCATAATTTCTGCACAGTGTCAAATTCAAACCCCATCCCTAATACACATACAGTATCTCACAAAAGCGAGTACACCCCTCACATTTTTGTAAATATTTTATGATATCTTTTCATGTGACAACACTGAAGAAATGACACATTGCTACAATGTAAAGTAGTGAGTGTACAGCTTGTATAACAATGTAAACTTGCTGTCCCCTCAAAATAACTCAACACACAGCCATTATTGTCTAACTGCTGGCAACAAAAGTAAGTACACCCCTAAGTGAAAATGTCCAATTTGGGCCCAATTAGTCATTCCCCCCCCCCCCCCCCGGTGTCATGTAAATGGGGAGCAGGTGTGTTAAATTTGGTGTTATCGCTCTCATACTGGTCACTGGAAGTTCAACATGGCACCTCATGGCAAAGAACTCTCCGAGGATCTGAAAAAAAGAAGTGTTGCTCTACATAAAGATGGCCTAGGCCAGTGATGGCGAACCTTGGCACCCCAGATGTTTTGGAACTACATTTCTCATGATGCTCATACACTCTGCTGTGTAGTTGAGCATCATGGGAAATGTAGTTCCAAAACATCTGGAGTGCCTGGTTCGACATCACTGGCCTAGGCTATAAGAAGATTGCCAAGATCCTGAAACTAAGCTACAGCACAGTGGCCAAGACCATACAGCGGTTTAACAGGACAGGTTCCACTCAGAACAGGCCTTGCCATGGTCGACCAAGTGGAAGAGTGAGTGTAGCCATTCAGTGTCTTACTGGCAGGGTCCCTGGGTAAAAATAAATACAAAAAAGTATATGAATTTAACCTCCACATCTACGGACCAGTAAACTGTTAAGTATTAAATTTTTGTTCTTAGGTTTAAATATGCTTTAACAACACACAAACACATTTTAAATTGGGCACACTAGAAGTTTACCAAGGCCAAACTTACTGTGCAGACTATGGCGAGGCTTAGCTCTATCCTCACTGAGGTGTAGCAAATTGATTTATTTACCAATGCTCAGGGGGATTATGCTGGCTGCAACTGTATATAAGAATGAGCAATAGTAATAAGAAAGTGTAGATATGGATCGTTCCATTGTTCTGTTTTCTGCAATACAGAAAGATGTATTATGGTTTCTACTTCAAACAATTGCTCAGTTTTGTTGAAATTCTGTGAGATTTTCAAATACTTAACAATAGGTTCTGTTATCTAGATGAGCAATGTGTGGTTTAGCAGTCATATGTTAGTACAATCACTTTCAAAATCATGTAAAAATCTGCTTTGATATAAATGCAACAAGATTTCATTTCATAGAACATAACTTTGCTGAGGATGATACTACCTTTGCTAGTTCCATCTGTAATTTGAGCCTACTTTTAAAGTCAGCTATAGATATTCCAGTCATAATATATTACAGGATCATTTCACATTTTTCTACTTGAGAATCTGGTATGAGTTGATTTGTTCTCACAGATATAACAGTTAACATTTAGCTATATTATTATACTGCATAACTATAATTTGAAAATCAAAATGTTATCCTGCTACTGTGTAGAAAAAGTCATTCTCTTAAATCTGTAAAAATTTTGAAGCTTAAGTATTAACGTATTTATGTGTTAAAATTAGATTTTTTTAACTTCAATAATTAAAAGACACTTTGATGGGTGACTTTATGGTAAAAGGTCAACGTGTTTAATTTTTTTGTGCATCCCACATATTCAATCTAAAAACCTTCCTAGTAAAGATATTCAGTAAAATGTGCTCTTGTGGTAATAGCTTTTTTGCCATAAAAACATGTTCTTGTTGTTGGGATCGTATTTGGTTGAATTCTGTTAAAGCTACTTTACAACATTTTGTTTCTTTCTCAGAGGGATATTTCTGGACTCTACGGACAATTCACAAATTACACAAAAAAAATTAAATGATTGTGTCTTTTATCATTGATGTGTTTTAGTGCATTGCCTATTTTTAGCCATAGGGGTTGATTTACTAAAATTTGAGAGTGAAAAATCTGGTGCAGCTCTGCATGATGGCCAATCAACTTACAACCTCAGCTTGTTCAATTAACCCATTGAGGACTGGAAGATTTCCCCCCTTAATGACCAGGCCATTTTTTTCCGATGCATCACTTTAACTGACAATTGCGCGGTTGTGTGATGCTCTACCCAAACAAAATTAACGTCCTTTTTTTCCCACAAATAGAGCTTTCTTTTTGTGGTATTTGATCACCTCTGCGATTTGTATTTTTTGCGCTATAAACATAAAAAGACCGACAATTTTGAAAAAAAAAAAACAATATTTTTTACTTTTTGCTATAATAAATATCCCCCCAAAAAATAACAGATAAACAGATGTATTCATCAGTTTAGGCCAATGTGTATTCTTCTACATATTTTTGGTAAAAAATCACAATAAACGTATATTGATTGGTTTGCGCAAAAGTTATAGCGTCTACAAAATAGGGGATAGATTTATAGCATTTTTATAATTTTTTTTTTTTACTAGTAATGGCAGTGATCAGCGATTTTTAGCGGGACTGCGACATTGTGATGGACACTTTTGATACTTTTTTGAGACTATTGACATGGCCGGCGGACATCGCGGCTGCCAGCCAGGTGCATCAGCTCCCCCCGCCATGCAGCGTGCAGCCTGCTATAGCTGTTTAAAGGGCCAACATACAGCTATGGCAATTTGTGGGAACGAGCCGACCTGAAGTAATATAATGACGGTGGCTGGTGGGCAAGTGATTAAAGAATATGTAAACCTGACATTTCAAATATCTGATATGTGCCTGCTGTATCATGTACTTGTATGAGAAAGTATCCTATTCTATTTAAACTGACCACACTAAGCAGGAGAACAAACTGTGATCAGTTCTCTAGCTGTGCTGGGAACTCAGTCTGTTTTCCTCCAATGATCAGACTTTTCCTGACCCCCCCTCCACCCCGTTAAGCCTTTGCTGAAGCTGCTGCTTCTCCCCCTCCCCCAGCTCTTATTTAGCTGAGAGGGAATGTAATCATAAAAAAAGGAAAAAAAATGTATTTAGAAAGGTTTTTTTTATATCTGTACACAAATGTTTTGACTTTCATTTCTATTTTAAACTGAATGGGTTGTTTTACTAGATGATCATTAACAATCAACTTAGGCTGTCACAAAAAATCTGAAAGCTGATTGGGTTCCATGCAGTGCTGCACCAGATTTTGCACTCTGCGGTATTAATAAATCGACTTCATAGTGTTAGGAAGAACAAAATTTCAATCAAAAACAAAACTTTGGTCTGGATAAAAACATTGAGTAGATGTGTGACCTATAAGGAATTCATATTTCTTTTTTAAGGGAACTACAGCATAACTGCACTGAAGGTTTAACATAATTCACAGAGCCAATCACAAGTTTGAAATTTGGGCATGCTGGATTTAGAAAGGTCCATGGCTTAATAACCTTCTACTTTGTTTAGTAACTAGCTAAAGTGTAAATCTAACTAAATTCAAATTTACTTTGACAAGACACTGTCATAAGCAGTTGCCATGCAGTCACATTTATTTTATCCTTTGTTTCATCTCTGTACTACTGACCTCCTGCAGCCTTAGCCTCTTGGCACCTACTTCTTATCTGCATACATTGATGACTACTACATAGAATTGGTTTCCAGATAGTAACAATAGTGAACCATGCCAGAATGATATTTGTTGAAATGACAATTTTTAGTCTTAGGTTGGCCATACATGTTCAAATTTCTTGTACAATTTTCCTTTAGATTCACCATAAAGCGGAGCTCCAGTTTTTGTGTTTTTTTTCTTAAATCAGTAGCTACAAAAAGTCTAGCTGCTGACTTTCAATAAACACACACTCACCTGTCCCACGGTCCAGCGATGCGGCTGCCCAGACCCTTGGTTCTCTCCCTTGCCTCTCCCCGGCGCTGGCATTATAAGTGTGGGCACCTGGCTGTGACAGCTTGTGGCTTCACAGACGGGTGTGCACTGCGCATGCACCAGTCACGCTGCTCCTCCTCAGTGACTGAGCAATCTTCTGGGACCTGTGACGTGTCCCAGAAGATTGCAGGGAGAGGAGGGGGAAAGGAGAACTTCCGCTCAAGTCACCTAGGCGGCCCAAGCGGAAGTGGGAGCAGTGTACCTGTCAATATTAGGTACCTGTTCCCCCCCCAAAAAAAAATTACATGCCAAATGAGGTATAGAAGGGGTTGAGGAGCCCTTAAAGCAGAACTTCCACTTTTGGATAGAACTTCGCTTTAAACGATGTAGTGCAAGGGCTTGCCTAATTGGATAGAATTGATTATTGTTTAGTTTTGACCCTAATATTATATGGTTTTTGGTAAATCTAAAGGAAAATCATACCAGAGAGTTCCTGACATAATCAACAGGTATAATTTTAAGAAAAACTGTAGATTTAAAAACATTTAAAAGGATTTTAAAATTACATTACGATCTTATAGCTGATATAAGCTTTTAGTGACTGGGTTTGCATCCACAATATACCTACATATGATGGGGTCACAGAAGCTCTTCATTAATGAGGACTGTTTTATCAAGAGTTATTTCCTTCCTGTTTTTCCCTGCCTACGTGTTCCGCTTAATAAATAGTGCTATGCTGTATTACAGATACACAGCATATTTTCTAAAATAGTTATACAAGAGCTGATCAGGAAAAAGTTGGTGCATTGAATTGCTTAAAAGAATTGCTGTCAGAGTCTGTTCTCTTTAGCAATTTTTTTTTTTATTGTGTTATAGCAGCCAAGCTTTATAAATGATTTTGCAAAGAAACTTTGTATTTTATTTAGTTAATTTACCTGTAAAGTCTAGCATCTTCCTTTTCTTCACATTCAGAGCACTAGTGCTACATATATTTGTCATTTCAAAGCTTACAGTCAAATTTTGAATGCATTATTTACGTGCTGTACAGTTTGGATCCGTTAGTTTTAAAGGCTCCAATTATTATCTGCAATAGAAAGTCTGCAACATAACATCAATAATAGGACAAATGTGTTACTGTAGCAGATTTACTTATCCGTTCTTTAATTTTACCCTTATATTTCATAAATGTGTGGAAGCTTATAATATTTCACACTAACACCACCACAGGGCTTATTGATAAAGCAGTATTATACATAATGTAAGGATAGCATTTATACATAGGATTAGCATACCATCATAGCAACCTTTTCTGGGCCAAAGGTGGTATGGTTTTATTGAAGAAAGAGGCAGAAAGGGAGCAATTTAATAATTTAAAAGATCATTATACAGACTAGTGTATCCAGTAGACTTGCTTTGTATTTAAAGTCACCAGAAGATTTGCTGGAAAGAAAAACTTTTTTCTGCTTAGAGTTTGTTATGATTATAGTTTTAAAATGTATTTGGATACTTTCCTTAATCTGAGTGGATTAAAGCAGTTGTAAAGCCTTAAATTAGCAAATAAGTCAATGGCAGCTTTATCTTTTGCTATGCAGATTGCAATGATCAAAATAATAAAAAAGTGTATTATACAGGATCCTGTTACCACAATACCCCTTCAAATTGGAATAATGAGCAACTGGTGGGCATGTAACAAATCTGCTCATTACTGCATCACATCTGGAAGTAATGCTGCCCACTTGGCCTTGGTTTTCTGGGGCAACTGAACCCTACAGCTCTCGACCACTACGCTTTGTGTCTCTGATTAATAAGCTGTGAGTGTGTGAGACAGTGTGGACCAGCACTTCAGTGTTACAGAAGTATTAGTGTATGCATAAGGGGAGGAAGAAGCCAATGTGCACAGGCCGTTTGCATAGTTAACCAAGCAGCTCAGCTTCTGGGTTCTGAGAACAATGGGGGGGGGGGGGGGGATCAACCATTTGCAAAGTGCCTGAATAGCATTATCAGACCAGCACAGAAAGGAAGGTCATATGCAGGATTTCCTGGTTATTTTCTATGAAATCCTAAGCTATTCGAGCTTATTTGTGGTAGTGTTTCCCCCCCTCCCTTCCATCAGCCTTCCATTTATGGTACATTCCCTGCCTATCTTTTGCCCCCCCCCAACCTCCTTCATCCCCCCTGCCCCCCTCTTCCTAGCCTTTTTGTATTCTACTTCTAAATTTATATTGGCGAACACTCTCACTAGATCTAAAGATTCTATTTAGGTTCTATGATTTAGTTAATGTTTTTATGATTGTGGATATTGCTGTATTGTATGCAATCCGAAAATAATATGTGCACTGGAATTTCTCCTTGCGTTATGTACTGCTGTGCGACATTTTCTTTTGATGACTGTAATGTAAATATGTTGGTATTTTAATGAACTCTCTGTTAAAAAAAAAAAAAAAATCTAAAGCTATGTTAGTTAACATAATGTCAAAGTTCATAAATAATGGGAAAATTTCAAAAGGACAGTACATCACCTTTTGCCTGGAGTGACACTTCATTTGTAGAATGGCAAATACATCATGTATTGAAAATGTATTTCTAACCATTTTTATTTTTTTTAATTTTTCCATAGAGTGGGGAAGCATTTTTTTTTATACATGTATAATGTATATCCCTGAACATTTGAGGAGATTTGCCCTCACTTGTTCTGGAATTGGAGAGATTCCAGAAAAGGGCAACAAAGCTAATAAAGGGACTGGATGACCTTAGTTATGAGGAAAGGTTATGAGCACTGAACTTATTCTCTCTGGAGAAGAGGCGCTTGAGAGGGGATATGATTTCAATGTACAAATACCGTACAGGTGACCCCACAATAGCGATAAAACTTTTCCACGAAAGGGATTTTAAAAAGACACGCGGCCATTCACTAAAATTATGAGAGAAGCGGTTTAACCTTAAACTACGTAGAGGGTTCTTTACTGTAAGAGCAGTAAGATGTGGAATTCTCTTCCACAGGGAGTGGTTTCAGCAGGGAGCATCGATAATTTCAAAAAACTATTAGATAGACACCTGAACAACTACAACATAAACATGGATATACAATGTAATACTGACATAAAAGCAAAAATGATTGTAAAATCTCCTTAAAAAAAACAAAAAAAACAAACATGTCATACTTACCTGCACTGTGCAGTGGATTTGTACAGAGCAGCCCAGATCCTCCTCTTCTCAAGTCCCTCTTTGCTGCTCCTTTACCCTCCCTCCTGTTGAGTGCCCCCACAGCAAGCAGCTTGCTTTAGGGGCACCTGAACCAAGCTGCAGCTCCGTGTATCCATTCAGACCCGGAGCTGCCATTTGGCCCCACCCCCTCTCTCTCCTGATTGGCTAACTGACTTTAATTGATAGCACTGGGACCCAATGGTGCCGCCGCTGTGTCTCAGCCAGTCAGGAGGGAGAGTCAGGGATGGCCGAGGGACTTGTGGACATCGCAGGACAGAGGGGAACCTCATGTAAGTATTAGGGGGGTTGCTACACACAGAAGGCTTTTTATCTTAATGCATAGAATACATTAACATAAAAAACCTTCTTCCTTTAACTCCTTTAATAGAGGTCAATAGTATAGCAAATAAAATCCAAGTTTTATTAGAACCATTTCAAAAAGTATACATCATAAAATATAATTAAAGGTAGACACAGTCCTAAGGAACACCTTATTACCTATGTCTTCCCTTCACCTCATAACACCATTAGTCATATACAGACAATTTATAAAATAGACTTTTAATTTTGGGGGTGGAAGGCAACAGAGAAAGTCTACATTAAAGATTGTTGAATAATATGACTGATAATGTAATGGGGTGATAAAAGGATGTATTTAATAAGGTGTTCCTTGGGATTATGTCAGCTTCTAATTATGTTTAACGATAAAAAAACTTTTTAACCCATCTTTCTTCTAGCATTGTGCTTTTTGTGTACTCTCATTTCCCATCCCCTGCAGCTGTCACTCACTAACACAGGGTATTGTGACTAGAGTGGATTAAAAATAGGGAAGTATTTTACACAGGTTAGGCATTATAGGTGGCAGGAAGTGGGAGGAAACACTTTCAAGACTGGTTAGTGTTAGGCTGGAATTTTATTTTAACCACTTGCTTACTGGGCACTTAAACCCCCTTCCTGCCTGGACCAATTTTCAGCTTTTAGCGCTCTCACTCTTTGAACAACAATTGTGTAGTCATGTAGCGCTTTACCTAAATTACATTTTTCTAATTTTTTATGCACAGATAGGGTGGCACTGATGGGCACTGATAGGGCAGCACTGATGGGCACTGATAAGGCAGCACTAATAGGCAGCACTGATGGGCACTGATGAGGTGGCACTGGTGGGCACTGAGAGGTGGCATTTGTGAGCATTGAGAGGTGGCATGGTTGGGTGGCATGGATGGGTGGCACTGATGGGCGGCACTGAAGGGCATTGATAGGTTGCACTGAAGGGCACGGATGGGTGGCACTGATAGCTGGCACTGATGGGTGGCACTGATGGGTGGCAGTAATGGGCACTGTAGGTGACACTGATAGGCAGCACTTCTAGATGGCACTAATGAGGCACTGATTGGCACCGCTGGTGGGCATTGATAGGTGGCACTGATTGGTGGCACTGATATTCACTGGTGGGCACTGATTGATGGCACTGTGGGCACTGGCAGGTGGCACTGGCAGGCAGTACTGGTTGGCACAGATGAGGTGGCTATGCCTCTTCCTCTTCGGGACTGATGTCCCTTCAACAGAAGCTGGTGATTGGCTTTTTTTTTCTCCTCACACTGTCAGCATGAGAAAAAAAAATGATTACCAAGCTTCTGTTTACATCACATGATCAGCTACCATTGACTGACAGCTGATCGCAAGGTAAGGGGCCAGAAACGTCCCCTTACTCCGATCTGTGATCACCCAAGGGGGCGTGCGGGGAGCGTGCAATAGAGAACATCTATTGACGGCCTCCTGGCAATGTAGGTCCACGCTGTCAACAGTTGTGATCTGGTCAAAGAATATATATTTAAACATTTTTTTTGCCAACACCACTTTGTTCTCATAATGCAGTGGTCATCAACTGTGTCCTCAGGGCCCACTAACAGGCCAGGTTTGCAAGATAACTGAAATGCATCACAGGTGATATAATTTGCTGCTCAGTGATTGCAGTATTCTAGTCTGCATCAACCCACGGTAATACTTAAAACCTGGCCTGTTAGTGGTCCCTGAGGGCAGGGTTGATGACGTCTGTCATAATGTACATCTATGCTCATCCCCCATTTCCTTGAAAAAAAAGATGTACAACTATGTGCTATTAGCCTTCAACTGCAGAAAGCCAACATAAGCACTGTCCACCTCTACCCAGTAATACTCAGCTTTTCCAGTTTCACACTTGAATTGGTGAGCACCTTTGTGAATATGAATCTCTTGTGTCTTTATAACAAGACAGTTCTTTGTTACTAATATCTCTTTTGGTAAATTTATTTTCCAACCAGCACTAAAAAAGCAATGTACTGTTTCCACACTTGTTTTATAATAATTTTGTTTTATAGCTAGTTTTATAGAATTAGCCATTTCATTTAATTGAGTGGTACATGTTTATAATGGGTATATGGTTTCCCTCTGTGTAGAAATTAAACAATGTTATTTTGTTGTAGTGTTTTGCATTTTAGTGAAATTGTACTGAATATAATATAGTATTCCCCATACCTTCATTTCATCCATCGATGATAATGAGAAACTCCGGACAGTATCAAAAGCAAATAATACATCAGGACCCTTGAGCCCAAACTTAGATGTCACTAGCTACTTTACAAAATAAAAACATCTGTGTCTTCAAGGTAAAATGATTGGCCAGATATTTTGTGCTTTTTGGCAGATGGCAAATTGCAGATGTCTCTGTTGGCCAGAAGACAGTAACTGCAGCTGTCACCCAGTGAGTGTTCAGTCTCTAAACCCAAAGGATTCCTTTGTGACGCCATTGAAAAGCTTAATCACAGGACACACTTCACTTGAACATTTAATAGGAGCATGGTTATGCAATACACAAAAATGGAATACAATCCCTTTGAAATGAAGCACTTGTTAGGAGAAAATGTGTTTACATGAGAAATGTTTACCTTATTTTAATGCACAGTTTGAACCATTCTTTGTTAAAACCACATTTGCTTCCCCTAATGAGCACTTTATGTATTTTATATGGCTGAACTAAGTGTTTCTAACATTTGATTGACAAGAATGATTTTGTTAGAAGGCATTAAATAAGACGTGTTATATTGGTCTATCTTTATATTTCTGAAACAGTATGCAGAAACATGAATGTTCTAAAAATAATTAAATTAAGACTACATTAAAGTAGAAGTTCAGGCTAAAACTAAAATCTCTAAATCTTCTTGCATCCACAATTTAAGACTAGGGATGGGCCAAACACCTCCATATTCGGTTCGCATCCAGAACATGCGAACAGGCAAAAAATTTGTTCGAACACGCAAACACTGTTAAAGTCTATGGGAAACGAACATGAAAAATCAAAAGTGCTAATTTTAAAGGTTAATATGCAAGTTATTGTCATAAAAAGTGTTTGGGGACCCGGGTCCTGCCCCAGGGGACATGTATCAATGCAAAAAAAAGTTTTAAAAACTGCCGTTTTTTTGGGAGCAGTGATTTTAATAATGCTTTAAGTGAAACAATAAAAGTGAAATATTCCTTTAAATTTCGTACCTGGGGGGTGTCTATAGTATGCCTGTAAAGTAGCTTATGTTTCCCATGTTTATTACAGTCCGAGAGCAAAATGACATTTCTAAAGGAAAAAAAGTAATTTAAAAGTACTAGCGCTAGTGCCGGCTATTCATGAATTGTCAGTCCCGACAATACACATAAAATCCATTGAAAGTCATTGAAAAATTAAAAAAAAAATGTGTGGGGGTCCCCCAAAATTCCATTACCAAGCCCTTCAGGTCTGCTACGGATATTAAGGGGAACTCCGCGTCAACATTTTTAAAAAAATGTCGTGGGGTTCCCCCCAAAAATCCATACCAGACCTAAAGGGTCTAGTATGGATTTTAAGGGGAAAGCCGCACCAAAATTAAAAAAAAAATGGTGTGGGGTTCCCCCAAATATCCACACCAGACCCTTATCCGAGCACGCAACTTGGCAGGCTGCAGGAAAAGAGGGGGGGCAAAAGAGCGCCCCCCCTCCTGAACCATACCAGGCCACATACCCTCAACATGGGGAGGATGTCCCCATGTTGATAGGGACAAGGGCCTCATCCCCACAACCCTTGCCCGGTGGTTTTGGGGTTCTGCGGGTGGGGGGCTTATCGGAATCTGGAAGCCCCCTTTAACAAAGGGGTCACCCAGATCCCAGGCCCCCCACTATGTGACTTGGTAAGGGGAAGATTGTACCCCTACCATTTCACAAAAAAGAAAGTGTCAAAATGTTAAAAAACCACAGGAGACGGCTTGGGACAAGTCTTTTATTAAAAATAAAAAAATAAAAAAGAGATTCCAGCGATGTAATCCAATAAATCCATGCTTCTACTCTAGCGATGTAATCCAATTCTCGATCTCCAGCGATGGATGATCTCCAGCGATGAACACGCACAGGATCCTGCCTCCACCGGAGGCACCCAGCAAATGACGTGCACCAGCTTGACAGCTCTTATGTAGCTGAGGGCGGTGACCCCATCCCCCTCTGACAAGGGGAAATGCTGGGGTTTCCCAGTGACGTGTACGGGTGACCCCGCCCCCTCTGATGCAATGAGAATCCTGCATTGCATCAGAGGGGGCGGGATCACCAGTACATGTCACTGAGAAACCCTGGCATTTCACCTTGTCAGAGGGGGATGGGGTCATGTGATGGGTGGCCCCCCTCAGCTACATAAGAGCTGTCAAGCTGGTGCCGCGTCATTGGCTGGGTGCCTTCAGTGGAGGCAGGATCCTGTATGTGTTCCTCGCTGGAGTCGCTGGAGATCATCCATCTCTGGAGATCGAGAATTGGATTTCATCACTGGAGTAGGAGCATGGATTTATTGGATTACATCGTTGGAATCTCTTTTTTATTTTTTATCTTTTTATTTTTAATAAAGGACTTGACCCAAACCATCTCCTGTGGTATTTTTAACATTTTGACACTTTCTTTTTGTGAAATGGTAGGGGCACAATATACCCTTTACCAATTCACATGGGGGGGGGGATCTGGGTGTCCCCTATTCCGATAAGCCCCTTGCCCGTAGACCCCCACAACCACTGAGCAAGGGTTGTGGGGATGAGGCCCTTGTCCCCATCAACATGGGGACATCCTCCCCATGTTGAAGGCATGTGGCCTGGTGTGGTTCAGGAGGGGGGGCACGCTCTCCCCCCTCTTTTCCTGCGGCCTACCAGGTTGCGTGCTCAGATAAGGGTCTGGTGTGGATTTTTGGGGGGAACCCCACGCCATTTTATTTTTAAAATTTGGCTTGGAGTTTCCCTTAATATCCATACCAGACCTGAAGGGCCTGGTAATGGAATTTTGGGGTCCCCCACGCATTTTTTTTTTCAATGACTTTCAATGACTATGTGTATTGCCGGGACCATCAATTCATTAATAGCTGGCACTAGCGCTAGTACATTTAAATTACTTTTTTTTCCTTTAGAAATGTCATTTTGCTCTCGGACTCTTATAAACACAGGAAACATGCGCTACTTTACAGGCATACTATAGACACCCCCCAGGTACAAAATTTAAAGGAATATTTGACTTTTATTGTTTCACTTTAAGCATTATTAAAATAACTGCTCCCGAAAAAACGTCCGTTTTTTAAACATTGATACATGTCCCCTGGGGCAGGACCCGGGTCCCCAAACACTTTTTATGACAATAACTTGCATATTAACCTTTAAAATTAGCACTTTAGATTTCTCCCATAGACTTTTAAAGGGTGTTCCACGGCTTTTCGAATTTTCCAAAAAAAATGATGTGGGGAGTCCCCCTAAATTCTATACCAGGCCCTTCAGGTCTGGTATGGATATTAAGGGGAACCCCGGTCAAAATTAAAAATAAAACGGCGTGGGGTCCCCCCAAAAATCCATACCAGACCCTTATCCAAGCACTCAACCTGGCAGGCCGCAGGAAAAGAGGGGGGGACGAGAGACCGCCCCCCCTCCTGAACCGTACCAGGCCACATGCCCTCAACATTGGGAGGGTGCTTTGGGGTAGCCCCTCAAAACACCTTGTCCCCATGTTGATGAGGACAAGGGTCTCATCCCCACAACCCTGGCCGTTGGTTGTGGGGGTCTGCGGGCAGGGGGCTTATCGGAATCTGGAAGCCCCTTTAACAAGGGGACCCCCAGATCCCCGCCCTCCCCCCTGTGTGAAATGGTAAGGGGGTACCTACCATTTCGCTAAAAAACTGTCAAAAATGTTAAAAATGACAAGAGACAGTTTTTGACAATTCCTTTATTTAAATGCTTCTTCTTTCTTCTTTCTTCTTTCTTCTATCTTCTATCTTCCTTCGGTTTCTTTCTCCATCTTCTTCTTCTTCTGGTTCTTCTGGTTCTTCCTCCAGTGTTCTCATCCTTCTTCTCCTCGGGCCGTTCCGCATCCATAATGGCTCTTCTCTTCATCTTCTGCTCTTCTCTTCATCTTCTTCTCTTCATCTTCTTGTCTTCATCTTCTTGTCTTCATCTTCTTTTCGGGCCGCTCCGCATTCATGATGGCATGGAGGGAGGTTCCCACTGTGTAACGCTTCTCCTCTTCTGATGGTTCTTAAATAACAGGGGGGCCACCTGGTGACCCCGCCCCCCTCTGAGGCACGGGGACTTGACGGGACTTCCCTGTGGCATTCCCTGTGACTCCACAGGAAAGTCCCATCAAGTCACCGTACATCAGAGGGAGGCAGGATCACCGGGTGACCCCGCCCCCCGTTATTTAAGAACCATCAGAAGAGGAGAAGCGTCACACAGCAGGAGCCTCCCTCCATGCCATCATGGATGCGGAGCGGCCCGAAAAGAAGATGAAGACAAGAAGATGAAAAGAAGAAGATGAAGAGAAGAAGATGAAGAGAAGAGTGGGAGCCTCCCTCCATGCCATCATGGATGCGGAGCGGCCCGAGGAGAAGAAGGGAAGAAGACGCCGATGCTGCGGAGGAAGATGCTGGACGAGGACACCGGAGGAAGAACCAGAAGAACCAGAAGAAGAAGAAGATGGAGGAGGAAACCGAAGGAAGATAGAAGATAGAAGAAAGAAGAAAGAAGAAAGAAGAAAGAAGAAGCATTTAAATAAAGGAATTGTCAAAAAATGTCTCTTGTCATTTTTAACATTTTTGACAGTTTTTTAGTGAAATGGTAGGGGTACTTTTGTACCCCCTTACCATTTCACACAGGGGAAGATCTGGGGGTCCCCTTGTTATAGGGGGCTTCCATATTCTGATAAGCCCCCCACCCGCAGACCCCCACAACCACCGGCCAGGGTTGTGGGGATAAGGCCCTTGTCCTCATCAACATGGGGACAAGGTGTTTTGGGGGGCTACCCAAAGCACCCTCCCAATGTTGAGGGCATGTGGCCTGGTATGGTTCAGGAGGGGGGGCACTCTCTCATCCCCCCTCTTTTCCTGTGGCCTGCCAGGTTGCGTGCTCAGATAAGGATCTGGTATGGATTCTTAGGGGGACCCCACGCCGTTTTTTTTTTAAATTTTGGTGCGGGGTTCCCCTTAAAATTCATACCAGACCTGCAAGGTCTGGTATAGATTTTGAGGGGGACCCCACACTTCAGTATACTTCAGTATTTTTGATTTGATTACATTATTGAATAATTTTTATTATTATTATTATATTATTATTTGTTATAATTATTTATAGTTATTTATTATATTATAATTTATGATTTAGTTTTTCAAACTTTATCATACCCGGGATGTCTACTGGACTCTTGTTTGGACAGATTTAAGTGAGTTATTCCTAAGAATTACAGGCCTACAATATAAAATGCCAAATTTGCATGCAAAATAATTGTACCACTTTCAGCATCAAAAATATGAAATAATCATACTGCCAGGGAGGTTAATGCATTCCCTGCATTAAGGTGAATAAGCCTTCCAATAATTGTGCCAACCACCCCCACACCCTGAACACTTACCTGAGGCCTCTGTTGATCCAGCACTGTCCCTGTTTGCAGTTCTGCTGCTCTCTCTTCTTGGTCTCCCAGGGTACACTGAAAGCAGCGAGAGACATTAGCTCCTGCTGCTGTCAATCAAATCCTGTGAGGAGAGATCAGGGGTGTGGCTAAGTCACACTGTGTGTGTCTTTGGAGTCACACAGCCTGGATCGGGAGCACACCCACAGGGAAGGAAGAGCGAACAGTGCCAACAGGGGACTCCAGAAAAGGTGGTAAGGGGCTGCTCTGTGTAATACTATTGCAAAGAGCAGGTAAGTATAACTTGTAGTGTCATTAATAAGTCCTGGTGTTTTTAGACCCTAATTTTCTTACTCAACAGGCTTTGTTGAGTAAGCAGTTGTTAATTGATGCTCATTGAATTTTATGTGGATTTTGGACCTTTTTTACTGTAAGGAGTGCATAACTCTTGCAGCATCATTGATTTTTTCTATTTCAGACTAGTATAAAAATCATGTAAAAAAAATCATATTTTTCTATCAAGTATACATTTTACACAGTTATGGCCTTATCGTTTCTTAAAATGTGATTTTTCTTAAATACAAAACTCTATTTGCTAGAATAACCTAAAAGCAATTGATTTAAGATTTTCGGCTTTCCTATTTACATTTTGCTCAGTATGAATCACTGTCTGCCTCTGACTTAATGAAATTACCTTCTTGATGGCAAAATAATAATATCGAGATAATTATGGAAAAATCACTTTCAGTGGAAAGTAAATATTTTGATCTGCTTAATACAAATTTATGAAACATGCTCAGTAGACTAACACAGTTTATGGCTACACAGCAACATTCTTATCATAATATTAAATGTTATCCAGTGAAGTCTTTATCAAATAAAAGTTTATACTTTCTTTCTCCTTTATCTTGTGTGCAGATACCTCAAATCAGCTATGCATCTACAGCACCAGAGCTAAGTGACAACAGTCGATATGACTTTTTTTCACGTGTTGTCCCACCTGACTCCTACCAAGCCCAGGCAATGGTTGACATTGTAACATCCCTAGGTTGGAATTATGTTTCTACGTTAGCTTCAGAGGGGAACTATGGAGAAAGTGGAGTGGAAGCATTTACACAGATATCCCGGGAAGTTGGTAAGGTTCCATTAAACTGTACTTTACACTTAATGCTGACAACCTATTAATGTGTTACATTTGTAAAACACGCTACACTCTCCGTGGAGCAACAAATATAACTGAATAGATATATGTGACAGGTTCTATTGTACTGCAAAACCATGGAGCTTAAGTACTGCTTGCTAGCCCTATTTATCTGAACATTATTAATGGTAACTTTTTTCACAACAGGCTTTTCTTACAATTTCTTTGTAATGGTGGTTAATAGATTCCATTCTTATTTTGATGTAAAGCACTGCGGTAATGCCTATTTTTAATGGATATTGATGATTTGTTAAATAGTAATATTTTTTATTCTATTATGCCTGCTTTAGCATACATTTTATTTCTTTATTTTGTATTGAGCTTATAAGCAATGCTCAAAATTTCAGTTGGTTGGATCTTGGTAAATTTATAAAATTACACGCCCATTATTGAATAGTAATGCTTGCATCTTGTCAAGCTGAATTATTATACCTCACTTAGAGCCTTCTCCTTGCAAGTAGATGGGGTGGGGATTTCTTTATGAAGAACAGAAGGAAATAACAATAATCTATAGAAAAGGAAAGGGGTAGAGAGGAGTAGAAAGGCAATAACGAAGAAAGACTAAACAATTATTCTTTAAGATCAATCATAGTTATTTGTTTCTGTCGGGGACATTCTAAATTTATATAACCTAGAGGTTCCAATTAATAAATAAATAACTTTTTAGGTTAAATAATTTACTTGGCAATTGTAATTTGATAAGAGCAATAATGATTTTGATTTACTTACCCCCATGTTAATTATTGTAAGCTCCCAAACTCTTATAGGAGCAATTTAGTCAACTAAAATATAGACATTTTTTTAGGAAGCTTTAGAAACATTTGTATTTGGTTGCATAATAGGTTTTTATATGAGGAGATACATTGAGTCGCAGATTGTACACAGCCATATAGTGTAAATGAGATCCTGCATGCTTTTAAACATTTCTACTAAACATGCTTCAGCAAAGCCTCTTTAAAAATCATGCCAGTCTGGTTGACCTAACACAGAAGACATCTAAATGAATTATGAATATTGAAAAGCACAGTTAAAAGCGAAGATCATTTGAACTTGTAAGGGGAAAATTGGGAATATAATCAAGCTATATAAATATAAAAATTGCCCATATAAAAAATTTTCAGGGTACAACAAACAAAAAAATGGCACTCCTTACAGTAGGGAGAAAGGATGTCACAGACAGATGAAAGGGTTGCTTTAAAGTAAAAGCTGGAACAATGTACTAATCATCCACAAAAACTGTTTTTTTTACAGACACAGTAGATTGTTTTAACCTAGAGTTGGCTTTTAAAACCAAAAAATAAAAAAAAATTACATTTAAAATGCATAGTTGAATGGAGATGTTGTATTTTATTTGATTGTCATTTGATGTCAATAACTTTTCCTCACTCAAAATAAAATAGATATTCTTGGAGTTCCACTTTAAAGCACATGGAAGCAATCCTTCCTCAAGATTAGGGATCTCCAAACTATGGCCATCCAGTTGTTCTGGAACTACATTTCCCATCATGCCTAGTCATGTCTGTGGATGTCAGAGTTTTACAATGCCTCATGGGATGTGTAGCTCTGCAACAGCTGGAGGGCCATTGTTTGCTCTAGATTAACTGCAATTTAGGGAGATGCAAGATTTTTGGGGGGCTAAACTTGATGCAAATATGTATTTTCTCAAACCTCAATGCTAAGCCACTATGTGTGACAATTTGTAGAAAGGGCAAATCAAAAAGCAATGTATAGGGATAATACTACCTCTTTCTCTTGGTGATTTTTAAAACAAAATATTTCTAAAGTTGCAATAATTATTGTTGTGTGACTAGTTTGAGAATTTGTCTACAGTATCAAATTTATTAGACTCCAAAAAAACTTAACACCAGAAATGACTCATTAAAATATAATACATTGTGCAGTAAATAGTAAAGAGAATATTCCCTGTGCTTAGTGAATAGGATGTAGCTATGTTTACTTGTAAAGTTCAATCATGTGTAAAGGCAATGAAATAAAACAAGATTTTTTTCTTGCAAATGATTGAGGGACAATTTACACTATTGTGGTGTGGTAATGCATGGTGGGCCAAATTTTGTAAAACTTTGAAACTAAACACCTGTGTAACAGGGCTCCAAGGGAAGCAATAGCTCTATGACTTGCATATTTGTTGCTGGCTGTGACTGTGTGAAAATTTTCAATTCAATGCCCTTAAATTACGGTAGGTAGTAAATTGGGTGATGGCTGCCTGTACTGCAGCCATCCCACACATGTGATCTACCCTGCAACAGATTCCATTCAAACTTTTGTAAAGGTGTAGCAAATTCATAGTGCTTCACAGCCCATTTGTTTAACAATACAATACTAGCAACATGCAAACCTCGTCTGAGTGCCTCAGTTTCAGAAAGTCTCAAGTGAAAGTACTGAAAGACAAACAGATTCTCCCTTTCATGCTTTTTCTGCAGTATGGAAAGATGAAAAGGATAATCTGATTGCCAAGAGCAATGATAAGCTTTCCTTTAGGTCCCGAACAAAAATCATAGGAACCTTCACAACTGAGGAGGTTTTGGGTGCTGGGTACCTAAAGGTCACAACAGAAGTCAAGAGCTCCTAAACTGCTGTTGAAAAGAAAACAAGACCTATCTACACTGACATGTATTTTTCTGCTTTTGAGGCTTAATACTGTAAACTTTATCATTTTGTCCAAAATGCATGACATGATGCAGGCAGCAGAGGAAGCTGTGAGACAGTTTCTTGTACTGGACCCCTCCATCCAGCTTGTACTTCAGATAGGAGGTATGACTTCCCCTTCTGGGATCACACTTCCTGTGAGTCTCTCACAGTCAGCCTGACCCCTCCTTAGCTATAGTAGTAACAGCATCCTCATGCCCTGAGACTGCTCGTTGTGAAAGAGATCAAGCCAGGCTGTCCAGAAAGTGTTCTTTGAGTGGCAGTGTGTGATTGATGGGATCCAGGATATTCATTGTCTGCCTCTCTTTGTCCCTCCTACATATCACAAAGGAAGTGAATGGGAATGACAGCTGAGGATGTTCACTGTAAAACTGGTTTACTGCTCTGTTAGGCACAAGGACTGCCTATGTGGTGATGATGATGAAATTGTTAGCCTAAAAAGGCACACTGGTGTATGACGTACTGAAGTCCCTGTTGTGGGCTCCCTTGAAAACATTTAAAGTAATGTAGATGAGACTTGTGTACAGGTAACTGTCTATGGATAGTAAGTCTACATAGCCAATAATGCCGAAGGACAAAATATTCAGTATTTGCGGGACAATGAGCTGACACTGTGCCATTGTGAAAAGTGGCAAAATTCTCTTTAGGAGTCATTGAAGGGTGTGGCTAATTATGTAAGGTGTACTGTATGCAAAGTTAAATGTGAGTTCAATCAGTAGGCAAAAGTTATTTGACTGTGGTAAGTTTCCTGCTGAGGGGATTCTGGTGCAGGTGTTCCATCAAATTAGGTGACTCGTCAAAACTTGTAATGGAAATGACGTTCCGTCACGGCCATCTTGGTACACCCCGCACTCAGCCACAGTAAGCCTGCAGTCTGAAGTCACCAAGCAGACATATTTTTACACCCACCAAAGTCTTGCATTTCACACTTTTTTTACCACTAAAATGAGCTTATATAGTGAAATACAGTATTTAGAAATCCGTGACACTGTTTTGATGTTGAATTTTAAAAGCAGCGGTCTTCTGTCAGATTAGCAAACGTGTGAGATCAGCAGGCTTGCCGCAGTGTCACGGATTTATAAATACTGTATTTCACAATATAAACTCAGTTTAGTGGTAAAAATAAGTGTGAAATGCAAGATTTCAGTGGGTGTAAAAAGATGTCCGCTTGGCAACTTCAGACTGTAGGCTTAGTGTGGCCAAGTGCGGGTGTACCAAGATGGCCATGACGGAACGTCACTTCTGTTATGAAATTTGACGGGTCGCCTAATCTGACGGAACACAGGATTTATTTGAAATTATTTTTCTAAAATAAATAATTAATAACATGTACAGAATTTTCCCTGTACCTAAACAGTAAACTATTGTAACACTTTTTCCTTATCCTAGATTTCAAATGTCAACAAGCTGTATGTAACTTTTGAGAGACAGAGATATATTAATATTATGTTATATATTAAATCATTGCTGGCACACAGTTGTCGTAGCGTATTATATCATATAATTACTGTATATTATGTCACATTATATTACATTGGTTAAACAATATAACTATAATGTTACCTGGAGGAAGTGGCATTTTACACTTCTACTCAGGCAGCAAAACACCTAAGATCGCCCCTGTACATGCAGTTACCCACCTCACTCTTCAGCACATATTGTGAAAAATAAGTTAGCTGCATTATGAATCTACCTTTCTTATATTGTCAAGATGGCAACATAACACATATTAAACAATTTTAGGCAGTATTTATTAGGGATAAGCAAACAACGAAAAAAATGGTTTTCCTACAGTCTGCAAATCCCTTTTTATCGATTAGAACACAAAACTTAACATAGTCAACTGCAACCACGGAGGGATGTGTTGAATGCATAAAGTATATAGCACAGGCTGCATGGCAACATGGAATTATTGTGCAATCTTAGTGCATGTTCAAACAACCATATTCCAAACCACTACGGATATTGTACAATGCTGCAACATGCACTTATTGTTCATTGTCCTTCATAAGATAACACAGAGACTATAGAAAGTCACACAACATTGTATTAGGTATAGTGTTTGTAATTAACTCTTCTTACTGGAACAGTGCCAACTCAGAGGTGGTATTTATGTTTTTTTGTTGTTTTTAATGGCTAGTTGTTGTGTATACATGTTCTAATGAGGATAGCAAATGCTGTGCCTGAGGCACTGTTGTAAAAATAATTGGATTGGGAGGACAGTTAAAATCTTCTATCTCCACTTTGGAAGAAACTCAGAATACTTTTGACAATATATATATATATTTATATATTATCAAAAATATTGGGATGCTTGCCTTTACACGCAGATGAACTTTAATGGCATCTCGGTCTTAGTCAGTAGGGTACAATATTGATTTGGCCCACCTTTTGCAGCTATAACAGCTTCAACTCTTCTGGGAAGGCTGTGTACAAGGTTTAGGAGTGTGTCTATGGGAATGTTTGACCATGCAGAAGTGCACTTGTGAGGTCAGGCACTGATGTTGGACAAGAAGGCCTGGCTCGCACTCCCTCTGCTGTAATTCATCCCAAAGGTGTTCTATCGGGTTGAGGTCAGTACTCTGTGCAGGCCAGTCAAGTTCCTCCACCCCAAACTCACTCATCCACACTATATTGCTAAAGGAATTGGGCCACTCCTCCAAATCATTTGGTGGAGTAGGGATTATGATGTGGGGCTTTTTTTCAGGGGTTGGACTTGGCCTCTTAAATCTAGTGAAGGGAACTCTTAAGGTGTCAGCATACCAAGATGTTTTGGATAATTTCATGCGCCCAACTTTGTGGGAAAAGTTTGGGGATGTCCCTTCCTTATGTTCCAACAGCACTGCTCACCAGAGCACATTGCAAGGTCCATAAAGACATTGATGAGCGAGTTTGGGGTGGAGGAACTTGACTGGCCTGCACAGAGTCCTGACCTCAACTTGATAGAACACCTTTGGGATGAATTAGAGCGGAGACTGCAAGCCCTGCAAGTCAAATCAAAACCACGTAGAGAGGACTCAGGAGAAACTGACAACAACATGCTTGCTGAGGTAAGCTCAAATTCTGAATGCACTACCGCTGCCTCAGTACCAGATCCTATTGTTTCTTTCCCTACTATTGGGCAGCCTGTCTCTGACACCATGTTGAAAGATATGCTACTGTCATTAAGAGCCTCATTGCAAAAAGACATAATGTCTTGTATACATCAAACCATACTCGAGCTGCAAGATCTGGGCGACACAGTGGATTATGTCGAACGCTCCAAGTGCGAATTTACCAATAAAAACAATACTTTGGTAGATGCCCATACTGCCCAAACTGAAGATATCTCGTGGATGAAAGAAAAAATAGCAGATTTGGAAGACAGATCCAGGAGAAACAACTTAAAAATTAGGGGCGTTCCCGAATCAGTGCAAAACTCACAACTCCCACACTTCACCTGTGAGCTGTTCTTAGCAGTAATACTGTCTCTCACATCAGCAGATCTAATCATAGACAGAATTCATGGGGTACAAAAAACATCTTTCCTGCCGCCAGAGGTTCCCAGAGACGTTATTCTATGAATATACTCCTTTCAAGTAAAAGAACAACTCCTAGCTGCATCCAGGCATCCAGACACGCTGCCTGAACAAGCATAGAAATTTCAACTACTCCCTGATCTCTCTCAATTCACTTTACAGAGGTGCAAGAAACTTATCTCTGTCACCAAGGTGCTGAGGAACCACAACATAAGTGGAAATAACCAGCAAAACTGGAGATTACACACAATGGCTCTACCTCCATGCTACCTCTCTTGAAGAGGGAATTTGTCTTATGAGAAGATGGGATATCATACCAGAACCATCTCCAGCCAATCACAGACCTCCTCAGGTGTCTACAATCAATCCAGAATGGAGAACCGCTCGAACAAGGCAGCAGACCTAACAGTCCCAGGTACACCTGGCCTGCACATTATCCACAACTCTACTCAGCTCATATTTCTCCCCGTGGAATGAATAATTCTTAACCTGAATCTCCCTATGATGCTGTCAATGGGTACCACTGTCGTTTGCCCGAGCTCTTCCATGATTAGTTAGGGCCTCACCTTTTTATGTTGTGTTCATCTTTTTGTTGGTTTTTTACTTCACTTCCGGTTGGAGTTATTTCAAGGGTTTCTTTACAGACCTACAAGAGGTCTGGACTCTCCCCTGCTCCCTTTACACAAGGAGGCTTATGCTTTTCTTTATTTACTGTGGAATTTTTGGAACATATGTGCCTTTGCTTAAACACCCTGATGATTTTAATACTATCCATGCCACCATCTAAACCTGGACTCGATTTGCACAAAAATACAATATGCCCTACGCTCATCAACACTTTACTCCTAACAGATGGGACTTATGTTTTTTTCCATAAACGTTAAAGGCCTGAATCGTCCGGCCAAACGCCGCTCCCTATGGGCTGAAGCATGTAAAAATTACGTTGACATCTTAAATGTGCAAGAAACCCACTTCCACTTCAATGCCACCCCAAAGTGTGCCCATCCATCTTTTCCACATGTTTTTATGGCACGTGCCCCAGAAAAAAAAGGGAGTCCTCATAGCCATAAAACACTCCATATCATTTGACCTAAAAGAATGTATCACTGACCCTCCCACCAGTTAAGGTTTCTTAAAAAACTACACCACAAAATCAAATCTGTGAAGACCAGCCACCTTTTCATATGCGGCGACCTCAATATGGTTCCCAATCCGAACCTGGACTCTACCTCCTCACCCAAAATCCAACGACCGGCTATGGGAAGCTTTCTCCATGCAGAAAAACTCCACGATGAACTCTGCTAATCCCTTCCTTGTGGCAACCCCTATGTGCTGTAGGAGGGAGAGGGTGGTACAGGGGGATGGTAACATGTTTCAAAGGTACACTCTTCTTTGTTATAACCTTAATCCTATGCTGCTATTTTTTTTGTTGTTTGAGCCAACTGGGCCTCCCCGAATCTCTTGCTGCAAGATGCAGGATCTCTGTTGCATTTTTAACTTGATTAACTTGAATCCTGTGGACATCTCAGACTGAGGTCATTGTAGGCTGGAACTTGTAGTGCGCTGAACTGGTTTGTTGAATCTTGTACAAAACGGGGTTCTCTGTTTTTGTAAGTACCTCCTGGAGCATTTTGTAAATATCCATTGATCATGTTAGTAGAATCATTGGATAGGCAATTCCTTTGATTTGGTGAAAACACTCTTCCTTCTGCTGAAAATTCACTAAATTTACTATAACATTTTCCCCCTCCTGTTTAGATATAGACAGTTGATAGCCATATTAGTGATTAGCCATATCTGGTTCCTCCCACATACCTTTAGATCAACAGCCGTTTGCAATATCTGCAGAAAGTTAGGGAAATTATATAGCCCTGCTCGGTCCTCTGAAAATGCTTGTTTATTACTCTGAATGGGAAAACTAGATTCTTTAAAGCAGGGGTAGGCAACCTGGAGCTGGAACTACATTTACCATGGGGCATTGCATGGCTGGCAGTTACAATTTCTCCCAGAGGTATGATGGGACTTGTAGTTCTGCAACAGCTGGAGGGCCCCAGGTCATCTACCCTTGCTTTAAAGGATAAGTTTACTTTTAGAACATGTTACATGCTCTACCCATTTTTATTGTGGAACATGTAACATGTTCCAGCATTTTCATCCTCTCCTCCCTCTCCCCTCTCCCTGTGACAGTGGGTCATTGAGCTTCTCCCCACACCCACTGTCATTATTTAAAAACAGAGTGGCCACCCAGTGCTCCACCCACATGGCTGCATGTGGCTTTCAATGAGCTGCACGGCAGGTAGCGAGTGCCCTCATAATCCAGTGATCTTCCTGCTCTCAGGTATCTTTTTTCAAAAGGTGAACTTATTATTTAAATTAACTTAAACAGCTTATACACCACATTTAAAGTCCTTACCATCATTGACTATGTGTTTGACATACTGCACACTCTGAATCAGTCAAGCAATGTTTTATATGCCATTTATGTCTCAGTAAGTTAGCAGTCTCACCTAGTGCTTGGTAAAATTAAAAAAAAACAAAAAAAATTAGGAGTATGCAAAGTTTTCTCACAATTTATTACATTTGCCAATTTGCCCTCCTGCTTATGTAGAACAAGTAGTCATTAATCAACACAATTCTCATTAAGCTTGCATATGTTTTATGTGTCACAAATAAATTGACCAGTTATTCTACCTAAACATAACAGTCTAAAAAATCCCCAAGAAGTTGACTGTCATAACCTTGAGGGTATAGTTATCTCTGACAGTAAAATCCTGTATAAAAAAGGAAGAAACTGTGACATTAGTTCAGGCACCAGTAAATACAAGAATAATTCTTTGTAATTTACCATAGCTTCAGGAATGACATTGGCTTAAACCAATCAATTCTAGTTTCACATGTTTCATGAATTCTGCAGTCTGTAGTAGATCATTCATCTAGATCAATGCTAATAAAATAGGTTTAGGTTTTGATATAAACAAGTATAGAGCTGTGCTCAAGAGTGAGAGTGGCTTCATTAATGTCTCCCATATTTAACTAATACTGTATTAATTAGTATTATAATTATATTAGATCATATATTAATACTATAATGTGTCTAAAGCCCTGCTGATTACATTTGTCTTTTTGTATTGGGGATTGTTTCTAGAACAGGAGGGGATGGGAAATCTTCCAATGGAGAAACTTGTTTCAATAACAATTGTGTGAAAGTGTTTTCCACTCACTTGGGATGGATTTTCAGAATTATCCAGCTCATGGTATATCAAGTAGTATTTAGTCATCATTCTAATGAGTGTCAGGAAAATTCCCCAGCATTTATATCCATACAGATAGCAGTGGCACCTTAATCCAGTCGCAATGGAAAAGTTACTGCTCAAGAACAGAATGGAAGGTGTAAAAGTTGTGGAACCACCCTGTTCTAGTTAAATAATTCCATCCTTGGTGTCAGGAAAGCTTCATCAGTGTTAATCCTTTGATTTACATGGCTGGGAGATGTTAAAATGTTATTACAGGTGGAAGAAGACCCCCTTCCCCTAGGATGACTATTCCCTTTTGACGAAGATCACCTCTTTTATGCCTCTTGAAAAGCATTGTTCCCAAATGTGTACCTCACTGTCGCCAAAAGAATGACAATTTTCTCTAAGGTGTACAAAAATTGCTGAGTCTTTACCTGTAGAACTTTCAATCCACGTACCTTGTTTACTAATTCTTTGGATTTCTGAATGTGCTGTACTGTGCTGGCAACTAAATATTATAAGATAGTAGCCAAATATTTAGCGATGTTACAGCACATGAGACAGAGATGATTCTGCTGATATTTGACCTTGAATATGTACATGCATGATGTAGATTCCCCAGGATAGAGTTGATGCTATGATCTAATCAATGGTGTTTACCTTTTCTAGCTGTTGTAAACTGTATATCGCCTTTTTCTTATAACAGCTAATGAAGTCTGTCTTTAGTGACTCATAAGTGTTGACATCACTGAGAAGAGTAAAGCATTTCAAATTTACCTTTCCTAAAAGCATATAGGGAGTTTGCCTTTCAAATCCAGTGTCAGATGATTGTATAAACCTGACAGTATATCCTTATGTACAAAGGGGAGAATATACACTAGCAACACAGAATCATTGTTAGGAAACACCATAATAAAATGGATAATACTGACATAGTTATGCTGGTTGTTTTTAGAATTTGCTATCAACTTAGGACTGGTAACATTTCTTTTAGAGAGGGGAAAAAGCTGAGAAGGAATTTTGATTTTGTGTAAGATATTCAATGATTTTCTAAAAGATAATTTTGATGGAGTTGAAGGCTCCCAATGTGTGCTTGCACAATTAAACAAACCAGAAATAGGCAGTAAATTAAAACACACATTGGGGGTCTGCACCAGCCTCAGGTAAATCTGAAATTCTAGTGTGCTATGATCCATAGATACAGTATAGGACACTAAAATTACATGCAGATCTCCTGTAAAACTTAAGTTTGTCACTACCATATCCCAGGTAAACCTATTTCTCATTGTGGCTGCTTATTGCACTTAAAGTTGCAAGGTAGAGCTGTGGAGGTGGGAGAGAATATATAGGTCTCCAGAGCATTTCCTTACTTTCCATTAATTTCCTTTCTGTTCTGTACAACAACTGTCAAAAAGGAGGTGCATTGAAATCTCTCAAATAGGGACACAAAAAACTATGAAACAAGCTTTTCCCCGCTATATCAAAAATGTCAAAATAAAAGAAGTTTGACTGTATTCAGGTTTAAAAAAAAGAAAAAAAATAAGAAAATCCCAATTATTGAATGCACATTAGAAATAAAAGTCTGATGCAAAGTAACAATGTACCTTAAGATAAAAAAAGATATGTGGCACTAACTCAAAGTGCATAAATGTGATAAAATAAATATAATCCAATTCTTCAAGTAAAGTGCATATGCGTAAAGAGCAAATACTTGAAGAATTGGATTATATTTATTTTATCACATTTATGTACTATGAGTTAGCGCCACATATCTCTATTTACCTTATTGTTTTTCTGTGTGGGAACACTGCCGTATGTGTGTCGGCTTCTTAGTCCTCTTTAGCTGCTTTGGCTCGCCTTGGTTTTGCGTCTTAGTTTTCTTCTCTGTTTCTTAACAATGTACCTTAACACTAGTAAAATGAATAATGCAATAAATATTTTTCAATAATATCCTGAAAATATTTCAGATTAGCAAAGCCTTGAACAATATATTGCATACATTTCAGAGAATTTCCTTTTCTGCGCTTGATCAGACATTGTCTTCCATTTTTTTTTTGCCAGCAACTGAGGTCATTTTGCTGTAAAAGTTGTTTTCAAGAGGTGAAGTTTTTACGTACCCTGTCCTTTTCATTATGTGAACAAAATGTTTAATTTGTAGTGGAAAATGAAATGTTCATGCAGCTAAGAGATTTCATGGTGCATTATTTCCATATAAAAGAAGGATGCTGAATAATTTCTTGTAATAATAGCATGATGAGTGTCATGCCACATTTCCAGAGCTGAGGTGCAAAGTATATAGTTATTCTGTATCAGCTGACTGCAAGAATTGTTTTACCAGAGGCTTAGGAATGGGGTAAATCATTAAAGAGTACTTTATAATAAAATGTATTTATCAGGAGTAATGTTGCTATTTTTGAGGTAACTTTAGACACTGGATGTCTGTGGGTACCTTCAGACCTTAGCTAATGTATCCTGTGAGAAAAAAATACACTATCAGCCCAATTACTTAATTGGGATAAAAAGTAAAATGAAATAAAATTTATAAACTAATATCAGCACTTACGGGAGACTGCACTGAAAACTGATATATACTTTCATAAGAATATAAACTAAGCTTGTTTTTTTTTGCTTCTTCAATTTTCAGTGCTTAGAATATTAAAGAATGTCAAACAATTGTCTTTTAGCGTTAGTCCAGCCAACAGTAATAGTTTTGGTTATAGGTGTACCCCTCTGGGCCAAGTGCCCCAGTGTTTAATTTATTTATTTATTATATTTTTGGAGTTGCTAGTGATTAGCCCTGGTTTTTCTGACATTCTACCCACCTAACTTGTAATATTACTATGTGCTATAAAAGGGTATTCGCTGACATTCTTGTGTTACCACTCCTCTTGTTACATTCTCCATAGTAAACAAAAAATCCAACATGTAAAATGTATAATTAGTGTGGCAGGTTTGCGGATTTTAGAAATTGAGAGATATATATATATATATATATATATATATATATATATATATATATATATATGGCTTTTTTTCAGCAGGAACTAGGGGGAACTCAGTTCCACCACCTCTGGCTCGGGTCTTCTGCTCCCTGCTCACCACTATCACTTGGTAACACTGAAGTCCAGCTTCTGCGTTTACAAGTGGTAGCTTATCTCAGGTGCCCAGGGTTCAGTAGTAATAAGGAGAGCCGGCAAAACTGTAATCCTTGAAGTGACGTTTATTGGTACATCAGAGTGACAATAAAACAATAAAGCTGACGCGTTTTGGCAATAGCCTTAGTCGCAGCTACGACTAAGTCTATTGCCGAAACGCGGCAGTTTTATTGTTTTATTCTCACTCTGATGTACCAATAAACGTCACTTCAAGGATTACAGTTTTGCCAGCTCTCCTTATTACTGTTGCATTGGAGTGTGTTGGGACACATCGAGCCTTGGCACCTGTGAGTGGACCTGGTGTATGGATTAAGTTGTCCCTGCAGAGAGCGGTGTTACCTTTCATCTTTTCCATGCCCAGGGTTCAGTGCAGTCATGGGCAGGAGAGGGTGCGTGGTAGGCTGCACCCTCTGTGGTCTCCATTTTTTCCCTGGTGACCAGTTGTTGATGCTCCTACTTCATGATCTCCCTTGCAAGTGACTGTAGTATATTATAGTATGCTGGGAGGTACTACAGCTGGATAGGTGTTTCAGCTTAGTATTGCAACAAAGGTAAGACATATGACAGATGGTAGAGCTTTTAAGGAGGGGGGAGAAAATGAGGGCAGTGGAGGGAGGGGGTTGTATGCAGAGGGAAGAGCTACTATTTGATGCCATTTGGCAGGTATGTATGTGTGTGGCAGGCATGGTTGAGTTCCTGCACCTATTCTCTGAGAAAAAAAGCCCTGTGTATATATATATATATATATATATATATATATATATATATATATATATATACACTACCGTTCAAAAGTTTGGGGTCACATTGAAATGTCCTTATTTTTGAAGGAAAAGCACTGTACTTTTAAATGAAGCTAACTTTAAACTAGTCCTAACTTTAAACAAATATACTCTATACATTGCTAATGTGGTAAATGACTATTCTAACTGCAAATGTCTAGTTTTTGGTGCAATATCTACATAGGTGTATAGAGGCCCATTTCCAGCAACTATCACTCCAGTGTTCTAATGGTACAATGTGTTTGCTCATTGGCTCAGAAGGCTAATTGATGATTAGCAAACCCTTGTGCAATCATGTTCACACATCTAAAAACAGTCTAGCTCCTTCCAGAAGCTACAAAACTGACCTTCCTGTGAGCAGATTGAGTTTCTGGAGCATCACATTTGTGGGGTCAATTAAACGCTCAAAATGGCCAGAAAAAGAGAACTTTCATCTGAAACTCGACAGTCTATTCTTGTTCTTAGAAATGAAGGCTATTCCATGCGAGAAATTGCAAAGAAATTGAAGATTTCCTACAACGGTGTGTACTACTCCCTTCAGAGGACAGCACAAACAGGCTCTAACCAGAGTAGAAAAAGAAGTGGGAGGCCGCGTTGCACAACTAAGCAAGAAGATAAGCACATTAGAGTCTCTAGTTTGAGAAACAAACGCCTCACAGGTCCCCAACTGGCATCTTCATTAAATAGTACCCGCAAAACACCAGTGTCAACATCTACAGTGAAGAGGCGGCTGCGGGATTTTGGGCTTCAGGGCAGAGTGGCAAAGAAAAAGCCATATCTGAGACTGGCCAATAAAAGAAAAAGATTAAGATGGGAAAAAGAACACAGACATTGGACAGAGGAAGACTGGAAAAAAGTGTTGTGGACGGATGAATCCAAGTTTGAGGTGTTTGGATCACAAAGAAGAACGTTTGTGAGACGCAGAACAAATGAAAAGATGCTGGAAGAATGCCTGACGCCATCTGTTAAGCATGGTGGAGGTAATGTGATGGTCTGGGGTTGCTTTGGTGCTGGTAAGGTGGGAGCTTTGTACAGGGTAAAAGGGATTCTGAATAAGGAAGGCTATCACTCCATTTTGCAACGCCATGCCATACCCAGTGGACAGCGCTTGATTGGAGCCAATTTCATCCTACAACAGGACAATGACCCTAAACACACCTCCAAATTGTGCAAGAACTATTTACAGCAGAAGCAGGCAGCTGGTATTCTATCGGTAATGGAGTGGCCAGCACAGTCACCAGATCTGAACCCCATTGAGCTGTTGTGGGAGCAGCTTGACCGTATGGTACGCCAGAAGTGCCCATCCAACCAATCCAACTTGTGGGAGCTGCTTCTAGAAGCGTGGGGTGCAATTTCTCCAGCTTACCTCAATAAATTAACAGCTAGAATGCCAAAGGTGTGCAATGCTGTAATTGCTGCAAAAGGAGGATTCTTTGATGAAAGCAAAGTTTGATGTAAAAACAATGTTATTTCAAATACAAATCATTATTTCTAACCTTGTCAATGTCTTGACTCTATTTTCTATTCATTTCACAACGTATGGTGGTGAATAAGTGTGACTTTTCATGGAAAACACAAAATTGTTTGGGTGACCCCAAACTTTTGAACGGTAGTGTATATATTCTGTTTTTGTTGATCCTAGCTCACCTTACACCTTCAAAATGTAATTTACTGCAATGCCCTGAGGTGGCAATCAAACACCTTTGGTATAAATGTGCCACATCCTACATAATCTGTAAATATTGGAATTGAGAATAATGGACTTTATAGGCACGTATAAAAATAATAACACATTTTAATAGTTCACATAAAATTCATACATATACAACACATTGATTGGTAAAAAGATATAGGACACAAACGTTTTTCCTGGAGGACATACTAAATCATATACTTCCTGTGGGGCATTATTCCCAAATCCAGTATTTGCACCTTACACCTTCAATTGGACACTCTGTAAGTGAGATCTTTGAGTTTGATTGTTTGGGTCTGCATACCTCCTGTGGCCATTATTACAGGGTTCAATGCTATGGTTTGATGTTCAATTTTTTTTTAGATTATAAGAAGGGAGATCTCATGGTTGGGGTTTCCAAGACTCCAGCTGGCCATAGATGATTTGTTTTTTCAATCAGCCAGAGGGCTGATCGAAAAAAAAACAACTGATTCTCCCATCCACACAAGCAAGAAGGATGGAGGAATCCTTTCCCCGTACTATTGTATTATGAGAGCGGGGACTCCTCCACTGTTGGAATACACTAATCAGCACTGCAACCAATTGGCTAACCAAATGAAGGTTTTCCAACAGTCCTGTTCAACAGAAGGCAATCAGCAGAAAGGACTCTGAAATGCGCACTCATTTCCCTGGATCTAATATGGAACACATGAACTGAGGGATTTGCATTTGCATTTGCATTTGCATTTAAGCTTGCCACAGAAGTCCCAATAGACCTAAATAAAAATATACTGTCTCAACCTACATGCATTGTATGCAGTTAAGTAATCTAACCTCTACAAATCTAAATTTCCCTTAATGATCTTTCCCTACATTATCCAAAATATGCTGCTAATTTTATTATGCACACTGCAATATTTATAGTGCATTAGTACTAGTAACAATTCTCTCATGTATTCCTAGCCAACCCTCCCTTTTTGCTCAATGTGAAAAAGAGAGTGTGTATTACATTTTTTAGAAGCAGTGCAAATACCAGTGGCGGAAGTATAGGGGTCGCTGAGGTCGCCATGGCGACTGGGCCCCATGCTGCAGGGGGCCCTTGAGGGCCCCCCTGTTTATCTTGATAGCAGGAGTGGCTGAGATCGATCTCCCCGATCGTCAGCCGAACTGTAATCGGCGATGTGCAGGGAGCTCATCACAGTGATCAGTGAAAGCACAGTGTGTGTGCTGTGCTCTTTGTCTCCCCCTACAGTGCAGTACCCGGCAGGAAGAGGTAAGGTAAAGCACTGCCGTTTTTGAAAAGGCTTTCTGTATGTGTGTATGTGTGTGTTCTTATGTGTGTTCTTATATGTGTGTTAATGTATGTGTATGTGTTTGCATGTGTTTATGTGTGTATTTATATATGTATATGTGTTTGTGTGTGTATATACAGTATATGTGTGTGTATATACAGTATACTGTATGTGTGTGTATATTATGTGTGTGTTTATCTATGTGAATGTGTGTGTGTTTATATGCAGTGGTGGCCCATGCATTAAGGGCGCACGGGCGCCGCCCCCTTTTTCCAGCCACCCCTCTATCACCAATAGATAGATTCATGCATTGCATGAATCTATCTATGGCCGCCGCTGTCACCCCCTATTCAGGCGCCCAGCCCCTTTTTGGGCGCAGGGAACCTGAATTACAGCGGCGGGGGGGGGTGTTTTTAAAGCACCGGATAAGAGCCATAGGCTCTAATAAAAAAAAGGTGACCTCATAGGTCACTCAGCTGTGTTAGAAAAGCGAATGACTATTCGCTTTCCTAACACTAAACTGCCTCTCCGCCAATCAGGTGCTCGGGTCTGTTACCCGTCACCTGATAGGCTGAAACGACAGTCGCCGCTATTGGATGCCTATCAGGAGGAGAGGACGGGAGATGAGGACAGCAGGAGATGCATGGGGGACCCCACTCTTCGCAGTCACCCGCTGCCCTTCCAAGACAGGGTAAGTGCCGATGAGCGGTCGGGGGTCACACTGGGGGCATTCAAGGGCACACTGGCAGCATTTAATGGGCACACTGGCAGCATTTGATGGGCACACGGGCAGCATTTGATGGGCACAGTGGCTGCAATTGATGGCACAGTGGCTGCGTTTGATGGAACACTGGCAGCATTTAATGGGCACAGTGGCAGCGTTTGATGGCACAGTGGCAGCATTTGATGGGCACACTGGCTGCATTTGATGGCACACTGGCAGCATTTAAGTGGCACAGTGGCAGCGTTTGATTGGCACAGTGGCTGCGTTTGATGGCACACTGGCAGCATTTAGGTGGCACAGTGGCAGCATTTGATGGGCACAGTGGCAGCGTTTGGTGGACACAGTGGCAGCGTAAGGCACAGTGGCTGCGTTTGATGGGCACACTGGCAGCGTTTGATGGGCACAGTGGCTGCATTTGATGGGCACAGTGGCAGCGTTTGGCACAGTGGCTGCGTTTGATGGCACACTGGCAGCATTTAAGTGGCACAGTGGCTGCAATTGATGGCACAGTGGCAGCGTTTGATGGGCACAGTGGCTGCATTTGATGATTTTTTTTCAAAAAATGTTTGCGCCCCCCAAAAAATTTTGAGCACCAGCCGCCACTGTTTAGATGTATGTATGCACATTTTATGTATGCACGTTTAATCCTGACACCCTATATGTGTACAATCAGGACTGATTTTTTTTTCTTGCTCATTCAAAGTACCAGCAACAAAATGCTGTTCCTCTGAAAAGCGATCCATGCTCAGATCACTTTTCAGAGGCATTTGACAGCCGGTAAAGAGGCAATATGTTGCCTCCTGACCACCTGTTTTAACCCCTTAAAGTGATTGTAAAGGTTTTTTTTTAAAATAACAAACATGTCATACCTTCATTGTGCAGTTAGTTTTGCACAGAGTGGCCCCGAACACCGACTTCTGGGGTCCCTCGGCGGCTCTCGCGGCTCCTCCTCTTATCAGACATCCCCCTAGGAAAAGCGCTGTCCAGGGGTCAGGGGGGCCCTTCATGATTTCTTGCATTGGGGCCCTGAAGGTATAAGTTACGCCACTGGCAAATACCCGCAGGCATTCTGGATTGTGCAATTATAATTCAGTCACTAAATGTGCTCACTACTAAATCAATCGAGTTGAGAGAAAGGCTACTACTGAGACTTGTGGATCAATTCTACCTATATCAATTGGAGTTTTTTTTTTGTTTTTTTTAATTAGGTGTTCCTTTGGCATTGATTTAAATGCATCACCATTGGTACATGCAGCTGTGATTCTCACAACGTGCAACAGAGTCTTATTTCTTCTGTGCACACAAATGTGTTTTCCAAGTAGCATTAAAAATGAAAGTCCTAAAGTTCCATGCACACTGGGCTTAAAAAAAAATACCTGTTCCCTTGGCAGAAAACAAATGCTCCTATGGAGTGTTTTTTGTACAAAGTTTAGACGAGTTTAGTCAAGTTTCGCATTTTTGCTGCCAGAAAGCTCCAATTTAAAAACACAAACCAGAGGGGTTTTTTTTCCTACCTCTAAACGTTGAGTTAAAAATATGCCTGTAACCGCTATGGAGACATTGAGCTGCTTTAACAGGCAGTACACAAAACTCCTGTAGAAGCAGTGATTTAAGGCAAAAACAACCTGAAAGGTGCAGCATTCCTTAACAATTAGTCACCGATCAGTCAGATTTTACACACAATTTCCTTTCATCATCAATAAGTAGAGTAATATCCTTACTGGTTTATAGAAAAAAATCATCACAAATTGTTTATGTAACCCTTTTCAAAAACAAAACTTTGTGAACATTTTGTAAAATGGTACTTACCTCCCTTGCCTTACTATTGCTTACCAGGCTCATCTGTCATGTTCAATGCGGAATGTGAAAAGGGAGGGGGTGGGCCAAATATTGATTATGCCAATATTTGCATAACAGAACACCTGGGGTTTGGGAGAAGACATTGCAATGTATGTACAGGCACTGAAAGGCATCTGATTTTCATTCTGTTCCAGGTTTGCAGAACTTTGTGTGTAGAAATGATAGCTTTTCTGAAATAACTGCTTGTTGTTGTTTTTTTTTTTTGTTTTTTTTTCAGATGAAGTTGTCTATTTTTTTCTCTCCCTCTTTCCCTCATTTCCCTGCCTTCTAGCTCTTTATAAGCGATCAGGCTTTCTTCTCTGCCACCTGGGAGGTCATGCTGTTGCGGAAATGGCAGAGAGGGGCTGGCATGTTTTCCTTGTCCTTTTGATCATGTTACAAGGCACTGACAGTATTAAGGTTCTCGTACTGTGAGCTTCATAAATATGTATAAACAGTATAGTGATGTAGATATGAGCACTGTATTTTCAGTTATTGCTTTTCTGAACTCCAAATTTCTGATCTGTTGGCAGTCTGATTGGAAATGTATGGAACACTTGTTTCAGTTCTTCACATGATTCAAAAACACAGTGTGATTGGTGCTATAAATGACAGAGTAAATTAAAACAAACATTTTAAATCATGTGAAACATTGACTGATGCGTGTTATCATAATTTGTGATGAGCTGAATGTACCTGGGTTCTGTAGGGGGCAGTTTAGTGAACTCTACAGAAGTCTGAATGCCAAATCGGCACCACAATAAAGTCAATGGGAGCCAAATCTTAGAAATAAATATTGGCAATTTACTAGGCTTGTGGTTAATGGACTGTAAAACAAAATACATGGAGGACTGGTCTCTGCCCTGGGGGACATGTTTCAATGAATGAATTAACGGTCTATCGCTAAACATACTAAGCGTTAACACACATTTAGGTGTGTTTAGATGAGTTTACAAGCATCAAGTGTTTTTCTGCCCAAACTCTGCTACTCCAGGATGCTCTGGTAGAGGGTTTTTTTTCTGCCTTAAACTCTCCTGCCACTAAATTCTGCTAAAAGTCTGTGTGCATGGACACATATAGACTAACATGGAGGGAGTTCAGAGGCTGGGAAAAAAATGCCAGATGCTCCTAGGAGCAGCTGCAAAAAATGTCCTGTGTGCATGAGGCCTAATAATACCTAAAAAAAACCCATGATAGGCTGGTTGTACTGAAGTTGATCAATAGATCTACTTCAGTACAACCAGCCTTCCCATTGATGGATCAAAATTCATCTGGTTCCTGCTGAACTGGCCAAATTTCAGTCTGCTGATGGCTTGCTTAAAGGAGAAGTCCAGGAAGTCCTGAGCTTTTTAGGCTGGGCTTCTCTTCTGGGTCACAGGAGTGCAATTCGTTTTGCACTCCTGTGCCACGTTTTCAGCGGAGAGCAGTCTAAAGTCAGCTTTTCGCGGACGTCACTGCCATCAGTTGAGGCAGAGCGTCATCCCAACTTCCCAAGTCTGGATCTGCCAGCTGCCGTGACTGATGGCAATCTCAGCCAGCTGCTGAGACGGCCGCTCCCCACCCCTCCACAGCTCAGCGCTCCAGTGAGCATGGAGAAGCAGAGAGGAGAGATGCTGACTGACAGGCAGCAGCTCTCCTCTCGGGGATCTGTTAGAACTGAGCCATCAGCGATGTTTGGTGGCTCGGTTCTTAGTGCAGAGACAGCGGGGGACAGATGCAGCATCGGTCTGATGCTGCATCTACCTAGGTAAGTATGAATCTAAAATTAAAAAACCCATACTTCTCTTTTAACCCCTTCCTGACCGCTGCACAACGATAAACATCAGCAGAATGGCACGGGTGGGCAAAAGGGCGTACAGGTACGTCCCCTTTAAGATGCGGCATTGTGGGCGCGTGTGCCTGCCACGTGCTCAAAGAGCATGACCCCGGGTCCTGCGGACTCGATGTCCGCCGGGTGCCCGCGATCATGTCACGGAGTGGAAGAATGGGGAGATGCCTTTGTAAACAAGGCATTTCCCCATTGTGCCTCGAGATATGACAGAGATCACTGCTCCCTCTCATCCCCCACAGTTAGAATCACTCCCTAGGACACACTTAACCCTTTAATTGCCCCCTAGTGGTTAACCCCTTCCCTGCCAGTGTAATTTACACAGTAATCAGTGCATTTTTATAGCACTGATCGCTGTATAAATTATAATGGTCCCAAAATAGTGTCAAAAGTGTCGATGTGTCCAACATATTGTCGAAGTACCGATAAAAATCGCAGATTGCCGCCATTACTAATAAAAAAAATAATACTAAAAATGCCATAAAACTATCCCCTATTTTGTAGACACTATAACTTTTGCACAAACCAATCAATATACGCTTATTGTGATTTTTTTTTTAACAAAAATATGTAGAAGAATACGTAGCGGCCTAAAATGAGGGAAAACATTTTTTTTTATATATATTTTTGGGGATATTTATTATAGCAAAAAGTAAAAATTATTGTGTTTTTTTCAAAATTGTCGCTCTTTTTTTGTTTATAACACAAAAAATAAAAACCACAGAGGTGATCAAATACCACCAAAGGAAAGCTCTATTTGTGAGGAAAAAAGGACGTCAATTTTGTTTGGGTGCAATTGTCAGTTGAGTGACATAGTGTTAATCGCAAAAAGTGCTCTGGTCAGGAAGGGGGTAAATCCTTCCAGGGCTGAAGTGGTTATAGATCACAGTGATTTTCAGCATGACTGGCTTAAAAAAAATTAAAAGTCAGCAGCTACAAATACTGCAGCTGCTGACTTTTAATAGTTGGACACTTACCTGTCCCAGGGTCCAGCGATGCAGGGGAACAAAACCCCGCTCATCTCCCCCTCCTCTCTGTGGCTCTGGCATTTTCACTGTGGGGACCCGGCTGTGGCTTCACAGCCGGGCATGCACTGCGCATGCACGAGCCGTGTGGCGCGCTGTGAATGGCCAGGCAATTATGTGGGACCTGTGATGTGTCCCAGATGATTGATGAGAGGGAGGGGGGAGAGGTGATCTTCCTTCCGGCACCGCGGTGCCCCGGGAGGAAGTGGGAGCTAGAACCCTCTAAAAAGAGGCTTTCCACTCATCCCCCCAAAAAATTACATGCCAAATGTGGTATGTTAGGGGGTCACCTTCCCTTAAAGCGGAAGTTCCATTTTTAGGTGGAACTCCACTTCAAAACATTTTTAAATCTGAGGATTTCATTAAAATCCCTGGCAATTCAGCCATGAATGTCTTAGTTTCAGCACTTCCTATTTCAATGTGACAACTGCCCCCTGTGTTGTCGCCCTTGCCACATGAGCTTCTAATGGAGATCCCAAGTGGCTCATTTAATGTACATTGCATGCATATAGACAAAAAGTAGTTGCACAGAGGTTGAAAGATATTTGCAGTAGTGAGATGCAATAAAGGATAAGAAAACAGGTAAAGATTAAAAAAAAAAATACATTATGATACACAGTGATTTAGCAAGCCAAATATTATTTAGTTACATCTTCTTTTACTACATAAGTAGTAAAAAGTTGTATTCACTTTGAATAACCAATCACATGAAGCTCTAAAGGAATTTTTTTTTTTTTGCTACATAGTCATTTCCTTTCCCAATTAACTTTGACTTTGCTAGATGACTAGTGTCCACCGCTATAGTAAACTGGCCACAATATATTATTTTACTTGGGAGCATGTATCTGATATTAGATTTTGGTTGAAGACATTAAAAAAATTTACTCAAGAAGGGCACTGGAGTATATTTGTCCTGTATATTTCAGAAGGCATTTTCTATTAAAGCAAAAGCTTTTGTGTTAATGTTGGAAATAAACAGATTCTTGCTGTCATTGTTTTTGCACTAGACAATGAAAATGTAGAGTTGCTTAGGGTAGCATATTCTTACTCCTACAATTTTCTCAAGGAGCCAGTCCTGTACACATTGTTATACATTTGAAAGTGTCTTCCAAAACAGTTTTGGAACTATAAACTTGAGTATGCCTGGTGAATTTATGTAGACTAAACTGGAATAAAACTCTGACTATTTTAGACAAAAAGCCTATATACATTCAGTTAATTTCATGCTCCAAATGTCCTGTATTTTAGACAAAGGGGCTCCAGATACAGTTCCATTATGTTCTCGGTTTAAAAGGCTTACATAAAATATTTGTCAAATCTTAATGGATGAAACAAATGGTGAAAGTGGTATGAATTACCCAGAGACTCATTTATAATTGACCAAATGGCAGCAAGTTAGGAAACAATCAGTTGTTTAGATTGGTAAAACCTGCATTTGTTGATCACAAAGCTAGTTTTTACATTTAATATGTCTACTTGAACAATTACTTTTTTTATAAAGCTTTGGCCTTGATGTAAAAATAGATAAACGCAGCAAAAAAAAAAAAAAAGAGCTGAAGTGGCATTATCTTCAAGGATAGTGTTGAGAATGACATAATTGATGTACATATGCTAAGAATGCTTGTATATTTTAAAATACCAACCATATCAGCTTCCATTTTGTTAGAGCACTGTGCGTTTCCTTTACTTAAAAGGAAACTTATGCTGATCCTCCCCCTTCCCTTTTCCTTATCTATTTCTGGCAAAGAACCTAGGTGATCCCAGTGCAAGTTATCCCCCCACCTGCAACCTCCTGGTACGTGTCACAGGTCCCAGGAGGCTGCAGGACCTTTCACAGAGCACAGCACAGCTTCCACATGTGCAGTGGCTTTCCACAGTCAACATGGAGACCCTGGGGACCTGAAGACCAGCAGATAACTGACCTGGGTAAGGCCAGTGCTGGATCCCTGTCTCTTTGTTAAAAGTCAGCAGCTATAGTATTTGTATATGCTTAGTTTTATTTTTTTTTAAATGACCAAAGAACTTCTTTATTGGCCATTTTAGATGGTGATAGACAATAATGGAAGTAAAAATGTAGGAGATTCTGTTATCTTTACTTATCCTAAATAAAATAATCAGAGCTGTTTTGGCGTAACTGAAAGGATGGCGGGTTGAACCACAGAAAAGATTGGTTCCACTCATTATCCACAATGTCACTACTCTGTCTCTACAGCTCTGAGTATTTTAGTAGGGATACTCACAAGTTAAAAAAAAATCACTTTAATGTTTGCTTGCTTTATTGTTACCAGTACCTGATTTGGTATCAGTAACTTCATTATTGTATTTTTCCAGGCTGCCTCTTTTTTATATTTTATATATTTTTTTTTTGTGACAATGACAGTAACAATAAAGAAACATTTAGTTATCCAGCTGAAATGTGACATTTTTCATAGGGTCTTGTGGGAGTTACTGGAGCCACTCACCTCTGGAGAATGAGTGAACCTTTATGTGCCTTATGAAGCTAACTTTCTCTCTATAATGATTACGGTGATATTTCTGCTAATAAATATTTGAACTGGTTTTAAACTCTGAACTCTGAATTTAATTATCCTCTACACTACAGTTCCATACATTATCTTATTACAAACGGATGAAATTGGTTGAGGACTCATTCACATCTTTGCAGTGTGGTAATATGTGGTCACATTAATAAATTGTGTCAATGTCTTAAGCCAAGGTTCACACTTCTGCGTCTTGTGCGGGCCACATTTATGCAGGCACAGCAGCCCATTCATTTGAAAGGGCTGCTGTGCCTTCAAAATGCAGGGGAAAGGTCCCTGTACCTTCCAATAGAAATCACAGCCTGCATGGATTAATGGAACCTGCATTTTGTGTGTGGGTGGTTGCAGCTGTGGGATGAAATGTGGGTCCTACTTTGGCTTCCACCTGAACCAAGCCTTATGCATGATAATGTGCAAGTTAAGATGAGGGCTACATCAATGCTCAGCTGTAGCTCCATATTATACACATGTGGTTTGGACATTCTACTAATAATTGTGTAGGTTTGCCCCACATGTTTCAGGTTTCTGCCATATTTCAAAACACACTGGTGGGTTTTATGATATGCACTCATAATTCTCTCCAGATTTTGTGCACATATGTAGGGACAACCAGTGTCTCCCCAGGGCAGTACCATTAGAAATGTTCCTTTGGTTATGCTGCAAACAGTTCAGTGTTTTTCATAAAGAGTAGAAAAAGGATGATACTCTTTAAATTAAAAAAAAAAAAAAAAAATAGGAATGCTGTATGTGGCATCATTGTTTAACACTGGTGTCCCCACAGCATACATTTTCGTATAAGTCTTTCATATATATACACTTAAAAATGTTCCAAAATATTTTGTGTATTGCTTTTCACTGACAGATGATCAACTTGAAGTTCAGAGGGCAAAAATGTTCAACTAAGGCCTGACTGCTGTAGAGTAAAAATATTTAAAATGTAACTTTTAAAAATATTGATTACCTGGAGAACTCTGGCCAAAAGAAAAAGCATTACAGAAGCTGCATGACCCAGGTTCAAACTAATTCTGAGTTAGGCAACTATATCCGTGAAAAAAAAAAAATCCTGAGAGACTGATGCCGGGGCCACATATCTTACATTTAAGCAGAAGTTGTACTTTAGTGATGAGTAGATTGATATTATGTTCTCAGAGCTAGAGCATATTACACTTAATTGCAGCTACTTACAACTTTAATAGTTTAGTTCTATCCTGTGTGACTGCAACACATTACTACCTCTGAATTTCACAGCAATATATTCCTTCTGTGAGTGAGCATACAATACCATCTGCTCACAGGAGAGACTATACACATGCACCATGCAGACACTGTATGCCAACAGGGATCTGTGTTATTTCTGACTAGTGCCAAATGTTACCGTCCAAGCTAAAAAATACTGTATAAAGAAAAATATATTTTCACAGATAGAACTGACTGAAAACATGTTTACTAGTTTCAGATAGATAAAAATAAATAATATATTATTAAAAAAAATAAAACTCCTCCGAAGTTGTCTTATGCTATTTTCCTTTTTATATATATAATAATAACACCTGAATTTAATTTTCCAACCAGTATGGTACAGTGTATATTTTATGTAGTGTTGTGAATACACTGTCTTCTTTCTTTATATTTTTTCTCTAAGGACTCATTTACATTACCTGCACAGAAAACCATTTTTTTTTCCTGGACAGGCTAGTGTCCCATTGTGCTCCGGTTTCAGGGTGTAGTGCCTTGCCTTGATATTCGATTCATTTCTATAAACCGCAGCTCATCTTCCTTAGAAACGGACAGAGAAATGGTGACTCCAGTCTGTTGCTGAAAAATACATACAGCATAAGCATTTTTTTCACAACACACTGCTTTGTTCCCAAAGGTTTCGATCTAGTATGAACAGGGCACATAAAAAAAAATAGTTATCCATGTGCCCTTGCAGAGATTTGTGTTTTTCTAGTGCAAAAAATGTCAGGTCTTTGCTCGTAGTGTGAAGGAGCCCTAAGGCCCTAAAAAAGTTACTGATGTTACTACACATGTGTTTTCGAGGAGAAAACTTACCGCGCAATAATCAGTAAAATTCTTGCGTATAGATGTGTTTAAATGCGTATGCGTTACATTATTTGTTTTTATAATGTATTTTCCCTCCCTTTTAGACCTAATTTACACACTTACAAAAGCATATACATGTGTTTATACACATAAGTGCGTAAAGTGCATGTTCTTAGATGCAGATTTTTGGATTCTGTGTTATGAATCTGAAAGCAGCTCATGTTTACGTACATGCGTGAAGGCCTCGATTGAAAACAATGCAGCTGCATTCAGGTTTGTACTTAAAAAAAAATTGTATATGTGCTTTTTATACAGCTGTGTAAATGAGGCCTAAATGTATTAGACTTTCTGATGAATGATCTTTGAGCTTCATAGGCAACATTTGAGAAGAAGTCATATAACAAATTTCGCTAATATAATCCTTATTAACCACTTGCCGCCCACCATATAGCAGAATGGCGGCGGAAAGTGGTTTCAATAACCTGACTGGGCGTCATATGATGTCCTCAGGATATTGAGCTGGTGATTGTTTTTTCCTCACTTGTGTCTGACAGACACGAGTAGAGGAGAGCCGATTGGCTGCTCTCCTGACAGGGGGGTCTGTGCTGATTGATTATCAGCCTAGCCCGACTCAGATCCCAGCCGGGACCACCAGGAAAGCCGCCCAGGACCACCAGGGAAGCCATCCACACTGGACCACCAGGTATGCCCCCTAGACCCCCAGGGAAATATCAATCTGTGCCCAGGCAGCTGCCAATCAATGCCCAGGCATCTGCCAATCAGTGCCCACTCACAATGCCTACCACTGCCAGTGCCACCAGGGATGTATAAGTGCCCATCAGTGCCACGTATCAGTGCCCATCAGTGCTGCCTATCAGTGCCCATCAGTGCCCAGCAGTGCCATCTATCAGAGCCCATCAGTGCCACCCATAAGAACCCATCTTTGCAGCCTTTCAGTGCCCATCAGTGTCGCCTATCAGTGCCCATCAGTGCCCACCAGTGCCACCCAATGCCACCCATGAGTGACCATCAGTGCCGCCTATCAATGCCCATCAGTGCTGCATATCAGTGCCACCTTTCAGTGCCGCCTACCAGTGCCCATCAGTGCCACATATGAGTGCCCATCATCAGTGCCCATCAGTGCCCGCTCATTGGTGCCACCTTAACAGTGCCTGTCAGTGCCGCCTTATCAGTGCCCATCAGTGAAAGAGAAAACGTATTTATTTATAAAATTCTTTAACAGAAACAAAAGCAAAACTTTTATTTTTTTCAAAATTTTCGGTCTTGTTTTATTTGTTTAGCAAAAAATAAAAAACGCAGAGGTAATCAAATACCACCAAAAGAAAGCTCTATTTGTGGGAACAAACTGTTAAAAATTTAGTTTGGATATAGTGTTGTATGATTACGCAATTGTCATTCAAACTGCGACAGTGCTGAAAGCTGAGAATTGGTCTGGGCAGGAAGGTGTATAAGTGCCCTGTATTGAAGTGGTTAAATTACAAATGCATTTGTTTAATCATTTATTCAAAACTTTGAGGCATATTTATAAAATGGCAAATGATGGATTTCAGGGCTATATCACTGACAAAGGTCTGACAAAGGTCAGATGAAAGATTTGCTGTATTTACAAAACACATTTGCCATTGAATTTGTGACATGACTGGTCAAACTGAGCGTTTGACCAGTCATGTCACCATTTCCCTGTTTGCCAAACATCCAGTGTCACATCCACCAGCAAAATGGCAAGTCATTGCCCTTATCACAGATTCCCTGTTGAAATGTGCTGCACTCAAAACCATTTTTGTTGTCTAAATGCACATTTACTAAACTAATAATAAGGATTGTTGGCCTTGAACCCTAATTTGCATACTCTTTACCTTCTGTGTCTGGTAGCATAATGCTATAACTCTATACATAGGGAAACAAAGACCAGTAGCTCAATAGCATGCCAAATACTGTAGGGTTCCTGTCACTTAGCTCTAAGCTATCTGCTGCAGTAGCATCTTTTAGACACTTTTGCTTTGGGTATCTTGGTTTAATAACTACCTTTATGTCCCTCCAAGTCAGTATTTTATATACAACCTGCAAACCTGATTTTCTGCCATGCAATTTATGTATAAAAAAGTATCCTGTTGTCTTTGTATTGCTTCCTTTGTGTAAAAATCCCTGGTGTTCCTGCCAGTTCCTTTGTTTTCCTATTAAAAACTGATCACACTAAACAGGAGAACACACTGTGGTCAGTTCTCTAGCTGTGATCAGAACTCAGCCTGCTCTACTCCAATGATCAGACTTGTGCTGACACACCCCCCTCACTGGGAAGCTCAGTGTTCTGCTGTTTCTCCTCCCCATCAGCTCTTAGGCAGCTGAGAACAGAGGGAATGTGATCACTTATAAAAAAGGATGGGAAAAGTGTATATAGTTTTTTTGTTTGTTTTTTATATCTATACACAAATGTTTTGCCTTTCATTTCTGTTTTAAACCGAATGGGTTGTTTTGCAAGGTGATGGTTTACATATACTTTTTATACATTATATTCTTTTATTTTAATAAATAGGCTGATGAGAAAGAGTTTTTAGTAAGGATGTTTACAATTCTTGACCACTAGAGGGAACTGATATTTGAATTGTTATTCATTTATATTTATATATATCATTTTTATATATATGCCATTTTTCTGGGGAAATACAATAGCGTAGATGAAACACTTAGACAGCGGCCATCCAGGATGTTGATATGGATTGCTGCCTTTTCGTATATTGAAGCAATCTTGGTCATTGTGTATTTCTCTTGCTAAAGATGGCGCGGCATGCATGCAGTGAAGGTGGAAGTTAGTTATATAAGGGCTGCTTCCATCTGACTTTGCATCCTTTACCAAAGTACACGGATCAAATGTGTCAAGGAAGTGATATTAGATGCTGGAACCAGAAGTACCCAGTTGGCCATTTTGAGCATTGAAAGATTGTATACCTATACTCATAAAAGCATTTTGATGGTAAATAAAGCCGTTTTTATGGGGATTTCTGCACCATGAGCTGGTTTTACTTTTCCGTGTCCTGTACTCTGCTTGCCCACTGGGAGATTAGATGACCTGAAGAGGAAACTCCTTACCCTGCACTTTAGAGGTCCTGTTTGGTAAGTTGTTTAGTACACTGAAGGGATGGTGGCATGTGTTGTGGGATTCACAGGTTTTGCACTTTACGGAACACGTTAATGTGAGCATAGTTCATATAGTATATCATTTTGGGTTTTTTCAATTATTACACTATTTTAAGTGATTTTATTTTTTAAGTTACACTAAGAAGCAGAGGACTGTAGAATTGTGGAACTGTGGATTGGATTTTGAGTGGAGTTGTATGGGTTTTAAAGGGGATGATTTGGTAAGAGGCTAAAGCAGAAGCGATGTTAGCCACTTGTCACTGGTGAAATGCACGGATGTTGGCATCTTCACATGTGAGCACAATTTGAGGTAATTTCATGTTTATTTTAGGAATTCCTACACTGTATGACCTTTTTGTTTTTGGGTATACACATGAAGAAATAGAACAATTGTGAATAAAGTAGTAGACACAGAGTCAGTGTTTGAAAGCTCACCTGAAGGAATGCAACCTTTGGTCCTCACCTGGATTACAATATTTTGTTTCACTTTATAATATTATTATTATCAATATTTGTAACCCTATATAAGCAAAACAAAACAACATGTTCATTTAAATACACTATACGTGTGTGTGTGTTATAAACTGTGTAGATATAAAGATGTATAACAATGTATGACCATAAGGATTGCATTAAAACTTTGGCCGAGAGAGGGTGGTAACTGCAATCTGCTTTTATTTTTGCAAAAATTACCGGATTATACGCTTTGTGCTGTGAGAGTATGAAACCATAAAGAAAAACTCAATGTCTTTGTTTGCATAGAGTGCAAAAGAGTTTAAACTTATGTTATGTTTTCAGAGCTGTTTGTATCCTTACTAGGAAATCCCAACACTTCTTGTCCTGGTGGCTGGTCATCACTGAAACTGAAAGTGTAGGCAAAACTCTCAAATAGAGACACAGCCCTCAATAAAACCTATTTTAGTAGATTTTTTTTTAGCAGAATTTATTTCAAGTCATTGTTGCCGTCTGTGTTCTGGTTAAACTAATATATTGTTACATGCCCTGGCAGCAGATGGCGACTGGGAAATTCCATAGTGGTGTCAGACACAAACAAAGCCTTAGAAATAGAATATACTCAAAGGACCTGTAACTTAATTGCAGTTTTATGTTTGGCATATGCAGTATTAGAATTGATAATGAATTAAAGGTAGATTGTAAAGATTCATTGGAAATGTTTGTATGTGAGGGCGGCCGTGTGTAAAACCATCAATGTTTAATTGATGGTTTATTCTAATTTAGCAGCAATAAAAGCTTGCTAACCCTGCCCATTGCTATTCAAAAACGTTTTGGAGTTCCATTTAAAATGGGAAGCTCATTGGATGCTCATATTTGTGTTCTTGTACTTGCTGACTTGGGTGAAATCACATTAACCTTTAAAGCAAAATACACTTTAAAGCTTACTGTGGAACTTTATGCTCTATACATATATGAGTACATGCAATCTTTTCTTCTAGATTAAGCAAAGAAAAATATTGTGTTAAGGTTATTTTGTCATGGACTCACAATAGTAGAACTACATGCAGACTTGTTCTGTGTGACTCGGCTTAGTGGAGGCTGCAGCTTTTAATCCATTGAAGGGAGACCTTATTATGAGTCCTTGGTGTAGCCTCCCTGGCGGTTTTCCCGAGTGTGGTTCGGGGTTAAAATTCAGGACCATTAGCGATAACCCCGAGCCACACTCGGGATTACATCGCAGGATCCTGGTGCGGCTTTACTTACCTTGTCCCCAGGATCCTGCGATGTCCCCCGTACTGTCTGCGGGCTCCGTCCTCCTCCGAAGCCTCTCCATGCCAGGCTCCATTCCCTGCGAGCGGCGCGACGCACGGGGGCGGAGCCTGGCGGCAAATTCAAAAAAGTGTAAAATCATAACACATACAGTACTGTAATCTTACAGATTACAGTACTGTATGAAATGATTTCACATCCCTTTTGTCCCCAGTGCTTTGGCCCATGCCCTGCATGCGGTTTTATGTTATATATACTGTTCTTTCTGCCTGGAAACTGGAGATTGTCCATAGCAACCAAAAAGTGTCCCTTTACGTCAAAAGTGGCTTTAGACCAGCTAGAAAACAGCGATAGTAAATTAGAACACTTGCAGAATTGAGCGATAGTGAATCATGGGGAAATTTATTTTATTATTAATTTTTTTTTTTAATTATTTATTTTTATTTATTATATTATAATTTATGTTTTTGTGTTTCAAACTTTATCATACCCGGGATATCTACTAGACTCTTGTTTGGACAGATTTAAGTGTGTTATTGTTAAGAATTACAGACCTACAATATAAAACGCCAAATTTCCATGCAAAATAATTGTACCGCTTTCAGCACCTAAAATCTGAAATAATCATACCGCCAGGGGGGTTAATGATTTGCTCATTAACCCCTATATGAAGATATGGACCTGTGAACCAAGTCAATTAATAAGCAGGGTAGATATCCCTACCTAAACTGATGGCTGTCTCAATTGCTGAAATAATTCATCTGTCTCTACAAAAGAATAACTGCACATGAAAATACTGTATAGGTGTTGCATACATCTTACTGTATTCTAATAATTTCAGATAATGGTAGTCTGCATAGACACTATTAGAAAAATAATAGCTAAGCAAACTATTTATTTAATACCCCAAACCATTGCTCATATTCCCTAGTTCACCCCTATTGCTCACCTGATAAAAGGCTAACTTACAAAACAGACCTCAGATACATACATATAAATGTTTTAGCTTCTTGGCCTACCCAGCACTAACATGCTTAAAATGATTATTTAGCCCAGTAGCTAGCTTGAAGCATGCATCTGGCTTGGTCTTTATTCTATGTGGCCAGACCCTGCACATACAAACAGAAAAGAACATGAGCTGTGGGAGATGCAAGATGGAAAGGTCACCTGGCTCTGGGCAGTCAATGCAACTTCTTGCCTATCTTTGAGGTCTGTTGTCTGCTTTACATGTTTTTTGGAGGACAGAAAGAGGTGGCGTGGGAAACCTTATGAACAAATGATATGTTTGAATGAAATGTTATGATTTCAGCCATCCGTTGATAGATAGCATATTTTTTTTTAGCAAATGCCTGTTTCTGCTGTGACATTAGAATACTATTCTTACTGCTACTGAAGCTGGAATATACAAATGACAAAATGTGATTTTGGACTGGGAACATCTGAAATGATTTGTGCTGAATTCCTGCAGCTTGGCTCTTGCTAATACCAAACAAATCACTGATAAAATGCCCTATAGAGGCATTGCTGTTATAAATGGGCATTTTAAAGCAGTTTAACAAATGAGTATATGCATGAATTATTTTAGCAGAATTGCCAGTCTGGTGTATTATTGCTCAAAGAATAATAATTTGCATTTTATCCATAAATGTGAAATCATTTAGTTCTACAGCATACACTGGGCCTTTTTTCGAATTAATATTCTGTCGAAATATCTCTGGCAGTCTTCTGCGCCTTGTGAATTTTGGCTTTCTCTATTTTACTAGATGTTACCGCTGTGGAAACAGATTGTTTAAAGTAAACAATCCAATTTATTTCCTCAACATTGACACGTTGGCCTGAGATGCACAACATTTTGTTTTCACACAGTTTTTAGAATTTTAAGAATGCAGGAAAATTATTTTTAAAAGAAATCCAAATGACAACTGCCCACATGCAGTGCTCTGCATTTCTTATGGAGAACATTAGTTTCATCTTCCATTAAATCATGAACTTTCTTCACTTATATTCACCTATTGGCGGGTCAACCATACACAAATCAGTCAGTTGGCCCGCCATTAGTGCTATATAGTGTAGTATAAATATAGTAATCTTTCATATAGTTTATTTAATCTTATCATTAGAGCTATGCTCATGCATTCCTCTCTTTTCCTCTTCAGGACCGATCATCATTTACTTGCCAGCTTGACATTTAAGCAAAGGGTTTTCCTTCTGTGACAGTAGTCAGTCTGTCAACTACCATGCTTGTTGACCTGGAAAACGTTTGAAGCATGTTGTAGACATGAAAAAAATATGCAACTCTTTAATTACTTATTTTCTACACATATGCCTGATGGAGTACATGTCATAGAAATGTTAAATCATTCTACTCTATTGCCAATAAGAAAGGCCTTCTATCAGGGGTGGACCGACAACTCATGGGGCCCCCGGGCAATAGGAGATTATGGGGCCCCCAGGCAATAGGAGATTATGGGGCCCCCAGGCAATAGGAGATTATGGGGCCACACAGTATACACACACACACACATACAGTATACACACAGACACACAATATTCCCACACAGTATACACACACAGAATACACATACACACACTGAAAAGGTACTGGAGAGGCGGGGCAGCTATAATCTTGGGATTTTTTAAAAAACAGAGATTTTTACATACTGTCCCTGGTTTAATTGAGGCTGGCAACCCTGATGGGGCCCCTTAGTGGCATGGGGCCCTCGGGCAGTGCCCGAGTGCCCAAATGGTCAGTCCGCCCCTGCCTGCTATCTATGTGAACAATTGAAATTAAGTATTAAACACACAAACACATACTAGGCATCACAGATTATCTGCAATTACTCAAATGGGGTCAAATTAATAAGAAGGGCAAAAGGGGCAGCTTTCCTGGGCACACCAATCCAGGCTCCCAGGCTCACTGCTATCTAAGCACTGCAGTCTGGGTTCCTGGCCAGTAAAGCTGCAGATGCATTATTTTGTATATTAGAAGAAAAGAGACATTTTCTCAGATCAGGGTCCATGGGAGGGGGGATATCCCCCCTCCCCCACAAGTTTTGTGTTTCAGTCAAATGGCTGACCCACTAGACTGACTACATGGTTAAGATCCACTAACTGCTATCCCATGTCCATTGTTAGCCACTTAGTCAGTCACATTGGACAGTGGACGGGCAGTTTGCAGGACTTAGCCAGGAACCGAAGGAAAGTCAGACCCTAATAACAATTGTGGAGATTTACTAAAACTGGTGTGTGCAAAATCTGGTACAGCCATGCGTAGAAACCAATCAGTTTCCAGGTTAAATTGTCAAAACTTAAATGAACAAGCTGAAGTTAGAAGCTGATTGGGCACCATGCACCAGATTCTGAGTGCTCTAGTTTTAGTAAATTTCTCCCAATGTCTAACAAAATCAGAGAAAGGAACAAAGGGGTCTTTTCAGCCATAATTAAAATAATTGTAGGCATTTAGGGATATTTGTACATGAAATTTTAGGGGTGTCTGTTTTTAGGCAGGACTTTATCATTTAAAAATATAGAAATAAAAGACAAGCCCATTAGGATATAATTTTAAACTCCAGGATCTATATTTTGCTATAAGCAAAACAGCAGTTAAAATAATTTACAAAACTTTTTTTTTTTCCATAAAATTTTTATTGAAATCAATAACGGAAAGATAGTACAAATCGAATATCAGTTACATCATACAGAAGGTTTTGTGCATTACAAATGTTCTTCAGGTCATATTATGTACCAGAGAGAAAAACCAAATGCAAAACAGTCAGGGAATCATATAAACTTATTTTCCATTTAGCACATTGGTTATAGATCTAAGTATGGTCAACAACCCTGCTATATCAGGTACATTAAGATTATCAAGATCCGGAGTTCAAGAACGAAAGAGAAAGGGAGGGAAGAAGAAAAGGAATGAAGAGAAGAAAGAGAAAAAATAAGGGGGGGGAGGGGCGGGAAGGGGAAGAAGGGACGAGGATAACTGTAGGAAAAAGCGAGGGGGAAGAAGACAGGGGAAGAAAATGAATTAGCGGGGGAATAATGGTACGTCCCGTCGCCCCCGCCCCTCCCCCACTCCCCCACTCCCCCACAACTAATTATTTGTGAGTTGAATACGTAATACATTAGTTAGTTCAATATCTAGGAATTGGCAGTTCGAAAGTGGGTCCAGCATGCCCATACGTTCGTAAGTTTTTGAATCCGCTCTTGTGAAATATGTATCAGTTCCTCTATCTCTACAAAACTTTTTTAACACAGCATTATTACTCCCAGTTTAGCCTCCGAAGAGTCCCAAATATGATGCAGTCTTTGGACCAAGTCACCAATTATGTGAGGTTCTCTTAAAGCGATATTAAACCCCAAACCAAAATTGTTATATATTGCAGCTTATCAATCACTAGATGATGGTGACTGCATTTTTTTTCCCTCTGTTTTCACCTGTACCTGTGGCCAGTAACACACTTCCTATGTAAGGGTGACTACACTCTGAATGAAGGAACAATATAGACACGTTTGGACAGTAGCATTGTTAATTTGGGGGAGACGAGTTTCAGATATACTAGCAGATTTAGGAACGCTAACAAATTGAAGCCAAACTCCAGCTAACATTTTTGGCAGTTACAGCAACAATTATGTTCCTTTTGGGAAGGTTATATATAAATAAATAAAAGCTGATCATTATAAACACACCTTTCAGTAGTATATGGTTTGCCTCAACCCCCTAACTGCTACATCTGCAGGACAGCTAGTTCTGTTGAGAAACAACAGACTTACTGGTCAGATCACCAGGTGAAAATAAAAAAAAGAAAGCCTAAAAAGAAAGTTATTGCAGCCACCACATGTAAGAATTGGTAAGCTGCAATATACATATTTACCACTTTAACCACACGCCGACCGGGCCATAGTCGAAAGACGGCTACAGTGCGGTCGGCTTATTCTGGGAGGGTGTCCATGGACGTTCTCACAGAATCGCGCACCATCGGGGACTCCAGACCCTCCGCATCACGGAACGGGATAAAGGGCCAATGACAGTGGCTCTTTACCACGTGATCGCTCCGTCCAATGACGGAGCAATCACTTGTCAACAAACCGGAGCTTGTCCAGTGCAGCTCCTCCCCTCTCCTCGCACGGATTCGTACAGTGTGCGAGGAGAGGAGGGAGCTGGGTGCAGCAGCACTGTGGGCTCTCTGGCATTCCCACAGTGTTGATCTGTGCCCATCCATGCTCCATCCATTCATCCAATCCTGGCTCATTCATGCTCCATATGTGCTCATACATGCCTCATATGTGCCCATCCATGCTCCATATGTGCCCATCTATACTTCATCCATCCCTGGCTCATCCGTGATCCATCCATCCCTGGCTTATCTGTGCTCATCCATGCTCAATCCGTGCTCCATCCCTGGCTCATCCATGCTCCATCCATCCCTGGCTCATCCATGCTCCATCTATCCCTGGCTCATCCATGCTCCATCCAGCCGTGCTCATTCATTCTCCATCCATCCCTGGCTCATTCATGCTCCATCCATGCTCATTCATTCTCCATCCATTCCTGGCTCATCCATGCTCCATTCATCCCTGGCTCATCCGAGCTCCATCCATCCATGCTTATTCATTCTCCATCCATCCCTGGCTCATCCGTGCTCCATCCATCCCTGCTCATTCATGCTCCATCCATCCGTGCTCATCCATGCTCCATCCATCCGTGCTCCTCCATTCTCCATCTATGCCTTGCTCATCTGTGCTCCATCCATCCCTGGCTCATTGGTGCTCCATCCGTGCTCATCCATGCTCAATCCCTGGCTCATCCATGCTCCATCCATCCCTGGCTCATCCGTGCACCATCCATCCATGCTTATCCATGCTCCATCCATCCCTGGCTCATCCGTGCACCATCCATGCTCATCCTTGCTCAATCCGTGCTCAATCATGCTCCATCTGTGCTTGTCCATGCTCCATCTGTGCTCATCCATGCTCAATCCGTGCTCATCCATGCTCCATCTGTGCTTATCCATGCTCCATCTATCCCTGGCTCATCCATGCTCCATCTATACCTGGCTCATCCATGCTCCATCCATGCTCATTCATGTTTATCCATGCTCTATCCGTGCTCATCCATATCCATCCATGGCTCATTCATGCTCATCCATGCCTCATCTGTGTTCATCCATGCCACAGCAATGCTCATCCTTGCCACAGCCATGCCACATCAGTGCTCATCAGTTCCACATCAGTGCTCATCCATGCCACATCCATGGCACATCAGTTCTCATCCATGCTGCATCCTTACCACTACAGTGCCCATCAGTATCTCACAAAAGTGTAAAGTGTAAGGCTGTCAAATTAGATTTGAAATGTATGTCCCTGATAGTGCTCCCTGTATGTTGGGCTTCTGTATGTGGCCAGGCTGTGGAAAAGTCTCCCACATGTGGTATCGCCATTCTCAGGAGGAGCAGCAGAATATATTTTGGGGTGTCATTTTTGCTATGTACATGCTATGTGTTATGCCGCGTACACATGGTCGGACTTTTCGACTGGACTTGTCTGATGGACGCGGACGGACCAAATCCGGTGAACAATCCGATTGTGGGCTTCACCTTACCTTCAGCGGACTTTACCAGTCACAAATCTGATGGACTTTAGATTTGGAACATGCTTTAAATCTTTACGTCGTAACTCCGCTGGACCTTGAAATCCGATCGTCTGTATGCTAGTCCAACGGACAAAAACTGACGCTAGGGCAGCTATTGGCTACTGGCTATCAACTTCCTTATTTTAGTCCGGTGTACGTCATCACGTATGAATCCGTCGGACTTTGGTGTGATCGTGTGTAGGCAAGCCCGGTCGTTAGAAAGTCCGTTGAAAGTCCACCAAAAGTCCATTGAAAGTCTGTCGAAAGTCTGTTGGACGGGATGTTGGACTTTTGTAGCTGAAAAGTCTGACCGTGTGTACGCAGCATTAGAAATATCTTATAAATGTACAACTTTCTGTAAAAAAAAATGCGTTTTCAATTTCTTTCTACGTATTCCAAAAACTTGTGGAAAAAAATGACATGTTCAAAAGACTCATTATGCCTTATAGAATATACATTGGGGTGTTTCATTTCCAAAATGGGGTCATTTTGTGGACGTTTCCATTGTCCTGGTGCTCCAGGGCCTTCCAAAGTGTAAGAGGTAGTCAAAAAATGAAATGTGTAATTTATGTCCCTAGAACGCCTGATGTTGCTCCCTGCATGTTGGGCCTCTGTATGTGGCCAGGCTGTGTAAAAGTCTCACATGTGTGGTATCGCCATAATCAGGAGGAGTGGTAGAATGTGTTTTGGGGTATAATTTGTGGTATGCATATGCTGTGTGAGAGAAATAACCTGTTAATATGACAAATCTGTGGGAAAAAAAAAATCTTCATGTTGCAAAGAATTGTGGGAAAAAAATTACACCTTCAAAAAACTCACAATGCCTTTTACTAAATACCTTGGCATGTCTACTTTCCAAAAATTGGTCAATTGGGGGGTATTTGTACTTTCCTGGCTTGTTACTGTCTCAAGAAATGAGATCAGATGAGATTAATTTTCAGTGATTGGCACCATAGCTTGTAGACTCTATAACTTTCACACAGACCAAATAATATATACTGATTTGGGTTATTTTTACCAAAGATATGTGGCAATATAAATTTTGGCCAAAATTTATGAAGAAAAATTACTAATTTGCTAAATTTTATAACCAAAATAATGCTTTTTTTTACAAATTTTTCGGTCTTTTTTCATTTATAGCGCAAAAAATAAAAAACCCAGTGGTGATCAAATACTACCAAAAGAAAGCTCTATTTGTATGAAAAAAAGGACAAAAAAATTCATATGGGTAGCATGTTGCCCGACTGAGTAATTGTCATTCAAAATGTGAGAGCACTGAAAGCTGGAAATTGGTCTGGTTAGGAAGGGGGTTTAAAGGGACACTAAAAGTTCGTTTTTTTTTTTTAAATAACAAACATATCATACTTACCTCCACTGTGCTGCTTGTTTTGCACAGATTGGCCCTGAACCTGCTCTTCTGGGGTCCCTCAGTGGCTCTCTTGGCTCCTCCCCGCATCAGATAACCCCCTGGGAGAAGCGCTCTTCCGGGGGGTTACCTTGCGAGTGCGCTCCCGAGTCCAGATTTTGATGTCCATAGATGCCGGCTGCATCAGTGGATTTGATTGACAGCAGCGGGAGCCAATAGCTGCACTGCTATCAATCTATCCAATCAAGAGCCGAGAACCCCAGGCAGAGAGAGTGCATTCCCATGGGACAAGTTCGAGGGTTCGGGTAAGTAAAACAGGGGGGCTGGGGGGCCGGTCATGGTCAGGTGTTTTTTCACCTTAATGCATAGCATGCATTAAGGTGAAAAAATACGAACCTTTAGTGTCCCTTTAAGTGCCCAGTGGTCAAGTGGTTAAGTCTACTGTAAGAATTTAAGTCTATTCTGTGAATCCAGAGCAGAAAGAAGAAAACACTGGATACACTTCTAACAACGTTGTCTGGAAAGGAAAGAAAAAAACACTTTTTTCAAATATGGCAGTTGTTTACAACCTGGATCTCCACATACATATCTAGACTGCATACTCCTACAGAATATTGGTAAAAACCACCAATGAACCTAGAAATAATATATTGTAAAAGCGTCCTTGCTTCCTTCCTTCTGTGCTTCAGTGCTGATAACACACTCGTTCTGTCTGGACAGCAAAGAGTAGACAAGGAGAAGACTGCTTGACCACAAAAATAACTTTTTAACTATTCTCTACTTCATCCAAAACTAAAATAATGAATTGGTTTGAGATATACTTTAACCTCTTGTCGACCAGCCGCCACAGTTATCTTCCTTTTTTGGCCACTAGGGGCGCGCGCCCCCTTCTCGCCCACGGTGCTGATGTGAGTGCCCGCCGAGAACCGGGATCTGTGTGTGTAAACACACAGTTTCCGGTTCTCTGAGAGGAGAAGAGACAGATCGTCTGTTCATACAGAGTATGAACAGAGATCTTTCATCTCCCCTACACAATCCCCCCCTTCAGTTAGAACACACACTAGGGAACACAATTAACCCCTTGATCGCCACCTAGTGTTAACCCCTTCCCTGCCAGTGACATTTTTACAGTAATCAATGCATTTTTATAGCACTGATCGCTGTATAAATGCCAATGGTCCCAAAAATGTATCAAAATTGTCCGATGTGTCCGCCATAATGTTGCAGTCCCGATAAAAATTGCAGATCGCTGCCATTACTAGTAAAAAAAAATTAATAATAAAAATGCCATAAAATGATCCCCATTTTGTAGATGCTATAACTTTTGCGCAAACCAATCAATATACGCTTATATTGCGATTTTTTTACCAAAAATATATAGAAGAATACATATCGGCCTAAACTGAGGAAAAAAAATTTTTTTATATAATTTTGTGGGATATTTATTATAGCAAAAAGTAAAACATATTGCATTTTTTATGAAAATTGTTGCTCTTTTTTTGTTTATAGCACAAAAATAAAAACTGCAGAGGTGATCAAATACCCCCAAAAGAAATCTCTATTTGTGGGAAAAAAAGGACGTCAATTTTGTTTGGGTGCAACGTCGCACGACCGCGCAATTGTCAGTTAAAGCAACACAGTGCCGAATTGCAAAAAGTGTTCTGGTCGAGAAGGGGGTAAAATCTTCCGGGGCTGAAGCGGTTAAACTATCTGACAGTTTCATCTATCTCTTGGTTAGGGGTGAGCTTCGTGTTCGAGTCAAACCCATGTTCGACTCGAACATCGTCTGTTCACTGAATTGCGAAAGATATGGGCCAGTTTGCGCCAAATTCGAGTGGCGCGTCACGGCCCATAATTCACTGTGGCATCGCAGTGCATTGCTGGCTGATGATTGGCCAAGCATGCACTATGACCCGCATGCTTGGCCAATCACAGCGCCGTCTGTAGAGAGAGCTGTAATTGGCCAAAGCCAGGGTGGCTTTGGCCAATTATGGCTCAGGGGGTTTAGTACACGCCCCACACTTTATAAGGCCGCCTGCACGGCGGCCCTGTGTAGTGTGTTCCGGCGTTGAGAGACAGAGACAGAGAGACAGTGTCATTTGATTTAAGTTAGATAGATTAGGCAGGACAGTCAGTCAGTTAGCTGCACTTACAGTGTATTGTGTATATATATGCATCCCAGGTGTTGTGTATATATATATATATATATATATATATATATATATATATATATATATATATATATATATATATATATATACACTGTATTCAGTTTAGCTAGATCCGTTCTTGTGTTGTTACAGTATTTACAGCTACCTGAAGAAAATTGCTGGTGTTCTTCTGATCCTATTAGTACCACAGTCAGGCAGCTAGACTATTTACAGTTAGTGTAGTGCGTCCTTCTCACAGTGTTCAGCTAAAGCTACAAGTTAGTTTCGTGCGACCTCTGCACAGTGTTCAGCTAAAGCTACAAGTTAGTGTAGTGCGTCCTCTGAACAGTGTTCAGCTAAAGCTACAAGTTAGTGTAGTGCACAGTGTTCAGCTAAAGCTACAAGTTAGTGTAGTGAGTCCTCCTCACAGTTCAGCTAAAGCTATCTGTAGAAGGTTGGTGGTGTTTTCCTGATCCTATCAGCACCGCAGGCAGCTACATTATTTTAACGTTAGTGTAGTGCATCCTCTTCACAGTGTTCAGCTAAAGCTACCTGTAGAATGTTGGTGGTGTTTTCCTGATCCTATCACTACCGCAGGCAGCTACATTATTTTAAACATTGGTGTAGTGCGCACTCTGCACAGTGTTCAACTAAAGCTACAAGTTAGTGTATTGCGACCTCTGCACAGTGTTCATCTAAAGCTACCTGTAGAAGATTGGTGGTGTTCTCATACTACAGGCAGACAGTTGATTTTGCTAGCTGCAGTATCAATATATATATATATATATATATATATATATATCCCAGCTTAGTGCAGCTACATCTCACTGCAGGCCATTAGTATGTCTGGAAGGCCAACAAGGAGAGGCAGACAATTACAAGCCAATAAAAGAGGGCAAGCAGGCTCTGTGTCTAGAGTAGAGGCAACAGTGCTGGTTGTGTTGATGGTGCATCCTCATCAGTACATGGCTTTGGGACACGCTTGGCTTTTTTTCGGCAGTTGGCTGTGTTGAGCCGCAACATGCAGAAGACTTGGTCGAGTGGATGACCAAGCCGTCCTCATCCTCCTCATCCTCTCACCCATGCTCAGTACTTTGTCTGGCAAAGCAGCTGCCAATGCGGCCTCTTCCCTCGGCTCAATGGCATCTGTGACTCCTTCCCTAGCCCCACCATGTCCTCCTGAGGAGTCCCTCGAACTGTTTGACAGGAGGATGCCAGCTTTTAGAAGGCTCTGATGATGATACTGAGCTAGATGAAGGCAGTAACGTGAGCACAGACAGAGGGGGTGCCCAAGAAGGACATCAATCTGGCAGTCATGCTCCCCCTGCTGCAGCATACTGCCAGGTTTGCTCCAGTGATGAGGAGGGAGGGGATGATGAGGTCACTGACTCAACGTGGGTGCCTGATAGGAGAGAAGAGGAGGAGGAGGAGGCACATCACCAACGAGGCAGGATGCCCTCCAGGGGCCAGCCTAAGGACAGCACACTGACTACATCACACTGCAAAGCTCCGCATGTGCAGGGCGCTGCTGTCTCTGCGTGTTATTCCAAAAGTTTTTGGTGTGGGCCTTTTTTGAGACGAGTGCATCAGATCGCACCGCTGTTATTTGCAACATATGTCTCAAGCGTATCTCGTGTGGCCAAAACATCTCCCGCTTGGGCACCACATGCTTGACCAGACATATGTTGACCTGCCATGCAGTTCGTTGGCAAGCGTATCTAAAAGACCCACACCAAAGAACAAAGAGGACCTCTCCTTGCTCCTCATCAGCTGATATCTCCAACCCCACTATACCTTCAGTCCTCTCTGAGACCTGCACTGAGAGGAATGAAGGTGTAGAATTAGGTGTGTCACAGCCAAGTACTTGTGGGCAATCTGCTTTCGGTACACCGACGTCAGATTGTACCAGGCAAATTTCCCTGCCCCAGCTGCTGCACCACCAAAAGAAGTTCGCTCCCAGCCATCCACGTACCCAGCGGTTGAATGCTAGCTTGGCAAAATTGCTAGCACTTCAACTGCTACCTTTTCAGTTGGTAGACTCTGCCCCTTTCCGTGAGTTTGTGGAATGTGTGGTTCCTCAGTGGCAGGTACCCAAAGGTCACTTTTTCCCACGGAAGGCGATTCCGGCCCTCTACCGGCACGTGGAAGGCAATGTCCATGACTAGCTGGACAGGGCGGTCAGCGGTAAGGTGCATATTAATGCTGACTCATGGTCCAGAAGGCATGGACAGGGACATTGTCTAAGTTTCACGGTGCATTGGGTGACTCCGCTGGCAGCTGGGAAGGATGCAGGACAAGGTGCAGTAGTGTTGGAGGTTGTTCCACCACCATGCCTCCAAAATGCCACTACTAATGATTCTGACACACCTCTCTCCTCCACCCCCTCCTCTTCTTCTTCCTCCATGGCCTCATCCTGTGCTTTGTCCTTGGAACCAGCGGTACTCCATAGGCGTTCAAGAGGCTACTCAATTATGCAGGTCAAAAGATGCCATGCGGTGCTTGAGCTGGTGTGCTTGGGGGACAGGAGCCACACTGGGGCAGAGGTTCTGTCAGCTCTGCAGGGGCAGGTTCAGAGGTGGTTGACGCCATGCCAACTCAAGGCAGGAATGGTGGTTTGCGACAATGGCACCAACCTCCTCTCTGCCCTCCGACAGGGACAACTGACCCATGTGCCCTGTTTGGCTCACGTCCTTAACTTGGTGGTGCAGAGGTTCTTGGGCAGGTACCTGGGCTTACAGGATTTCCTGAGGCAGGCCAGGAAAGTCTGTGTGCATTTCCGCCGGTCATATAATGCCAGTGCTCGGCTGGCAGACCTCCAAAAGGAATTTAACCTGCCCAAGAACTGCCTAATCTGTGACATGCCCACCAGGTGGAACTCAACGTTGGCCATGCTGCAGCGGCTGCACACGCAGCAGAGGGCCATCAATGAGTACCTGTGCGACTATGGCACCAGGAGAGGGTCAGGGGAGCTTTGTTTTCTTTCCCCACGCCAGTGGGCCATGATCAGGGATGCATGCACTGTCCTGTCACCATTTGAGGAGGCCACGAGGATGGTGAGCAGTGACAGTACATGCATCAGTGACACTGTCCCTCTTGTCCACCTGTTGAAGCACACGCTGCATGGAATAATGGACAGGGCACTTGAGGCAGAACAGAGGCAGGAAGAGGAGGACTTTGTTAGCTCTCAAGGCCCTCTTTATCCAGACAGTGTTCCTGCGTGCCCGCTGATCACACAGAAAGAGGAGGAGGAGGATTGTGTCAGTATGGAGGTCGAGCCTGGCACTCAGCATTCATCAGCAGTCTTTAAGGGATCATTTACAGTTCCAAGAAACACATAGACTTGTACGTGGCTGGGAGGAGGTGGCTGCGGATCATGTCGTCCTTAGTGACCCAGAGGACTCCGGACCGAATGCCTCAGCAAACCTACACTGCACGGCCTCCCTGATCCTGCAAAGCCTGCGGAAGGATCCTCGTATTCGTGGTATCAAGGAGAAGTAACAATACTGGCCGGCAACCCTCCTTGATCCACGTTACAAGGGTAAGGTTGCAGAACTTATCTTGCCGTCGCAGAGGGAGCAGAGGATGAAACATCTTCGGGAGGCCTTGCAGAAAGGTCTGTGCAACGCATTCCCAGAGACTGGGAGGTTACAATCTCCTGTTTCTGGACAACGTGTTGCTGAGGCTTCGGTCAGTCAAAGAAGGAGTGGTTGAGAAGGTGGCCGTCTGACCGATGCGTTCAAACAATTTTTTAGTCCGCAGCCCCAAGGTATGATCGGTTCCAGCAACCATCGCCAGCATCTGTTTTATAAGGTGCAGGAATACCTAGGGGCAAGATCTGACTTGGACACCTTTTCCACCGAAAATCCTCTGGGTTACTGGGTCTTAAGGATGGATCACTGGCCAGAGCTTGCACAGTATGCAATTGAGCTACTGGCCTGTCCTGCATCCAGCGTTCGTTCAGAACGCACATTCAGTGCTGCTGGAGGCTTTGTAACCGATCACAGGGTGCGTCTGTCCACCGACTCGGTCGATCGACTGACCTTCATAAAAATGAATCAGTCTTGGATCACCACCAGCTACCAAGCACCTGACGCTGATGTAACCGAATACATTTTTTTTAAATGTCAAAGCACAAAATTTCCGTGCTCAAGGACAGAACCGGTATGCAGCCTCCCCTGGATCACACCTCCTAAAAGGAGGGTGAAATATGGTAACCGTGAAAAGAGGGGTAGGGGTAAATGGCGCTCCCTATGACGTGTATCCTGTAGGGTGTGTGTGGTAAACACCTAAAGAAATAATGCTACAACCATGTGAAACCTACACCTCATATTAAAGTATAACGAAGTAAAACAAAGCAAAGCTAATGAGCACATATGTGTCTCAATACCTTTTCAGATGAATTAGTAACACTACCATATTTGAAAAGTGTATGAAGTGACATAAAGGTCTAATTGCAGCGGGCCTGGTAATGGACTGGGGGGTACCAATGCCGTTTGTCTCACTGATTTTCATCTATATTGCCAGGACCTGACATTACATTAAAGCTGCAAGCAGTTTTAAATGACTTTTTTTCCTTTAAAAATGACATTTTGTGCAGGGACTGTTCTAAGCACGAGAAACATGCGCCACTTTACAGGCATACTATAGATACCCCCAGGTACAATATTTAAAGGAATATTTCACTTTTTTAAAAAAAATTTTTAAAAGTTTTTTTTCATTGATACATTTTTTCATTGATACATGTCCCCTGGGGCAGGACCCCGTCCCCAAACCATTTTTAGGACAATACCATGCAAATTAGCCTTTAAAATGAGCACTTTTGATTTTGAACGTTCGAGTCCCATAGACGTCAATGGGGTTCTAACGTTCGTGCAAATTTTTGGTCCGTTCGCAGGTTCTGGTGCGAACCGAACCAGGGGGTGTTCGGCTTACCACCCCACCTAGTGGACTTTTGATTTATTTTATGTTATGAGAAATACTACAGACAGTGATTAAAAACATCCAAAACTCTCAGATGAACCAGAACAGTCAAAAATTCTGATTGTGATGAAGTATTTAAGATATACCAAAACTAGGGATGACCTAGCCAACCATGTTCCACCTAAAGGTAAAATATCACATTTGAGTAAATGCTCTTTTAACCCCTTCCCGACCAGCTGCCGCAGTTATACTGCTGCAGGATGGCTCCCCTGCGCGAGCCGTCATAGCTTTACGTTGGCTCTTTAAGCTGCTTTTGCTCCGGCAGCATGCACTCGCCTGCAGCGTGTTCCAGGAGCCGATGCACATGCCCAGTGGGCGCGATGACCACTGGGCACCCGGTTCTCTCAGGGGAGAGGAGACAGATCATGTGCTCCTACGATCGTTCTCCTCCCCTAGTCAGTCCCATCCCCCGACAGTTAAAACACACCTAGGGAACACAGTTAACTCCTTGATCGCCCCCTAGTATTGACCCCTCCCCTGCCAGTGACATTTATACAGTAATCAGTGGCTATTTTTAACTCTGATCACTGTATAAATGTCAATGGTCCCAAAAAAGTGTCAAAAGTGTCCGATATGTCCACCGCAGTCATGATAAAAATTGCTGATCACCACCATTACTAGTAAAAAAAAAATAATAAAAATTCCATAAATCTATTCCCTATTTTGTAGATGCTATAACTTTTACGCAAACCAATCAATATACGCTTATTGCGATTTTTTTCCAAAAATATGTAGAAGAATACATATTGGCCTAAACTAACGAAGACATTTTTTTAAAATTTTGGGATATTTATTATAGCAAAAAGTACAAAATATTGTGTTTTTTCAAAATTGTCGCTCTTTTTTTGTTTATGGTGCAAAAAATAAAAACCTCAGAGGTGATCAAATACCACCAAAAGAAAGCTCTATTTGTGGGCAAAAAGGACATCAATTTTGTTTGGGTACAACGTTACACTACTGACAATTGTCAGTCAAATCAAAACAGTGCCATAACGCAAAAAATGGCCTGGTCAGGAAGGGGGTAAATTCTTCCGGGGCTGAAGTGGTTAAATTACTGTATACATACACACATCCATAATTACATATCTATGAGCTTTATCATTTCTAATAAATAACTTTATAGCCTTAACTTTTTGTTCAGTGTAATAAACATTTCTCATAAATCTGTTGCATAAACATTTGGAAGGACCCATTTTGCATATACAATTTTCAGTCTGTGTTACCTTTACATTTAGGGTTGGTTCACACCATGATTTCTGTATTCCAGATGCATTTTTGCATAAGGGTTTTATAAGTGTTTTAGATGCATTTTTGATGCATTTTCGATGTATTCCAGTGTGTTCATTCCCTCTTTTTTTTATTTTGATGCTTGAAAAATCTCAGGGCAATGTGTGTTCCTGTGTATTTTCGGTGTATTTACATGTATTCTATTGTGTTTACATGTGTGTTTCTGCAATCCAGATATCATACAGAAAAAATACAGCATATTTTACTTTTGTTGACTGCACTAGGGCCATTCTAATATATGGAAAACCTATTTTTACACAAGATATAAATGACCTAATATACTAATATATGTAGTGATAATAAAACGAGCATTAAATTAAGTGACAGTGCAAGGCCCTGCCACTGTGGGAAAGAGCTAAAAGATACACAGGTTTGGAGTACACTCCAACTGAGACACTTTCTAACAAGCTTAGGGAACCTTATTCGCTGCTGCCTCCCTTTTCAGTCTTTGAAAAGCTTTGTGTTTCTGCATGCCCAAAAAGGCTTGGGTTATCTCTATCTTACAAGTTTCTTGCTTCTCCTCCTAGGAAGCGAGACCTGTCCTAGATCGCAAAGTGGGAGGCAGACTTGGGCATCAGCTTCTCAGACCAACAGAAAGATTGCATCTTTCGGTTCACTCTTGCCTGGTCCATCTCTTTATCCAGGAAACTGGTTTTACCATTTTAACATGTTGGTACATGGTCTCCACATCCTCACACAAGATTTTCTCCACAATTATCACCCATGTGCTGATGATGTCTTACTCTGGAAGGCACCTATCTTCACATGTTTTGGAGCTGCCCATTTCTGCAATCTTTTTGGACATGAGTCTGTGACCTGGTGTTTAAACTTATGTACAACTGGGCGATGATCCAGCAGCCTACCTGCTTCATCTGGCTATCCTCATACCAAAACACTATAAACACTCACTTACAATTAATTTACTCAATGCAACTAAAGCCTGCATTCCTATGTATTGGCAGCAGATGATTCTGCTCCCCCATGAGAATATATATTCCATTATACCATGGAAACACATCCTCATCTCCTCTTAGCACAAGAAGGAGCAATTTCGTAAGACTTGGTTTTACTTGATTGATTGCACCTTCTCTGCTAATTACATAGCTGATCTCACTATTTAGAAGATCACCCACTGTCTATTAGACCAGCCTACTAGACTAGTCTCTCACCATCAGGGGCGGACTGACAACTCATGGGGCCCCCGGGCAATAGGGGCTCATGGGGCCCCCTTAGTCCCCACCCACCCACACACAAGCCACACCCTCACAAAGCCCCACGTATATATTGCACTGCTACATTACATGCATTGGTCACAGAATTTCTCTACTTCATGTTCAAAATAAATGTTTAAAGATTAAAGAAAAATAAACTCACTTTAACCACATACATTTACTGCAGGGCTGCGTCTCCTGTGAGCAGAATCATGTACAGGTACTTGATTCTGCACTTGCGGGTCTGCATGCTGTTTGACCTGCTGCCACTGTGATTGGACACACCGAGAGCTAACCAGCGGGTCCGGAGGACCCCATGTCCGCCAGGCCCCGACGATCGTTTCCAACAGAGGCAGAACTGTGGTCTGCCTATGTAAACAAGTCCCCAGAGAGCCTCCCCTTACATCAGGGTCCCCAGAGAGCCTCCCCTTACATCAGGGTCCCCAGAGAGCCTCCCCTTACATCAGGGTCCCCAGAGAGCCTCCCCTTACATCAGGGTCCCCAGAGAACCTCCCCTTACATCAGGGTCCCCAGAGAGCCTCCTCCTTACATCAGGGTCCCCAGAGAGCCTCCCCTTACATCAGGGTCCCCAGAGAGCCTCCTCCTTACATCAGGGTCCCCAGAAAGCCTCCTCCTTACATCAGGGTCCCCAGAGAGCCCCCTCCTTACATCAGGGTCCCCAGAGAGCCCCCTCCTTACATCAAGGTCCCCAGAGAGCCCCCTCCTTACATCAGGGTCCCCAGAGAAACCCCCCATACATCAGGGTCCCCAGAGAGCCCCCCTTACATCAAGGTCTTCAGAGAGCCCCCCTTACATCAAGGTCCCCAGAGAGCCCCCCCATACATCAAGGTCTCCAGAGAGCCCCACATACATCAGGGTCCACTCCCCAGAGAGCCCCCCCATGCATCAGGGTCCCAGAGAGCCCCCCATAGATCCCCCCATAGATCTGGGTCCCCAGAGAGCCCCCAATAGATCTGGGTCCCCAGAGAGCCCCCCCCCATACATCAGGGTCCCCAGAGAGCCCCCCATACATCAGGGTCTCCAGAGAGCCCCCCCCAAACATCAGGGTCCCCAGAGAGCCTCCTCCTTACATCAGGGTCCCCAGAGACCCTCCTCCTTACATCAGGGTTCCCAGAGAGTCCCCTCCTTACATCAGGGTCCCCAGAGAGCCCCCTCCTTACATCAGGGTCCCCAGAGAGCCCCCTCCTTACATCAAGGTCCCCAGAGAGCCCCCTCCTTACATCAGGGTCCCCAGAGAAACCCCCCTTACATCAGGGTCCCCAGAGAGCCCCCCTTACATCAGGGTCCCCAGAGAGCCCCCCCATACATCAAGGTCCCCAGAGAGCCCCCCCATACATCAAGGTCCCCAGAGAGCCCCCCCATACATCAGGGTCCCCAGAGAGCCCCCCCATACATCAAGGTCTCCAGAGAGCCCCCCCATACATCAAGGTCTCCAGGGAGCCCCACATACATCAGGGTCAACTCCCCAGAGAGCCCCCCTATACATCAGGGTCCCAGAGAGCCCCCCATAGATCTGGGTCCCCAGAAAGCCCCCCAAAGATCTGGGTCCCCAGAGAGCCCCCCCATACATCAGGGTCCTCAGAGAGCCCCCCATACATCAGGGTCCCCAGAGAGCCCCCCCCATACATCAGGGTCCCCAGAGAGCCCCCCATACATCAGGGTCCCCAGAGAGCCCCCCATACATCAGGGTCCCCAGAGAGCTCCCCCCATACATCAGGGTCCCCAGAGAGCCCCCCCATACATCAGGGTCCCCAGAGAGCCCCCCGTACATCAGGGTCCCCAGAGAGCCCCCCCCCATACATCAGGGTCCCCAGAGAGCCCCCCCCATACATCAGGGTCCCCAGAGAGCCCCCCCATACATCAGGGTCCCCAGAGAGCCCCCCCCATACATCAGGGTCCCTAGAGAGCCCCCCATACATCAGGGTCCCCAGAGAGCCCCCCCATACATCAGGGTCCCCAGAGAGCCCCCCATACATCAGGGTCCCTAGAGAGCCCCCCATACATCAGGGTCCCCAGAGAGCCCCCCCCATACATCAGGGTCCCCAGAGAGCCCCCCCATACATCAGGGTCCCCAGAGAGCCCCCCCCATACATCAGGGTCCCTAGAGAGCCCCCCATACATCAGGGTCCCCAGAGAGCCCCCCCCATACATCAGGGTCCCCAGAGAACCCCCCATACATCAGGGTCCCCAGACTTAACCCCCCCAGAGGTTCCCCTGTACCTGGCTGTGCACCTCCAACCCAAGGGGGAGGTGGGAGGTGGCGATCGACAGTTCTATGGTGCCTGTGGATCTCACTGGGGCTTGTAGTCCTCCTTCTGATTCTGTACAGTGGATAGGGGAGGGGCCTCTGACCCGGGCAGCAGTCGGCAACAGCGTACAAGCAGAGAGTGAAACTTGTAGCTGCCCGGGTCAGAGGCCCCTCCCCTTTCCACTCTACAATCTGGAGGAGAAATACAAGTCCCCGGGAGATGCTGCGAGCACCATAGAGCTGCTGATCGCCGCCTCCCACTCCCCTCACTGCATCCCAAACTGAAAGAGGAGATGCCCGCCTCATCCCCCCGCACCCCCCCCCCGCGGCAGTCGGCAGAACGGCTCCACCGCAGCACGCCCAGCAGCATACCCCTAGATCCGACGAGCATGTCTCCCAGGCCCCCTACTGGCTGCGGGCCCTCGGTCGGCGTCCGATCGACCGAATGGTCAGTCCGCCCCTGCTCACCATTTTACTTTTGTTCTCTTTTGTTTTTGCTTCTGAGGAAGCTTATTTGATGGCCATCTTTGCCCTATTGTCCTGTCTTGATAAGGTGAACATGTTAAATAAAGAATAAAAAAAACAACACAGATTTTCATGTATTCAGAGTGGGGGGCTCCAAAGGTTCAGTTCAAAGTAGAGAAAACTAAGCTTTTGCTGTCCACGGATCAGGGTCTGGAGCTTTAAAACTTTGAAGAGTTTTGGGTGGGAAAAAGCCTCCCTTCCTATGTCCAGGTCTTGCTGCAGACCAGCAGGCTGAGTGTGCCACTCTGCGCAGCTCTTATAATGAAAGATCTGACAGTAGTTCTGGCCTACACCCCTCCCCAGGAGTCCATGGATATGCAAGGGAGCATTTAGAGCAGCAGGGAGCTGTGAGAGATAGATAATCCAGATAAATAAACAAAACTACTAATCATAAAAAGCAGTGTGCTCCAATAATAAAGTGATTATTCAGTCAATAGTGCATGTACTTCACAAAGCATAAATCATACAATGCTCATATAATATGGTAAATAAAGTGCTATTAGTGCATATAAAAGGTAGTGAACATGTGTTTCACGGCTGGACACTGAGACACAAATATAAGCAAATCTTGACAAATATATTTATAAAAAAGTCTTTTTTGGTCTAGATGGGTGGGCTTGGTTTATCCCTTCACCAGTGTGTGGAAAAGCATATGGTATGACGACTAAATCCCTTCTTCCCATGTCACCTCTGTGCTCTCTGGCCTCTCACCTTATATATGCTTTAAGCCAGCATAAAATCATATCTCCCAAATGCAGTGTATATGTTAAAACTCGCCTCTAGGGGTCCTCTGCTCGAGCATTTTGCAATGTGCTGTATATTATTAAGGGTGCTGGGTCTCTGTTAGTCATACAAGGATATTCCTTTCCAGTGGGCTCCCAGATAGGTATAGATGGAAACAAGAGAGGGACACTCTCGTAGTATTATAACGTTTTTAAAAAACATTTTTATTAAAATGCTGCAAACAGCTCAAACTCACATTTAAAAGCCGAATATCGGCAAGAATCCACAAGTGCCAAACTCGTTTTTCTGTACGGCGTCACTTCCGGTACTCCTTTACTCCCTACACGTATTGTCACGGTCATGTGATTTCACCAGGGTATAGTAGAATAGTAAATTTAGGGTGATCTGGTAATATACTATGGGGATAGTTCTGCTCATAGTACATGCCAGTGACGTTGTTTGATCCTTTCTATTTGTTTATATTGAACGTTGTAATCTAGTATGATGGGCACTCTGTCTCTGTCATCTGTTGATTGTTGTATTCTTTGTCTTTCATAAGTTCTGTTCTATCCACGTCTAATACTTCTTTAGTTGTTTTTTCAATGAATTTACTATCATATCCTTTATTGGTGAATCTCTGTCCTACTTTTGTTGCCTGTTCGATATAATCATTTATGTTTGTACAGTTGCGTCGTAATATTAACATTTGTCCTTTTGGGATGTTGTAAAGCCAGTTTTTATGATGGCAGCTTTCCATTGGCAAGTAACTATTACTATCAACGTTCTTGAAATGTGTCTTAGTACTCAGTTTATTATTCACTTGTATTATTTCTAAATCGAGCAAGGAGATACTGGTCTTATTAATGTCCCATGTGAGTACTATATCTCTATCATTCTAGTTTAAACTATCGAGGAAGATGACTAACTTTTCTTTGGTTCCGTTCCATATAATAACATTGTCAATGTATCTTTTATATAATAATAGTTCAACTGGTTTATATTTATAAACAGCCTCCTCTTCCCATTGGGCCATGAAAAATTTGGTGCAAATTTGGCTCCCATCGCTACTCCAGTTTTTTTATGGTAAAAGTTCTGTTGGTAGTTGTTTTTCCAGACAGAAATCTATACAGGTGAGAGGGCAGAGAACACAGAGGTTACACGGGAAGAAGGAATTTAGTAACCATACCATATGCTTTTCCACACACTGGTGAAGGGATAAACCAAGCCCCCCCATCTAGACCACCAAGGACTTTTTTATAAACCAAATATATTTGTCAAGATTTGTTCATATTTTATTTCCTAAAGACTTTTATGTGTGTCTCAGTGTCCATCCATGAGACACATGTTCACTACCTTTTATATGCACTAATAGCACTTTATTCACCATATTATATGAGCATTGTATGATTTATGCTTTGTGAAATACATGCACTATTTATTGAATAATCACTTTACTATTGGAGCACACTGCTTTTTATGATTAGTAGTTTTGTTTATTTATCTGGATTATCTATGACCACACTTTGGAATACAGATTACACGTATAGGAGCCGCTTTAAGGTATTTACTTTTTAGGACAGCGCAACACTATCCTCTCAGTTATATTGTTTATAGTAGCCACAGATAAGCTATCAGTGACAGCAGCTGTTCAGTCTTCCACTCTCTGCATGGTATTTAAAGTGTAGCATGTGAGTAACACATCACAAGCTGTGAGAGATAGCTGAGTGTCAGGTGCAGAGGTAGCACAAGGGCACACTGGTGCTGAGAGTAAGTTGGTTTGCTGGACCAAACCAGAAGTCTAAGCCTGAGACCTAAGCAGCGGTGCTGCAGAACTTAGCCAGGAGGTTGACGTCATTTATTTTTCAGTATTAGCCTGTGAGGGCAACCAGTGTGTTGGAATTTTTTCTTTCTGTTTAAATATAAGTGAGTAAACAAGCCCCAAAACAGCCTATTTGGTGTGGACAATACCCCCAGCAATATCACAATTAGTATGAGCATAATAGTACTTTCACATTTTAATTTTTACCAGAAGATATTTAATGTAGAATTCTGGTATTTCTTTTCTTTCATTTGTTTGTAAATGTATATAAAAAAATGTTCAAGTTCTATCTACCCTCTCCACCCTCATATGCTGTCCCTAGCTTCTTCCTCCATCTATTACATCCTTTTTGGGTTAATGATAGTTAGTGTCAATTACCTATTTCCTCTGAGTAATGCACAATGTTGACATGCACCCTGGAGGTATGCCATCACACACCCACCTAGGCTCCAAGTTAGTTTCAGTCAGTTTATAACAGCATATAAACACCTGTTATGTGTTTTACACCATACATCTGACAGGCTGCCAAGATTCTGCCCCCCCCACAGAAAAAAGCTGAGATTTAATGCTTCTGTTGCTATCTGAAGATAAATTTTGCCACAATTTCTGCAGCTGCAGAGGTTAAATGGGTGTTGTTTTAAAGTGTTTTTCGTGTTTGTTCAACATGTGTTAATATTTTACTGTGCCTGGTTTGGCAATAATTATATACTGCGTGCATATATATATATATATACAGATCTGTCTGTAATCCAATCAGTACAATGGCATTGTAACGTTGTACAAAATGAAATATTGGCTGTTACAGTGATCATTTATCTAATACAGGTATGTAAATTTTTCTACTTCCCTGCCAAGTACACTGATAAAAGGTACAGTTAAAAAAATGCAGGCATTGACTCACCTAAACACAAAGACTTTTCTATATTATTCTAGCTACAGTATATAATAACATTCCAACTAATAGCGAAAATTATTTTAGTATTAATTTTTTTTTGAGTGAATTATTGCAGTATGCACCTGAGAAAATGATTGCAGTATTCAACAAGATTTCTCAGTGATCAACAATACCTGTGTTCAGTTAACTAATAGGAAATATGGCTGCTAATGCAAACCTTAAGCACTTTGTCCTATTAAAACTTGAGTTCAGAGTTTGGTGGAAAACATGTTATTGCAATTCATTATTTTCAATCATAACAAAAAAGAAAAAAAAAGAAAAAGAAAACATAAACCTTTCAATTTTTACAGGCCTGAACACAGAGGCTTACAGAATAAGGGAAAGTACACATTGTAGAATAAAAGTGAAATGAGTACATTCTGTATAAGTTGGATAGTGAGCTAAGGTAGCTTAAGAAGATTGAAGCTAGCTAAAAGGTACCTAAAACAATGTGTTTCTAATCCTAAATAGAAATAGAGGTTTATAATTAGGGATGAGGGTTTTTTTGAACCTACAGATTCCTACAGAGAACGTGGGTTCAAGGGCGGTTATGTTGTTAGACGTGGTAAAAGCATTTGGCAGCGTAGAGTGGGAGTATATCTGGTGGGTATTGAAGGAGTTTGGCTTTGGCCTCTCCTTTATTAGTTGGGTTAAAATACTTTATAATGACCCAAATGCAAAAGTTAAAGTCAACAATGACTATTCGGTTGGGTTTCAATTAGAAAGAGGTTCAAGGCAGGGGTGCCCTTTGTCTCCCCTGATTTTTGCTTTAGCAATGGAGCCATTATCCATTGCAGTAAGACAAAATGGATTATGGAAGGGTTCTGGAGGAGAGCCGGAGAAGAGCAGATTGCATTATATGCGGACGATGTCCTCATATTTTTGGGTGATACGGAACGATCCCTTAGACAGGTGATAGATATCTTCTCGAGTTTTGGAAGACTTTCGGGTCTGTCCATAAACTGGGAGAAATCAGTTTTATTACCAATAGACCCCATTGGGGAGTGCACCCCTTTAGGTAATATCCAAATGGAAATGGGAGAGATAACAAAATATTTGGGTATAAATATAACGAAGGGTCCAAATAACTATATAAATAACAACTTAGTTCCCTTGTTAACAAAATTTAAAAGCAAGATTGAAATATGGAGGGGTTTACCATTATCAGTGGCTGGAACATGCAACTTGATTAAAATGCTGTGGCTCCCACAGCTATTGTACATGTTGCATAATTCACCAATATGGATAAGTAGGAAATGGTTTTAAAAAATCGATACAATACTAAGAGAGCTTATATGGAAAGGTGGACAGCCCAGGATAAGTCTACAAACCCTACAGCTCTCAAAACGAGAGGGGGGTTTGGCAGTTCCTCATCCACGGAGCTATTTTCTAGCAGCCCAATTACAGCATTTAGGGATGGGTACTGTCCTAGAGGGCAACAACAATGGAGGAATACTGATTATGAGAGCGCCCCATAGGACAGTAGTGGAGATACTGGAGGCAAACTCTTTCGTTCATAGAACCCCTACGGTTAAATTAATAATTAAAGTTTGGAAATCTATCAAGGCTATGAAGGGAAAGGGAGGTATGATCAAGTGTGCCCCCCTGTGGAATAATAAGAATTTACAAGAATTAAAACCAATAGGGAAAATAAAAGCATGGGAGATAAAAGAAATAGATAGACTGGTTCAGTTATACAACAAGAATATCTTAAAAACATTCCTCTCATTGAAGGAGGAATATGATATTCCGAACCACTCATTCTACAATTTTTTACAAATTAAACATGCCCTAAATGCCCAGTTTGGGGGACAGGGCCCGACTTGGAACAACTCCCCCATACTCCAAAGATTAGGTAGTTCGGGTGGATATAGTGGGTCCGTAACTGAAATTTATCCACATATATGTAGAAGTAGTATTGAGACCCCAGAAAAGCTTAAATGTAGAAGTAAATGGGAAGGGGACTTGGGTATAGTATCGGATGAACAGTAGGAAAAGATACTTGTGGGAGGACATCAGGTTTCGGTTTCACCTGCTCAGAAGGTCTCACATTTAATGTTACTACAAAGGACATATTACACCCCTAAAAGATTGTTTGAATTTGGGCGGAGGGCGGATGCTAAATGCCCTAGATGTCAGAACACTGGGGACTTGATACATATGATTTGGAAATGCCCAAAACTAGTCTGTTATTGATCTGAGATATTGGATACCTTAAATAAGATCTTCACCTTAGAACTTGAAATGGATCCGAAATTGTGTATTATGGGAGTAGTGGAGAGTTTAGAGGTAATGCCAAAGTCAAAATAGTACGGAGATGTCTCTTTCAAGCAAGGAAATTAATAGCGCAGAGATGGCAGGCAGAGAAACCTCCCATGAAGGATGACTGGATTAAAATGGATCCGAAATTGTGTATTCTGGGAGTAGTGGAGAGTTTAGAGGTAATGCCAAAGTCAAAGTAGTACGGAGATGTCTCTTTCAAGCAAGGAAATTAATAGCGCAGAAATGGCAGGCAGAGAAACCTCCCATGAAGGATGACTGGATTAAAACTGTATCTGAAACAGTGTGGAAGGAAAAAGTAGTGTATGCAAGGAGAAGGAATTTGAGAGAGTTTAAAAATCTTTGGAGGCCTTGGTTAGAAGAATTGGTATGCCCTGTGTAAGGAGACGATGAAGGAGGTGGCTTTACGGTCTTAAAGTTAACATGTGAAGGAGTTGTAAGGAATTTTGGTCAAGGTATAGGGGGAGGGTATAAGTTATTAAAAGGGGGGGTAAGGGTTAAAAGGGAAGATGGACAGAAGAATTTTTTCCCTGTTATATATTTGTTTTGTATATGTGGTATATTTTAAACTTGGTATTTTGTAAATTTGTATACTTTGAAGAATCGAATAAAGATTATTTAAAATAAAAAAAAAGGGATGGGCCTTACACCCCCCAGTTCGGTTTGCATCCAGAACATGCGAACAGGCAAAAAATTTGTTCGAACACACGAACACCGTTAAAGTCTATGGGACAATACACATAAAAGTCAATTGCTCCCGGCAATACACATAAAAGTCATTGACAAAAACAGCATGGGATTCCCCCACAGGGGAACCCCTAACCAAAATTAAAAATGAAAAATGCGTGGGGGTCCCCCCAAATTCCATACCAGGCCCTTCTGGTGTGGTATGGATATTAAGGGAAACCCCGTGCCAAAATTAAAAAAAAATGCCGTGGGGGTCCCCCTCAAAATTCATACCAGACCCTTCAGGTCTGGTATGGATTTTAAGGGGAACCTCGTGACAAAATTTTAAACAAAAATGGCATGGGGGTCCCCCCAAAAATCCATACCAGACCCTTATCCAACCCTTGCCTGGTGGTTGTGGGGGTCTGCGGGCGGGGGGCTTATCGGAATCTGGAAGTCCCCTTTAACAAGGGGACCCCCAGAGCCTTATCCCCCTGATGTGAATTGGTAATGGGGTACAAATGTACCCCTACCATTTCACAAAAAAAGTGTCAAAAATGGTTTTCCTTCTGTGTTCTTCTTCTTCCTCCTTCTTGTTCTTCCCCCGCTTCTTCCTCCATCTTCCTCTGCTTCTTCCTCCGGTCTTCTCGTCCAGCATCTTCCTCTGGCTTCTTCTTCCCCGCTTTGTCCTCTGGACAATCCGCCTCAATGGGAGTTTCCCACTGTGTGACGCTTCTGTTCTTGTGACAGCTCTTATATAATGGAGGGCGGGGCCACCTGTTGACCCCGCCCCCTCTGATGCACAGGGAAAGCCATAGGGATGTCCTCGTGCGTCAGAGGGTGGCAGTGTCACCCGGGAACGTCATGGTGTGGCCCCGTCCTCAGTTATAAAAGAACTGTCACAAGAACAGAAGCGTCACACAGCGGGAGACTCCCATTGAGGCGGATATCCAGAGGACAAAGCAGGGAAGAAGAAGCCGGAGGAAGATGCTGGACGAGAAGAATGGAGGAAGAAGCAGAGGAAGATAGAGGAAGAAGCGGGGGAAGAACAAGATGGAGGAAGAAGAAGTAAACCAAAGGAAAGCTAGAAGAAGATGGAAGAAGCGGGGAAAGAAGAAGACATTAATAAAGGAATTGTCAAAAACCGTCTATTGTCTTTTTTAACATTTTTGACACTTTTTTTGTGAAATGGTAGGGGGTACATTTGTACCCCATTACCAATTCACACAGGGGGGGCCAGGATCTGGGAGTCCCCTTGTTAAAGGGGGCTTCCAGATTCCGATAAGCCCCCCACTGGCAGACCCCCACAACCACCGGGCAAGGGTTGTGAGGATCAAGCCCTTCTCCCCATCAAACATGGGGACAAGGTGCTTTGGGGGCTACCCCAAAGCACCCTCCCAATGTTGAGGGCATGTGGCCTGGTACGGTTCAGAAGGGGGGGCGCTCTCTCATCCCCCCTCTTTTCCTGCAGCCTGCCAGGTTGCGTGCTCAGATAAGAGTCTGGTATAGATTTTTGGGGGACCCCCACGCCATTTTTTAAAAAAATTTTGGCGCGGGTTCCCCTTAATATCCACACCAGGCCTGAAGGACCTGGTATGGAATTTGGGGGGACCCCCAAACATTTTTTGTTTAACTTTGATTCGGGATTCCCCTGTGGGGGAATCCCATGCCATTTTTAAAAATGACTTTTATGTGTATTCCCGGGAGCCAGGGACCGACAATTCATTATAGCCACGAGTAGTTTTAAATGACTTTTTTTCCTTTAGAAATGTCATTTTGCTTTTAGACTGTTCTAAACACGGGAAACATGCGCCACTTTACAGGCATACTATAGACACCCCCCAGGTACGAAATTTAAAGGAATATTAGACTTTTATTGTTTCACTTTAAGCATTATTAAGATCACTGCTCCCGAAAAAACGTCCGTTTTTAAAACTTTTTTTGCATTGATACATGTCCCCTGGGGCAGGACCCAGGACCCCAAACACTCTCCTATAGACTTTTAAAGGGTTTTCCGTGGCTTTTGAGTTTGCCACGAACCCCCCAAATTGTTCGCTATTCAGCGAACGGGCAAACAACCAATGTTCGAGTCGAACTCATGTTCGACCCGAACATAAAGCCCATCCCTATTTATAATACATGTGTCTGCAAATGTATATTATAGCCATGCACAATATGCATCTTAAAGGTAATGTTTAATCTGCCTATATTTTTTCTTTCATGGTTCCTCACTTCCCTCCTATAAGCAGTCTAATGAAATTTTTATTTTTCTTGTCAAATTTGTTTATTGAAGTTTTATAAGTCAGGGAACAGGTTCAAAAGCAATACAGGAATATACAATAGTAAGGTACAGTATAACATTATAATATGACAAAAGATAAAGTTGTCTCTTACTTTAAACAAAAAATTGTCAACTCAGAGAGACATTTCCTATAGTTTTAAGAAAGCAAAAATGTCCAAACATAGACTATGATAGAATAATGGAATCTCAATAAAATTATAATTTGAGAATATCTAAAGTTTTAAATAAAAGAAGCGTTAAGGAATTGTCGCTCTCATATTTCAAGTAAGAGGAAGTTCCAATGGTTAATAACGTCATAGAAACATGAAAAAAAATATATAAATATAAATAAATAAAATCTTTTTTTTTTTCATTACATACCATATTTTAGACCTAGCAATGGCATCAATGAGTCTCTGTGTTTCTCCATGCAACGTAGGCAGATGATAGCTGGTGGGAGGGATCGGCAGATTGCTTTCTGAAAACATCACTCACCCCACTCAGTCTTCTCACACATCACTAATTTACTAACAGACATATCAGCCTGGATGTCACACCACTTCCTCAAACTGAATCTATCTAAAACTGAGCTCATAAAATTTCCTCCACCATGTGCCCCTTCCCCTGACTTCCCTGTCAAGATCAATGGCACAACTATCAGTCCGTCCCCACATGCCAGGGTGCTAAGGGTAACCCTAGACTCTGAACTGTCCTTTCAGGCCCACATTTAATCCCTTAGCCTTTGCAACATCTCTAGAATATGCCCCTTTTTAACCAATGACACCACCAAGCTTCCAATTCACTCCCTGTTTATCTCTTGCCTTGACTACTGCAACTCACTCCTCAGTGGATTACCTTTACATACACTATCCCCCCTTCAGTCCATAATGAATGCTGCTACAAGACTCATCCACCTTACCAACCGTTCAGTGTCCTCCATCCTTCTTTGCCAATCCCTGCAATGGCTTCCACTCACCCAACGAATAAAATTCAAAGCACTAACAATAATTTACAAAGCCATCCACAACTCTGCCCCCAGCTACATCACTAACCTAGTCCCAAAATACCAACCAAACCGCTCTCTTCGGTCCTCCCAAGACCTCCTGCTCTCTAGCTCCCGTGTCACCTCCTCCCATGCTCACCTCCAGGATTTCTCCAGAGCTTTTCTCATCCTTTTGAACTCCCTACCCAAATCTGTCCAACTGTCCCCTAATCTATCCATCTTTAGACAATCACTGAAAACCTTATTCTTTAAAGAAGCTTATCCTTCCCGGGAAAATTCAAGTCAATCACTGGCTCACAAGGATTTGCATTAAAGGGGGCTGACTTAGGCAAAGTATAGGGAAGCTAACCAATCAGAAGTCATGCTATGCTGACCAATGAGGCATCAGCCTGTATTGATATACACAGACTAGCTGGGAGGAAACGCTCTTTTGGGGAGACCAGCCATCGGAATGGGACCTTGGTAAGAAAGGGTAATTATGGGAAAGGTATGCCCTTTACTTGCAACTAAATATGTTTGTAGATTAATGTTTTAAGGAATATACTCTGTATTCCTTCATGTAATTCTTTTATTTTAACCTTATATTTTCTTCCTTGGTGTAGGCTATAGATAGATGCTTGTGTATTAGATAGACTTTCAAATACTTACCAATAAATGTTGGCATTGTGTTAAAGTTTTCACTTTTGGTCAAAGAACTCTCATTTAACCCACATCAGATTTTTGAGATATTAAATCTTAAATATAATAAAGGGGTAACAATTACTGACCAACAAAAATAATAAAAAAAAAAACAAAACAATGGAATATTATACCTTACCTTTGTTAGTACTCTGTATTCCTTCATGTAATTCTTTTATTTTAACCTAATATGTTCTTCGTTGATGTAGACTATAGATAGATACTTGTGTATTAGATAGACTTTCAAATACTTACCAATAAATGTTGTTATTGTGTTAAAGCTATCACTCTTGGTCAAAGAACTCTCATTTAACCCACTTTGAGATATTTCATCTTAAATATAATAAACGGGTAACATAACTAATACACTGTTTTACTTTCTCCATCAGCTCATTCCCCACAGTTATTACCTTTTGTATCAATTAACCCTCCCTCCTAGATTGTAAGCTCTAATAAGCAGGACCCTCTGGTTCTTCTTGTACCAAATTGTGATGTAACTGTAATGTCTGCCTTAATTTTGTTAAGCGCTGTGCAAACTGTTGGCGCTATATAAATCCTATATAATAATAATAATAATAATAATAATAATCATCACAGCACCTTTCCCCAGTGCTCCTTTTACGAACCCTCTGACCTGATGCAAGTAGTGGTCTGGCCCCTTTGAGGAAGAGTTATGCAAAGATCAAAATGTCTTGATGGGTGGGTGCTAGTTTGGAGGACTGGGTGTTTCTAGGTAGACTGTATTTGCATACAGACTTCCCTAGGTAACACACTTGGGATCCTGAGAGTTCATGATTATTCTTGATTAACTACTTGACCTACAGAAGGTTTTACCCCCTTCATGATCAGGGCATATTTTGCTATTCAGTACTGTGCTACAGTACGTTAACTAAATTATATAAATTAAATTTATATAATTTTTTCACACAAATAGAGCTTACTTTTGGCGGTATTTTAACATCACTGGGTTTTTTATTTTGTGCTATATAAACAATAAAAATTACCAAAAATTTTGAAAAAAATATGTTTTTCTTATTTTCTGCTATAAAATTGTTCAAACAAATAATCTTTTTTATAGAATTTAGGCCAACATATAGTTTGCTATATTTTTTGGTTAAAATAATCCAAATCAGTGTATATATTTTTTAGTCTGTGTGAAAGTTATAGTCTACAAACTATGATATATACAGTATATTTGAAAATTGATCAATCCAAATGTACCTATCTCATTTTTTGAGGCCCTAAAATGCCAGGACAATACAAATACCCCCCTAAATGACACCCTTTTCAGAAGCAGACAATCCAAGGTATTTATTAAGAGGTATGTCAAGTTTTTTGAAGTTGTAACTTTTTGTCACAATTTTTTTAAAAATGAAGAAAATAAATAAAATGTGGGTTTTTTCAATTTATTTTTTACATACTGTCACCAGTAGAGTACAGCATCATTATATGACTGGTGTTGTGGTGACGAGGGTTACTGTCTGGTGACAGTATGTAAAAATAAATAACATAAATAATTTATTTTTTTTTATTTAATTTTTTAAGCATTTTTTTCAGTGTCACCATTGTGATGATCAGGGACTTTTTTTTACACTGTTATTGCTTATATTATTAACTAACTGTCATGAATGGCTTTCCATTCATAACAGCTTGCTTACTGTTGACTACAGTACATGTGATTAGCTACAGCTAATCACATGGTACAGGGTGCTGTGATTGGGCCAGGTACCATGTTATAGCTGTGGGCCAATCAAAAGGAAGCAAGTTGTTCATGAATGAAAGCCATTGATAACAGTTTGCTTAAATAATATCATGTGTTTGCTATGATTGGCCATAGTGACCATATGATACACTGGTCACTCAAAGCCGCTATGCAACATATGGGTACACCACCTAGCCTGGCTGTGCCATCTGTCCTCAGTAAATTTCGTACATCTGGGTAGGCAGCAAGCAGTTAAAATACCTGAACTCCAATAAATAAAATGGGTGGTCCAGGAACCATGAAGCTAAGGAGGAAAAGGATAGATAATGCTGGATGTCCTCCAGCCACCTAATGGGATGACTCTGTCTGACTTGCTGCAGCTTCTATTGGATACAGAATGAAGCTCATAGTGTACAGTAAATTCAAAGTAAATATTTTCAGTGCGGCAAAGGGGACTATACAAATGTGCAAGATTAAAAGTAAGGTGGGTCATACACGATTCAAATTTTGGGCAGTTCAGCAGGAATCGGCCGAGATTCAAACAATTAATGGGCAGGCTGAATATACCAAGGCGGTTGATCAATCGACTTGGGTACAACCAGTCTGCTAGATTCGCTTCCGATTATTGCAAGCGTGGTTGCAGGAAAGAACTTTGCACCTTCTATGGGCTGCCTAAGACTGCCTAAGGCTGGATTACTCCTTAAATTGAATCCTACTATAATCTGTGCTAGTACCAGCACTGGGACATATGTAGTACCAAACTTAAAGCAAGCTATAATCTGGCTTACACATATACAGTTTATACAAATCATTCAAGTTGTATTTTTTCTCATCAATACATTAGAAACTGGTTTTATCAACTTCTGTCCATAATAAGATAACACTATCCTTATTCTGGAAAATCACATCTCATCTTCATCTTTCATCTTATCTTTTTAATTTTTTATTGATTGTATATAAAGGCACAATAATAAAATTCACTATATCTTGAGCATGACCAAAGCTGAAAGGCTGAAATAAGCCATGGCAGATGATTCACCTGAGCAGAAAAAGGAAATTGGTGTAATTTCCCCCTTCGGGCATAGCACAAAATGCAGCGGCTTCAAGATACTTATTCTTTCTTACTAAAGACCTTCTCAGAAACCTTTCCCAGATAAGTAATCCACTATGCACATTCACTGTAGAAACACAAATCCTAGTAACAGAACACAAAAAAATCTTATAGAACAGTCATTTAGTTGGCACAAGCACTATTGCCAAGAGCACCTGTGCTTCAGTTACTGTGCACAGCCAAATGTTCACTGGACAAACTGCTATTTAATAACTATTAATTGATATTAATCTAATTTATAAAAACCGAACTATAGCCATAAAGTGAGCTGGTTTAATTCAATTTGCCACCAGAAATCATACTGCGATGATATCTATGCTATTAAATAGTTTCATCCCTTCTCTCTATGACACCCTGTGTCTGCATGACAAATCTTATTTAACTATCCACAGCTCTTTCCTCAAGCAGATTACTCATTAAAAACAACAAAATCTGTTGTACTTATCCATCCAAGACTATTTTAATAGAATCTCAGCTCACCTGCTGATGGATTAACAGACTGATCTCATCTTTGGCATATAATGGTTTTATTCACTATATATAGAAGAATATTTCATTATTGTATTACAGTTTCTAGTGAGATCATACAACAGAATGTTAAACATCAAAGCACTCAAGCCTTTCAAGAACTAGAATTTTGACATACAAACCCCTAGATGTTTGTTGAATTCCTTTGGGCAATGTAAAGGCTGGGTTCCTCTATTTCCAACAGTGTTGTAAAGAATACTGACAGTTCAGAGAGATCAGGAACACAAAAAGTGTAACGTCTTATAAAGTAGAATTATCGCCCTAAAGAAAAAAGTGAGCTCCATACATACTCATGAAGTGTAACTTGACTGCAGGGTGCAATTTGTAAGGAAGAACAACAGTAACAGGAAAGCAAAACCACTCAAAGAAATCAACATTTCCAATTATCTGTTCAACTAATTAGAATTTGTTTTTGGAATCATTTAACCACTTCAGCCCCGGAAGGTTTTACCCCCTTCCTGACCAGAGCACTTTTTACAATTCGGCACTGCGTCGCTTTAACTGCTAATTGCGCGGTCATGCAATGCTGTACCCAAACGAAATTTGCGTCCTTTTCTTCCCACAAATAGAGCTTTCTTTTGATAGTATTTGATCACCTCTGCCGTTTTTATTTTTTGCGCTATACACGGAAAAAGACCGAAAATTTTGAAAAAAAATGATATTTTCTACTTTTTGTTCTAAAAAAAATCCAATAAACTCAATTTTAGTCATACATCTAGGCCAAAATGTATTCGGCCACATGTCTTTGGTAAAAAAAATGTCAATAAGTGTATATTTATTGGTTTGCGCAAAAGTTATAGCGTCTACAAACTAGGGTACATTTTCTGGAATTTACACAGCCTTTAATTTATGACTGCCTATGTCGTTTCTTGAGGTGCTAAAATGGCAGGGCAGTACAAAACCCCCACAAATGACCCCATTTTGGAAAGTAGACACCCCAAGGAATTTGCTGAGAGGCATGTTGAGCCCATTGAATATTCATTTTTTTTGTCCCAAGTGATTGAACAATGACAAAAAAAAAAAAAAAAAAAAAAAATTACAAAAATTTGTCACTAAATGATATATTGCTCACACAGGCCATGGGCATATGTGGAATTGCACCCCAAAATACATTTAGCTGCTTCTCCTGAGTACGGGGATACCACATGTGTGAGACTTTTTGGGAGCCTAGCCGCGTACGGGGCCCCGAAAACCAATCACTGCCTTCAGGATTTCTAAGGGCGTACATTTTTGATTTTACTCCTCACTACCTATCACAGTTTTGAAGGCCATAAAATGCCCAGATGACATAAAAACCCCCCAAATGACCCCATTTTGGAAAGTAGACACCCCAAGCTATTTGCTTTGAGGCATGTTGAGTCCATGGAATGTTTTATATTTTGACACAAGTTGCGGGAAAGTGACAAATTTTTTTTTTTTTTTTTTTTTTTTGCACAAAGTTGTCACTAAATGATATATTGCTCACACAGGCCATGGGCATATGTGGAATTGCACCCCAAAATAAATTTAGCTGCTTCTCCTGAGTATGGGGATACCACATGTGTGGGACTTTTTGGGAGCCTAGCCGCGTACGGGACCCCGAAAACCAATCACTGCCTTCAGGATTTCTAAGGGCGTACATTTTTGATTTTACTCCTCACTGCCTATCACAGTTTCGGAGGCCATGGAATGCCCAGGTGGCACAAACCCCCCCCAAATGACCCCATTTTGGAAAGTAGACACCCCAAGCTATTTGCTGAGAGGCATGGTGAGTATTTTGCAGCTCTCATTTGTTTTTGAAAATAAAGAAAGACGAGAAAAAAAATTTTTTTTTTTCTTTTTTCAATTTTCAAAACTTTGTGACAAAAAGTGAGGTCTGCAAAATACTCACTATACCTCTCATCAAATAGCTTGGGGTGTCTACTTTCCAAAATGGGGTCATTTGGGGGGTTTTTTTGCCACCTGGGCATTCCATGGCCTCCGAAACTGTGATAGGCAGTGAAGAGTGAAATCAAAAATTTACGGCCTAAGAAAGCCTGAAGGCGGTGCTTGGTTTTCGGGGTCCCGTACGCGGCTAGGCTCCCAAAAAGTCCCACACATGTGGTATCCCCGTACTCAGGAGAAGCAGCAGAATGTATTTTGGGGTGTAATTTCACATATTCCCATGGCATGTTTGAGCAATATATCATTTAGTGACAACTTTGCGCAAAAAAAAATAAAAAAAATAAAAAATTGTCTCTTTCCCGCAACTTGTGTCACAATATAAATTATTCCATGGACTCAACATGACTCTCAGCAAATAGCTTGGGGTGTCTACTTTCCAAAATGGGGTCATTTGGGGGGGTTTTGAACTGTCCTGGCATTTTATGCACAACATCTAGAAGCTTATGTCACACATCACCCACACTTCTAACCACTTGAAGACAAAGCCCTTTCTGACACTTATTGTTTACATAAAAAAATAATTTTTTTTTGCAAGAAAATTACTTTGAACCCCCAAACATTATATATTTTTTTTAAAGAAAATGCCCTACAGATTAAAATGGTGGGTGTTTCATTTTTTTTTTTCACACAGTATTTGCGCAGCGATTTTTCAAACGCATTTTTTGGGGAAAAAACACACTTTTTTACATTTTAATGCACTAAAACACACTATATTGCCCAAATGTTTGATGAAATAAAAAAGATGATCTTAGGCCGAGTACATGGATACCAAACATGACATGCTTTAAAATTGCGCACAAACGTGCAGTGGCGACAAACTAAATACATTTTTAAAAGCCTTTAAAAGCCTTTACAGGTTACCACTTTAGATTTACAGAGGAGGTCTACTGCTAAACTTACTGCCCTCGATCTGACGTTCGCGGTGATACCTCACATGCATGGTGCAATTGCTGTTTACATTTGACGCCAGACCGACGCTTGCGTTCGCCTTAGCGCGAGAGCAGGGGGGACAGGGGTGCTTTTTTTTTTTTTTTTTTTTTTCTTTATTATTATTATTTTTTTATCTTATTTTTAAACTGTTCCTTTCATTTTTTTTTTTTTTTTAATCATTTTTATTGTTATCTCAGGGAATGTAAATATCCCCTATCATAGCAATAGGTAGTGACAGGTACTCTTTTTTGCAAAAATTGGGGTCTATTAGACCCTAGATTTCTCCTCTGCCCTCAAAGCATCTGACCACACCAAGATCGGTGTGATAAAATGCTTTCCCAATTTCCCAATGGCGCTGTTTACATCCGGCGAAATCTAAGTCATAAAATGCTCGTAGCTTCCGGTTTCTTAGGCCATAGAGATGTTTGGAGCCACTCTGGTCTCTGATCAGCTCTATGGTCAGCTGGCTGAATCACCGGCTGCATTTTCAGGTTCCCTGTTGAGACAGGAGAGCCAGAGAAAAACACGGAAGACGTTGGGGGGGGGAGGGGCATTCCCTCCCACTGCTTGTAAAAGCAGTCTAGAGGCTAATTAGCCGCTAGGATTGCTTTTACATGAAAGCCGACCGCTGGCTGAAAAGAATGATACCAAGATGATACCTAAACCTGCAGGCATCATTCTGGTATAACCACTCAAAGTCGTGAATGGCGTACCTGAAGACAAAAAAATGGTTAACAATAAAGCACAGTAAACGGTAAGGTATAAAAAATTGCATACCTGAAAAGCAAACATGATAAAACATAATAACAATAAAACATTGCAGAATAGAATACAGTAAAAAAGAACAGAACAATAGAGAGAGAGAATAGAGAGAGAAAGAACAATAAAACGACAACTATTTTTTTTTTATTTTATATTTTTGTATGTGTTTTTTTTTTTTTTTACACTTTTTTTTGTAACTAACTTTTATAACTGTAACCGGTTCCAGGTTCGGGTCTCTCAAAATGCGATGGCATCTTGGGAGACCCTGTGAAAGTGTGCCTAGTCTGTGCAATGCTGTACCCTACGCTAATACTCAACTAGTGCATGGTAGCGTTCAAAATATTCACCAATGCAAAGACCAGGATTGTCAGGACAGGAGGGACAATAATAGCGGGTGTCACGCCTATATCAGCGCTTGCTGCAGACACAACATCTTTTTTGGGGGGGTTCGTTGGGTAGGGGTACTCGGGAGGACATAAAGAAAATGCCTCTCATGCAGCCGACTGCATTTGGTTGGGGGATGTGAATGGGGGAAGTACGGGCGCCGCAGAAGCGGTGGGTTCCCAATTAGGATTGGCGAATGCAGCAGGAAGGGCATTATGGGCACGACGGGCCTGTGTTTGTCTTTTTGGTGGCAGCGGGACACTACTTGTGCTTGTCACCTCACCAGCTTGAACTGCACTTATGGGACTCGCCACGTCACCAAGTGTTACTGCAGTGCTGGTTTGACTACGACCGGGGTGTACTAGGCCGCTGGTGCTTGCCAGTTCACCAAAACGCTACCAAAAAAACTGTTAGCGATCGCAAGGATCAGGCCTGACTCTGCGAACGCTGCAGTTATGCGTTTAGTGTTTTGTAAGTGACAGTGATCGATCGATACTGCACTTGGGTGGGCTGGGCTGGGCCGGGCGGAGGGGCAAAACGCAGGTGCTAGCAGGTATCTGGGCTGATCCCGCTAACACTGCGTTTGTGGGAACCCTAAACTGCTGGGGACGCTAGTATAGATCTGATCGGATCAGATATTGATCCGTTCAGATACTATACCACTAAGGGAGGCGTATGCTGCGTGCGTGGGTGTTAGCGGTACTGGCGCTAACCTGACGCTGCCTGGGGCTGGTGCTTGCCAGTTCACCAAAACGCTACCAGAAAAACTGTTAGCGATCGCAGGGATCAGGCCTGACTCTGCGAACCCTGCAGTTATGCGTTTAGTGTTTTGTAAGTGTCAGTGATCGATCGATACTGCACTTGGGTGGGCTGGGCTGGGCCGGGCGGAGGGGCAAAACGCAGGTGCTAGCAGGTATCTGGGCTGATCCCGCTAACACTGCGTTTGTGGGAACCCTAAACTGCTGGGGACGCTAGTATAGATCTGATCAGATCAGATATTGATCCGATCAGATACTATACCACTAAGGGAGGTGTACGGTGCGTGCGTGGGTGTTAGCGGTACTGGCGCTAATCTGACGCTGCCTGGGGCTGGTGCTTGCCAGTTCACCAAAACGCTACCAAAAAAACTGTTAGCGATCGCAGGGATCAGGCCTGACTATGCGAACGCTGCAGTTATGCGTTTAGTGTTTTGTAAGTGACAGTGATCGATCGATACTGCACTTGGGTGGGCCGGGCAGAGGGGCAAAACGCAGGTGCTAGCGAGTATCTGGGCTGATCCCGCTAACACTGCGTTTTCGGGAACCCTAAACTGCTGGGGACGCTAGTATAGATCTGATTGGATCAGATATTGATCCGTACAGATACTATACCACTAAGGGAGGCATATGCTGCGTGCGTGGGTGTTAGCGGTACTGGCGCTAATCTGACGCTGCCTGGGGCGACGCATATCACCGCCGGGCGATCAGGGGGCTAAACCTTTATTCGGTAATAAACGGCGGGTGCCCTGACACTATAAAAAATAAACAAACTAACCAGCGTCACTCGTAACAGTTATACGGTGATCAGTGGTGAAAGGGTTAACTAGGGGGCAATCAAGGGGTTAAAACCTTTATTAGATAGTATATGGGGGTCCCTGTCGCTATAAAACGCTGACAGCGAACCTAAATATTTACGTCTCTAACTATCGTCACCAGCGACACTAATACAGCGATCAGAAAAATGATCGCTTAGCGACACTGGTGACAGGGGGTGATCAAGGGGTTAAAACTTTATTAGGGGGGGTTAGGGGGGTATCCTAGACCTAAAGGGGGCTACCACTCACTGCCCTAACACTGCAACTGTCACAAACTGACACTATGCAGTAATCAGAAAAAAAAAAAAAAAAAAAAAAAAAAATACTGCTAATGTCAGTTTGTGACGGGGGGGGGGGGGGTGATTGGGGGGGGATCGGGGGGCGATGGGGGGGGGATCGGGGGTGTAAGGTATGCCTGGCATGTTCTACTGTGTGTGTTTGTGTTGTGTGCACTTACATGTCTTCTCTCCTCGGCGCTGGACGGAAACTGCCAGACCGAGGAGAGATGACATCACATCCTCTGCCTGTGTGAAACTATACACAGGCAGAGGAGGATTCCCATTGGCTGGGAGCGATCGCGAGGGGGGGGCCACGATCGGATGGTCTCCCCCTCGCCTCCCGACGCTCCCAGTCAGATGCCGACCGCCGATGGCACCGGGGGGGGGTCCGATCGGACCCCCCGCCCGCGGGAGGCAGATCACGTACAGGTACGTGATTCTGCCTGCCCGTGCCATTCTGCCGACGTATATATACGTTAGGCGGTCGGCAAGTGGTTAAAGCAAACCGATACTTTAACCACTTCAATACCAGGCACTTAGACACCTTCCCGCCCAGCCCAATTTTCACCTTTCAGCGCTGTTGCAATTTGAATGACAATTGCGCGGTCATGCTACACTGTACCCAAACAAATTTTTTATCATTTTGTTCCCACAAATAGAGCTTTCTTTTGGTGGTATTTGATCACCTCTGTGGTTTTTATTTTTTGCGCAACAAATAAAAAAAGACCGAAAATTTTGAAAAAAAACAAGTTTTTCTTTGTTTCTGTTAAATTTTTTTGTAAATAAGTACGCTTTCTCCTTCAATAATGGGCACTGATACAGCGGCACAGATGGGCACTGATACAGCGGCACAGATGGGCACAGATACGGCAGCACTGATGGGCACTGATGAGGTGGCACCAATGAGGTGGCACTGATGAGGTGGCACTAACGGGCACTGATGATGGGCACTGATAGGTGGCACTGATGGGCACTGATAGGTGGCACTGGTATGCAGCACTGATGGGCACTCATAGGTGGCACCGATGGGCACACATAGGCGGCACTGATGGGCACTCGTAGGTGGCATTGATTGGTATATATGGGTGGTACTGATGGGTACGTATGTGTGGCACTGATGTGTGGCACTGATGGGCACTGATAGGTGGGCACTGATGGGCACAGATGGGCACTGACAGGTGGCACTGATGGGCAATGACAGGTGGCACAGATGGGCAATGACAGGTGGCACTGATAGAGCATTGCTGGGCAGATCTGGGCATATCATGGACATAATAGTGCCAATCAGTGCCCATTTGTGGGCACTGATTGGCACAGATTGGGCACATGTGGATGGCCATGGGGTACATACCTGGCCATCCACGTTGCCCCTTCCCTGGTGGTCCTAGTGGCATCCCTGGTAGTCCAATGGGGTGATCTGAGGGGGGGCTGCGCTGATAAACAATCAGAGCAGACCCCCCCTGCCAGGAGAGCCGCCGATCGGCTCTCCTCTACTTGCGTCTGTCAGACGCGAGTGAGGAAGAGCCGATCAACGGCTCTTCCTATTGACAGCGTGATCAGCCGTGATTGGACACGGCTGATAACGTGGTAAAGAGCCTCCGCCGGAGGCTTTTTACCAAGATCAGTGTAGCGGTGTGTCAGACTGACACACCGCTCCACCGATCGCCGCGATGCGCGCCCCCGGGGGCGCGCTGCGGCATGTTATCCTGCTGGACGTCATATGACGTCCAGTCAGGATAACACAACCACTTCCCGCTATAGGGCGGGCGGGAAGTGGTTAAATAAACCTGTAACTGTGTATCTAACACCCACTCCCAACACACATTTAGAATGCTAGGTAGTTGACAGAAGTTCTAATGCCATGTACACACGAGCGGACTTTTCAACCGGACTGGTCCGACGGTCTATCCGACGGACTTTTGGCAGACTTCCGACGAACTTTCCGAACAAACGGACTTGCCTACACACAATCACACCAAAGTCTGACGGATTCGTACGTGATGATGTACGACCGGACTAAAATAAGGAAGTTGATAGCCAGTAGCCAATAGCTGCCCTACCGTCGGTTTTTGTCTGTCGGACTAGCATACAGAGGATCAGATTTTTGACCGAAAAAGTCAGCTGCAGGTCCAATGAAGCCCACACACGGTCGAATTGTCTGTGGGACTCGGTCCGTCGGATCAGTCCGGTCGAAAAGTCCGCTCGTGTGCACGCGCCATTATTCTTTCATTTTCCACTCTGATCTATAGCCCAACTCCACTTCCACTGGAGTTGGGCTATAGATCAATTCAAATCCATTATTTTATCACCATCTGGAAGCATCCAGAACTGTAAATGACCTTGGAATGCACAGGTAACTACCAAGGAAACTATGGAGGTCACAGGTATATTGATACATCTGGGTCTAAACCTAGTACACATGGGCCAAATATCAGATGGCATCAGCCTGTTCAATAGAAACGGCCAACAATTGGCCCACGTGTATGGCAGCCAGTTATTCAGCCAGCTTCTGTTGAAGGGTCATGACCGAAAAAGGTCTGCCAACCAGCTCCTGATCAGGCAATGACTGAGAGTGCTGACCGGAGTGTTCTGGCAGGGGGCCATCCAACTGTCAGAACACAATAACACAGCAGGGGAGATCGCTGTACTAATGTCTGATTGTTAGTACAGTGGCTCTGACCTGAGCTGTCAGTTTTTTTTGTTCAACTCACTGGGATGAATGAAAAAAAACTAGTATTGTGTATGAGGCTTAAAGCTGTGTCGAATCCGGAATTGGGGAATGCTATTTGTTTATGCTATGTGTTGACTTTTTTCATAATACCTAAAATTGGGTTGCGCTGCACTTTAAGATATTAATGCTCGTGCAATGTTGTGTGACACTGTGAAGGAATAAGCAGGGGTTTATTTACTAAAATTAGAAAGTGTAAAACCTGGTGCAGCTCTGCATGGTAGCCAATCAGCTTCTAACTTCAGCTTGTTCAATTAGGCTTTGGCAAAAAAAATATATACCGTTCTACATTTCAGAGCCAGTTGAATAGTCATGTATGTATTGCACTACAGTCTCTACGGTAGGTAGAATTTTAATCCTTTGCTCTTAGTTCTTAATTATAATTTGATAGAAACTACATAGACCCCTCTAACCATGTTAATTATTCATGTAGAAAATAAAGTTTAATCCCAGAGTCAGATAATGTTTAAACATTAAAGAGACTGTACAAGTTAATAAAATAAGCAAAGAATACTGTGTTGCCCAATTAAACCCTCTAGGCATGCAGTCTGGATGGCCACTGAAGTGTGGGTGGCAAGCGTGTGCCCCCCTTCCTGTACAGACCAGGCCTTTCAACATTGAGGGGGGAGCTACTTGCAAAGTAAAGGTACCCCCCAGCACCTGTCCTGCAGAGTACATTTGTCTGAATATTTAGGGGTAAGAGACTATTGCCCACCTTTAATGCCCCAAGAAAGGAGGAGGGGATAAAATGGGAGCATTTATAGTGGAATGTGGAAGCCCTCTTTATAATAAGGGGATGACCAAATATCTGTCTCCTACCAGAGGAACGAGTACAGGAATACATTATTATCCCTTACCTGTTTCCACAAAGAGTTAAAAGAAAATAAAGTCCTTTAGTTTAAATAAAACACAAATAAATAAAAATAAACTTTATTAATGTCCCCCAAAGTAATTCTATGTCCATAAATGACATATTCTATGTTCATTAAATGATAGATTCCCTGGCTGCACTAACGTAAATAGACAGCTGAAAATAGTGCCATTGACCAAATTTGGTGATTGTCATGTGACAATGTCTTCCCAAAGTTTATACAGAATGCAAGATAATCCTGACAGAAGTTCTTAAATTTCCTCATTCTATCAGAAAATGTGTTTTTATTGCTGTCTGTACTCATAGGAGTTGTTTCTCTCTATTCCCTGTTCTGCCTGATATCCATTAGATGGAGTTGGGAAGGTGTTACCTAATTTTCTGTTTTAATAATCATTGAATAAACAGGAAGCGAGATGAAATCTCCAAGATGACAACACAAACAAACATCTTAAATTACCATCCAGACACGAAAACATCCCAGCAAAGGTTCACAAATTTCAAAATGTTACACTAAATTAAAATTTTAAATATACAAACTGCAATGAAATGAAATGAATAAAACAAAGAAAGCCAAAGATTTAATAATTTAGCTTGGTTTCAATCAGGATTGGACCCTGAGCTGAAACCCCTTTTGGCCACCATTAGGTTATTACCGCTTCATTGCTATAGTGTTTATAGAGACCGGCTACTGTATGTGCAGGGTAATTTGAAAATGCCACATGTGCAAGAATGTGCCTCATGTATGACATGTTTGCCAAGTGTTTTTTTTTGTCTACAGTAACCAGAATTACAATATTTTTAAAGCCGACTAGAATTATATTCTTGGCAGCAATTTGTGGCAGCATAAATTTTGCATTACAAGAGGACATTAAGTTAAAATTTGAATGGATAGAACATTTACATTATTGGCAGAGAAACGATAATAGTAGCACAATTAACCCCTTCCTATCCACTCTAGTATCCCTTTGAAAAGTTCTAAACAGCAGGGGTGGGAAAGATAGGCCGATAATGTAACCACTGTGATTGGCTGTCACAGCGGTCACATGTTTGGGAGCCAGTCCCTCTGCCTACCAATCATTAGCTGGGATCTAGAGCTGTCTTTCACAGCTCTGTCTCTGTGCTGGGAGCACACAGTGAGTGAGCTCTCAGCACAGAAACATCAGCCACTCAGTGACACAAATGTGAGGCATGTTGGGCCTTAAAGTCCACCCTTTTGCCACCACACATATGTGTTACAGGGTTAAAGCCAGTTCAGAAGGAAAAGTATAGAAATGTGTCTAATGTATTTTCACTTAAAACTCACTAGATTTAATTTAAAGTGAACCCATGCCCAGATAATGCACACTAAAATATTTAAATATTCTGAACAAGCAGTCAAAGCACATTAAAAGATGCCTTCATTTATCTCCATATCGTTAGGCATAGTAAAGAAATTAATTCTTAAAGTTCACAACACATGCTTAGCTTTAGTCTAAGGAAACAGAATCTTGGAAGGCTGCCAGCCCTCAAATGTAAACAACCAACAGATATTTCTAAGCTGTTAGATACCACCTAAGACCCAACTTCTGCGTCTGTTCTAAAATTTAGGAATCTTTGAGAAGATTAGCTAGTGAGGTCAGGGGTGGCTTGATTTAAAGTTTTTTTTCCTTGTCAAAAGAAGTTTATTGAGTATACAATGTTATAAAGATACATAAAGTAAGTTTACAAGGATCTATAAAGTAAGCTCATTGTTTTACAGTAGGGTTTATATAGGTAAATATCATGAAATTTCAAATATTAAACATTGGGTTTACGTAAACCTAAATTAAAGATATATATCATTTCCTTAGTTACTTTTGTAGGTATTTAAATGATTTATACCTACTATACATATTGTTTACAAGTAGAGTGTATATAGGTCAAATAAATTCTGATAATGAGCTTTAATCGTAAGGTGGAGAAAAGGAAAGAAAAAGAAGAAAAAGGGTTGAAAGGTAGAAGTATGGTCCACAAGGTTGTCCCGCTCGTCAGTTTATTATTCTTTTTAGTTCTCTTTGAAGCCTTAGAATGGGTGTCTCTGTAAGTCATTTAATCTGTTACCATGGCAACAGGACAGAGTCATTGAAGTTTGACAGGAACTGTTGTTTTATCCAAGGATGCCAAAGTTTTTCAAATTTTGGAATTTGATTTTGATCGATGGCTACCATCTTAGCATGGGACATTGTATTATTCATTCTGTGAATTGTTTCTGCTAGTACCAATGTAGTAGATTTCCATGCCTTGGCCACTGTTTGTTTTGCAGCCGTTATTAGTTGGATCATAAGTTTGAATTGAGAGAGTGTTAACCATTCCGGTTTTAGATTAAGTAAATTTAAATATGGATCTGGTTGTATTATTTTTTTAAATATTTTAGATGCAATCACGAAGACTTCCTTCCAGAAGGTTTGGATTACTGGGCACGTCCACCATATGTGTAAATGTGTGCCTATTTCTGGGCATCCTCGAAAACAAAGAGCTGAGGTATTAGGTGAATATTTTGCCACTCTAGCGGGTACAAGGTACCAGCGAGTTAGGACTTTATAATTTGTCTCCAGTGCTAAGATGTTGGGTGAAGATGACTTAGATGTGAGCCATATGTTAGACCAGTCCGTGTCTTCTAAAGTTCGTCCCAGGTCCTCCTCCCACCTCTGAACGTAAGAGGGTTTATTAAGATTTGCTACTCCATATAATTGATTATAAAGTGATGAAATTGTACCTTTAGCAAATGGATCTTTTGTACAGATTGATTCAAAAATGGATAATTGGGATAATGGTGTATCCCCCTTTAGAAATGGTGTATAGAAATTTTTGATTTGGAGATATCTAAATATCTCAGAGTTTGGTAGATCATATTTTTCTCTAAGCGATGTAAAGTTTTTTTTCAATGCTTGTTAAGAATATGTAAATAGTTTAATATCCATAGTCTGGTTATAGTGCACTTTAGAGGTTCTCTAACAGTTAGGATAAATTGATTTGACTGTGAAATTACTGATTTTGCCAGTAAAAAATATACTCTCCGTAACAAATAACAAGGGCACTAAAATGAGTGTAGACAAGTAGGCCGCACACCCCAAAATTGCAAAAAACTATACGAGAACCCCCTAACGGGGCTTTAAAGCAGCCAGAAAAATGCAATATTCATGGTTGAAAAAATTCAATTTTATTAATACAAAAAGTATCTAAATAGCATATTATAAAAATCACTGAGGATAAGTACTGACTAGTCGAGTCATGACATGATCTGAGTATGGCGTACCATTATAATAGACAAAGCATACAATTAAACCAAGCACTAGGCACAATGCATTAGATGGCGGCCAAAATTATCTTTGAAGTAAATTCTTAAAAACAGTAGCAACACATATTGCCTGTGATACCATACATGTATGTGGGGTAACAGAAGTTGTATACGTTAATACTGACGCGTTTCGACCCTTCCCGGGTCCTCTTCAGAGGATAGTTGCCCCTATGAAAAAGGTCAACATGTGTCAGACATAGCATCAAGACCAATAGTACCAGACTTATGTACCTGCACCATCATATTAGAGTTGTCTAAATCGTATAGTTACCTATTGTAGGAATTATGACGTTTTCACATGTAGTTTAGGTATTGTGAGTTGTTATGTTTTTAGGTGGTGCAGTTTGTCTTTAGCTCCCCCGTCTCCCCCACGTCAGAGCAGCTCCCAGGAAAGCGGGCGGTGGGCCAAGTGTGTCTTGCAAGGGATCACATCTGATAGCCCCCGTGTGGGGCGGGGAAGTTTGGGGAAAGAGGGGCAGCGAACAACCCGAAAGGCACCTAAGGGGAATGTAAGTTATTACCGGAAATAAAAAGGGGTAGAAAGTGTTGAATGCTGAAGAGCAAAGAATCACTAGATTGTTCTATACAGATTGGAAGATTTCCCAGCTGTAGAAGTTTATAGAGGTGTTAAATGGTGGGTACAGGGGTGTGCAGAGGGCATAGCTAGATAAAAAGAGAAACAAAGAAAAAAAAAAAAAAAAAAAAAAGGAAAATGTGGGAGGAAATAGAGAAGCGGACCAAACATTGGCAGCAGGGCATTTGCTAGTTTCCACTCATTCTATTCACACTTACACTGCGTTGGGTCACTTCTCTTTTCTCTTGCTTCTTTCTCACTGCTTCTCTCATCTTTCTGTTTGGTCCGCTTCTCTATTTCCTCCCACATTTTCCTTTTTTTTTTTTTTTTTCTTTGTTTCTCTTTTTATCTAGCTATTGCTTTAGCAAAGCAGTGGTCATCTTGGAGGTGTGTTTGGGGTGGTTATCATGTTGGAATATTGCCCTGCAACCCAGTCTCCGGAGAGAGGGGATCAGGCTCTGCTTCAGGATGTCACAGAACATGTTAGCATTCATGGTTTCCTCAATAAACTGTAGCTTCCCAGTGCCAGCAGCACTCATGCAGCCCCAGACCATGATACTCCTGCCACTATGCTTGACTGTAGGCAAGACACCCCTATAACCCTCACCTGGTTGCTGCCACATACGCTTGACACCATCTGAACCAAATAAGTTTATCTTTGTCTCATAAGACCACAGGACATGGTTCCAGTAATTCATGTCCTTAGTCTGCTTGTCTTCAGCAAACTGTTTGCAGGCTTTCTTGTGCATAATCTTTAGAAGAGGCTTCCTCCTGGGATGACAGCCACGCAGACCAATTTGATGCAATGTGTGGTGTATGGTCTGAGCACTGACAGGACGATCCCTTAAACCTCTGCAGCAATGCTGGCAGCACTCATACGGCTATTTCCCAAAGACAACCTCTGGATATGACGGTGAGCACTTGCACTCAACTTTGACCACAGTGAGGCCTATTCTGAGTGGAACCTGTCCTGTTAAACCGCTGTATGGTCTTAGCCACCATGCTGCAGCTCAGTTTCAGGATCTTGGAAATCTTCTTATAGCCTAGGCCATCTTCATGTAGAGCAACAATTCTTTTTTTCAGATCCTCAGAGAGTTCTTTGCCATGAGGTGCCATGTTGAACTTCCAGTGACCAGTATGAGAGAGTGAGAGTGATAACACCAAATTTAACACACCTGCTTCTGATTTATACCTGAGACCTTGCCACACTAACAAGTCATATGACACTGGGGAGGGAAAATGGCTAATTGGGCCCAATCTGGACATTTTCACTTAGGGGTGTACTCACTTTTGTTGCCAGTGGTTTAGACATTAATGGCTGTGTGTTGAGTTATTTTGAGGGTAAAGCAAAATTACACTGTTATACATCACTGTTATCATAAAATATTTACAAAAATGTGAGGGGTATATTCGTTTTTGTGAGATACTGCATATAAATACATGTATACATGTATATATATATATATATATATATATATATATATATTTTTAGTGTGAGCAGTAGTAGTGCATTGGGACATATTAGAGGTTGTAAAAGTGGAACTATAGGTTGCGCTGGGGCTTCTTTGGTTTACTATAACAATTTTTTGAATATTACTGCTTAGAATAAATAGATACCCCCCCAAATGAGTATTGAGGGACTTTGTAGGCAGGAAAAATTAATCAAAAAATATATAAATGTATAAATTATATTTATTTGAAGAGGATATAAAATTATTCAGGTGCAAAATATCACCTAAGGAACATATTGAATAAAAACAACAAGTTTCAACAATGAATTATTAGTGCGTGGTAGTTATGTGGATATTCAATCCGACGCGTTTCAGGACAACTGGAAGGGTCATTTCATCAGGGGCATTCAAGACCAGATGAGAACTACCATAGCATAATCTAAAAACAAAACCAAAAAAAAGAATATGATAGTAATGATAGAAACAGACATAAAAAACAGCAAAAGTAGAATCCATGATGGACGAGGGTCAAGAGAAGAGGAGCATCGTTGAGGCCGATATTGGGAGCTCACCTACCAATTGTATAAACTTGATACCGCATACACCTCCAAAAAGCATGCCAATTGATGTCATACAGCCATAGCAACAGAGCCAACGCCGTAGGGCAATGTGGGATAGGAGTTGTGACTAGCCAAAAAGTTTTGCATAGTTGAATGTGGATTGGTATAATGCTTCAATAGAGCAAATAACCACTCTCTAAGTGGAAAAATATCTGTAAAAAAGAAGAAAAGATATTTAGAAGAATACCGTCTTAAGATATAAGGCTCATCAAAAAGGCTCACTAGAAGAAATGAAAAAAGAAAAAAAAAGGGTATCTTTTGTTTATTTAAACATCCCCGCCAAATCATTGATTGGTAGGCGCAGATGTTCCTCATATAGGTGAGGATAGGGGATAGAAGATGACTTAATATTAAGATTGTTTGATGTATATCTCAAAAAAGGGAGAACTTTAGACAGTAAAAAGATAAAGAGAAAGGTCAATTATATAAGGTCAGTTATATAAATATGAGTCCTTGAGCAGGTAATATGCAGAAAACCTTTAAAGAGATGCCCCAAAATGATTTAAGCTGGACAGATACTTTGTATAATAAAATATTAAAACACTGGGCTATTACAATAGCTCTGAAACCAGTGTTGTATAAACATAAGGGAGAAATGTCCTATCATTGGAATCATATAGTTAGGGTTATATCTCAGAGCTGAATAATAGACTGACCTTTGAGTGGCTATTAGTCACAAGCTATCCCACATCATGCTGAGCTGGAGGTGTATGCAGTATCAGGTTTATACAATTGGTAGGTGAGCTCCCAATCTCGGCCTCAACGACGCTCCTCTTCTCTTGACCCTCGTCCATGATGGATTCTACTTTTGCTGCTTTTTATGTCTGTTTCTATCAATACTATCATATTCCTTTTTTTGTTTTTGTTTTTAGATTATGCTATGGTAGTTCTCATCTGGTCTTGAATGCCCCTCATGAAAGGACCCTTCAAGTTGTCCTGAAACGTGTCAGGCTGAATATCCATATAACTACCACGCACTAATAATTCATTGTTGAAACTTGTTGTTTTTTATTCAATATGTTCCTTAGGTGATATTTTGCACCTGAATAATTTTATATATTCTTCAAATAAACATCATTTATTCATTTATATATTTTTTGATTAATTTTTCTTGCCTACAAAGTCCCTCAATACTCATTATTCATACCTATCTCGGGATTGGCAAAAAATAGTCCCCTACTGGTGGACACAATCACTCCTACTGCTTAGCATTAGCACGGTACCTTTAAACAACTGTAAATGACAGGACATTTAAAAATAATGTGATGATTCCTGCTGTTTATTAAAGCTGAACTAAGACTGGAATACTTACCACATTCCTACCTCCACTGGCAGTAAGTGCTCTTTTCAACTCCCACTCCAGACCAGGAATGTGGGAGGGCTGCTAATGTTCTAACATAGAATTTAGGATTGCCAGTCCTGTAGTGCACATGACAATGTCAGCACAAGGGGTGGCTATGTGACAGCTAAGAGAAACAGCTTTGTGGTGACATCATGGCGCCTTTTACAAATTACAGCAGGGCTGGCGGGGGGGAGCCAGGAGGACCGAGGTCGGGAGCCCGGGACTCAAGAAGAGACTGGTGGTGCAGAGAAGAAGCCTTGCCATCCAGAACTGGAGCTGCACCTGACCCGAGGCTGAGTGAGCAAGAAGTCTGCAGGTTGGTGTGACATTACATTACTCCAGCCACCAGCCAGGCCACACAGTCTTGTTTGGGGGGGTCACTGATGTAAGGGGTGGCTCAGGGAGTGACTGTATTAAGGTAAGGGGGGACACTGATATAAAGGTTACCCCTTATATCAGTAACCCCCCCACCTTAGTGTATTCACTCTGCGGAAGGTCGTCAGAGTTTTCAGAGTTCCCCTTTACATCAGAGTCTGCACGATTCCCCTTACAGTGCATGAGGGAACTCTGCAGACCATGATGTAAAGGGGAACTGTGCTGTAAAGGGGAACGTTGCAGACTCTGATGTAAGGGGGCTCTGGTGACCAGAGACCATCTTACAGCAGAGTTCCCCTTTACACCAGAGTCCACAGAATTCTCTTCTACATCATGGTCCGCAGAGTTCCACTTTACATCGGGGTCTGAAGAGTTCCCCTGTGTATGGTAAAGGGAATCCTGCAAACTCTGATGTAAGGGGAACTCTGTGGACTCTTCTGTAAGGAAGAGGGGACTCTGGTGACCAGAGACCCCCTTACATTGGAGTTCCTTTTTACATCACGGATGGTTACACTGTAAGGGGGAACCCTGCGGACTCTAAGGTAAAGAGGAGCTCTGGTGACCAGTTTCCCTTTACACCAGAGTCTGCAGCATTCTCCCTTACATCAGAGTCTACAGAGTTCTCCCTTGCACTGTAAAGAGGAACACTGCAGCCTCTGATGTAAGGGGGAATGTTGTGCTGAGTTATATTACCCAGAACTTCATGTAAATGGAGAAATATGCTTTTTTGCCTTTTGTTATGCCTTTAACACATTGCTAATAGCACTAACTACATGTTTGTAGCCTAAATATTGATATTTGCACTGTTTCGCACAGAAAATGGTCATGTCTGTACTTTTTTGAAATGTCAGTAAAAAGTTGGCTCTGTCAGTACATTGCATATGTTTTTTCCCAGTAAAAAAAAGTGGTGCTGTCAGTAAATTTGTATGTCCTCTCAGTAAATTTCACTTCAGAAGGCTGGCAACATGAATTGAACATTACTTTGATACATTAATTACTAATCAGCTGCTGTACTTCCAAGGAAAACTGATAAGATAAGGAAAACTGCAGGGTCTGCATCCCTTTGGGAGTATTTCACCAAAAATGTAATTTTTTTTGCAGGGGATGCCAAAAATCTAACGTATCTTAGTGCAGAGTTCTGGGAAAATCAGTAAGTCAATCAAACAATCAGGAAATAACATTCCTGGGGGATGTTCTGTACAAAATCTGTTTAGAGAATGCTTTCAGGTTGACATACTGCATTGCATTTTACAGAAAATTACAGAGCTACAGATTGAAAATGAAATGTAATTTTTAATAACATTAAATTATATTAAGACTTGTGTCAGAATTGAGAATGCTATGTTATTTTTTTTATTTGCAATTTTTTCCCCTCAAAAATGGAGATACCCTTTAAAAGAGTTAATGTAGTTTTAAAAGTAGTTCCATACAATGATAAATATGCAACTTTTCATCGAACCAACGAACCAAAAGGGAGACTTGGTGTGCATTTGAGAAATGATTCGTGCTTGACTTTTGGTGGAAAAGATTAGATTTGTTTATAACTTCAGCTGATTTCTGGATCAAATGATTGTTTTGATTTATAGTGGTCAGTAAACGTAACCTCCACATAAGCATTTTATCATTATATGCTCAGTTTTATGGTCCGTGCTGTTGAGAGGTTTACTTTAAAATACATTGTTCTAAATTTTGAATTAGTTCTTTAGTTTTGAGGTGAACTCTGTTTCTTAAATCTTTGATAAAAGTAGGTTTATTTCTATCTATTCATATCTACATTCCAGTCTGATTTTTCCTTTGCTATGAAATCAGAGGATGAACCTTCAGATTAGCTTGCTTAACTGGTAATATTGTAGTATTAAATGTATTAAGTTATCTAATTGGTTTTTATCAGATCAAAATTTTGTATGAAAAAGAAGATGCTTTGAATTACCTATACTAAAAAAACAGATTTTTCTACTTGAATACCATATTTAACTCTCAAATATCCAAGGTCTATAAGAAATTCAGGAATATCTTGCATATTAGTCTATCAGGAATATTAATTTACTATTCTTTATGATATAGTAAGATGTCATTGCTGTCCTCAGCTGTGACCATTGCCATTGCACTTTTATAAGTATTAGTCATGTTCCAAAGGAAAATGACAAATTAATTTCTGAGGGGTTGATTGTGCCGTACAAATGTAGTTGTGTGTTTTATTATTTTAATGAAGTAGCTTGTAGGCACAATTTCCAAGACAGTGGAAATGTAACTGCTGACTGAGCATGAATGTATTTTCCTAGTTCCCAGGGAAGGTTCTTACAAAGCAAAACATGTTAACTATTGCGATGCATATCTAATCCTTCTAACTATAACCCACATTGCATTTAAACTTACACGGGATGATGTAAAGCCAGCTATTAACAGCTAGATGGCCCTTGTTTAGCCTGGTGGCTGAAAAACTAATAGAATTTCCCATTGGTTTTTATATTTAGGCAGCTGCAGCACTCATAGCTGTCTGAATACCCATTACATCTGATTGGAGGCAGTCACTGTTCTGTTGACAATTTTCCACCAGGCACCTTTACATTTTAAAATGACTTTTGTGATGGCAGGTGGTGCCAACAGGGCCGCCCATGTCTCAAATGATGAGTGATACAGTAAGAATCAGACAAAAATTAACCTGTGTATTGTCAGTTTAAGTTTGCTGGTACTGAGACAAATTTTCATATAATTGGGAACTCCTAAAGCTGTAAGAAAAACTGTAAAACTGTAGGCAAACCTTTTACTGTATGTAGCAGAAAAAATATCTGAAATGTGTTTTACCTTCTGAAATATTATACATTTTTTTAAGCCATTCTTTTTAGCTAGGCACTCCTGCCAGACTGTACACCCAGGTTGGAGACCTTAGGTCAGCCATGCACGGTTCAAATCTTGGTTCAGCAGGAGCCAAGATTTGAACTGTTAATAGGCAGGCTGAATGTACCAAGTTGATTGATCAATCAACTTGGGTACAACCAGCCTTCTGGATTCTTTTGCGATTATCGCTAGCAGCTGCTATAGCCACCAAGGATAATCACTGGCTTCCCCCACCCGCCCCCGCTGGGAGAAAACAATTGCTCGGATTTCTCTGTCAGCACTGTCTGTGTTGATGGGCAATTGTGCAAATTTCCTTCCTGCAATCTGTGTATGGCCTGCCTTAGTATTGTTCACACTTATCCATTTTTGTTAGGTAAAAAAAATTGGTCACTGAATGTTCTCCTGGCCTACTGATTAGACAATGATGAAGCAGCATCCCATTAATGATATCATTGTTATGCTCAGTGTGCTCTCTGCTTCTGTCAACGTACGATTGAAAGTTCTGTGCAATGTGGTAATACCTCATGGGACTGCTCCTCCCTGCTGTGCAGGGAATACAAAAATGTAAAATAAACTTCAGGTATTTAACTAGTTTTCAAAAATGCTTTTAATTCTTTTTTTTTCTATTTAATGACTACATACAGTATTTGGACTAAATGGTATTTTGCTTTGATTTAAATGTGTGGCTGTGTGACATCAAGGCAAATCTAATTATTGTCATAAAACATGATATATAATTAATAGAGCTATACTTTTTTTATTATTATTATTATAAAAGTATGCGTTGTTTAACAGGCCACTTGGTATATCTAAAGGTTATGCATCTTTGGTTTCATTCGAATTTTAACATTGAAAGATTATGTAAATAATATTTTTTTAGAAACTACAGTTTATTCACTATATTCTATAACAGTACTTTCTAATCTTCCCTGTTCTGTATACGTTATAAAAATGTACATTCCCCTGGACCACCTGAATATCAAGAATTATTACTTATGAAATAATTGCAGCAGTTATGATTCATTCAGAGAGGAAACAATTGCTGTAGGAGTTGGAGAGATTACGGCACCCATGTCTGATTTAAACATAAATAATGTGCAATAATGTTGTTGCAATAAATCTGTGTGGAAGAATTATGCATTTTCCACTGAGTAAAAATACTTTTTTAGAATTTTGTCTGGAACTAATGGTTCCTTGGGTCTCCATGTTATTGGAAATAGTATCTTTACTGCAAGCTTAAAGATTGGGGGTGGAATACAATAAGAATTCATTAGGATAGAAAAATGCTGATTGTACTTTTCAGCTAATGATTCTGTAGCTAGACCCAGCTATTATCACTGATTGGCCTGTTAAATGTGTTTCTTATTACAGACGTAACTCATTACTAGTTTAGGATTCAATGTGCATGTTGAACAGCAGGGAATTAAATGAGTGGGTATGCTGGTACTTGTTTACTACCTCATATGGCCAATAGCACAGTTTGCTTTCGATAAGTCTTCTAAACTATTAATAAACTTTCTAGGTCTCATTTAGTTAAATGATAAATACACTAGCATTATTATAATAAATAATATGATGCTCCAACATCTTCAATATATGGACTACCGAGCATTGAACAGAATCGTTCCTGAAATCTTCTAAACTTTGCATAACTTTGCAATACCCACATATTTACTATACTTACAATACTTTAAAGAGGCTAGACAGTGACAATTGGCATGAGCAAAGATGCTTAACCACTTCAATACCAGACACTTTCACCCCTTACTGCCCAGGCCAATTTTCAGCTTTCAGCACTGTCATACTTTAAAGGGTATTTGGGCAGTCATGCGACACTGTACCCAAATTAAATTTTTATCATGTTTTTTCACACAAATAGAGCCTTCTTTTGGTGGTATTTAATCACCACTGGATTTTTATGTTTTGTTAAAAAAAAAAAAAAAAAGACAGAAAATTTAAAAAAAATGTGTTTTCTGTTATAACATTTTGCAAATAATCTTCATAAATATAGGTCAAAATGTGTACTGCTACATTTCTTAATTAAAAATATCCCAGTGTTATTAGTGTTATTTAATCTGTAGGAAAGTTAAAGACTCCACAAACTATGGTATGTATATCTGAAAATTGATCAATCCTGATGTACTGACAGCCTCATTCTTGAGGACCAAAAATGCCAGGACAGTACAAATATCCCCAACTGAAAGTAGACAGTCCAAGGTATTTAGTAAGAGGCATGGCAAGTTTTTTGAAGTTGTATTTTTTCGTCACAATTCTTTGGAAAATGAACAAATTAAAAAAAAAGTTTTTTTACATTTAGTTTTTTTACATACTATCACCGATGCAGTACAGCATCATCATATATCTGGTGTGGGAGTGATCAGGGACACTGACTGGTGAAAGTATGTAAAAAAAAAATTGCAAATTCTTTTCAATTTTTTCATCACTGACCAATCACAGAGATCATCACAATTAGACATGGGCCAAACACCCCCCTGTTCAGTTTGCAGCAGAACTCCCAAACAGGGTAAAATGTTCTAACCCGAACGGCGAACCCCATTGAAGCCTATGGGAGCCGCACAGGAAAAGTCAAAATTACCCATTTTGAAGGCTTATATGCAAGTAATTGGCCATAAAAGGGGTGTCATTGTCTGGGTACTGCCCTGGGGGACATGTATCAATGCAAAAAAAAATAGCTTTTTTAGGAGCAGTGATTTTAATTATGCTTAAAGTGCAACAATAAAGATGAAAAATTCCTTTAAATATAGTGCCTGGGGGTCCCCTTAATGTGCATGTAAAGTGGCGCATCTGTAGCATGCATAAAACATGCTGCAGCAAAAATTACATTTCAAAAGAAAAAAAAAGTCAAATCCCATTTAACCACTTCCAGACAGCCCACCATGGATATACATTGGTCCTTTGACATTAAATACTGCTGTTATGGCAGCAGATAGCTGCCATAACCCCAGTATTGTTATTCACGGCCATAACCCCGGTATTGTTATTCACAGCAGGTGGTCCGCTTTAAGATAAAAGTGGTCTCTGTGGCGGATTTGCCGCAAGATCACTTTTATCGGCGACAGGAGAGGTGCCCCCCTCCCACCACACCCCGGTTATCTCTGCCGCTTACCAAAACCATCTGTAGAGGCAGAGACAATCAGGTCCTTTCCCCTGACAGGCAGGAAGTCGAGTGAGGGAATGATGGTCCCCACTCAACTCCATGCCATTGGATGATGAAAGCGACATCAAACGTCACTTCCCCCCAACACTCTTAAAGGGACAATTTTTTTTATCGAAAAAACTGATAATTTATTACCAAATACTTACTGTAATTTTCCTTTCCTGATGGACTCCATGGCAGCCTATGTGTGGGTTAACCCCACCTCCTCTCAAATGCTATATGACCCCATACCCATAAATTTGAACTCACCGCTAGTAGGTATTAATTGAGGCCCAAGAGGTCGCCTTGCAGATAACTTCCGGAGCCACATGCCGAGCTGCTGCCCATGACGCCACCATACCCCTGGTGGAGTGTGCCACCACCACCAAGCCCTTAGCTCTATAAGCCTGTTGAATGGACTGTTACTGCCAGAGTACAAAATGAACAGGTGTTCGGAATGTCTAAAGGAATAAGTAGCTTGCAGGTATTCCTTCAGTATTTCACCAATATCCAAAGGATGAACCTCAGTAGATCCTGGGGACCTGAATGTAGGCAAGACGATTTCCTGGTTCTCATGGAACACTGACAAGACTTTCGGATTTGAGCTGAGCATAGGGATGAGGACCACATCCAGCTTGTTCTGATGAGGGCCACCACGACCAGTAAAAACTTTGAGAATACTCAGGGTGAGGTTGTCAACCCGACAGGGAGGCAGGTAATTTCAGATGTTCTTGCCTGACTTGGAATCGGAGGTATTTGCGAAATTCCTCTGCCACAGGCACATGGAAGTAAGCATCTTTTAGGTCGATTGAGATCAGTCAATCACCTGGCTGCATGGCTTGTCGGATGGTAGACAGAGTCTCCATTTTGAACCTTTCGTACTTTATGAATTTGTTGAGGTAAGTTAAATCTATCACTGGATGCCATGAACCAGTTTTCTTTTGAACTAAGATAAGAAGGGAGTACAGCCCCCAGAACTCTTCGTCTTTTGGAACCGGTACCACTCCCTGTGTTTGCAGCGAATCCACATAGGATAGTAACACCTGCTTCTTTTCTTCTGACTGTGGAAGCAGGGTGGAAATAAATCTGAGGGGAGGAATACTGGTGAAGGACCATGTGTGGCCTGAGGATACCGTCTTGATGGTCCAGTAATCTGAGATTGAGGGCACCCAAACCTGCCAGAAAAGAAGCAAACGAGCCCCTACCCAACCTGCCTGGGTGGGCCCAATCTCAAAATGACTTAGCTGCCTAACGTCCACTGGACACCTGGCTTTTAGCAGATTTCCAAAAGGGAGCTTGCCCTCTGTTCCAATTCTTTCTGAAGTCCCAACCGGGCCTGTAAGAGCGTGTTTCCCTTGAACGCTCTGTACTGTGTCTTCTAAATTGAGGTCTCTTCTGACCAAACAGATGCCTATCCTGAAGCAGGAAGCCTGCCTTCCCACCAGTGGCCTGCGCTATAGCGCTGTTCAGCCTGTTACCAAATAGTAAGGAGCCCTCAAAGGGGATCCTACACCAGGCTTGTTTAGACGCCGGATCCGCAACCCAAGGCCGCAACCACAGGGCCCGCTTAGCCGTGACTGAAGACAGCATAGTCCGGGCCAACAGGTGGATAAGGTTGATAGAAGCCTCCCCCAGGAAGGCCGCTGCCAGCTTCAGCTCCTGGACTGTTGAGCCTGTGGCTAACTCTTCTGAAACCCCTCTGAGTATGGATGAAGAAAAGCAGAAAAACTCTGGACAGCCGCACGCCGAAGAAAGTTTCTTGTGCCTTTTATTCAAAACTTGGGATCACATAGTACAAACCACAGCAAAGCGATACAGGAAAATCTGACGCGTTTCACACTATAATAAGTGCTTACTCATAGCTTATAGCAAGAAACTTTCTTCGGAGTGCAGCTGTCCAGAGTTTTTCCACTTATCTTCATTTGTACATGCATTAGCCAGCACCTGGGGCTCTCTGTCTCTAGAGGAGAAGTATCTGTCTCGGTGGATCTGCCTGGAGCGGTGGTGTTTTCTTCTCCCTCTGAGTACGGAGTCCACATTCTCTGTCCTGGATTCCATAGCCTTGGACATGGCCACTAGAGCCAGGGCGGGCTTGCAAGCCATACCGGCTAGCCCGTAGATCCTCTTGAGGTCTTGGTCTATTCTTTTCTCAAGACTGTCTTTAAAGGACACCGCATCCTCCAGAGGAAGAGTGACGTGTTTTGCTAGACGCATTAGTGCTGTATCCACGAGGGGAGCATTTTTCAGATAATTCACTCCATCTGCCTTGAAGGGATATAATCTGGAGGTTTTGCGTGACAGCTTCTTTTTCTAACTTGCTCCATTCCTCGTTAATGACATATTTCAATGCTGAAAGGAGCGGAAAGTTAGAATGTTTTTTCCCCAAATGTTTAAAGAACTTTTGCTTAGCTGGCGGAGTAGAAGGGTCGTCGCACTTCAGGGCCTCTTTGACCACTTTGACTAGCGGAGAGATAAGAGCAAAGTCGAAACCCCGGCAAACTCATCTCCCTCTAGCTCACTATCTGAAGATCTGGGAGAAGCATCGTAGGGCTAGGATGGGCCTGGATCCTCCTGGGCCTCTTCAGCCAGGGAGCCAGATAGTGTGGTGGACTGGCTCCACATGTGGGTTGTACCCCATTCTTTGAGAGACTGTTAAACCACACACTTGACAACAGGCTCCATCTGTTGTTTTCTTTCTCTTTTTCTCCAACCGCCTGGGCTAAACATGGTTCACATAGTGACTTGCCCTCCGGAACTCATGTTCCACATCCCCAGCAGGCTCTGCGATCAGAGTGGCTGTCATGGCGGTGGGTGCGGTGACTGGAGGAGGAATGGGAACATCTCCTCTAATTGGAGGAGGAATGTGAACATCTCCTCTGGTTGGAGAAGGAATGTGAACATCTCCTCTGATTGGAAAAGGAATGGGAACATCTCTTCTGCTGTTGGGTCCTAGACCGAGAATCGTGTTGGGACCTGGAGGATAAATGGTGATGTTGCACCATGATTTGGTGGTCTGATCTGGAAAGGCTAAGAGGATAACAAACAGGAAGGGGGGGACAAGATCTGGTATTAAACACATTCTCAACAAACAAAAAACGAATCTCAGCCCCACCCCCTCATCTGCACATACCTTGTGGAAGAGGGCTGGTGACCTGTCCATTACCCCTGGACAGAACATCAAAGTTAAAGCAGGAAATCGCACAGGATTGCGGCAATATGCAGATGTATCTTTAGAATAAAGTACAGAGCTAATTAAGAAAAAGAAAGGCATCATGGTAACCCAAGAAGCAACAAAATCTATAAATGTGTGTTTTTTTTAAATATATAAATATTATACACATTTTTACTATTTTTTTTAAATATATTTATTTATTTATTTTTTAAAAACATTTTATACCCCTTTTTTTTTTAAACATTTTTTTAAAACATTGCTCAATTAGGCACTGCCACCCTACCCAGGAGCTTACCTGTGTTGTGCTACCTGGGCTTTAGGGGAGGCAGATGCTCACTGCCTGTAAGAATCCCCACTAGGCAGAGGCTGACAGCACTTTAAATCCCCCTCCCGATGACATCATCACTGCCCTTCGCGGTTGCGCAATACAGAGCTCTTTGGATGGCGCTTGTGTGACCACCGGGTGCTCCACGGCTCTGTGCATGCGCGAGCCAAGCCTCTGTGTCACAGAGGCCTCGCGCTTGCGCAGACCACAGCGGCGGCCGCAACCCAGAGGTGCTGTGGCGTCCTGGACCACAGAAGCGCTCCAGGCTCCAGGCTCCATAGCATAACTTTTACAAACAAAATAAGGGTAAAAAACGAAAAACACCAGCAAGGGGAAAGCTGTGGACAAGACACCAAATACATAAACAGCTGCCTTGAATAGAAAGCAAAAAAGACCGCAGACCTTGCCACCCGTACTTTATAGACGTCCTTCCCAGGCATAATAAAGGCAGCCATCCCTCCACCACCATCTTGCACCTGAAAAACAGCCCCTCGCCCACCCATGGCTGGGCTCTGGGCCTGCACCACACAGAAGATATGCTGTAATTCAGAAAAGTATCCCGACTGGACTTCATTCAGGAACAAACGAAATCTAGATCTGTTGGAGGAGGACAAAAAAGGAACGCAGTCCCTAGCGGTGAGTTCAAATTTATGAGTATGGGGTCCTATAGCATTGGAGAGGAGGCGGGGTTAACCCACACGTAGGCTGCCATGGAGTCTGTCAGAAAAATACATTTTTTTTATTTTTTATTGCTTTTAAGTGTAAATGTAAGATCCGAGGTCTTTTTGACATCTGCCATGCTTTTTTCTATTACAAGGGATGTTTATATTCCTTGTAAAAGGAATAAAGGTGATCCAAAAATTATTTTTTAAAGGGACAGTGTAAAAAAAAGTTAAATAAATAATTAAAAAAAAAAAAAAAAATTTAAAGCACCCCGTCCCTCCATGCTCGCATGCAGAAGCAAACATATGCGGAATCGCGCTCCACATATGTAAACGGTATTCAAGCCACACATGTGAGGTATCGCCGTAATCATTAAAGCAGGATAAATAATTCTAGCAAAAGACCTCCTGTGTAACTCAAAACTGGTGACCTGTAGACATTTTTAAACGTCGCCTATCGAGATTTTTAAGGGTCAAAGTTGTCGCCATTCCATGAGTGGGTGCAATTTTTAAACATGACATGATGGGTATCAATTTACTTGACGTAACATTATCTTTGGCAATATAGAAAAAATTGGGATAACTTTACTGATTTCTTATTTTTTAATTCAAAAAAGTGTATTATTTCCCCCCAAAAAATTGCGTTTGTAAGACCGCTGCGCAAATACAGTGTGACATAAAGTATTGCAACGACTGCCATTTTATTCTCTAGAGTGTCTGAAAAAATATATAATGTTTGGGGGTTCTAAGTAATTTTCTAGCAAAAAAAATGATTTTAACATGTAAACACCAAGTGTAAAAAATAGGCTTGGTTCTTAAGTGGTGACTCGTGGCTACAATTACCGACACCCGGCTATTGAAAAAATAAAGAAAAAAATGGTGTGGGGTCCCCCCAGTCCATACCAGGCCCTTCGGGTCTGGTTGGATTTTTAAGGGGAACCCCATGCTGAGAAGTACAAAACAAACGGCGTGGGGTCCCCTCCAAAATCTATACCAGACCCTTATCTGGGCATGCAGCCCGGCAGGTCAGGAAAGGGGGGGACCAGTGAGTGCCTGCCCCCATCCTGAACCATACCAGGTCACATGCCCTCAACATAGGGGAGTTGGTGCTTTTGGGCCAGAGGGGGCTCTGCCCCCCACCCCCAAAGTACTTTGTCCCCATGTTGATGAGGACAATGGTCTCATCTTCACAACCGTGGCTGGTGGTTGTGGGGGTCTGCAGGCAGGGGACTTATTGGAGTCTGGAAGCCCCCTTTAACAAGGGGGCCCCCATATCCTGGCCCCCCTATGTGAATAAGTATAGGGTAAATAGTACCCCTACCCATTGACCTAAAAAGTGTCAAAAAGTTGTAAAAACAAGATACAAGTTTTTGACAAATCCTTTATTAAAAAATAAAAAATAGTGTCCGTCATCAATCACACCACCCGCCAACCCGAAAAAAAGATAAAACAAAAAATGTCTGGGACGGCCGTCCACTGAATGCCTCCTCTGCGCTTTGATATTTCTTATATAGATAAGGGGCGGGGCCACCTGGCTATGTCACCCAGGGGCCCCACCCCCTTGCAAACTCCATGATGTCTTGGCCCTGCCCCTTACCTATATAAGAACTATCAAAGCGCAGAGGAGGCATTCGGCTAGAGTTCGTCCCAGAAGGCAGAGTGTTTTTTTGTTTTTCGGGTCAGCGGGCAGCATTTATGACGTTGGATTTTAAATCGAGGGACACTGTTTTTTTTATTTTAAACGTATCTCTTGTTTTTATTACTTTATGTAAACTTTTTGAGTGAATGGGTAGGGGTTCTATGTACCCGATACTCATTCACATAGGGGGGGCCGGGATCTGGGGCCCCCTCATAAAAAGGGCTTCCAGATTCTGATAAGCCCCCTGCCCACAGACCCCCACAACCACCGGCCACGGTTGTGGGGATGAGGGTTGAAGTCATGTCGCCTGGTATGGTTCAGGAGGGGGGCGCTCGCTCGTCCCCCCCTTTCCTTACCTGCCAGGCTGAATGTCAGAATAAGGGTCTGGTATGTATTTTTTGTGAGGAACCCATGCCGTTTTTTTCTTTTATTCTTTAACTGGCACTTTTTTTATTATTCATCTGTTAGCAAGGAAACCCATTGACAGCTGACGACTCCTTAACAACCAAATTACACTGCGCCCTGATTGGGCAAAGCTTTGCCCAATCAGGGCGCAGAATGCACTGTGCAGCGCTCATTGCATTGCGGGGTGTTCGTGGGGCAAACACCCAGTGAATACCCTGCAAATTCAGATGTTTGGCGAACGACCAAACAGGCAAATATTCAGGCCGAACCATTCGCCCATCCCTAATCACAATTTTGCACAACTACAGGCATAAATGGAATACCTCCATTGTGTACAACTGTTATGTGATCTGTTGTGATTAGTCACAGCAATCACATAACAGTTGTACACAATGGAGGTATTCCATTTATGCCTGTAGTTGTGCAATATTGTGATTAGGTGACAGATGATCTGTACACTGATCTGTCATCCACTGTCTCTGGTGACAGATCGCACTGCAGCATGGTGAGTGGGGTGCGTGCGAGACATCATATGATGTCCACCCAGAATAGGAGAGCTCCTGCCCAGCCTATAGACAAATGGGAGCAGTTAAAATAGGAACTAAAGTCACAAAAGGAAATGAGAGGTAATATATCCATAGTGAACAGAATTCCCATCTGAGAGTGTTGTCATAAGAACGGGTATCTTAATTAGAAGATTTTCCACTTTTCCACTGCTTGCTCTGGTGACAACTCAAAATGTTTGTATTTCCCATTATTTTTACAAAATACTTACACAGACAGCAATAACAACCTGAAAGGGGGGTCTATCCCTTCCCCCACTTCCCATTCTATCCAAAACTAAAAACAAATTTTCTTTGCCTACACTTCAGGAGGCATAAGAGATTCAAAGCCCTGCAAAAAGAAGATAGCATATATGGAATAAATAGGTCAAATGTCATTAAAATTGATCTGAAATGTGTCCTATGGGTGGCTTTTAATTAGGATTAAGAGCTGAAGAAAAGTCACAAACATATCTATTTTTGCATACGTGAAGTGTAGTAAAAGTGATTAGTGAGTATAGCCTCAAATTAAAAATAAAATATACCAAATAAAAGTGCCATCATCCAGGTTTAGAATGAAAGAATAGAGCAGTGGAGGCGCAGAGGCAATTGCTGCCATTTGCCTACTCGCGCGTACATGCCTAAAAAGTGGAGTTTGGACTATCTCGGCACTTGGTAATAAATCACAGTTAATAAATCATAAAATATATACATTCTAATGAGTACACTACAAAAGTACAAAAATATACAGACAATATTAAAAATAACAATTGTATACACTGCAATTAACAAAATTACTAGCGGGTATCCCCGTAGAGTTTCTGTTGGGGAGGGGTATACATGGGATTCCTCAATCAGTTTTGCGGTAAAAAACGCTTCTTCAGGAGGGGTGGTCTATAAAACAATTCATATTTTTATAGCAATATGAAAAATACAGCAAAATAGTATTGAAACAACATAATACATTTAATGATATCAAAGGAGAAGACTAGCTCACCCACTCAGGCGGAGTCAGTGAAATGACAGGACCCAAACAAATCCCCCCACGGCGGACATGGGGGATTGTAGAAACAGAATCTGGTTGATGGATAATAAAGAATAAACATATGGAAGCTACGGATGTTTTGGGGTGCACACCCAGGTGTGATAGGATAATGAAGTGAGTGAAGGGATAAAAGGTGATGGCGTGAGGATGGGTGCAAAGGGGGGGAGGAGGGTGGGGGGGAGAAGTGAGGAAAAGGTGGGGTAGTGGGGGAGGTGTAGGGGTGTTGGGAAAAGGGAGGAGGGGGAGGACGAAGGGACTAGGGGGAAGGGGGAAAAAGGGGGGAGGGCAGGATGGGGGAGGGGGGGGGGAGGGGGGAAAAAAGGGGGTGAGAAAATGAAGGGAAGGGAGGGGGGGAAAAAGGGAGGGATAGGGGTATGGGAAGGAGAGATGAGGAAGGGAGGGAAGTGCCAAGTGCCGAGCTAGTCCAAACTCCACTTTTTAGGCGTGTACGCGTGAGTAGGCAAGTGGCAGCAATTGCCTCCAGGCCTCCACTCCTCTATTCTTTTAAGTGTAGTAAAAGGTTAAACTTTTTCCTCCTTGATGTTGATCCCTCTAGATATCCAGCAGTTAAAACCTGGAGATAGTTGCCATAAAAATGTTTTGAAGCATGACTGATATAGGAGGACCTGTAACCTGTGGCAAGGAGATTGAGCTTCTGTCAAGCTCAGAAGATGCACTTATTAGGGGTAAGAATTTGAGTTACAGAGTCCAATATTCTGCAAAACTCGTGAAATATTGTAGCGTTTAATTTCCCTCTAACACAGAAAACCAAGGTTAAAATGTTAAAACAAAAACTCTTTTATTTAGTTGTTATTAGAGCAGGGAAAGATGAGAACCTCTGGATAATCATTATCTATGGCTTTTTTTTCTGGAAATTTCCTTAACTTACTGTCCTGTTCACAACATTTTACTGGAAAGTAAGAACAACAACACAGACAGAAATAAAAAAAAATCTGTAAAAATAGAGAAAGGTTAAAACCACTGTCAGATTCTTATTGCTTAAATAAGGAAAACTTTATATGTTCATTCCAAAGACCTCTGAGAAAATTGCAGGGTCAAAACTCTAAATCCAGATTTCATGTGTCAAGGAAATTATATACGATTAGAATTAAAAAAACAACACTAGACAGGTGAAAATGAATCAAGAAAACCATAAAATAAATTTCTAATGAAATATAGTTATTACAATCATATAACATCCACAATTGGATAAATTAATAATCCCATGTGCAAACAGAAAAAGTGACCATCAAAATGTTCTTAAAATAAAGTGCTAACTGTTACCATCATGATGTCTATTTGTCTAGTGAATAACAGTTTGCACTTTATTTGCATTCTGATTGCATTCAATTTGCATTCAGTTTGCATTCTGTCCCTGATAACTGCACATCCAAATCTTGGATGTGCAGTTATCAGGGACAGAATGCCCAACACCTGGAGGTAAGTATTCAGCTTACCAGAAAAACTACTCCATGGGTATAGACATATAGCACATGTGTAACAAGCCTGGGGAACTTTCATTTATAAATAAATAACTGTTTGTGAATTAAGGCAGGGTTCGCACCCATGCATTTTCTAGTGTGTTTACAAAAATGCACTACAATCCATGCCACATAATTTCTTATAGGGCCCGTTCTCATCTTTTCAGTTTCCTGCAAACCATTCTCTAGAAAAGTGCAGGGACTTTTTTACACACAAAATAGTGCATCTATGGCTCCACAGAATTCAATAGAACAACATAAAATGAAAATAAAAACCACCTGTGTATGCATTCTTGTTGTGTCCCTGCCAGAGCCGCATCAAGGATGCATATACATGCATTTTTTCATGCATTTTGTATGCAGTTTCATTGAAGTCTGAATCCTAGTGAATCCTACTGAGGAATTCCTGCCTACAGAGGTATCATGTATAGGGGTGGAGCCTCGCCATTAATGTCATCCCGTGGCCATTTTGAAGGATGAATGCTACAAAGTGGCGTTTGGCTTGAATAATGTGGTTGTAATATTATTGATGCTATTGATAGCACTTTATGTGCTCTTGTCTTGTAAACGTTTTTAAACCTTTCTTAGCAACATTAAACATAGTATATGGAGAACACTATTGGTCCCCCTTTTTATCTTCACATGTTTTATGAGTCTGAGCGGTGCTTTTAGTGGAGCAGAGTTGGAAGTGTGGCCCTTACCTTTGAATTAACCCTTTGAGGGAATGAGTGCATTTTGACCTCATTTTCATTTAGAGGTGAGCTGCTATATGTTACATATGGTGGAGGCACACAAGACACTATTTGTACTGTGAATTTGGAGCACCTTATGTACTTTATACACAGTGGTGATTGAAGGTACTTCTAATGAGCTATATATGTGCTATGGGCATTATTTATTTGAATTTTATATAGGTGGCACTACACTGTAATTTTGGTTTTATGGATGTTAATCCCCAAATGGTTATTTATTTATTTATTTATTTATACACACAAGTTCTTTGAAAACATTAAGTGCAGTTTCTATTTATTCCCCAAATGGCTATTTATTAATGTAAGCCCTATATAGTATTAATATATTTTGTGTAGCTTTCTTTCTGCCCTTCCTTGGTTCTTTAAGATAGCAGGACATTCTGTTAGCCTTAGGCTGGGTTTACTTCTATGTGCGTGTGGTTGATGCATTTTTTGGTGTATTTTTCATGTGTATTTGGTGTTGTTTTTAATATGTTTTCATCCTTTCTGTATTTTATGGTGGAGGGAGGTGACTGCCAGAGATTCATCAGGGACGCATATACATGCCTTTTTTGTGTGTTTTTTATATGGTTCCATTGAAGTCTGTAGAGCAATAGACGCACCTTTTTTGTGTAAAAAAAGTCGCTTTACCTTTCCACAGAATTAATTGCAGGAAACTGCAAAGATGAGAACAGGACTTAAAAGAAATAATGTTTAATGGATCATAGGGCATTTTTGTAAATGCACTAAAAAACACATGGCTGTGAACCTAGCCTTAATCCTCAAAAGGTTGTTTATTTATAAATGCAATTTTTTTGTAGACATTCTGTGGAATGTGTGTTCTATTTAGTGCCCAGATGGCCATTTAATAATATAAGCTCTTTATAGTATAATATATTTGGTGTAGTTTACTTTCTGCTCTTCCTCAGGTCTTTAAGATAGCAAGGTAGAGTGTCTGCCTGCAGTCATGCTATGGTTAATTGTGACAGGGGAGGGCCATGTAAGCACAACCTTTATAACATAGTGTGGTCTGTCAGTAAGCCCAGCCCCTGATGATATCCCATTTGACGAAATGTGCACAGGGCATAATTTTGAGTTTACAGCGGTGGCTTGTAAGTGCGTTTAGCTGTTCAATTTAGTCCTGTATGTATATGCTTTTTGATAAAACTTTTTAGTAATACACTATGAGAGACCTCTTTTTATTCTGTTTGATTATCACATTACTGAGTGGCACATAACCGTCAAGACCGGGGGGTTGATTAACCACTTAAGGACCGGAAGGATTTGCCCCCTTAATGACCAGGACTTTTTTTGCGCTACGGCACTGCATCGCTTTAACTGACAATTGTGCGGTCATGCGACGCTGTATCCAAACAAAATGTATGTCCTTTTTCCCCCACAAATAGAGCTTTTTTTGGTGTTATTTAATCACCTCTACATTTTTTTTTTGCTCTAACAAAAAAAAACCCGACAATTTTGAAAAAAGGACAAATTTCTTCATCAGTTTAGGCCAATATGTATTCCTTTACATATTTTTGGTAAAAAATCTTAATAAGTGTATATAAATTGGTTTGTACAAGAGTTATAGCGTCTACAAACTAGGGGATAGATTTATGGCATTTATTTATTTATTTTTTACTAGTAATGGCAGTGATCTGCGAATTTTAGCAGGGCTGCGACATTGTGCCAGACAGATCTGAAACTATTGACACTTTTTTGGGATCAGTGATATTTATAAATGATCAGAGCTAAAAATAGCCACTGATTACTGTATAAATGTCACTGGCAGGGAAGGGGTTAACACTAGGGGGCTATCAAGGGGGTTAAGTGTTCCCTAGGGAGGTGTTTCTAACTGTGGGGGGGAGTGTAGTGACTGGAGGAGGAGACAGATCGCTGTTCCTAATCACTAGAAACAGCAGATCTGTCTTTCCTCCCCTGACAGAACAGGGATCTGTCTGTTTACATTGACAGATCCCAGTTCTGTCTTTCAGGAGAGATCGCGGGTGGCCAGCAGACATTGCGGCCACTCTCATCTGCTCCAGCACCGCGTGCGCTACCCTAAGGCTCTTAAAGCAGCCAACGTACAGTGACATTGATTGGCCCAGGGAAGCAAACCTGCCATAGTAGGCGACTGGTCTTTAAGTGGTTAACTAATACTGGAGAGAGCAAAATCTGATGCAGGTCTGCATAGAAACCAATCAGCTTCCAGGTTTTTTGTCAAAGCTTAATTGAACAAGCTGGTTAGAAGCTGATTGGCTACCATGCACAGCTGCACCAGATTTTGCACTCTTCAGTTTTAGTAAATCAACCATGATGACTCTAGCAAAGGACTGGTGGACAAGAGCTGTTGTAATTCTGTGTGTAATGAGGGGAGTGAATGTGTGCAGGATGGATGACAATGAACTGTTGTAGACAGAAGTAGCTAGGTTGGGACAGGACAAGGGTTGAACTATTGTGCTAGAGGTGGTCATTAGCAGAATAGAGAAGAGAAGGGTTAAAGTAGTAAAGTAGTAAAGGTTTCTACAGGTAACTTTTGAGGTGGTTAAAGAGAGAGATGGTGGAAGGCAGGGAGAGAGTAAAACTAATAAGGCTTTGTTGGGAAGGTTGCATGAAGTGCATAGGTGGGGTAGGTGGGGGGGATACAAGGCCAAGGGTGTTGCCATCAGAGTGAGTAGAAGCATGTATCCATTGCATTGGGTCAAAAGAGGAACTGAGAAGTTTAGAAGTAGCAGGAGTGTTAGTATTAACATGGATGTTGAAGTTACCGAGAATGATTGTGGGAAGAGTGAAAGTAGGGTAGACAGGCAGAGAAGTCATTGAGGAAGGTTGATACGGTGGATCATAGCAATTTGCAAAGAAACTGGAGAAAATAGATGAATGTAGTGTGCCCTGAAGTTAGGACCCTGAAAGGTACTTTGTTTGTATAGAAGGACCCCAACTCCACCTCCCTTCTGTCCACTGAGTCTAGGAGAGTGAGTCTGGAGAAGACCACCATGTGAGAGGGAAGCAGCGAACATTCTCTCACGCTTCTCCTTTGATAAAAATGTTGTCAACAGGACAGGAAGTTAGAAATCTCTCTAATGAAGCCTTGGATATTAATCTCTCCCCACACTATCCAAAGCTAAATAAACTGTTATTGACTTTGCATACACTTTAAGAAGCTTTTCCTTACACAATTTGTTTGCTAAGTCATGTTGATTTTTGTTAAGAACAAATAAATGTTTATTATAATAAGTCCATCTAGTAGTCAATAGAAAGAAAAAATAAATAAATAAAAACCTTCATATCAAACACTAATACACACAGTTGGCCCAGAGGAAGGCAAAAAACCCTATAAAGCATGGTTCAATTTGCCCCAGCGGGGAAAAGAAAATCGTTCCTGACCCCTTGTAGGAAACATATATTCCCTGAAACAACAATCTCCTGTGTTATAACCTATACAAGTTATGCATCTACCTTTGTGGCCTGATAAAATAAGGAAAAGTAAAAAGGTTCTGAAGCAGGATCACTAACCTGGCACTTTTTTCCTGGTGAAGGTATTCCCTCACCAGTCAAGATCAGCCAATGATTTCCTTTAGTTTTACTCTGACCAAGGAAGATCCTGAGGTGGTGGGGAGCTGATCACTAATTGAAGGAGACTGTGTGAAACTTAGGGACACAAAATAAATGGCAATGGCCCAACCCTTGTAGTGAGCTTTAAAGTAAAGCCTCTATCTTGCTTGCACCAAACATGTGGCTTTCCTTACCTGTTTTCATTTTTGATAGATTGATTGGTTGGTTATGTTTTGCTGTAACCTACAGTTGACCATTTTATTATTGCAATGCTATTTCACAAATACAGGTGATTTGTAAACCTTTTAACAAGGATGGACTTGTCAGTAATAACACAAGGCAGCTGCTAGCAATGCTAGCCACTTTGTGCTACCATTTACAATACAGAATGTTGTCAGATGATTGAAACCGAGCTCAACCAAAATATCAACTATTGTATTTCATCTGTCCATTTTAAGAGCAAGGCAATCTTTATCCAAGCATCGCTTGTATACTCTACTTTCAGCACTGTAACCTAAAGGGTTTTTTTTTGGCAGGAAATTGATTAGCAAAGTATGTGTTTTATCTTCTTGTACAATCAATAGATTCAACTTTGACTTCCAAGGCTAGGTGCAGCATGTAAAAACATGCTTAGTGAACATTCAGCTAACACTGCTAGGTTGCAAGTAGAAAATTATGTCTGTATGAATAGTTTGCAAATTTATGTTAACATGTCTGCTCTTAAAGATGCTGAAATAAGCAAAAAATCATATGAGACCTTTTAGTCAAAAATAAAAGCTTTCAAAATTTGTATTGTAGAAATTAGCTCCCCATTGCTTATTACTGAGAATTTCATCTTAAATACTACTCTTGCAGTCCGCCAGATAATTAATCACGTGACCCCACATGAATTATAAACCCCCCTCCCCCTAAAGAAAAAACAAAAAGTTATACAAATATATATAAAATGTTGAAACTACACATATCATTTTGGTTAAATCAAGTTCATGAACAAACAGTACATACAAATTGCTAATTATATATTACAGTATATGATTCACAATGTTAATATTTAGTTTCAACCCAGCAGTATCCATGGAATAGATCCATTACTCCTTTGTATAATGTTCTAAAACAATCACCACAAGGGGTGAAATCTGTATGTTCCAATACCTTAAAGTAGAACTATAAGCAAAACATTTTTAATTAATTTTGGATAGAGAAGGGGGAGGGGTTATAACCCCTGTCAGATTTTTTTTTTTGCCACCTGTGTCCCATTTGGGAGATTTCCTTTCACTTCCTGTCCCATGGCCAAACAGGAAGCGAAAGGAAATTCCTACAAATTAAGGGAATTCCTTGGGGACCCCCAGGTCACCAGAAGTAGTGTCCCCATTGGAAGATTTCCCCCCAATTACTTTTTTGGGGGCAAACCAAAATGTGGGTTTTCTTTTACTTTCACTTTCAATGATAATGGTAAATTGAGAGGATGAATATCCCTAATGGGACAGCAATAAAAACTGACAGGTGTTCTAATTCCTCTCCACTCTATTCAAAACTAAAAAAAAAAAACTTTTAGAAGGTAATACCTGAATTTTTAAAGCATTTGTTGACAATAAAATGAATTTATATGCTTTTTTGGCTATTGAGGAATACATTTCAATGAACGTTTTTGGGCCTGGATCATTGTTAAAGTTTGAGCTTTTATTAGGGTGGTCATTTCAAAATAGTTTTCATTTTAATTTTCATTATTTGTACACATATATCACAATCTTAAATATTTTAATGATTTTAGAAGCTGCTATGAAGAATAAGCAGCTTATCGCCTACTGTTTCTGGTGTATAATTATATTCCTACTAAAGTAGCAATTCCTTGCTATGCGTAAAACTGGATGTAAAAGAATTCCGGACGTGCCAAAATCACATAATTCCCCATTTATGTGTTATCTTGAATCTATGTAATTTCAGCTGTTAGAGGAAGTCATTGTTCCAGGTGAATCACAGAATATTTTAAATAAAAGGTCAAGGTGCAATAAAGCAGAAAGTTGTAGAATGTGTAAAGCAAATTTTCAGCACTGTTAACCTAGCTTCACACGAATTAGTTTGCTATATTCATATTATCTGGTTAAGTAAATAGAGCGATAAAGTAAAAAGAAGTCCATATTTTTAATAGTTAAAAATGTTTATTATTTATGTGCTATCCTTGAGAAATCACTACATATTGCTACACTGTGACTCACATACATTAACATGAGTCATTAGGTATTTCATGTTACAAACCCTGTTGTTAAGTAAAAATTATTAAAATGAAGTTCTTGTATGTGTTATTAATGTGCATTGAATGCATATTCAAGATTATTAAAATAATTATTTAGAAAATGTTTTGTAATGAAATAACCATGATTAAAATTAGGGCCTATGATCATTGGTGCTGCCATTAATTAGTAGTTTGTCCTTCACAGATGGAGTTGTGCCGTTTGAAGAACATGCAGAGGATGATACAGCGGGATTATCAATTTTAAAGTAGTTATCTTCTAGTTCTCAGTGCAGCAAAATGTTGTTTGGGTGTAATTGTCAGGCTTCTCCTATACAGAACATGTATTTATATCTCTGGTGACATGCTGTTAACACTTTGCTAGAATTGGTAGAAATCTTCCAAATCTCTTGATTTAACATTACACCATCTGGCTCCCTCTATTCCTGCACCACTATAATGTTCTGCTTGAAAATTATGTTTCTCTGGAATGAGAAACAGTTATAATGCGGTTTGTTCATTACTTGTGATACACAGGGTGCCAAGATTGGTAGTAGTATTATTACAGAGTTTTTTTTCCTCTTTAAATTTAAAGGAAACTATGTTTCGTGGATCATGATACTCCTCAACTACTTTATTTAAAGTGGAACTATAATTAAATGAGAAAATATTAGCAGGTAGAGTGTAATGGTGGAAGGAACTCTGTATGCCTGTTCTACATTAAAACCTATTTTCCTTTCTGCTAATGACTGCCATGCATAGGAGAAAAAGCCAGGTACCTGAATGATGTAATTCCTATGAACATGTGTGGGAGTTTTGCCATCTGTGGGCTGACCAACTGCTGAACAGAGAGGACTCCAGATGTGGGAAAAGATTGCAGGGGAGGAGTGATGATGGAAGCATAAACTTGTCATCACTTTGCTGTGCATCCCTGGATCAACTGTGGGTATAGGGTTCTGTATATAGAAGTCTTCTATTTCTTTATTCTATTTGCTTAATTTTGTTATGTGTTGGTTGAACTTGATGGACCTTTTTCAACCTAACTAACTATGCAAAAGACTTCTAAAACCCCGCTAAGGACCGAGGCAACTCCAAGCTACTTTTTTAGTTTTTGGTGATGCCAAAGTGCCCACCTACCTGCAAGCTGCTCTAACTGTTTTGTACACCTGCCTGGAGCTTGACTCATCTGGAGCTTGACTAATTCTTCCTGTTTTGACTATTGATAACTGCAGATAAACAAAAGTGAGAATCTTTATTTCACTGTAATTTCTTTGAAAATCCAGAGATCTGTATCAAAATGCACAGGAGTCAATAGGGAATGCAAATATACGTTTTTTTTTGTGAATTTTAAAAGGCATAATTGACATGGTGTACAGGGATTATGCAAACTCGTTCAAATAATACTGGACCTGTTCTTTGGCAAAATAAAGGTCCTTTATTAGCCCCATTTTTTTCATGCCTGTGAATGTTCTCTTTTATTCAGATCATGGCATAGCTAGTAGGTTAGCCACATTCACCTGGACTTGTTCTATAATGTTGAAGACATTTCATAGCTGATCCTTAATAGGTTTCGAAAATTCCAAAGTAGGCACTAGTCCTACAATTAATACAAATGTCCTGTTATGCAATATTCAAAAATATTCTAAATAAAATTATACTTAAAAATTGTAAAAATTATAATATATATATATATATATATATATATACACACATACATATATACACATACACACATATATATATATACACATTATAAAGTATTGGGGCACCTGCCTTTACACGCACATGAAATTTAATGACATCCCAGTATTAGTCCGTAGGGTTCAATATTGAGTTGGCCCACCCTTTGCAGCTATAACAGCTTCAACTCTTCTGAGAAGGCTGTCCACAAGGTTTAGGAGTGTGTCTAAGGGAATGTTTGACCATTCTTCCAGAAGCACATTTGTGAGGTCAGGTACTGGTGTTGGATGAGAAGGCCTGGCTCGCACTCCCTCTGCTCTAATTCATCTCAAAGGTGTTCTATCGGGTTGCGGGCAGGTACAGGCCAGTCAAGTCCCTCCACCCCAAACTTGCTCATCCGTGTCTTTATGAACCTTGCTTTGTGCACTCGTCCAAGTCATTTAGTGGAGGGGAATATGGTGTGGGGATGTTTTTCAGGGGTTGGGCTTGGCTCTTTAGTTCCAGTGAAGGGAAATCTTAAAGCGGCAGCATACCAAGACATTTTGGACAATTTCATGTTCCCAACTTTGTGGGAACAGTTTGGGGGGTAGCCCCTTCCCGTTTCAACATGATTGTGCACAAGTGCACAAAGCAAGGTCAAGAGTGGAGACTGATAGCCAGGCCTTCTCATCCAACATCAGTGCCTGACCTCACAAATGCACTTCTGGAGCACCACAATTTTCATCAGTCTCTAAGGCATTTGAAATTACTAGGATTGTTGAATGCCTGTGCCCCCTGTGCATCAAGGTTCCACCTTACATCACTACTGGACTTAGCAGTAATCCTTAGAAGTGTCGAACAATGAATAGACTGAAGGGAGCTGCAGCAATGGAATAAAGGGGAGATAGGAGACACAGGCTGTAAAGGTTTACCTTTGCAAAAAAACAAAAAATGGTCAGTTAACCGGTCTTCTCTTGCAGGGCACCAGTATTTATGTATTTATTTATTTTATCCTGACATGGTCACTTTAAATGGTCAGTCAGCCCAGTACTTTCATGGCTTTATATAGATGGTGTTTATTCAATAGTTTCCATATGCTTTTTACTGCATGTGAACATTGACAAAAATGCATAGAAAGTTTTTTTTTAATTGTTGTTAACAATTTGCTTAAACAAGTGGTAATATTGTACTTAATAACAAAGTATTTATCCTAATTGCATTGAGAATAAGTATGTGTAGCTGTAATTAAAAATGACACTGGTATGTGGTCTATAAACAGGGGTGTGCAGTTATTATTTCAGTTCAAAGTGCTATGCTTTTTTTTCCTACCATGCTCTGAGTGTAATAGCTCTAGGCCATGGATGACTGAAATATTCTAATAAAATGCCCCATTGATAAATGAAAGCATTTTGGGATTTCCATATATTAATGCTTTAAAACCACATAGAACTATTTGTCGTGGTCTCAATTTGCTATGTTTGTGTGCTACAATATGCCTTGCAAATAAACTGAAAATGATATTCAGCTAATTGTCCTGTATATGGAAATGCAAACGGAACTTTTTATTAATAATCAGTCACAAGTCACAATAATGTCATAGAATGAGGGTTTTCATGTTGTATTCCCCTAAAAACACTATTATTAAAAACAGTTCTCCTAGTATATCCAAAAAAAAGTGTATATGTTTATTTTTTAAATAAATTATTTACCACATTTATCAAATGTAATCACAGTAACATTCCTCTTCGCATCAAACAACATTCAATGTAATTTAGTAAAATCTGATCAATCAGTGCATACTATACTATGCACCCAATTTAGAAATGAGAAAATTAGATATTTCTGTCATATTAGCTAAAACATTTACTTAGCTCATTCACCATTCTGAAGTCTATAGCCTAAAATTTAGTCTGGATGGGCAGTAACTGTGGAAAATTGACCACTTAAACTGGGTGCTTTGTAGGGAAATTCATACTAGTATCTCATAATTTCAACACAATATATAGTAAACTTGACTATAATTCTAGTAAAACTTAATGTAATTGCATAAATCTTTAGGTCATTGACAAACTGATTTAGAAAACAAACAAAAAAAATTGTAAACAACACAGACAAGATAAAACAAAATATTACCTAAATATACCAAATTGGTATAGACCATAGATTAACTGAGCTAGATATAAATATTTGGTTTTATATATTTGTTTGCACTACTGCATAACAATTAGAAGAAAAAATAAAAGACCATCAAAGTTTTGATTTATTATACAGTGTAACTGTATAATAAATCAAAAATTTCTGTATCTTATGTGAATTATATACATTTGCTGCATATTTGCCCAAATCTACTGTATATAAAATACTCCACACCAGAGATTAATGAAATTGATGAATCTCTGCAGAAATCGCAACAAAAATCAGGATTTTTTTAGCAAAAACATTTGAGTCAAAAGGGAAATGTAATATTAAGCAAATGTTTGGTGTTTTTTCAAGTATAGTTTTTTTTTTAAAAGAATGAAAAAATAATGTGAAAAAAGGGGAAAAAATTAAGGGACAATCAATAAATATTTGTGTACTGCTGTGTTAAAAAATTTCCCCCCCAACTCATACAGTATATGTCATGTACAGAGTAAGGGGTGGCCCTTTATGGGGCAGTCTCCCCAAGGGGGAGAAGCATTTGTTATGTTATTTTACTGTTTAATATTCTTGAGTTGAGGATGAATTTATGCATGTTCTAACAAAACGTATGAATAAATATTATATATTTTTTTTATTCTTGGAGTCCCAAGTGAATAGAAGCACCTTAAAAGCCCCATTGTAGTCTTCTTTTGTTTTCCTCTGACCTTTTCCTTTTGAAAACAATTAGTGAATCCAGGTTGTCCTCAGAAATATGAAAATTATGTTCAAAATGGTTGGCTGAACCTGCCACAGCCTCTTCTCCTACCGCTGATTAGGCCCTGCAGAAGATCCGCACTGGCTATTGAACTTCATTTTTCTTGGCTCGTAGTACGTGTTGTAAGTCACCGCATTCTTGACGTTCGGAATTTCCAACAACATTTGTGCGACCGTGTGTACGCAAGACAAGTTTGCGCCAACATCCGTAGGAAAAAATCCACGGTTTTGTTGTTGAAATGTCCGATCGTCTGTACCCGGCATTACTGTTTTCTCCCACAGCTCTACTGCTCTTACCTAACCTTTGCTCTTTCTGCAACACCTGATATACTGTAAGTTCACTCAAACTATGTATATGAGCAATTTCTATATATAAACACTTAGGACATAAGGTCAGGGAAAAGCACTTTTATTATTTTAACTTCTCTACACATTTCCTACCATCCCACTTGTTATTTTTTTTCCCTCCATCTTACTTTCCTTAGCCTGCCAAATTGAATTTTATTCAGTCCTTGTCTACCATGTTTGCTATGCTTTCTGTAATGTTGGCTTTGTTCTCCTCTTTCTGTAACACATGGAATGATATCTTAAATAAACAGGCTTTAAAAAAAACAACAACAAAAGGGAAAAGACAGAAAATGTGGTTGTGTTTATATTCTTTATATAATATAATATAATTAGATATTGTCCATATTACATTTGCTATAGTTGCTATAGGGTTTTTTTTTCTCTAAATGTATTTATCTTAGTATACCATGTGTGCATGAGATTCAATGTATTTTAAATGATCTGTGTATAATCAGAAGTGATACATGTACATCACAGTCCATTGTAAACTTTAATTAATTATTGCTGTAATGTACAGCTATTGGTCAGTGAGGCCATCCATTCTAGTGACTGAGCAATAATGCATCATGGAAGGGGAGGGGCCAATCTATACTTCATTAAGTGAGATGACTATTTGTATATTATCGTGCTTGCTTTGTATGTCACATTAGAATTTACTAGCTGTAAAGTGAACAGGAGTTCATTTTAATTACTGCTGTAATGTACGTTACAGCCCATTAATAAGATGTTCAATTAATAAAGCTCTAACTCTGAATTGTATAAGTGTGAAATCTTATGAAAGGGCTGTAGTGTGCTTACCAATCATTTATTACACACAGGGAAAGTAAAATTAGGATGTGAGATGAATGAATGTCATGTGATCATTTAATACTAGGATTAAATGGATGTGATTGTTGACAAAACAAGACATTCATTAGTGAAAAGTTGTCAAGCCGCAGGGGGGTACAATGCACAATAATTTCAATATAAATGACAAATCCAGCACACAGACTGGGTTTTGTACTTCATGCGTACTGTGGAATGTCTTAAATCATTAATGTTGTACCTTTCCAGTGCTACAAGGCAAAATGAGAACCTAAATTTGTGGAACCACACATTTTGCACTATATCTAAGTTCTGCATAATTCCATGCTTGCAACAGCACCAATGTGCCTCAACTGCTAATACTTGGGAGAACCAACACACTGGGAAACATAAAGCAAGTCATTTACACAGGATCCCATGAAGCCCAACAAGCCACAACTTGTTTCTTCCCTGGCCTTTTTATTTATGTATTTATTTATTTTTTTGCAGTAAAATTTTCAACATGATCAACATGAAAAAAATAATATGTGTCTGTCCGCATACATCATGTTTTCAACACTCTGTCGGCAAAAACAAAACATTACATCTGAAATGCAAAATATTCCAGCCATATTTATTAGGAGAACCATGTGTGTCAAAAATTAAACAAGAAACTGGTCCAGATAAGTATAGCTGTTAATTGTAGCAAAAGCGTACAATGGACCCAGTAATGAATTGTTGGGTCTTGGAAATATAGATAAAACTCATTTAAAAAAAACAGCATGGGTTCCCTCCCCAGGGTATTACCAGGCCCTTTGGGTCTGGTATGAATATTAAGGTGAACCCCGTACCAAAAATTAAAAAAAAAAATGGCGTAGGGGTCCCCCCAAAATCCATACCAGACCCTTATCCGAGCACGCAACCTGGCAGGCCGCAGGAAAAAAGGGGGTACGAGAGAGCGCCCCCCCTCCTGAACTGTACCAGGCCACATGCCCTCAACATGGGGAGGGTGCTTTGGAGTAGCCACATCACGTGGCATCAGAGGAGGGGCGGGGTCACCCATTTACGTCACTGGGTGGCCCGGCCCTCAGCTATATAACAGCGGTCTCCGAGAAGCAGCGTCACTCGGCGGGAGCCTCCCACGGAGGTGGAGCTGTTGCGGCTTTTTCTTCTTTTTTCGGTCCTTCAGGTGGCGTGAGATGGATCTACATTGTGGGACATTTTTATTTTTTTATCTTTTAATAAAGGACTTGTCCCAAAGTGTCTCCTGTCTTTTTTACCATTTTTGACACTTTTTTTGTGAAATGGTAAGGGTACATTGTACCCATTACCAATTCACATGGGGGGTCAGGATCTGGGGGTCCCCTTATTAAAGGGGGCTTCCAGATTCTGATAAGCCCCCCGTCCACAGGGCCTGGTATGGATTTTGCAGGGACCTCCATGCAATTTTTTTGACATTTTTGGTTCGGGGTTCCCCTTAATATCCATACCAGACCCAAAGGGCCTGGTAATGGACTGGGGTGGGAACTCATGCCATTTTTTTCAATGAGTTTTATCTATATTGCCGAGATCCGACAATTCATTACAGCCGCAATCAGTTTTAAATTACTTTTTTCCTTCATAAATGTAATTTTGCTGTGGTGCTGTTCTAAATATGGGAAAACTTTACAGGCATACTATAGACACCCCCCAGGCACAATATTTAAAGGAATATTTCATTTTTATTGTTTCACATTAAGTATTATTAAAATCACTGCTCTCGAAAAAACATCAGTTTTTAAAACTTTTTTTGCATTGTTGGAAAAAATATATATAAAACACAAAGCGCTGTGATGCTAAATAGCTGATAATTACACATAAAACCAAGTGAGGCTGCTATCAAAAGAGAGTGTTTTCAGAGTCACTTAAAAAGAATAAATAATGATATTTGAAGCGCTTCACAATGTGCATGAAAATGAATATATAAGAATAAATATAAATAGTCAAATAAATCCAGCGGTGAGTAAAAATTCCTATAAAATCCAGCAATCAAAATAGTGTAAAATTATAAAAAATTAGTGACACCAAATGTGTAAAAAATTCACATAAAAAATCCACATAAAAATAAATATATAGGGATGTATTCAGAAGGTTCAATTATACAGGTGTAGAATCCTGATTGGTATAGAGCTTTTGATCACTAGCAAAGCTGTTTAAAAACACTTGCTTAATTAAGGTGCTCATTGATAGTACCAATGTGTTTTTTGCTTCTATTCACAACCAATGTGAGAATCATAAACAGGCAGATAAGAGAAAAAAACAATCATTGTGCAATAGTTAGGATACCAAGGTACACAGGCAAACTTCAATCCACTCACGTGTGCCTTATAATGATAAGGCATGAATCTGCTCCTGTCTAAGGCGGCTGACTGCTATAGTAAAACCTGCATATGCCTTATCATTATAAGGCACACGTGAGTGGATTGAAGTTTGCCTGTGTACCTTGGTATCCTATCTATTGCACAATGATTGTTTTTTTCTCTTATCTGCCTGTTTATGATTCTCACATTGGTTGTGAATAGAAGCAAAAAACACATTGGTACTATCAATGAGCACCTTAATTAAGCAAGTGTTTTTAAACAGCTTTGCTAGTGATCAAAAGCTCTATACCAATCAGGATTCTACACCTGTATAATTGAACCTTCTGAATACATCCCTATATATTTATTTTTATGTGGATTTTTTATGTGAATTTTTTACACATTTGGTGTCACTAATTTTTTATAATTTTACACTATTTTGATTGCTGGATTTTATAGGAATTTTTACTCACCGCTGGATTTATTTGACTATTTATATTTATTCTTATATATTCATTTTCATGCACATTGTGAAGCGCTTCAAATATCATTATTTATTTTTTGCATTGTTGTTACTCTTTGTCAGTGAGGCTATTCCTTATAGTGATGAAATGATATAACAGCATAGGAGGGAGAGGACAAATCATACATTCAGGAAGTGGAATGAATACTTGTATATAATAGTGCATGCTTTTCATGTCACCTTGGAATTTGTTTGCCACTTTGGATTCCTGATATTTTTGCCCCTACTGAAAATGATAATAAATAACACATACTTATTCAATAAGTAAGCATGTGGAGCTAATTTGAAAGTGGCAACCCATTTAATTTAATCATGTATTAGTATAATCATAGTGAATGTAATTCTAAATGGTTGCTATTAGCTACCTCATACAGGAATCAAAATATATGTAGCGTCCTGTGTAGCGGCGCTGACATCTCTTGGTGAAATTGACACACTTACACTACCTGCCTGTTCGATTGATTGCTCACTTTTATGCTTATTTGATGTACGTATTTTATTGAAGGGGGGTTTTCTGTCTGTCTTTGTAGAAGGGATTCTGAGTCAATAAACGGGATTACGCTATGTGCACTTTTCTCTCCGTTTTCTTTGATTTAATATGAGCCCTGAAAATCTGTGACCCTACATGAAGTGATGTTGGCAACAAACTGCTGTTAAAGAGTGTTGACTCTGAATGCTTTATTGCTCCCCATTTCTGGTGAGTTTAACCCCCTAGGGGGAGAGTGATTGTCACCGGGTGGATTTCGTAGTGATCGGTGGAAGGTGCATGCGGAGGACTGTTTTCATGATCACCTGACAGTTATTTGAACTACCCCCTGAACTTTACATCACTACCCTATATAAGGGACTTTCTCCTAAGGGACTTTTCTGTTATAGGATTTTCCTTTTTATGTGTTGTTGGCCACATGTTTCAATTGCTCAACATTAGCGCTGTCTAGTGTGATGATTTAGTCTAATTGGATTACTTTATAACACAGATTTATCATACAGGAATCAGTGGGGTAGATTTACTAAAACTGGTGCACTCAGAAATTGCTGCAGCTATGCATGGTAGCCAATCAACTTCTAACTCTATCTCATTCAATTAAGCTTTGGAAAAATACTGGCAGCTGATTGGTTTCTATGCAGAGCTGCACCAGATTTTGCACTCTCCTGTTTTAGTAAATAAACCTCATTATGTTGTTACTTTCTGTCTGGATTAAATAAGACAAATGGCACAATTTTTAAAATGTTAGTGTAGTGGGGCAGTTAGCGATTTCTGAAATTCTGGCCATGTCAGAAAATGAAAAAAATACATACATTTAGGCATACTACTCTGTCTGGATCAGAGGAATATATTGTCTATTTATCATGCTAGTGGAAAGCTTTTAGGCTGTCTGCAAAACAATTTTCGGTGCTGTGTCATGCTATTCTGAACTCAAAATTAATAGATTGTATGTCAATACAAAAAAGGCAGTAATTCAGCATTTTCTTTTTCAAACAATAAACATTCATCTAAAATTCAGTATGTTCATATATTTTATTCTATAATTGTATCTAAAATTCATCAGTGATTTTTAATATTCAAGCATAAATGCATTATTTCATAGATAATATTTTGTAGAAAGTCCCTATAAATACTTTAATCTATTCTATTGGCTTTCTTAAATAGCAGGAACTAGGCCACTTGTTTAATAATGTCTACTGTAACATCAATGTGTATATATATATATATATATATATATATATATATATATATATATATATATATATATATATATATATATATATATGTATATAATATATATATATATATATATATATATATATATATATATATATATATATTTTTTTTTTACCTAACTAGTAAAAGTTCCAATATAGATATTATTAGTTACAAAAATATAAATATATGGTGCTCTTTACCCAGTGTCAGTACCTAATAACATCTGAAAGTTTTTGTAAAATAATGTGTAAATAATGTAGAAATTGCCTATAGTAGCTGAGGAAAAATATGTTTGTTTCTAATCAGCACTTGGAGAATGACTGCCTTTAGTATTGCAGTATCTATCTTTCACTGTTTTGATTTGCACTTTGTTCTTTTTTTTTATTATTTATTAATTATTGAAAAATATGGTACATTTTTAGTGAATGTGTGTTTTTAGTGATTATAATAGTTACAAAATAGCAATGGTATAGGTCTTCATATTTTTGCAAGTCGCTTCCCCATATTTTATGTTAAATATAGAGATTTCAAAATGTACTTCTAAATTTACTACCCGAGGGAGCTTTACATTCTACATGACAATTACTCTGTCTCTTTAACAACAATTTAGCTATTCTGAAAATGTCATGTTTTCAGTGAGTCAGCTGATGCATTAAGTTTGATTTTCTAAATAAAATTGGGTCTGTTCACCTAAAAAAGTGTATGTTCACTCTGCAAAGAGAATGCTAGTCAATAACATGACTCATTGTTCACTTCGAATACACAAACATGTGTGGGGAAATATAAAAAAAAAAAAAATAATGTTCACTAGCATCGATTGGGTATTCTGACTTACTTCACCTTATTTGCTAAAATTTACTTTGCAAAATGAACATACACTTTTTAGAGTGAGCACTCACTTTGCTAATTGAACAGTCTCTTTCTATTAGTAAATCCACTCTATACTGTAGATATGCATTTTGGGAAGAAGCAGTAAACTACAACCTAGAATTTAATCCAGCAAAGGAATAGGGACCATTTGCTTAGGAAAGTGACATTTTACTTTTAAAAGTGGGTGCTCTCTGAGTTCCTCTATAGCAGTGATGGCGAACCTTGGCACCCCAGATGTTTTGGAACTACATTTCCCATGATGCTTATCTACATTGCAGCATGCATGAGCATTATGGGAAATGTAGTTCCAAAACATCTGGGGTGCCAAGGTTTGCCATCACTGCCCTATAGTAACATTGGACACCATCTTGGCCTAAAGGGCATTTAAATTATTTTTGGAAACCAGAGTGGCTGTTTTCTGGGCACACAATTAGTTTGTTTTAGAACTTCCTAAATTTGTATTGAAACACATGTTCTTCTTATTCAATGGTAAAATATACAAAGGGAATTATCAGGATGTATTCCAATCAATCTGGCCAGATTTTTAACATCATTAAAATATATTGGAACATCTTGCATGATAAGGATTTCTGCAAAACGCTTCCCAAAAATCCCATGATTACATATATGAGGGGGAGTAATTTGAAAGACCTATTCATACATTGCCATTTTGATAAGGCCCCAGTACAATGCACAACCCCGACCTGGCTACCAGAGAAATCTATGGGGTGCTTTAGGTGTGGTAATTGTAAGGCTTGTACACACATACCCACAACAAGAGTTTTTGAACCCCAAAAATGGTGAAAAGATCAAACTGAAATAATTGTTTAATTGTAACTCGGGGGGGTGATTTATGTTGTGAAATCTCCATGCCCACTTTTATATGTGGGAAAGACAATTCGTCAGGTTTGATGTCATGTCCTGGAACACGTTCATGATATTGCATTGAAGAAGGAGATACCTCTTGTAAGACATTTATGGCAAATGCATGGAGAAAAATCCAACTGCCTAAAGTTTTGGGTCATTGAACAACTCCAGTTGGGACCAAGAAAAGAGGACCTAGTCAAAAGTCTGTTAAAAGAAAATTACTTAGAACCCCCAAACATTATATATTTTTTACAGACACCCTAGAGAATTAAATGGCGGTCGTTACAATACTTTATGTCATACCGTATTTGCGCAGCGGTCTTACTAAAGCAATTATTTGGAAAAAATAAACTTTTTTGACTTAAAAAATAAGACAACAGTAAAGTTAGCCCAAATTTTTTTCATATTGTGAAAGATAATGTTATGCCGAGTAAATTGATACCCAACATGTCATGCTTCAAAACTGCACTCGTGAAATGGCGACAAACTTTGACCCTTAAAAATCTCCATAGGCGACGTTTAAACATTTCTACAGGTTACATGTTTAGAGTTACAGAGGAGGTCTTGTGCTAGATATTAGGGATGAGCTTTATGTTCGGGTCGAACATGATTTCAACTCGAACATCGGGTGTTCGCTCGTTTGTCGAAAAATTATGGGGCGTTCGCGGCAAAATCAAGCGGCGCATAACGCCCCATAATGCACTGTGAAATTGCAGTGCATTGCTGTAGGAAGATTGGCCAAAGCCTAATATACTTTATGCAGGCAGGTTATTTGTACAGTCAGTCATATATATATATATATATATATATATACACACTGCATCCATAACAGTATTCAGTTAGCTGCAGTGTATTAAATATATATATACAGTCAGTCTCATGTATATATATATATATATATATATATATATATATATATATATATACACACTGCATCCAGTGTAGCCAAGACTATATCTGACTGCAGGCCATTCCTGGTGTACTTTGGTACTTTTTATAATATACTTCAGGACAGTACACAGTACCGTGTAGTTGCTACTACTTTTCTGGTGGTGTACACAGTACACAATACAGTGCACCCACAGTTGTTATTACACTTCTGTTGGTGTACACAGTACCATGCACCCATAGTGCAGTTGCTACTACTTTTCTGGTGGTGTACACAGTATATAAAACAGTGCACCAATAGTTATTATACTTCTAGTGGTGTACACAGTACCGTGCACCCATAGTGCAGTTGGTACTACTTTTCTGGTGGTGTACACAGTACACAATACAGTGCACCCATAGTTGTTATTACACTTCTGGTGGTGTACACAGTACCGTGCACCCATAGTGCAGTTGCTACTACTTTTCTGGTGGTGTACACAGTACACAATACAGTGCACCCATAGTTGCTATTACACTTCTGGTGGTGTACACAGTACCGTGCACCCCTAGTGCAGTTAATACTACTTTTCTGGTGGTGTACACAGTACACAATACAGTGTAGTGTAGTTTTGCTAAACAAAATTTACAGCATGTCCGGAAGGCCACCAAGGAGAGGCAGACACTCACAGGCCACTAAAAGAGGGCAAGCAGGCTCTGTGTCTACAGTCAATGGTGCTGGTCGTGCATCCTCAGCATATGGCCATGGGGCACGCTTGTCCTTTTTTTCTGCAGCTGGCCATGTTATTGAGCCACAACATGCAGAAGAGTTGGTGGAATGGATAACAAAGCCGTTCTCATCCTCCTCATCCTCTGTCACCCAGGCTCAGAGTAGTTTGCCTGACAATGCAGCTGCCAAAGCGGACTATTCCATCGGCTCCATGTCAACAGTCACTCCTTCCCTAGCCCCACCATCATGCATGGAGGAGTCCCCCGAACTATTTGACCACAGTGTCAGGTACATGCTGCAAGAGGATGCGCAGCATTTTGAAGGCTCCGATGATGGTACCCAGGTTGAGGAAGGGAATAACGTGAGCCTAGAGAGAGGTGGTGCCCAAGAAGGACAAGAAACTGGCAGTCATGTTTCCCCAGCTGCAGCATACTGCCAAGTATACTGCTCCAGTGACGAGGAGGGAGGGGATGATGAGGTCACTGACTCTACTTGGGTGCCTGATAGAAGAGAGGAGGAGGCACATCTCCAACGAAGCAGGATGCCCTCCAGGGGGCAGCTTAAGGGCAGCCACCCTATTGCATCACACCGCAGAGCTAAGCAGGTGCAGGGTGCTGCTGACTACCCGCATATTTTGAAAAGTTCTTTGGTGTGGGCCTTTTTTGACATGTGTGCAGTAGGGATGAGCTTAGAGCTTGAGTCAAACTCATGTTCAACTCGAACATCGGCTGTTTGCAAGTTTGCCAAACAGCGAACAATTTGGGGTGTTCGCGGCAAATTCGAAAGCCGCGGAACACCCTTAAAAAGTCTATGGGAGAAATCAAAAGTGCTAATTTTAAAGGCTTATATGCAAGTTATTGTCATAAAAAGTGTTTGGGGACCTGGGTCCTGCCCCAGGGGACATGGATCAATGCAAAAAAAAGTTTTAAAAACAGCCATTTTTTCAGGAGCAGTGATTTTAATAATGATTAAAGTGAAACAATAAAAGTGTAATATTCCTTTAAATTTCGTACCTGGGGGTGTCTTTAGTATGCCTGTAAAGGGGCGCATGTTTCCCGTGTTTAGAACAGTCTGACAGCAAAATGACATTTCAAAGGAAAAAAGTAATTTAAAACTACTTGTGGCTATTAATGAATTGCCGGTCCGACAATACACATAAAAGTTCATTGATAAAAACGGCATGGGAATTCCCTACAGGGGAACCCCGAACCAAAATTAAAAAAAAAAATGACGTGGGGGTCCCCCTAAATTCCATACCAGGCCCTTCAGGTCTGGTATGGATATTAAGGGGAATCCCGGCCAAAATTTTTAAAAAAATGGCGTGGGGTCCCCCTCAAAATCTATACCAGACCCTTCAGGTCTGGTATGTATTTTAAGGGGAACCCCGCGCCAAAATTTAAAAAAAATGGCGTGGGGTCCCCCCAAAAATCCATACCAGACCCTTATCCGAGCACACAACCTGGCAGGCCGCAGGAAAAGAGGGGGGATGAGAGCGCCCCCCTCCTGAACTTTACCAGGCCACATGCCCTCAACATTGGGAGGGTGCTTTGGGGTAGCCCCCAAAACACCTTGTCCCCATACTGATGGGGACAAGGGCCTCATCCCCACAACCCTTGCCCGGTGGTTGTGGGGGTCTGCGGGTGGGGGGCTTATCGGAATCTGGAAGACCCCTTTAACGGCCCTCCCCCTGTGTGAAACGGTAAGGGGGTACAAAGGTACCCCTACCATTTCACAAAGAAAGTGTCAAAAATGTTAAAAATGTCAAGAGAGTTTTTGACAATTCCTTTATTTAAATGCTTCTTCTTTCTTTTATCTTCTTTCTTCTATCTTCTTTCTTCTATCTTCTAACTTCCTTTGGTTTCTTGTCCCCATCAACATGGGGACAAGGTGTTTTGGGGGGCTACCCCAAAGCACCCTCCCAATGTTGAGGGCATGTGGCCTGGTACGGTTCAGGAGGGGGGGCACTCTCTCGTTCCCTCTCTTTTCCTGCCAGGTTGCATGCTCGGATAAGGGTCTGGTATGGATTTTTGGGGGGACCCCACGCCCCAAACACTTTTTATGACAATAACTTGCATATAAGCCTTTAAAATTAGCACTTTTGATTATTCATATTCGTGTCCCATAGACTTTAACGGTGTTCGCGTGTTCGAACAAATTTTTTTCCTGTTCGCATGTTCTGGTGCGAACCAAACAGGGGGGGTGTTCGTCACCAGACATATGACGACCTCCCATGCAGTCCATTGGCAACAGCACTTAAAAGACCCACATCAAAGAACAAGGCAGACTTCTCCTTGCTCCTCATCAGTTGGGATCTCCAACCCCTCTATACCTCCAGTCCTCTCAGAAACCTGCACTGAGAGGAATGAAGGTATAGAAATAGGTGTCCCAAGTAATTGCAGCCAATCTGCTAGCGGTGCACCAACATCCAATTTTAGCAGGCAAATTTCCCTAACCCAGTTGCTAAACCGTCGAAAGAAATTCTGTCCCAGCCATCCACATGCTCAGCACCTGAATGCTAGCTTGGCCAAATTGCTAGCACTGCAACTGCTGCCTTTTCAGCTGGTAGACTCTGCCTCCTTTCGTGAATTTGTGGAATGTGTGGTACCTCAGTGGCAGGTTCCCAAATGCCATTTTTTTCACAGAAGGCCATTTTGGCTCTCTACCAGCATGTGGAAGGCAATGTCTTAGCCTCGTTGGACAGGGCAGTCAGCAGTAAGGTGCATATTACCACGGACTCATGGTCCAGCAGGCATGGACAGGGACGTTACCTTTCTTTCACAGGGCACACTTGGTAACTCTGCTGGCAGCTGGGAAGGATACAGGACAGGGTTCAGTATTATTGGAGCTTGTTCCACCACCACACCTCCAAAATGCTAGTGGTGATTTTGCCACATCTCTCTCCTCCACCCCCTCCTCTTCTTCCTCTGCAGATTTCTCCTCTGAACCAGCGTGCTCCATAGGCATTCAAAGGACTACACAAGCACTCAGGCAAAAAGATGCTATGCGGTGCTTGAGTTGGTCTGCTTAGGGCACATGCAAGCAATGGGGGGAAAGCGAACTTAGGACTTTAAATGGGACGCAAGGGCCCCCATCCTTAATATCATGAAAAAGAGGGGGGGAGGTTGGGACTTTGAATGAGGTGTGCATGATGTAGCCCAATCACACTCACAGAGGTGCAAACATATGCATGTTTATTAAGGACCAATGATCAACATGGCATAAAAACGCATTGCATACATTAAAAAAATCGCATATAGACAATAAATCTATGTATATACAACCATAGGACATGGGTAGGTACAATTATGCATCTTAATCCCCCAAGCAAGATAAAAGTCATGTGAAGTAAAAAAAATCTGAAAATGTGTGTTTGATGCATCAAAGGTAGGCCCGACGCTGCGTTTCATGGACTTCAATCCACTCTTCAGGAGCCAGATGCATCTAAATTCTATAAAAAATGTATGAAAAGCAATATAGTTTCAGGGTCTAACAAGATCAGCAGAAAAGGGGGAAATTTGGGCATAATGGGCCATGCCAAAAAGGGTTACTCACATGATAGCCAAAACTGGGACCATGCGACAAAACAAAGCCAAAAAATGAGTACCTGTGTGAGTATGGCACCAGGACAGGGTCCAGGGAGCTTGGCTTTTTTTCAGTGGCTACTGATCTACATGCACTGTCCTGTCACTATTTGAGGAGGTCACGAGGATGATGAGCAGTGACAGTGCATGCATCAGTGATACTGTCCCTCTTGTCTTCCTGTTGGAACACACGCTTCATGGAATAATGGACAGGGCACTTGAGGCAGAACAGTGGGAGGAAGAGAAGGACTTCCTTACCTGTCAAGGCCCCCTTTATCCAGATGGTATTCCTGCGGGCCCACCAATCACACAGGAAGAAGAAGAGGAGGAGGAGGAGGATTGTGTCAGCATGGAGGTGGAGAATAACACTCAGCATCAGCAGCAGTCTTCAAGGGATCATTTTCAGTCCCCAGAAACCCATGGAGTTGTATGTGGCTGGGATGAGGTGGTTGCGGATCATGTGATCCTTAGTGTCCCAGAGGACTCAGGATCGAATGCCTCTGCAAACTTATGCTGCATGGCCTCCCTGATCCTGCAAAGCCTGTGAAAGGCCCCTTGGATTCGTGGTATCAAGGAGAGAGATCATTACTGGCTGGCAACCCTTCTTGATCCACGTTACAAGGGTAAGGTTGCAGAACTTACCCAGCCTTCGCAGAGGGAGCAGAGGATGAAACATCTTTGGAAGGCCTTGCAGAAAGGTTTGTGCAATGTGTTTCCAGAGCCTGGGAGGTCACAATTTCCTGGTGCTGGACAACATGTTACTGAGGCTTCGTTCAGTCACAGAAAGAGCGGCAGAGAAGGTGGCCAGCTAACCAATGCCTTCAGATAATTCTTCAGTAGTCAGCGCCAAGGTCTGATCGGTTCCAGCAACCATCGCCAGCATCTGAATTACATGTGCAGAAATATCTAGGGGCAAGATCAGACTTGGAGACCTTTCCAACAGAACTTCCACTGGGTTACTGGATCTTGAGGATGGACCACTGGCCAGAGCTTGCTCAATAAGCAATTGAGCTACTGGCCTGTCCTGCATCCAGCGTTCTTTCTGAAAGCACATTCAGTGCTGCTGGAGGCTTTGTAACCGATCACAGAGTGCATCTGTCCACAGACTCTGTCTCGGTTCACATTCATAAAAATCAATCAGTCTTGGATCATCAGCTACCAAGCACCTGATGCTGATGTAACTGATTGATTTTTCTATGGATGTGGGATCCCTTGAAGACTGCCTATGCTGAGTGATTATTCTATTATGCTGAGTGACTATCCTATTCCTCCTCAATCTTCATGATCATAGCTTCTAAGAATATTTTTTGACAGGGCACCACCACCACTGCCTAAGGCCCAATTTTTCTGCCCCTGTTTAACAGGGGCGTGTAATTACAATTTTTGATAAAATATTTCACAGCAGGGCTCGTTCCTGCACTCAACAAGAGTATCTGTGAGGGGTTGCAGTTTTGTGGCACCACCACTGCCTAAGGCCCAATTTTTCTGCCCCTGTTTTACAGGAAAGCGTAATTACAATTTTTGATCTAATATTTCACAGCAGGGCCCATTCCTGTGCTCAACAAGAGTATCTGTGAGGCTTTACAGTTTTGTGCCACCACCACCACTGCCTAAGGCCCAATTTTTCTGCTCTGTTTAACAGGGGCATGTAATTACAATTCTTGATATAATAATTCACAGCAGGGCCTGTTGCAGTGCCCAAGAGTAACTGTGAGGGCTTACAATGTTCTGGTAACACCAACATCTAAGGCCCAATTTTCCGCAGAATATATAGGGCAGGCTGTATAGCGGGGATATGCAATTAGCGGACCTCCAGCTGTTGCAAAACTACAAGTCATGCCTCTGCCTCTGGGTGTCATGTTTGTGGCTGTCAGAGTCTTGCTATGCCTCATGGAACTTGTAGTTCTGCAACAGCTGGAGGTTCGCTAATTGCATATCTCTGCTGTATAGTATATACAGGCGGTCCGCTATTTTCAAACATCCAACTTACAAAGGGAGGGAGACAACAGGAAGTGAGAGGAAATCTACCCCTAGGAAGGGAAATTCTCTTCTGTAAGAGTTAATATGGGAAAAAGGTGTCTCAACTGATGCTTTATCACCAATCCTTGTTTCCCTAATAAGCCAAAATTTTCAAAATCCAATTGTCATTGGGACAGAAAGTGAGGTGAAATCTTTTGAACAGGGGCACAGACAGCAAAACAAATGTTACAGGAGTGATAAGCCTTCCCTATGTTATCCAAAAAGCGTAAAAATTGATTTTTTGGCTGGAGCTACACTTAAAAAATGTACCCGTTCCAAATTACAAACAGATTCAACTTAAGAACAAACCTACAGTCCCTAATTGTTTGTAACCCCAGGACTGCCAGTATACTGCTGTTCAGAGTATATAGGGACTGGGGGCCCCACGCCTTGTTTTTTAAATTTGGGTACGGAGTTCCCCTTAATATCCATACCAGACCCAAAGGGCCTGGTAATGGGCTGGGGGGGGACCCATGCCGTTTTTCTCAATGATTTTCATCTATATTGCCGGGATACATTACAGCCGCAATCAGTTTTAAATGACTTTTATTCCTTTAGAAATGTCATTTTGCTGCAGGGACTGTTCTAAACATGGGAAAATGTGCCACTTTACAGGCATACTATAGTCACCCCCCAGGCACGATATTTAAAGGAATATATCACTTTTATTGTTTCACTTTAAGAATTATTATTAAAATCACTGCTCCTGAAAAAACGTCCGTTTTTAAAACTTTTTTTTGCTTTGATACATGTCTCCTGGGGCAGGACCCGGGTCCCCAAACACTTTTTATGACAATAACTTGCATATTACCCTTTAAAATTAGCACTTTTGATTTTTCACGTTTAGGTCCCCTAGATGTTAACGGTGTTAAACTTTTTGTCAGTTCACATATTCTGCTGCAAACCGCACCGGGGGGTGTTCAGCTTATCCCTACTAGATATATTGCTCTCACACTAACGATCGTGGCAATACCTCACATGTGTAGTTTGAACACTGTTTTCATATGCAGGAGCGACTTACATATGCGCTTGCTTCTGCGCGGTGGGGCGATTTAATTGTCTTATTATTATTTATTTTACTTTTTATTTTTTATTTTTACACTGTCCTTTTTTTTAAAAAAAAATCTTGGGTTACTTTTATTCCTATTACAAGGAATGTAAACATCCATTGTAATAGAAAAAAGGCATAACAGGACCTCTTAAATGTGAGATCTGGGGTCAAAAGACCTCAGGTCTAACATTTACACTAAAATGCAATTAAAAAAAATAATAATTTGCACTTTAAGACCATTATTTCTCTTGCTATATGATATCGCGTTCTGTACCACTATTTTGTACCTAATAAAAAGTTTGAAAACAAAAAGACCATTGAGCGGGAGTGATGTTTGATGTCGCTTCCGCCATTCAATGTTATGGAACCGAGCGGGGGGCATCTTTCCCTCACTCGGCTCCATGCCTGTCAGGGGGAAGGACGCAATCATCTCCGCTGCTACCGACAGCTCCTATAAGCGGTGGAGATGATGGGAACATGGCAAGGGGGCCTCTCCCACCCTGACAGTGATCTCACATCGCATCTGCGCCGCTCGCCGTTGTTGAAAATACCAGGGTCATGGCAGCTAACTGCTGCCATAACAACAGTATTTAGCATCAAAGTACAATGACGGTGATTTGCGCTAAGTGGTTAAATTCACATTCCCCACACGGACTAAATGACGGCTTTACTTATCTGCCCTTTGTATGCAATCAATGAGCGTAACACCTCCCTAGACCTTTTAGTTTTATGAGTGTTGCTGGATTGTTGTTCTCTCATTGTGAGCAACTTATTTCTTTCCCATGCTATGTACCCAAAAAAAAAAAAAAAAAAAATGTTTTTGTAGAGTTCTTTACGAGCACCCACCTTTGCACAGTAGAATGGATAATATTTATCATTTATGCATAGAACACCGTGTTCCTGGAATTTTTTTAATTCCTGACTCCACGTAGCAATATTCCAATCTAACTTAATCACATTTAGTAATATTCCAATCTAACTGAATCACATGTGTATTGAGTATTAAACATACATGTCACTTCCTCTTTAGATCCCTTCATAAACCTTTGTTGGATGTTTCCATATATCTTTATAGGTTTCATGCCCCTTTTTTTCTTTAGCCCCTTGTTTCTATTATTTTTATTATAAGAAATATTATATATATTGCCTATGTATATCGTAAGTTTATACACCAAGAACTTTTAGCATATATATATGTATCTTTCACGTATCTTCCATTTCTAGTGTATATACATGTATTTTCTATTATGTCTGTTTCGGTATATGGTGATGTGTTGGGAGGACTTCCGGGTTCGGGACTGCACCATTATACTAGAATTAGACATCATCAGCGTGGATCGCCGCTGTGCTTGCGTTCCACGCTTTAATCTGTTGGGCCTCTGCTTCCTGCTTCCTCTGATACGCAGCCTCAGAGCGTCCCATCGTCATTACCACATCATGTGACGATCACATGACTGTTGAGACGAATGGGATTGTCGCTCTGCCCATTGGGGATCAGGAGTGAGGCTTGGCTCTTGACCATCTCCCTATGATTGGCCATTTAACATCATGTGACCGTTGTGTCACGGATGACGCTGCCGAACCCGGAAGTCATTCCGTGTAACAGCGCCGATCAGCTGTTACACTTCATTTATGGTTTACTATATAAAGCGCAGTTATGTGGGGGGCTTATTCATACCCCAGCAGAAGCCTTTGGAGGCGAAACGCGTCGGTTCCATATGATTATACCCCACCACTACTTACTGCGCTATTTTTATACTTCTCTATGCCGGTTTTTATATTGAGCCTAGTTTTTACTGCCCCCCGTTTGTAAAAATATTTTTTTTGGGAGTACACTCCTCAAATAAAGTGCTCTTATGCTTTTTTACAAATCACGGATTCACACTATGTGGAAGTTTTTTTCTTTTTTTCTTGCTTATTTGCACATTTGATGGACCTCTGAGGAAACGGTCATTCGGCGATCGAAACCGTACCCTGGGGACCCCAGACTCCAAGTTGGTTCTTCAATTGAGGACTGCTGACAAGATGTTCCACAAGTCTTCCCACAAATCTTCACTCCATACCGTCTGACGGTACATGCTCGTTTGACTCACCGCCACGGCCTGTGAGTCCACCTGATCTGGTAAGGGCATCCTTTTGCTTTTTCCCCTCTCCTGGTTGGAATCATCCACATGAGTTGAGATTCAGCGTAGTTATCAGGACCCCTCCCAACAATCTTTACCTACCTCTTGAGAAGACGGTTTGCACCCTGTGGTTTGTGGGACTGAGTGGGACTGCCCCATCTTGTCATTTGAGAGACTTTTGTGCTCCCATTTATGTTTGCCCTCCCTCAGGGATTTCCGATGTCCTTCGCCTTGGATCCCATTTCTATTGTATTTCAGTTTTGTTAAACAACATACTCAGTTCATCGAGATACCTTGCATTGATATGTACTTGCTTTGTTTTTCCTTTGGAATATGGTTTCATATGCAGAATTGTTTCCTATTCAACCTATAGGTTATCACTGAGTACCCTATTTCTCTACACATATAAATAGCTTTGGATGTTTCACAAAACAACTTTTCTTCACTTCACCTATTTACACTGAAAGTGTTTTTCATTCCTCCTCAAATAACTATATCTACCTGTTTAGCAACAGGAGCCTCATTTTGCACTAGCGCCACACTTTTTTATTTTTAATTCTCATTTGCAACGGTCATATTGCTGTGTTGGCTGCTTTCTTCACATTTAGGAGTTGGCGCAATTTCTACACCTTTCTTTCAATCAATGAGCGTTGCAGTGTGTTCTCTGAAACCTCTTTTATAATCTGTATATAACATTTGCAAAGCAAATGGAGAAGAAAAGGCATAGCAATATAAGATAAAATATGAGTGAACATTTTAAGTGACCATTTGGAATGTATGGAGCGATATGCAATATTGTAAACAGTCAAATATATGTTGAGAGAACAATGTAGAGTTCCTCTTTAAAGACTGTCACTTAGATGCTCTCTTCACAGATGTCACAATTTGCTCCAATGTGAAAAAAAAATATTTCTTTGGGAGCCTACCTTTTTGCTCCCCTCCACAAGATGGCGATAGTGATATTGCGGAACACATGTGCTTGCGTTATGACGTCGTCATCATCATGCTGCCAGCTTGGTGGCCATCTTTGGGAAATATAAACAGAAGGAATGAAGGTGAAGCTACCATTTTACTTTGTGCAGTGTGGGTATAATGTGGACTCGCCATTTTGTTTCTTTTTTCACTTTTATGTTTGGTGATCTCTAGTTAATTTGACACACCTGACAAAGCTTACATTTAAGTGAAACATGTAGGGTATTTGTTTTTGGAGCACTTTTGAAACTTTATTTTCACATGGTTTATTGGGGAGGATGCTTTGGCTACATTGAGATAGGTGCCTATTTTATTACTAATGGTCAGTATTTGAGGATAGAATAGGTATATTAAGTAGAGCGACTTATTTTATAGACTCCTCACAGCTAGGGAAATCCAAACCCTCAGTTGCATATACGGAGAGAGTTTAGTAAAAGATGAATATTATCTCAGTGTTTACCTTGATTGCCTAGTGTCAAATTTTTAAAGAGGTTTTGTTTTGTGTCACTGTTAAATTGCTCGATAAGGTGGACGCTTACCTCTTTTATGGTTTAAAAGACCATGATTACCTGGCTGCAAAGTCACTTGATAAAAATCCCCCCTGTGACTACATAAAGTGGCTGCACAGCAGTACAGGGGAGACAACCTTCTTTTTCTATCACTTACCACCAACTGTATCTTTTTGTGTCTTACAAAGCCTAGACCCTCCCTTAAAGTGAATAAGCACACACAGGTATTTATACATTATATTAAAAAGTCCTCCAAAAAGGTTATGTTTTATACCGTTGGCCTTTGGTGCATAGGGAAACGTACCCTTGTCCTGTAAAAGTAAAAAAAATGTAGCCTACACTAAATTTTCATGTGTTGCAGCTTATGTATATATACAATTATAAGCTCTACATGGAATAAAACACTATTACACTAACACTAAACTATTAAGATCCAATTGATCTTTTTTAGATGCTTAATTGAAAAAAATTCAAAAGACTTTTCATTCCCTTGAAAAGCATGATCTTTGCAGCAGTTGTACAGTGAATACTAATGATAATTTATAAACCGCGCAGTGCTGTAGTGCCCTATATCATACTATTTAATTATTTACAATGTGCAATAAATGTGAACAAAGAAAATATAATATAAAATGCATATAAAAAATGTCCATGCAAAAAAGAAAAAACAGCCTTCGCCACATAAATAGGAGTCACACAGTGATGTCTTTTACTCCATCCGCTCCTTTAGTGCTCAAAGTTGGTGAAGACAAATACATCATCGCGAGGTGCTCCTCCCCTCCAGGAGTAATCTCACCTGATGTAATGCGACCACTACAGCCAAGTAAGGTCAGAAACAGCTTTTTAGCCTCTTCTGGGTTACAACATTCCTAGCCTACTCTCCACTATCTCCTCTCAGATGGCCCGTAACATCCAAAGTGTATATAAAAATAAAAATCTAATAGTGCTTATATCGTTTAACCACTAGCTGCCCGCCCACTGTCATATGACAGTGGGACAAGGCAGCTCTCGTTCTAGGCGTACGTCATATGACGTGATTGCCTTTCCGAGCACTAGGGGGCGTGCACGGCGTCACTGGGGACCCGATGTGTGCGCCTGGTGGCAGTGATGTCCGCCGGGCACCCGCGATTGCCCAGCAACCGAGCAGGACCATAGATCTGTATGTGTAAACACACAGATCCACATTCTGTCAGAGGAGAGGAGACGGATGGTGTGTCCCTTGTACATAGGGACACCGATCGGTCACCTCCCCCAGTCAATCCCCTCCCCCCACAGTTAGAATCACCTCCCTAGGACACACATTAACCCCTTGATCACCCCCTAGTGTTAACCCCTTCCCTGCCAGTCACATTTGCACAGTAATCAATGCATTTTTATAGCACGGATCGCTGTATAAACATGAATGATCCCAAAAATGTGTCAAAAGTGTCCAATATGTCCGCCTCAATATCGCAGTCACAATAAAAATTGCAGATCGCCGCCATGACTAGTAAAAAAAATAATAAAAATGCTATAAATCTATCCCCTATTTTGTAGAGGCTATAACTTTTGCGCAAACCAATCAATATACGATTATTGTGATTTTTTTACCAAAAATATGTAGAAGAATACATATCAGCCTAAACTGAGGAAAAAATTTGTTTTAAAAAAAAAATGGATATTTATTATAGCAAAAAGTAAAAAATATTGTGTTTTTTCAAACTTGTCCCTCTTCTTTTGTTTATAGCGCAATAAATAAAAACCGCAGAGGTGATCAAATACCACCAAAAGAAAGCTCTATTTGTGGGGAAAAAAAATTTCATTAGGGTGCAGTGTAGCATGACCGCGCAAATGTCATTCAAATTGCAACAGCGCTGAAAGCTGAAAAATGGCTTGGGCAGGAAGGGGGTGAAAGTGCCCAGTATTGAGGTGGTTAAAAAGGCAATTTATTGACTGCACAAAAGCACAGCGTACTCACATTTCACTGGTGCTTCCAGCACACCAGTCTATAACAAGCATACAACTACATTGTACGAGGTCTCACCCTCGCTCCACTCAAGCCTCACAGACACCTTTGCCGGTAGCCATCTCCATGCTAGTTCCAGGTATTGTCACTGTCCATGCCTCTCCCCATCCTCATCCATTAATCCTTTGATAATAAAAACATCCCAATGTAATTTTCTGGGAACCATCTTGTCCTACATATATTTCTCCATAGTAGCTATATCCCACCATATATTTATCTTTTTGTCCATTCTGTGTTACATTTTTTAAAAAATATGTGTTAGATCATTCTCCTTATTCCCTCTATCTGAAAAAACCTGCTCCAAATTAATTTCCCTATTTTGCAAAAAAATTGAAAACTTCCAGTGAATACTGAAAGAAAGTATAAATGATAAAAGCTACATTTCCTCCATGTTACAGAGCACAGAAGTATTGCAAATTTCTCACTGTGTCACATTTTCCCACAAAGACTGCATTACAGTAGCAGCGTTTCTGTAATGTTTTTTCAAAGGAATAAGTTGTCTGGCTCAAGGCAAACTGTTGTTGGCAACTATCACATATAATTGCTTGAAATAAGTAATCCCAAGTGCAACTGTTTTTATTTAATATTAAGGGTGAAGATAAGTTACGCGTAAAACATAGATAATTACAGTTTAGGCAATATATTTGCCATAAGAAAAACAATTCTGAAATGGGGTGTAGCTGTAACTACTCTCTGTACAATAAACAGAGACACATAATAAAGCATCCTTTGACTGGATTGGTTAAAAGCACAACAACACACATATCCCCTCTCCGCCTCACACAAACACATACAAATAGAGGATAGTGCTTTAAATTGGTTCAAGTTTTATATTACTAAAATAGTGTGAAGTGTATAGAGGACACTTTGCACAGTACAGACAATTTGCTTTAATAAGTAGAAAGTTCTTATTTCTAAGTGTCATAACAAATAGTAAAGAAACCACTCTGCTGAATTCAAACCAATGCCAGATGGATTCTTTTTGGTTGTTATGGGTATTACATTTGAAAATGTACTCTTTACCGAATAAGGGTGAATGTGCCCTTTTACTGCACACAATTCTTTTTAGTAGCATACAGTATTTAATTCAACTTACATATGCATAATTTCTTGTCATTACTATGCCATATCCATGGGAGGGAAGTGAAAGATAATTCAGATTACGTGAATTTTTTAAAGACCTTGTTTGTATTTCTAATTGTCTTTGTTTCTCTGTTGGTTAAGAATACTCTTGCTTCTTGCTTTTGACATAGTAAAAAACAACAGAAACTTGGTAACCTTTTTAGGTTCAGCCAGTGCTTCAAACAGAGAGACACTTGTGAGGACTGAACTTTAATATGAGCTACACCACACTGCTACTTCTGAGTCCACATTCTGTAACTTCCTTCAGGGTTGGGGGCCTGTGGATGAATATATTTCAGATTTCAATAGATGGAGTATGTACACTCAGTGGAACAGTGCCACTCCAAAGCATAATTTCCATCTCACCTTTTATGAGCAATTTAAGGACAAGTTAGGGAGAGTCAGAATCTCTGGGACATTGAACAAACTGATGAGGCTGGCCACCCAGATTGACTGTGCAATGGAAATGTTGGCCTACATTTTTTTTTACTATTATGGACATCATTAATGATGAACATTATTAATAGTGAACTTTTGGCATAAGACTCTAAGTTTCAGTCCCAAGAAATACTAGTTGGACAGTAACTGGAGTTCTCAGACAAGGGGTCATAAAAAAGACACCATAAACCAGCCCCGGATTTCCATCTGGAGGAACTATCTGAAAAAAGTCTATTGTCTGGCGACCTGGTTTAAAGATGTAATCTATAAACATTGTAATGTTAAATACTCTGTGGCAGATGTATCTTTGGAAAGTCCCTTATCATGCCTGGAGGAAATCACTTTAAAGGTTCAACTGAGGTGGAAATGGAACTAGAACTATGGTGTCATAAATACCAGCTGGTGACCTCAAGATGACCAGTAGCTAAGATTTGATTGCAGTCCAATAGCACCATTTGGTGGATGAAAATGGTACAGATGACAGAATCTTAAAAAAAATTCAAGGGTGTGTCTATAGTGTACATGGATGGGTGGGTATAGGGGTGGCATCTGCAAGAGAATATAAAAAAGCAGAAGACAGATCTCTCTCTCTGGACACACAATGGAAAAAAATGGTAAGCTTAAGAGAATGTAAGCTGGAGAAGTTAAGGACCTTCTACTTCACCTGGGTTTCTGCTGCCGATGGCATCAATGGTTACAACATTCTCATTACCCCAGGAAGTGCCAGAACCCATGCAGTTAGGCCTACCTCAACCACTTATGTCCACAAAAGAATGACTATATCCCTCTATTGTGGAGCTGACCAGTAAGACTCCCTGATAAGTATGATTATTCCTCTATCATTACATCCTTTTATAAATGGTAACGTGATCATTACGAATCACTACTTGCTCCCATTGCTTTCAGAATCTAAGATCCATGGAAATCTTTACAAAGTTAGATTTATTGGGGCCTATAATTTGGTAAAAAGGAGGGGGATGAATAGAAGACTCCCTTTTTATCAGGTTTGGTCATTTTGAATATCTGGTGATACCCATTTGGCTTTGTAATGCCCCTGCAACCTTTCAGCACTTTTTCAATGGTGTGTTTGGGTATTTTATTGATATGTTTATGCTTGAGCATCTAGATTACATCCTCATGTTCTCCTCTTCCCCAGAAGAGCTCAGTAACCATATTAAGAAGGTCTTGGGATGCCTTCACACACACAGATTTTATGCAAAGCTGGAACATTGTGAATTAAAAAAAAAGCACCATCCAATTTCTTGGGCTGATCATTTTCACTGAAGGGATCTCTATGGACCCCAATAAGGTTTCCACAGAGCTTAAATGGCCAGCTTCCGCTGACAAGAAAAGGGTCAGTTCTTAGGTTTTTCTGATTTGTAGTGAAAATTCACATTGTACTTTTTGTCCATCGTTATCCAGCTTACTAGTTTACATGGCTCCTTGTTATGGTCACCAGAAGCCCAGTTGGGTTTCCATAGGTGAAATAACTTTTTTAATTCCACGACAATCCTAAAGCATCCAGACCCCTACTTGCCCTTCATTCTGGAGGTAGAAATGCCAGAGACAGCAGTAGGCACAATCCTATCTTAATGATCAAGTCCCAAAGCACTTCTATAGCACATCACTTTTTCAGAGAAAACTGAATTAATCTGAAAAGAATTTTGACTTCAGAGACAAGAAATTGCTGGCAATCAAATCCGCCTTAGCAAAATGGCATTACTTGTTAGAAAGAACAACTCATCCTATTCTCATTCTCACCAATAATAAAAATCTCAAATACCTATGATCTGCCAAGCACCTCAGACTATGCCAGGCAAGATGGGCTCTTTTTACCTCTAGATTTTATTTTCACTAGTCTTACCAACCCGGACAAACATGAAGAACATGACCCAATGCCTTGTCACAAATGTTCCCAGATAATCCTGCTCCTGTTCCTCCTGACACAATTCTAGTCAAAGAACTTCCTAGTGATCAAACCCAGTCTAATGGCTTAAATGATGTCAGTGCCTAAAATGTATCCAGCTGTTCTTGAACTAAGCCTCTGTCACTCAGATGATGACCTGCTGATGTATAGATCTATGTACCCAAAAACATTCAGGCTAAGGTTCTCAAATCTTGCCATGGGCTCCCATTTGCTAGGCATTTCAGAGTGAACATAATACTGGGAGTATGCTATAGGCCCCTAACCTGAGGGAGGAAGTGGAGACAGATCTATCACAATTTGGATTAGCAGCAAGGATGGGAAGTGTTATCATAATGGGGGATTTTAATTATCCAGACATAGACTGGGCGGAGGGAACTGCGCATTCATTTAAGGCTCGCCAGTTCCTTAATGTCTTGCAGGACAATTTTATGGGTCAGATGGTAGACGCACCAACTAGAAATAAAACATTACTGGATCTACTGATTACCAACAATACAGACCTGATCACGGATGTGGAAATACGGGGCAATTTAGGTAACAGCGATCACAGGTCAATTTGTTTCAGTATAAATCACGCAAATAGGAAACATAAAGGAAATACAAAGACACTGAATTTCAAAAGAGCCAACTTCCCTAAACTACAAACCTTGCTAAAAGGTATAAATTGGGATAAAATATTAGGAACAAAGAATACGGAGGAGAGATGGGTTTGCTTTAAGAGCATATTAAATAAGGGCATTAGCCAATGTATCTCATTGGGTAATAAATTTAAAAGAGCGAACAAAAGCCCTGGATGGCTTAACTCCAATGTAAAAAGGCATATAAAAGCAAAGGAGAAGGCCTTCAAAAAAGTACAAGGTTGAGGGATCATCGTCAGCATTCAGACTTTATAAAGAATGCAACAAGAACTGTAAGGGTGCAATTAGGACGGCTAAGATAGAACATGAAAGACACATAGCGGAGGAGAGCAAAAAAAATCCCAAGAAATTCTTTAAGTATGTAAACAGTAAAAAAGGGAGGACAGACCATATTAGCCCCATAAAGAATGAGGAAGGACATCTGGTTACAAAGGATGGGGAGATGGCGAAGGTATTGAATTTATTCTTCTCCTCAGTCTTCACGAGTGAATCGGGGGGCTTCAGTAACCAAAACTGCAGTGTTTATCCTCATGACACAACACAGGAAGCACCTCCATGGTTAACAGAGGACAGAATTAAAATTAGACTTGAAAAGCTTAACATTAATAAATCACCGGGACCAGATGGCTTGCATCCGAGGGTACTTAGGGAACTCAGTCAAGTGATTGTCAGACCGTTGTTCCTAATTTTTACAGACAGTCTACTGACTGGAATGGTACCAGCTGATTGGAGAAAAGCCAATGTAGCACCAATATTTAAAAAGGGCCCAAAATACATCCCTGGGAATTACAGACCAGTTAGCCTAACATCAATAGTATGTAAACTCTTGGAGGGGATGATAAGGGACTATATACAAGATTTTAGTAATAAGAACGGTATCATTAGCAGTAAGCAGCATGGATTCATGAAGAATCGTTCTTGCCAAACCAATCTACTAACCTTCTATGAGGAGGTGAGTTGCCATCTAGATAAAGGAAAGCCCGTAGACGTGGTGTATCTGGATTTTGCAAAAGCATTTGACACAGTTCCCCATAAACGTTTACTGTACAAAATAAGGTCCGTTGGCATGGACCATAGGGTGAGTACATGGATTTAAAACTGGATACAAGGGCGAGTTCAGAGGGTGGTGATAAATGGGAAGTACTCGGAATGGTCAGGGGTGGGTAGTGGGGTTCCCCAAGGTTCTGTGCTGGGACCAATCCTATTTAATTTGTTCATAAACGACCTGGAGGATGGGATAAACAGTTCAATCTCTGTATTTGCAGACGATACTAAGCTAAGCAGGGCAATAACTTCTCCGCAGGATGTGGAAACCTTGCAAAAAGATCTAAACAAATTAATGGGGTGGAAAAAATGTAAAATAATGCATTTGGGTGGCAAAAATATGAATGCAATCTATACACTGGGGGGAGAACCTCTGGGGGAATCTAGGATGGAAAAGGACCTGGGGGTCCTAGTAGATGATAGGCTCAGCAATGGCATGCAATGCCAAGCTGCTGCTAACAAAGCAAACAGAATATTGGCATGCATTAAAAAGGGGATCAACTCCAGAGACAAAACGATAATTCTCCTACTCTACAAGACTCTGGTCCGGCTGCACCTGGAGTATGCTGTCCAGTTCTGGACACCAGTCCTCAGGAAGGATGTATTGGAAATGGAGCGAGTACAAAGAAGGGCAACAAAGCTAAAAAAGGGTCTGGAGGATCTTAGTTATGAGGAAAGGTTGCGAGCACTGAACTTATTCTCTCTGGAGAAGAGACGCTTGAGAGGGGATATGATTTCGATATACAAATACAGTACTGGTGACCCTACAATAGAAATAAAACTTTTTCGCAGAAGAGAGTTTAACAAGACTCGCGGCCACTCATTAAAAATAGAAGAAAAGAGGTTTAACCTTAAACTACGTAGAGGGTTCTTTACTGTAAGAGCAGCAAGGATGTGGAATTCCCTTCCACATGTGGTGGTCTCAGCGAGGAGCATCGATAGCTTCAGGAAACTATTAGATAAACACCTGAATGACCGCAACATACAGGGATATATAATGTAATACTGACACATAATCACACACATAGGTTGGACTTGATGGATTTGTGTCTTTTTTCAACCTCACCTACTATGTAACTATGTAACTATGATATGACACAGGAACTTGTGCAGAGGATTTTTTGATGGCTCAAAATGGTCAAGAAGTCTAAGTCGTATGTTTCTTATTGCACTTACTCTGGCCTTTGCCCATCCCAACCCACCCTGGAGTATGTTGGTCAAGGACTTCATTGTAGATCTTCCCCTGTTGGGGGGAGGAGGTGCAATTCTATTTTCTGACTGTGGATAGACTAAAAAGAATGTCTCACTTTATCTTGATGAAAGGAACTCTGTCAGCCTCATGGTAGAAAAATTTATTAGTCAAGCTGTAAAACTCCACAGTGTTCCAGATGACATTGTGATGGGGGTGAAGTTCAACTCAAGATTTTGGCAGGAGATTTGTAGGATGCTACAGATCCACTCCTCATGATCATCAAAGTACAATCCCCAGACAAACGGAAACAACTAATCTGACCCTGCAACAGCACCTCAGGTGTTTTTCATTGTTGTTGAAGTACAATCAGACCTCATTGCTTCCCAGGGCAGAATTTACATATACAAATCTCCACACTGGGCTGTCCACAACCTCCAATTGTTCCAGCTATGGATTTCACTCTGCTTCTCTGCCCAGTTGTTATACAAAATCTCCTTAACTTCTAATGCAGAGAAGTTCCAGTCCTTGCTATTCCAAGCTCAGGCCAGAGCCAAGTAAGAGTTGGATAGAAAGAGAAGAGACGTCCTTTTTAAATCAGATGATTTGATGTAGTATCTCAACTGACAACTTGAGCCTTCAGTGTCTCTTGAAGAAATTGGGTATTAGGTTTAATGGCTACATATTTTTCCTGACAGATCTTCTACTGCATCTCTGCTCATCTTTGTGGATGGCGCTGAAGAATACAAGATGGAGGTGACCCTAGATTTGAGAAGATTGGATGAAGGCCTTCAATATCCCATCAAATGGAAGGGTTTTGGCATGGAGGAACATTCATGGGAGCCATTAAGCAATATCCATGCTGACAGGTTGATCAGAGCCTTTCATTCTACCCATGTGGCAAAACCCAGCCTGTGGGCATTCGGAAGGCTTTGCTTAATGAGGGGCCATGTTATCGTACCTTCAGGTCCACCAGAACTTCTGAGACCTCTGAAACTCCTTTTTTAACAATGCCTGCCAGGATTTCCATAACTTCTGTCAGGACTTCTAGATCTTTTACTTGCAAAATGCCTGCCAGTGCTTCCAATACTGCTTGCAGAATCCCTGCCAGGACTTCCAACATAATTGAAAGGATTCTGGCTGTGTCCTCTGACCCAGAGGAGTTTTTATGCATCAGCCCTGGAAAGGGCTGGTGTTGTATCTGGTTTCCAGTGACCATGTTTGGTGCAATACAAAAAACATTATACCTCTGATTTCTTGTTTCATTTCTGACCTGAATTGACCTGACTACTCTCTTGCCTGTCACCTGCCCATGACCTCTACTTGAGCCTGACTGCTTAGATTCTGTGCTTTAGGTTAAGCAATGTCACCTTCCAGGGTTTTCATAGCAGTCTTCTTATACTTTAAAGAGGACCTTGCATGAAAAAATGAACTTATCTTTAAAAAACATTATCCCATGTAAAAATGCAGAGGTAAATAAAATAAAAATCAAACATTTGAAGACAAAGATTATACGTAACACCACAGCTTTCATCCAGTGTGCTTAGGTGGGAGGCCTGGGCTTTTAGGTAGTTGAGAAAGCTGAAGATCCCAAAAAGGGACTGCACAATGCTGGAGTGTCTTTTTAAAACATTGTGGGTCCTCAGCTCTTCCGGACTATTGCTAAGAGATCCAGTGACATCACAAGGAAGTGACTGGAGTTCTAGGTGTAAGATAAGCATTTTAAATTCTTCTCCAACTGTTTCATTGGTTTTTGTATTTAGCTCTGAATTTTACATGAGAGGACTCTAAAAATGGCAAATTTAAGGTGAAAGTAAATTCTTTTGAAGACAATAAGGGACTCGTTTAGGACAAAGAGGACTATTGGTAAACAAGAAGCATGAAAATGACCATCTATGTCAGAATGGAACAATCATCCATAAATACCATCTGTCACCCAAATATAATGTGTTTTTATCCTGACGTTTTGACAACAATTTCAACATTAAGCCATGTAACACACAGTTAGAACCTGTCCAAGACATCATGGCACCATTATGATTAAATTATACTCAATCTGAAAAATGTGCCCCTGCAAGTTTTCACACCTACAGTCATGTTCCTGGACAATGAACATTTGCCTTGTCACCATAGTGAATAGATTAAGGTGACTGAGTTACTCATATGCCTATAAATGTGGGGTATATTTTCTAAATCAATTTAAACTGAGGGAACTACTTATCTTATTGCTGAAGTGTCTTCATCATTACTTGCTATTGTAATACCTTGTACATATGAGTTGTGTTATAGCAAGCTTGCTGAGAAGTTACTGACTTTTAGTACACAAGGATTTAATGCAATGAACACCAGTACAATTTACTGAATGAGCAGTTGTGTTTATTTTTTTCTTGTAGTTTTAAGACAAATATGTTTGACGTTACTACATATTACTGTAGATCAATCACAAAATAATTTACAATATTTAGATAACAATACTTCTAAAAACCTATATTCCTATGTATTAGGCAGTCCTAGCTGGTAAGTTATATAATCAGGAAGTCATAATCAGGAAGGCAATTGTTCTTGTATAGTCTTGGCTTGCATAGCACACCTCAGCAAGCAATCTGATTCAATTTTTCTTAGTCTAGATTTAAAAGGCCAGCATTGAATACCCATTAATTCTAAATGTACTGTAAATCTCGGCTGTGGATTGCACTGTGTTATAAAAATGAATATGGTATCAGAGGAAATAAGTGTGGACATATGAATAACATAATCACTTTTTTGATAAAGGACAAATCAATAAAATAAAAAGTAAACCGAATATGCAGTGTCTATTATTTAGTCACAAAAGAATGCATATATTCCAAAGGATAACTAAGAATTAAAAGCAAGATGTGTAGCAAGTGTATGTGTAAAGTTGACTATCCAGTGTTACCATAATCAGAACAGCCCTACTACTGAATTGCCAATAAAAAATGCTGAAATTCAGAGAGATTAACTTTCTAAAATAACATCTTTAAAATTAGTTCCCATTTCTGTATTGTTTGTAGGAAGAGAGCACAATACTTTCTGTATATTTTCAACACACTCCAGATGGTTTTAACACTTGCAAATGTGGGCTTACTATAGGTTTGTTAATTCTGTTTCTTAGGGGCCTATTCATACTATTGTTGATTATATGCATCATGAATGTATGAGAAGCAATTTAATAAATGCTGAAGTAAATGGCAGATAATCACATTGCAGATTCAATGACACTGTGCACTAAAATAGATAAAGAAACAATTTAGTACATTTTAAAGCAATAGGTCTGACAGCAATAAATTCATTTTCTGTGTTTAAATGGTTGAATGAAACTTGAAAAATGGCCAACAGGTTGTACACCTTACTAGACAAATGTTCTTTTATGCAACCCTAATTTTTTACTCTTATGTTATGTGAAGCTTTAAATTATTTCACATTCCTTAATTCTTTTTATTTGTAACCAGGGAATGTGTAAGACCTTATATCCAACTCAAACCAAGATGTTTGTTAAATCCTCGGTCAGGTTTTAGGATACCTGAATTTGTGTTAATTTTTTACTTACAGAAGTGTTTAATATTTTTTGCTTGCAGGCAACAAACAACCATCTATAGTTTTCAATGGCACAATAATATAGGGATGTATTTATAAAAATTTAGCATAGCAATCCACCCAGTGAAAGTGCATGTAATTTTGTTCTGTCCAAATAGGGCAAAAAACGAATGTAAATACACGATTTCCTTGCTATTCAAATGCTTTTCATTGACTTAAAATGAAAAATACCGTATTTAACCATTTGCTTTCCTATGATACTCAGTGCCATCTAGTGGTAAAATGTCATATTTTCAATTTTTAGTTCATGAAAAACATTAGGACACCACAGGAAATAGCCCAAAAACATTTGTTTTTTGCCCCATTCACACAGAACAAATGTGAATGCATACTCTTTATAAATACACCCCTTAGTGTCCACACATTAAAAAAAAAAAATACTTTCAATACTACAACCAATAACTTTTTTGTATTAGTAGTGTTGTTCATTCACATTAAAATGAAAACATCTTGCAATTTAAAATTATATATATATATAAACTCAGTCACTAAGATCTTTACCATGTTAAAAGAATTTCAAGAGCTATTTTCAAAGATTTTTTGTATTTTTCTATGTGAGTACACTTTATTAAGTTTTAATAAATCTGCTTTTAGCAGAGAGTATTATGTTTTTATGAGCTTTATCATTGGGAGTTTCTGCCTGGGTGGCTTTATCTTGCTGGATGATTGTTGAAGCTGTTCCTTGTAAGCCTAATGCCGGGTACACACTAAAAACTGACAGCTCTGGTCGGAGCTGCTGTACTAACCATGCAAGTTTAGTTCAACGATCTCCCCTGCTGAGATGTTGTGTTCTGACAGGGGGACAACCCCCCTTCAGAACACTCCAATCAGCGCTGTCCGCCATTGGTTTTCCAACATGCACGTCTGACAGAAGCCGGTTGAATGGCTGGCTTCTGTCGGACAGACCGACATACACACGGGCCAAATGTCGGCCTTTTTTTTTTAACTGGCCGTTGTCTCCCGACATTCAGCTTTCTTCATAGTATGGAATGATGATACTTGCATACAATATAACCGAATCTCATGTACAGAGAAAGAAGCAGAAGGGATCGTACAAATGCCAGAGAAAGTCCTGCTTTTAAATGCTTGCAACTTATCTTTTGGTGAAATGAAGATCAAAAGAGAAACAAAATCTCTTAATTCCACCAAAAGATCAGTTGCAAGCATTTAAAAGCAGGACTTTCTCTAGCATTTGTACAATCCTTTCTGTTTCTTTCTCTGCACATGAGATTCAGTTAAATTGTATGCAGGTACCATAATTCCAAAAGAAAGTAAAAAATGGGGGTTTTCAGGGAGGTATCTTTAGAAAAAGAGAAAAGTGCAACAGGTAATCATCCTTATCCCTCTCTGGAGGTGAAAATTGGAATTCACTAATCAGATTCATTTATTTTTAGTCCCTAGACATGTTCAAGGATTTAAGATTTCTTTTTATATTAATCCTGAATTTTATTTAATTTAGCTGTGGGATATTCCGTTGGTTCAAAATATAACCCAAACTCGGATATAAACGCAATTCAGATATGTTGGTCCATGTTGCTACTTTTATTTAAAGCACCTAAGCACCTAGCAGCTTGGTGGCAGCCATTTGGAAGCCCTTTATAGTTTATTGGTTAGAAGGTCGAAATTTTGTCAGGCTCTTTTCGTAGTCTGTGCCCTACTTGGGAAATGTCCACTTCGAAAAATTTTTATTGACACCTTTTTCCCTCCATTTTTGTCCTGCTGACAGTTAATTCCATCAATGGTTTCACAGAAAAAGATGAAACCTTATAGATGCTTTTATCCTTTCCCTCTCTCTGAAGCCTCGTACACACCACTTATTTTATTCTTGTTCAACCCAGCAGGCTGACAGCTCAGGTTGGAGCCGCTGTACTAACAATACAATGTTACTACAGTGATCTTCCCTGATGTACTATTGTGTTCTGGCAGGGGGACTCCCCCCCGCCAAAACACTCTGGTCAGAGCTCTTAACCGGTCGGCAGACCTTTTTCAGTCATGAGCCTTCGTCAGAAGCCGGACAAATGGCCGGCTTCTGTCAGACCTGCTGCCATACACACAGGCCGAATGGCGATGCCGGCCAACATTTGGCCAGTGTGTACTAGGCTTAAGGGCTTGTTCACACTTGCTTTTTTTTCTGAAGAGAGGGCCATTGTCTGACCTCCTCATCACCTGCTTTATCCTTTCGCTACCAGAGCCATTTTTGCGCTTTTGTTCACACGTTTAAAAAAATCATTTTATTCCTGAAGATTGCACAAAACCTCCAAAACATTACATATTTTCTGAAAGCAGACAGCTTGGAGAATAAAATAGTGGTAGTTTAAATTTTCTGTGTTACACGATATTACCAAAAAGGTCTAGGAAATGCAAAATTTCAGTAAGAAATACACTAAAGTTAATTCTAGGGCACACAAATGTAGTAAAATGTTTTGGTAAAATATTTTTAATTTAGTGTGCGCCTTTGAAATGACAACAAACTTCAGTACCCTATATTTTCCATAGTGACACTTTTAAAGCCCCCTATAGGTCATTAGCTTAGTTTTATGGAGGAGGTCTGTTGATAGAAATATTGCACTAAATACGGCATGTGCGCCAATATTTAAAATGTGTATCGAAATCAACATTTTCATGTGTAGATTCCCTGACACATGCATTCATTTATGTTTGTACATATGTATGTGTGGGTGGGGGGCCTCACAGTTATTTTAGGGAGGAGATTTAATGTGCTTATGTGTGATTTTAATTTACAATTTATGTTTTGTTTAAAAATCCCCTATGTGATGATTTTTTGGTGACTGGTTCTCTTTAATGAGACATCCAGGATGTCTCACTGTGCTCCAATAAATGTAATGCAATGAATATTGCATTGCATTTATTGTTTCTTGGCCATGCTGGCCAAGGAAACTGACAAGGAGACAGGGAAGTGACGTCAAATATTTTACTTTCCAAGTCATCAACAAGGAGAGGAAAGTGGGCATGTGTCCACTCAGCTACCTCCCCCCTAATCAGAGGCACCTGCTATGCTGATCCCGGGCTCGCAGGTGGGCAGGCGAAGCCTGGGATACATGTCAGGGGTGCGCACGCGGGGGAGCATGTTACTGGGGGGGGTGGAAGCAATTGGTTGGCAGTGCAGCTGCCTGGATGCTTCTATCTAACAGGCAGGAGTCTGCTTGTCAGATATACATACAATCCCAGTGGCTGAATGTGTGTGAAACCCCCTGCTGTCAGTCTGTATGACATACTACAGCAAAGGGGTTAATCCCTTGAACCTGGCAGTAGCGCGATGCAACCACATGCATTGCACGCAGCTGAAGGGCACTAGCAGAACAGCCCTATTCACCTAAATAAGTCAAGCTCATTGAGTGCCAGAAGTGACAAGGGGTATAATTCCTGCTGCAGCCATGAAGCAAAGCATTGTACAGTACCTTTGGCATGTATACACACCCATCTGCTACCTCTGCAGCTAAAGGGGGAGTAGTTGGGGATAGTAAAAATACAGCTCAACTGTTTGTGTAAATGAGCTCTAATGGATGATATATTTTAGCCTTAAAAAAGATTAAAAAAACTTGGTAGTCTGCTGCCCTCTGACTAATGTTGCTTCTTCATCTATCATAGAAGAGAACATGATATCCAAATGATGCTGCTTCCAATATCACAAAATAAACTTTATTAGGCATTCATTGCTTTGCATTACAGTTGCTTGATATTTATAGCCAAATTACTTTGAAAAGTTTACACATGCTGCAGCTAACTAGATTGTTTACAAGGTCCTCAGTGAATGAATTACATGACAAGTGGTTATTGCAGTGTTAAATAATTTAGCAGGTAGACATGTGATGTCCAGTATCTCAGTAACTGTGGGTCTTTAGCTTTCCATTTATTGTAAAAGCAACCTATATTCACCCTAATCTTGACAATAACAGCACTTGTTCTGTCTGAGATTGAAATGTATTTGTTGATCCTGACACTTACTTCTCATCTGTTTGATGTATAATGCAATTACACATCATGCAAATGATAGTTCTATTTACATTGAAGCTTTGCTATAGGCGATATGCAGTGAAAAGCTATATCAAGCACGTTCCAGAACAGTATTGTTACAATACAAGGCAAACTGTTTTTTTTTTTTATTATTATTAGAAAGAGACCTCTTCGGGGAAAATACTTGACATTGATTAAAGTGAGCAATTTTACAAAGGAACACATAGTGAACATGCTCAATGAAAGGGTCTTTAGGTTTTCTATTCTTTGACTACCATAAAAACATAAAATGATTTTGTTACCAAAATGAAAATGTGCATAATATATTTCAATACAAATTAAGTCACTTAGTAAATCATGTCATGTAACTATGTATGCATTTAGGGACTTGACGCTGTAATTCTGGTTATTTATAAATATTTAAGCCACTTTTTAAGTTATGATATTGCCATTTTTAACAGAAGCTGTATTGATTTTTAACTTGTTCTAGTTTCTGCCAGGTTGGGTATCTGCGTTATCTGATACAAAGTGGTTAGAAAATCAATAAAGAGGGCAGTACAAGAATAGGGAATTAGTTCAAAACTGTTTTGAACATAGCACAGATTAAATGGAAAACAAAAACAAATCTTTCTGTACCAGCAACAAAAAGCAAGAATATTGTTTGAAAGTTTTAAATTAAATATAACACATTTTGCTAGAATTGAGGCTACTGAATTTAAGCTATTTTTTTTATTGCCGATAATTTAAGCAACTGCTGGTCAAATTATCCTATTCTTCAAACAATAACTTGTCTGGTGGCAATCTATAAAATATAAAATTGAAGGAAGAAGAGAATAGAAAGGTGTTATATTGATCCAATACTTTAATCCTTTAGGGCTGGATACAAAGTAAGTGTCTGTGTGGGTTTACAAAAAAAGTATCCTTCTCACTCTCCCAGCACATTAACTCATACACAATTTGTCCAATTTTCCCCTTTCTTTCAAGATATCAAAAACATAGATGCAAATTGGAAGAACCCATGTTAAAACTAAAAAAAAAAAAAAAAAAAAAAAAAAAAAAGGGTTGTTCCCTGTCACGCTGAGGTCACAGAAAAAAGTCTGTAATTTGAAGTAATACTGCAGTCTTGTAACTTTTTAACAACCTATCAAGTTACACACCATAATCACTATAACTGACTGTAACAACAATAGTCAAGGTACACACATAGAAAGTAGAAATCAAAACTGTAAAATGTTATTTAATAAATCTTTACTTCTGTGAAATGTTAATGTTTTTATGACAGCAGCAGAATATTCAAGAATGTGTTCAGTGGTAAAACTAATATAGTATATATTATTTCTGTTTTCTTCCTTGAGTGTCCACATAAACAGCCCTAAATTTGTGTCCCAATAGTACAATAGTAATAAGCCACCTAATGCTTCTCAGGTCAAATGGCACATTTAAATAAAAGATGAAAGGATTACTTAAACTGGAGCAGACTGTGGGGTTGATTCACTATTGATAATAGAATAATAGAATGCGATATATATATATATATATATATATATATATATATATATATATATATATATATATATATATATATATATATATATATATATATATATATATATATATATATCTACATATCTACATATCTACATATCTACATATATACACACACACAGTATCTCACACAAGTGAGTACACCCCTCACATTTTTGTAAATATTTTACTATATCTTTTCATGTGACAACACTGAAGAAATGACACTTTACTACAATGTAAAGTAGTGAGTGGAGTGTACAGCTTGTATAACAATGTAAATTTGCTGTCCCCTCAAAATAACTCAACACACAGCCATTAAGGTCTAAACTGCTGGCAACAAAAGTGAGTATACCCCCTAAGTGAAAATGTCCAAATTGGGCCCAAAGTGTTACTATTTTGTGTGGCCACCATTATTTTCCAGCACTGCCTTAACCCTCTTGGGCACGGAGTTCACCAGAGCTTCACAGGTTGCCACTGGAGTCCTCTTCCACTCCTCCATGATGACATTACGGAGTTGGTGGATGTCAAAGACCTTGCACTCCTCCACCGTCTGTTTGAGGATGCCCCACAGATGCTCAATAGGGTTTAGGTCTGGAGACATACTTGGCCAGTCCATCACCTTTACCCTCAGCTTCTTTAGCAAGACAGTGGTCATCTTGGAGGTGTGTTTGGGGTCATTATCATGTTGGAATACTTCCCTGTGGCCCAGTCTCTGAAGGGAGAGGATCATGCTCTGCTTCAGTATGTCACAGTACTCATTGGCATTCATGGTTCCCTCAATGAACTGTAGCTCCCCAGTGCCGGCAGCACTCATGCAGCCCCAGACCATGACACTCACACCACCATGCTTGACTGTAGGCAAGACACACTTGTCTTTGTATATTCCTCACCTGGTTGCCACCACGCATGCTTGTCACCATCTGAACCAAATAAGTTTATCTTGTCTCATCAGACCACAGAACATGGTTCCAGAAATCCATGTCCTTAGTCTGGTTGTCTTCAGAAAACTGTTTGTGGGCCTTCTTGTGCATCATCTTTAGAAGAGGCTTCCTTCTGGGATGACAGCCATGCAGACAAATTTGATGCAGTGTGCGCAAATGGTCTGAGCACTGACAGGCTGACCCCCCACCCCTTCAACCTCTGCAGCAATGCTGGCAGCACTCATACGTCTATTTCCCAAAGACAACCTTTGGATATGACGGTGAGCATGTGTACTCAACTTTTTTGGTCGACCATGGCGAGGCCTGTTCTGAGTGGAACCTGTCTTGTTAAACTGCTGTATGGTCTTGGCCACGATGCTGCAGCTCAGTTTCAGGGTCTTGGCAATCTACTTATAGCCAAAGCCATTTTTATGTAGAGCAACAATTATTTTTTTCAGATCCTGAGAGAGTTCTTTGCCATGAGGTGCCATGTTAAACTTCCGGTGTCCAGTATGAGAGAGTGAGAGCGACACATCTGCTCCCCATTCACACCTGAGACCTTGTATCACTAACGAGTCACCTGACACCGGGGAGGGAAAATGGCTAATTGGGCCCAATTTGGACATTTTTCACTTAGGGGTGTACTCACTTTTGTTGTCAGCAGTTTAGACATTAATGGCTGTATGTTGAGTTATTTTGAGGGGACGGCATATTTACACTGTTATACAAGCTGTATACTCACTACTTTACATTGTAGCAAAGTGTCATTTCTTCAGTGTTGACACATGAAAAGATAGAATAAAATATTTACAAAAAATGTGAGGGGTGTACGCACTTTTGTGAGATACTATATATATATATATATATATATATATATACACACACACAGTATCTCACAAAGATAGTGAGGTAGTGAGTACACCCCTCACCTTTTAATGTGACAACACTGAAGAAATGACACTTTGCTACAATGTAAAGTAGTGAGTGTACAGCTTGTATAACAGTTACATAGTTAGTAAGGTTGAATAAAGATACCAGTCCATCCTGAGTGAGTGTGGGTGCGTGTCTACAATTGTCCCTATCCCTATACATTGTGTCTCATTAAGATGCTCAGCTATTATTATTTTATTTAAGGTACCCATATAGAGCTGTCAATTTACGCAGTGCTCCACACATACATCGCACACTCACATCGTCCCTACCCTCAAGGAGCCTACAATCCAAGGTCCCCAACTCACATTCATATACTGGGGCCATTTTTTTGGACAGAAGCCAATTAACCTACCAGCATGTCTTTGGAGTGTGGGAGGAAACCGGAGTACCTGGAGGAAACCCACAGGAGAACATGCAAACTCCTGGCAGGTAGTGTCGTGGTTGGGATTCGAACCAGTGACCCTTTTTACTGGTACCCACTACACCACTGAGTACACTCCTAAGTGAAAATGTCCAAAGCAAGATCCAGAGTATAGCATAGCTGGAAACCAGGCTAAATAATGAACTGAGGTGTGGCTCAGAGGTAACAGGAGCAGTAAACAGAACATCATGGGTTCAATATCTCATTGAGCCACTTGGGGTGTGACCATGCCTGGCTGTCTGCATGGCATGGTAGGGACTGTGATAGTTCTCCCCTTAGAAATGCCCTCTGGGTGTGAACAGGTAGTTTGTCATGGGCATATGTACCAACAGTAGTGTAAGAAGACTTTTCCTTATTCCCCTTGGGCATTGCTGCTTTAGAAGTTCTTGCAGGGGAGACTTTCGTCGCTTGCAAAGCTTTTTCAAACATCTCCAGTTCCTGCTTATGGACTATGGTGCCATTCGAGTCATATGTGCAGTCAGGTGGTAAAACTTCCTTGGCAAGACAGGATGATGTTTCTGCAGTTACCACTATGGAGCTTGGGATGACTGCAGGAACTGGTTTGTTGTCAGAAGGTTGCATAGTTGTCTCTAGACCAGAGAGATGCCGGTATTGTTAACCACCATAGTCTGGGTACCCACTTGTGTAATTGAACATGGACAGGTCTTTCAGCAACCTTGGCAGTTGACAGGCAGATAAGTAGGGGTAGCAGGATGGATCCTAATAGTACTTACTTGAAGATCCTTTAGCTGAGGTGTGCAAGTTGGGCAGAGAGAAATAAAATGCCCTCTTTCTCCACAATAGAAATAAAGACCACAGCCTCTCCTCTGCTCTCTTTCACCTTTAGACAGCTTGGACCGGATGGCCCCGATCTCCATGGGTTCCACATCTTCCAGAGTAGGTGTATGTATATCCTCAGGAGTGTCTAGACTTTGTGGGTTTAGAGCTTCATGGCTTGGCACATACTGGAAAGGCTTGGAGTCATATCTGTACAGGGTATTCCTGCCCCTGGGTACCCGTAGGCCACGTGAACTAGGAGCAGACTTAGGAACCCTGGTTTTCTTTGAAACTGTAATGTGAGAGTCCAGAGCAAACATTAATGCTTCCCAGCTGTCCAAGACTGGACTCCTTTCCTGTAGTAGCTGATGAGCCCATGTTTTGATTTGCCCAGTGAGCAGGTTGATAGTAGCGCAAACCTTTATATAATCAGTGGCATATGACCTAGGCTTAAGAGCAAACAACAGCTTGAAATCCATCCTAAAACACAAGAAGGATGCATAGCTACCATCAAACTTCTCAGGCATCACAACAAATGGTTCAGGACATATTGGTTCCGGGGCTGGGCGTACTGTAGTTTTAAACAAGTGGACTGCTTACTGCAGCTCCGAAGCTGCCTGGGCTGTGAATCTGTGCACGGGGGCTTGATAGGAATTTACCAAAGGATTGTCGAGGTGAAGGTGTAGTCAGGGATTCCAGAAGTTAGAGTTAACGATGAACAAATCAGGGTCAGAAACCGGGGTCAGTCTTGGAACACTGCAACTTGTAACACAGGAACACAGCGACACAGGAACCTTTAGCAATACAAGAGACAATGAACTGACCAAGCTCTCAGAGTGAGGCAAAGTTTTATACAGCTGATTAGATAAACTGCCTCAGCTAAACCAGGAGTGACAGGTACTAATTGCAAAGCAAGGTCCAGAGTATAGCATAGCTAGAAACAAGGCTGAATAACGACCTGAGGTGTGGCTCAGAGACAAAGCAACAGGGGCAGTAAACCAAAAGTCATGGGTTCAATACCACCTTGAGCCACTTGGGGTGTGACCATGCCTGGCCGTCTGGATGGCATGGTAGGGATCGTGACATGTACTCACTCTTGTTGCCAACGGTTTACACATTAATGGCTGTGTGTTGAGTTATTTTGAGGGGACAGCAAATTTATACTGTTATACAAGCTGTACACCCACTACTTTACATTGTAGCAAAGTGTAATTTCTTCAGAGTCTTTAAATGAAAAAAAAAATATATATTTTCATATATTTTTGTATATATAAAGTGGGGACGGAAAGTATTCAGACCCCCTTAAATTTTTCACTCTTTGTTATATTGCAGCCATTTGCTAAAATCATTTAAGTTCATTCTTTTTCTCATTAATGTAAACACAGCACCCCATATTGACAGAAAAACACTGAATTTTTGACATTTTTGCAAATTTATTAAAAAAGAAAAACTGAAATATCACATGGTCCTAAGTATTCAGACCCTTTGCTCAGTATTTCGTAGAAGCACCCTTTTGATCTAATACAGCCATGAGTCTTTTTGGGAAAGATGCAACAAGTTTTTCACACCTAGATTTGGGGATCCTCTGCCATTCCTCCTTGCAGATCCTCTCCAGTTCTGTCAGGTTGGATGGTAAACGTTGGTGGACAGCCATTTTTAGGTCTCTCCAGAGATGCTCAATTGGGTTTAAGTCAGGACTCTGACTGGGCCATTCAAGAACAGTCACGTAGTTGTTGTGAAGCCACTCCTTTGTTATTTTAGCTGTGTGCGTAGGGTCATTGTCTTGTTGGAAGGTAAACCTTTGGCCCAGTCTAAGGTCCTGAGCAAGGTTTTCATCCAGGATATCCCTGTATTTGGCCGAATTCATCTTTCCCTTAATTACAACCAGTAATCCTGTCCCTGCAGCTGAAAAACACCCCCACAGCATGATGCTGCCACCACCATGCTTCACTGTTTGGGCTGTATTGGACAGGTAATGAGCAGTGCCTGGTTTTCTCCACACATACCACTTAGAATTAAGGCCAAAAAGTTCTATCTTGGTTTAATCAGACCAGAGAATCCATGCAGGCTTTCATGTGTCTTGCACAGAAGAGAGGCTTCCATCGGGCCACTCTGCCATAAGGCCCCAACTTGTGGAGGGCTGAAGTGATGGTTAACTTTCTACAACTTTCTCTCATCTCCCGACTGCATCTCTGGAGCTCAGCCACAGTGATCTTTAGGTTCTTCTTTACCTCTCTCACCATGCTCTTCTCCCCCGATAGCTCAGTTTGGCCGGATGGCCAGCTCTAGGAAGGGTTCTGGTCATCCCAAACGTCTTCCATTTAAGGATTATGGAGGCCACTGTGCTCTTAGGAACCTTAAGTGCAGCAGAAATGTTTTTGTAACCTTGGCCAGATCTGTGCCTTGCCACAATTCTGTCTCTGAGCTCTTCAGGCAGTTCCTTTGACCTAATGATTCTCATTTGCTCTGACATGCACTGTGAGGTGTAAGGTCTTATATAGACAGGTGTGTGGCTTTCCTAATCAGGTCCAATCAGTATAATCAAACACAGCTGATCTCAAATGAAGGTGTAGAACCATCTCAAGGATGATCAGAAGAAATGGACAGTGCCCGAGTTAAATATATGAATGTCACAGTAAAGGGTCTGAATACTTAGGACCATGTGATATTTCAGTTTTTCTTTTTTAATAAATCTGCAAAAATGTCAACAATTCTGTGTTTTACTGTCAATAAGGGGTGCTGTGTGTTCATTAATGAGGAAAAAATGAACTTAAATGATTTTAGCAAATGGCTGCAATATAACAAAGTGTTACAAATTTAAGGGGGTCTGAATACTTTCCGTCCCCACTGTATATGGCCTCATTTAAAGTCCCAATATTCCCCATTCCCCTTTTCCCAATTAATTATCTATATATATTCATGGTCGTGGCCCTATGACTGAATGACTGAGACAAATGTGGATCAAATAAACACGCGGTAAGACTTACAACATAAATAGACCTGTGGTGTGGCTTTGGTCGTCTGGTAGGTATGCCAAGGTAAGGAGGCATACCCAAGATAAATAATGCATGATTGTGGAGGAGAATGTGCTGAGAAGTGATGTAAAAAAGGGGAATGAGAGGGAGGGTATCGCAAACTGGAACCGACAAAGAGCAAGGGCGAATGGTCAGCTTAAATACCCTCTGGGCTCCCCCCATAAATTCAGGCCACCATACTGGCATTCTAATTTATGGTCGTGGCCCTATGACCGAGACAAATGTGAATCACATAAACACGCAACAAGACTTACAACATAAATAGACCTGAGGTGTGGCTTTGGTCATCTGGTAGGTATGCCAAGAAAAGGGGGCAAAAATAACCAGGTAGGGAAGTGTATCTTTTTTGGCTGCAACTTTATTGAGCAAGCTTGGAGAAGGCTTGGGCCATCTCCACTTGGGAGTTTGGAATATATCTGGCGAAGCAGGCAGACTTCCATCTGCCTAGTTTCTTGATCACATGGTCTGGTACTCTGTGCTGAGGCTGCATCCATCTGGAAAGGAATGTCCTGAATACCGACCAAGGTCAAGGCCTAAGTTGACCAGTAGGACCTTAACATGCTTAATAAACTGGCTGCCACTCAGGGAGTTGACTGAAAAAGCAGTAACAGGCTGGGGACTACCTGGCTGGGTAGGTGAGATAGCAGCTGGTCAAGGATCGTTACTGGGCACCAGGTGTTGAAGTTGATGTCCACTACGGTTCTGGTTTGCTGCGTTTTGGAGACCATAAGATGAAGGACATAATGGTTTAGGAAGCGAGTCAGGAGGTTTCTGTACAGAATCTGGCTACTAGTGCCACCAAAGGTGAATTTGCTAGGCCATAGAAGGCAAGGTAGATGGCCACCTGGATGACTAGGCTTGTGAGACATGCCCCTAAAGATAGTGCTCATGATGGGCAAGAGTTTGCCGTTGGTTGCGGACTGCTGCTTCTGGATACCACATAGGAGGGACTTTAATGTATGGGCCATGAACACAGATGGCTTACCGGGATCCCATGAGGACAGGAAATGCTGAATGCATGATAGTGTTATGAGCAAGAGCCAGCTGTGTGTGGCAATACGATATAAAAACTAGGGCGTGTCTAATGTTATCTGTCGTGGTTCTGGGACAAGCAGCTAGAAACCTGCAGTAGGTGTTCCAGGCCGCGCGATAAGCCTTTAGTGTGTTGCGGGATGAGCTGGGTAGCATTGCCAAGGTGTGGCTTCAAATCATAGTTCGTTGTGACCAAAGTGGGGTAGGAGTAGTCGTTGAGTCGGTTCTGGGTTCCCACCTTCTAGATGATGTCGGCCGTAGCCTGGTTGTCTATGTTGAAGAGCACTGTTAAACCTGTCCATGAGTGGCCCCAGACTTGGGCAGCTGCCACGATTGGATATAGCTCAAACAATGATGAAGATTGAGTGAAACCAGGAATTTAGGCAGATTTCTGGAGGCCAGGGTCTGGCAAACCAGTGATGGCCAAAAAATGCAGCAAAACCTGTGGAGGCTGCAGCATCTATACACTGGGGGGAGAACCTCTGGGGGAATCTAGGATGGAAAAGGATCTGGGGGTCCTAGTAGATGATAGGCTCAGCAATGGCATGCAATGCCAAGCTGCTGCTAATAAAGCAAACAGAATATTGGCATGCATTAAAAGGGGGATCAACGCAAGAGATAAAACGATAATTCTCCCACTCTACAAGGCTCTGGTCCGGCCGCACCTGGAGTATGCTGTCCAATTCTGGGCACCTGTCCTCAGGAAGGATGTACTGGAAATAGAGCGAGTACAAAGAAGGGCAACAAAGCTAATAAAGGGTCTGGAGGATCTTAGTTATGAGGAAAGGTTGCAAGCACTGAACTTAATCTCTCTGGAGAAGAGACGCTTGAGAGGGGATATGATTTCAATTTACAAATACTGTACTGGTGACCCCACAATAGGGATAAAACTTTTTCGCAGAAGAGAGTTTAATAAGACTCGTGGCCACTCATTACAATTAGAAGAAAAGAGGTTTAACCTTAAACTACGTAGAGGGTTCTTTACTGTAAGAGCGGCAAGGATGTGGAATTCCCTTTCACAGGCGGTGGTCTCAGCGGGGAGCATTGATAGCTTCAAGAAACTATTAGATAATCACCTTAATGACCGCAACATACAGGGATATACAATGTAATACTGACACATAATCACACACATAGGTTGGACTTGATGGACTTGTGTCTTTTTTCAACCTCACCTACTATGTAACTATGTAACTATCTGTGACTACCTGTGGTGACTGAGCTGACACTGATGGAACAAACATCGACATGCCACTCCAGTTGGTGAGGAACTCATCCCATATTGCTAAGTCCACTATCACTGCTGGGTCTAACCTGAGAACTTTGTCGGGGTCCTGTACTTGAGTGACATAAGACCCAAAGCCATGACCGCCCCTGAGAAATAATCCTCATGGCAAATTGAGCATCCTTGACAAGGACTGCAGCTGCCTCTTAGTACACCCTCATAACAGGGTAAAGTCTTGGATGACCATCCTAATATGGGCTAGTTTGCCAGGAGGCAGGCTGGCTTGCATGGCACGCGTGTCCAGAGTGATGCCTAGGAAGGTGATGGAGTGTGCCAGGCCCTTCACTTTATGTTCGACTATGGCACGTTGAGTTTGTAAAACACCACTCTTAACCTAATATAAACAACAAATATTCTGCACAGATAAAATAAACAAAATAAAATAAAATGCAGTCGAGGAATGCTAGCTGACACTTAAGGATAATTCGGAACGCCTCAATCAAACAGTAAGTAAGATGTAGTGCAGCGCAATCAAATAAAATTAAACAGTCCATAAATTCATTTGCATGGTGGAAACCAATTTTGTAAGTAAGAGGAGCCTCCTAAAGTGCAATCTTGGACAAAGACAGTAAAGAGGTGTTTCCAGCCCATCCACCACAGATACACCAGCCTCTCACCTCATATAGACTCGATCCATAAAAGGTCACACAGCATTTGACCTACACCTGGGGTACCGATCGTAAACGATCCAGCTGATGGTCGCATAGCACATATAGACAAGAAAGAAGGGGACAATCTAGTGCTCTCTGTAAGGATATTTATTTAAATAGCAGTAAAAAGAAGCACAATTTACTCACAAACAAAGCACTCTGGCCGAGTGCTAGCAAACAAGCATGTATTACATCTGGTTTCTAACCAGAAAGATGGCCGCAGGTGACGCCGACGTGACTCCTCCCCCATACGTGTTACATCCTGTGGGTGGGATTTATTCAGTGTGGGGTCAGAGACACGTCGTCGGTCCACTGTTATTTATATTACCACGGAAACAAACCAATAGACTCCCAAAGAAAGAAGCACAGCTGCAATGTAATAACACACCAGAATACCAGCATGAAGGGAGCCGTTCGTAATAGAATAAAATTATCTCAATACAAACATAAACACAAATAGAGAAACCTATGTCACTCAGTAATAATTAGGAACAAGGGTTAAAACCAACCTCATTGTTAACTAACATTAAAAAGAGAAGACACCCTGGTTTCTAAATTTAAATGAGAATGCACCCCAAGAGGCCTTAAAAGAAAGGACACTCATTATATATATCATATTACAAAATAAAACCTTAAAAATCCATCTGACATCATCCACGGCCATCTTCCAAGTACAAATACCACTAACATGCATATAAACCGAAGTATATAAAAATACACTACATATAAAATAAATACAATTAAAATTAAATGTAAAATAAACTCCATCCTTAAATGATACATAAAATCCTATCTATTAGAAATAAAACAATTGAGGTAAAACTCAACATTCAAGCCAGCAGGCGTTAAAACCTTGGTCTCATATATCCAAAAGGACTCACTTTGACTAAGCTGGCGAATGAAGTTGCCACATCGCCAATGTCTAGCAACTTTCTCTATTCCCCAAACCATGGGCCTGGTGCAATAGGATCCATGTAAGGGACTGGGAAAACACATTGAACAGCTACAGGCTGCTTTTGGATCCAAAGGTCAACATGGTGGCAAAGTAACAAGAATCCCTCCATTCAGTGCCGTGCCACCTCCAGAGGGATGGCTCGATAGGCAGGAGTTTGAATGCATCTGAGATGTCTGCTCTAGACAGCCAGGCACTAGTACCTATTTTAATGATGGCTTGGATGGCTAAGTCAACTGATGCGTATATGAGGGAGAATTCCTCAGAAGGAATCGGAGAAGTGAAGTGGACCTGATACGAACAATTGTGCCATGACTAGATTCAAATCAGGCTGTGAAATTAGTGAAATGGATCTGATACGAATCGTTGTGCCGCTGCTGCGACTGAACTTGAATTGGACTGTGAAGTGTGTAGCATGAAATGAGATAAATGAAACAAAACCTACACAAATCATTGTGCCGCCACTGCAACTGGACTCAAATGGACTGTAGAGTGTGTTTCATGAAATAAATGAAATGAAACTGACACAAATCATTGTGCTATTATTGTGACTGGACTCGCACTGGACTGTAGCGTGTGTTAAATGAAATAAAATAAATGTATGAGATGAACGAATCGTTGAGCTGCCGATGGACTGGATTAGAATCGGGCTATGGTAGAATGTTAGAGTCGCCACCTTGCCCCACTAACTGAGGGGTTGCATGTGTTAAGAGGAGGTGTAGCAGTAGGATAGTGAGTGAAGAGGGATACAGAAAACTTGGATAAGAAGGAAAAGGGGAGAAGTACAGGGCAAGAAATGACATGCGCAGGGAGGAGCGGCTGGGTTCTATTGTGTAGAACCCTGTACAGTGAAAATTTTGGAAACTCGAAAGAGTGCATGGCAACCAAGATGAGCCAGGAGGTGACTGGCCAGTAACTGATGCTCGGGTGCCTGTCTGTGCTGAGCACATACCTGTGGACCATAGCCCCAGGGCGTACTGGGTCAAGCGTCTAAAGTCTGGTACGGCCTACATAGGAATGTTGCGGTCTGTAGACAGTGACGTATGCTTGGCCTGCTAACACTTGCACTGTCAGCAAGCTCAGCGTATTAGCGATCTTGTCTGTGTAGGTGAAGGGTCGCCCTTTGAAAATAGAGTGTAATGCAGAGACACATGTGACAGTAACTAACTGATAGATGGCACTGATGGGCACTGATAGGTGGCACTGATGGACACTGATGGGTGGCACTGATGGACACTGATAGATGGCACTGAGAGACACCACTGATCAGGAGGCAATGGCAGGCATTACTGATGGGTACTGATTGGCATCATCTATGGGTACTGATTGGCATCCCTGTTGGTCATGGGTGGGCATACCTGGTGGTCATGGGTGGGCATCATTGGTGGGCATCCCTGGTGGTCCTGGGTAGTATCCCTGGTGGTGCTGGGTGGGCATCCTGGGTGGGTTGTACTGATAATCATTGCAGACCCCCCTGTCGGGAGAGCAGCCGACCAGCTCTCCTCTACTCTCATCTGTCAGATGTAATAGAGGAAAAGCCGATACCTGGCTTTTCCTGTTTACACTGTGATCAGCTGTGATTGGACACAGCTGTTCACGTGGTAAATAGCCTCCATCAGAGGCTCTTTACCTAGATCAGAGTTGCGGTGTGTCAGACTGACACTGGCTTGTTATCCTGCTGGATGTCATATGCTGCCCAGTCAGGATAACTGAACCACTTCCCGGCCATCATTCTGCTATAGGCCAGGCAGGTAGTGGTTAAAAATAAAAAAAATCCACTATTTATCTTGTGGTAAAGGTATATATTTTAGGACGTACAAAACAACAATGTGGGGAACTTTGCACTGACCAGTAAGATGAATGAGGACAATGTATCAGGGTGAAAATGTTATGCCCTTAGCTCAGGAATGTTGAAAAATGTAAACATTGCACTAGAGAGAGATCATTCTGTGAATGAAGGCAATCAGATAGTTTATTTCTGTGTGCCTTCATTCACAGAACAATATCTTTCTGGTACAGTGTTAGCCTGTGAAAAACGGTGATATGACAACCAAAAAATAACAGTAGATTTTAGGGGTTAATATTGCAAAACATGTTCATGGTCCTTGTCATGGAGCCTATTTTGATGGAACAAATTTGAATATGATAATTTTTCCATTGATAGAAGTGAATTTCCTTGCATTCCAAGTTGAACGGAACTAACTTTAACGCATTTGTTAAATAACCCATGACCATTGAGATAAATACAGCACAAGTAATTATTTAACCCTTTCCCTGCCATGAAAGCGGGATCAGATGGAAGCTTTCAGACAGCTGCGCTGCTGCCTGATTGATTCCACACTGCCCCGGTAATGGCGCCCCTTGCACGCACCCCCACCATGTATCCCAGGCTCCACTTGCCCATCTGTGGGCCCTTGACCGACATAGAGGGTGCCGCTGGGTAGAAGGGAGTGAGCAGATTGGACACATGTCTGCTCTCCCCCCCTCCTTGTTGCTGACCTGGAAAGTCATGTGTTTGACTTTTTAGACGCTGGATGTCTCATTAACCACTTAAGGACCAAGCCTATTTTTGACAATTGTTTACAAGTTAAAATCTGTTTTTTTTGCTATAAAATTGCTTAGAACCCCCAAACATTATATATTTTTTCAGACACCCTAGAGAATAAAAGGGCAGATGTTGCAATACTTTATGTGACACAATATTTGCGCAGTGATCTACACATTTTTTTTAATAAAAAAAAAGAAAACAGTAAAGTTAGCCCAATTTGTTTCTATCTTGCTTCAAAGATAGTGTTACACCATGTAAATTGATACCCAACATGTCATGCTTCAAAATTGCGCCCGCTTGTGGAATCGCGACAAACTTTGACACTTAAAAATCTCCATTTTTTTATTATTTAACTTCTTATTTTTTATTTTTACACTGCCCCTGTCTCCGCCTCTTCCATAAACGGCAGAGATGCCGGGATGTGGTGGGGGACACCTCTCCTGTCACCCATAAAAGCGATCCCACAACGAATCCGCCACGGAGACCACTTTTATCTTAAAGCGGACCGCCCGCCATGAATAAAAGTACCGGGGTTATGGCAGCTATCTGCTAACAATGGTATTTAACATCAAAGAGAACCTGTCACCAAAACAAAATCACAAAGGGGAATTTTTGTCCCCTATCTAATAAAAAAGTTAAGTAAAAAAAAAGATAAATTGCAAAAAATTTAAAGTGCACCCAAGCACATAAAACTCCCCAAAAAGTTTTTTGATGGCCCCCACATATATACGCATCAGGGGTGCCAACGCATGAAAACGCTGATTGTGATACACATGTTAAAGATCGCCACTAGGGATGAGCTTTGAGTTCGAGTCGAACTCATGTTCGACTCAAACATCGACCGTTCGCCAGTTTGCCGAACAGCGAACAATTTGGGGTGTTCGTGGCAAATTTGAAAGCCACGGAACACCCTTTAAAAGTCTATGGGAGAAATCAAAAGTGCTAATTTTAAAGGCTTATATGCATGGTATTGTCATAAAAAGTGTTTGGGGACCTGGGTCCTGCCCCAGGGGACATGTATCAATGCAAAAAAAGTTTTAAAAACTGACGTTTTTTCGGGAGCAGTGATTTTAATAATGCTTAAAGTCAAACAATAAAAGTGTAATAATCCTTTAAATTTCGTACCTGGGGGGTGTCTATAGTATGCCTGTAAAGGGGCGCATGTTACCTGTGTTTAGAACAGTCTGACAGCAAAATTACATTTCAAAGGAAAAAAAGTCATTTAAAACTACTCGCAGGTATTAATGAACTGCCGGTCCGACAATACACATAAAAGTTCATTGATAAAAACTGCATGGGATTTCCCCACAGGGGAACCCCGAATCAGAATTAAAAAAAAAACTGGCGTGAGGATCCCCCTAAATTCCATACCAGGCCCTTCAGGTCTGGTATGGATATTAAGGGGAACCCCGCGTCAAAATAAAAAAAATGACGTAGGGGTCCCCCTCAAAAATCGTTCCAGACCTGATTTTAAGGGGAACAGCGCGCCAAAAACTATTAAAAAAATTGGCGTGGGGTCCCCCCAAAAATCCATACCAGACCCTTATCCGAGCATGCAACCTGGCAGGCCGCGGGAAAAGAGGGGGGATGAGAGAGCGCCCCCCCTTCTGAACTATACCAGGCCACATGCCATCAAAATTGGGAGCAGATCCCGGCCCCCCCATGTGAAATGGTACCCCTATCATTTCACAAAAAAACTGTCAAAAATGTTAAAAATGACAAGAGACAATTTTTGACAATCCCTTTATTTAAAGTCTTCTTTTTTCCATCCTCTATCTTCTTTCTTCTATCTTCCTTTGTTTTTTTCCTCCATCTTCTTCTTCCTCCGATCCTCTGCTTCTTTCTCCGGTGTTCTCGTCCGGCATCTTCCTCCGCGGCATCTTCTTCTCTTCATCTTCTTATCTTCATCTTCTTTTCGGGACGCTCCACATCCATGATTGGATGGAAGGCTCCCACTGTGTGACGCTTCTCTCTTCATCTTTTTCTCTTCATCTTCTTCTCTTCATCTTCTTTTCATGCCACTCCACCTCTATGATGGCATGGAGGGAGGCTCCCACAGTGTGACGCTTCTCGTCTTCTGACTGTTCTTAAATAGCGGAGGGTGGGGCCACCCGGTGACCCCGCCCCCCTCTGATGCACGGGGACTTGACCGGGGCTTCCCTGTGGTATTCCCCATGATGTCAGAGGGGCGGGTGACCCTGAAGGGTCTGGTATCAATTTTGAGGGAGACCCCTACGTCATTTTTTTTTTAAATTTTGGCACGGGGTTCCCCTTAATATCCATACCAGCCCTGAAGGGCCTGTTATGGAATTTAGGGGGACCCCCACGCCAGTTTTTTTTTAAATTTTGGTTCGGGGTTCCCTTGTGGGGAATTTCCATGCTGTTTTTATCAATGAACTTTTATGTGTATTGTCGGACCGGCAATTAATTAATAGCCGTGAGTAGTTTTAAATTACTTTTTTTTTTCCTTTGAAATGTCATTTTGCTGTCAGACTGTTCTAAACATGGGTAACATGCACCCCTTTACAGGCATACTATAGACACCCCCCAGGTATGAAATTTAAAGAAATATTACACTTTTATTGTTTGACTTTAAGCATTATTAAAATCACTGCTCCCGAAAAAACGTCCGTTTTTAAAACTTTTTTTGCATTGATACATATGCCCTGGGGCAGGACCCGGGTCCCCAAACCCTTTTTAGGACAATACCATGCAAATTAGCCTTTAAAATGAGAACTTTTGATTTTGAACGTTCGAGTCCCATAGACTTCAATGGGGTTCCAACGTTCGTGCAAAGTTTTGGTCTGTTCGCAAGTTCTGGTGCGAACCAAACCGGGGGTTTTCGGCTCATCCGCCACGCATGCCAGAGTGGGAGCAATATTTTTAGCACCAGACCTCCTCCATAACACTAAACTGATGACCTATAGCTGGCTTTTAAAATGTTGCCTATTGAAAATATAGGATACTGAAGTTTTCTGCCACTTCATGGGTGCATGCAAATTTAAGGTTTGACATGTTGGGTATCTACTTACTTGGTGCAACCTCATCTTTTATATTTTATTAAAAAATTGGGTAATTTATTGTGTTTGTTTACCTTAAATATGACTTTAGTGTATTTTTAATTGAAATTTTCCGTTTCCTAGAACTTTGTGGTAATATCGTGTGACATAAAAAATTGGATCTACCCATCTACGGTGTCTGCTTTCAGAAAATATATAATGTTTTGTGGGATTTATGTAATTTTCAGGCCTAAAATTATTTTTTAAACAGGTGTGCATAAAATGCAAAAAAATTCTCTCTTTGTAAAGTGGCCCTAGAATTTGGAGCAACTGTGCACAGTAACCAATCAGGTTTTTGTTTCAGCTTTTTCAATTAAGCTTTAAAAATTAAATCTTGATGTAGAATGATTGCCATGCACAGCTGCTCCAGATTCTGGCTGCTCCAGTATTAGTGAATTTTTATTAAGGTGTTGTCTCTAGGAATGGTCCCGATGTTCGAATTAAACGTAAGTTCGACTCGAACATCGGGTGTTTGTCCGCAAACAAACTGAACATATGGGGTGTTCACGCCAAATTCAAGCGGGGTGCCCCATAATGCACTGTGAGATAGCAGTGCATTGATGGCTGCTGATTGGCCAAAGAATGCACCTGACCTGCATGCTTTGGCCAATCACAGCGTGATTTGCTGTGAGAGCCATGATCGGCCAAAGGCAGGGTGCCTTTGGCCAATCATGGCTCAGGGGGCTAAGTCCATGCCCCGCACTATAAAAGGCTGCTTACACGGCAGTCGCATGTAGTGTGATACGTGGAGGAGACAGAGAACTTGAGCTAGATTAGACAGGTTAGTTAGTGACGTGCAGGCAGTTTAGAGTGTGTGTATATATATTTATATATATATATATATATATATACATATATACAGTGTAGTCAGTGTAGAATATTAATATATACAGTGCAGGCAATGTACAGTATATATAGTACAGTTATATATATATATATATATATATATATATATATATATATACAGTGCAGTCAGTGCAGAGTATATAATATACATACAGTGTATATTACAGTGCATTGAAGTGATCACGGGGAGCCCTATGACAGAATTAAGAAAAAAAAGGCATGGGGTCCCCCCAAAATCCATACCAGGCCCTTTGGGTCTGGTATAGATTTGAAGGGGAACTCCATGCCAAAATCAAAAAATAAAACATCATGGGGTATCCCCACAAAATCCATACCAGGCCCTTTGGGTCTGGCATAGATTTTAAGGGGAACTCAATGCCAAAATTAAAAAACAAAGTTGATGTGGGGTCCCCCCAAAATCCATACCAGACCCGTATTCGAGCAAGCAGCCTGGCAGGCCAGGAAAGGGGGGATAAGCGAGCGCCCCCCTCCTAAACCATTACAGGCCATTTGCCCTCAACATGGGGAGAGTGCTTTGGGGTCCCCCCAAAGTACCTTGTCTCCATGTTGATGGGGACAAGGACCTCTTCCCAACAACCCTGGCCATTGGTTGTCAGGGTCTGCGGGTGGGGGGATTATCGGAATCTGGAAGCCCCCTTTAACAAGGGGGCCCCCAGATCCCAGACCCCCCATGTGAATGGGTATGGGTACATTGTACCCATACCCATTTACCAAAAAGTGTATCAAAAAGTAAAAACCACAATAGACAGTTTTTGACAATTCCTTTATTAAAAAAGAAAAAAAAAGCCTATCTAACAGCTGTCAAAGCCAAAAGCCAGCAGTTGACTGGGAGGCCTCCCATCGAGGCAGAGTTTTTTTCATTTTTTTTTCTATTTTTCAGGTCCGTCGGGCAGTGTGATTGAAGATGGATGTACATCGCAGGACACTTTTTTCTTTTTTAACAAAGGAATTGTCAAAAACTGTCTATTGTGGTACCCAATACCCATTCACATAGGGGAATCTTCCAGATTCGGATAACCCCATGCCCAAAGAGACCCCGACAACCAATGGCCAGGGTTGTCGGGTGATCCATCCCACCCCCGAAGGGCCTAGTATGTACTGGACCCCACACTGATTTTTTTCCTTGATTTTTAATCTATATTGCCGGGAGTCAGCAATACATTATAGCCCTTGAGCAAGTTTAAATTACATTCTTTCCTTTAGAAATTTAGATTTGTTGCGGCACTGTTCTACACATTGCACAGATGCACCACTTTACAGGCACTCTAAGGGTACCCCCCCCAGGCATGTTATTTAAAGGAATATTTAATGACTATTGTTTCAATTTAAGCGTTATTAAAATCACAGCCCCTGAAAATAATTGTAGTTTTAAATACTTTTTTTGCATTGACATGGGATCCCTAGGGCAGTACCAGAGTCTTCATACACTGTTTATGGCAATAACTTGCATATAAGCCTTTAGCACTTTTGATTTTTCATGTTTGTGTCCCATAGACTTTAATAGGGTGCCACTATCACAAACCTTGTCATGGAGCTTATTTTGACAGAACACATTTGTAAATGATCATTTTTTCCATTAAAAGAAGTGAATTTAATTGCATTTCAAGATGAAGAAAAAACATGGTAGTAAAAAGCTTTCTTTCTTTGACACTTGAAAAAAAGCAATCTTCTGACTAATTCCGCAAGTTCCCATTCATTGATCCACCGTCAAAGGACGTACCATGAAATTTTCATCAACTGTATTGTAATACTGTAATAAACAAGGTCTACGAGAGCTTGCCTTGTGGAAAACAGAAGGTACATTTGACTTATCACTGAGGTCTTCATTGATTTATTGGTTGCCAGACTTGCTGATGAAAAAGTTCAGATTGAAAAAGCCACTCCCTAGTGTTTACTATATGAACAAGAAGATTAATCTACTAATTGCAAAATCGACTTAAGGGTTTTTTGCCCATGCAGATATGTGTTTCAGTTTAAGTAATCTCTAGTTTGTAAGGTTCTGGGTATGTGGTTAGGAGCACCTAGTGTAAACTGCCATATTGTTTAAAATTCATTTAAAATAATTAATTTTAAAACATCAGGCTGTTTGATGCACTTAATAAAGTGTTTTAAAGAAAAAACAATGGCGCTGCATATGTAAATCCGTGATGAAAATTCAAAATAATAAGTAAAACAATAAGTAAATATAGTATCTAATAATTATTATCAGAAAAAATTATATATGAAATCTCCACGTGTGAAAGTGTCCAGAAATGGATCAAGCACAAAGTCCATGCATAGTGATGAGGTCCATATGCAGAATAAAAAATCTTCTTAAATCAGAACAATAAAAAATGTATATCTTCCACTACACCAAATGTGATTGTGTTCCACTCCCTGTTGAAATCGCACTCACCAGAAGAATATGCCTTGCATTCTCATGCTCGACAAACAAGCTGTTACAAACTCCCAGGATTTAATCAGACCTCAGCTCTCAGCAGCATTCAATAAGGGAGGAGATTCCCACCAGATAAGTTGGATCTCAAATGATAGAGATCAAAAGCGCCTATGCATTAGCCTACCGGCAGGTGAACTTGTGATAGTTACACGGCAGGGAGATGTCCACCCGTTATCAAGGAACCAGCGAGTTTTTGATCTCTATCATTTGAGATCCAACTTATCTGGTGGGAATCTCCTCCCTTATTGAATGCTGCTGAGAGCCGATGTCTGATTAAACCCTGGGGGTTTGTAACAGCTTGTTTGCCGAGCATGAGAATGCAAGGCATATTCTTCTGGTGAGTGCGATTTCAACAGGGAGTGGAACACAATCAAATTTTGGTGTGGTGGAAGATATATACATTTTTTATTGTTCTGATTTAAGAAGATTTTTTATTCTGCATATGGGCCTCATCACTATGCATGGACTTTGTGCTTGATTCATTTCTGGACACTTTCACACGTGGAGATTTCATATATAATTTTTTCTGATAATAATTATTAGATACTATATTTACTTATTGTTTTATTTATTATTTTGAATTTTCATCATGGATTTACATATGCAGCGCCACTGTTTTTTCTTTAAAACACTTTATTGATTCATTTATTTATATTTAAAATAAAAAAAACCCAAGAGAAGGGTTAACGCTGCGCTAGAACAGTGTAAATTAATGAGTGGAATAGTAAAAGCTGCCAGCACTAAAAGTCCAATACTAAACTTCAAAACACCAAAAAAAACCAAAATAAGTGCAGCGCTAAAACAAGATATAAATAGTATAACACACTAAAAATGACCATAAACAAATAAGGTTAATCCACCAAAAATGAAATATAAGTATACAGAATAAGTCTCCCATAAAGGACAGAGACAGATGTTTCACCATATAACAAGTGTGAAAAATTATAAAAAATCACATATAAATAAATAAAATAAAAAATGTGATAAAGCGAGTCCCGATTATAAATATTCAAAAAAGTCCATAAGTAAAGTGAATAGATGCTCAAGGTGCATATAATCAGGAGAGATGTGACACAGGTGATACAGGTGAATCCAGCATCCAGTGTGACTTGCACCCAAGTGAGGTATGAGGCTCCTTACCAGCTCAGAATGACCACTATGACAGTGGTCTCACCAGGCATTTGGGAAATTATCAGGTCACCCACAACCTATACCGATCTATCCAGTTGTAAATGTGGAACAGGGATGTAGTCTCACACAGGGCAGACAGCTTTCCAGACACAGGTCTGTCTTGATACAGCAGCAGTAACAAGCTGCACACACTCCACCTTCCTCCTATGGTTTTTTTTTATTTATATTTAAGTTGGCAGCTTTTAGGGGTTAGTATTACTTTGTTCATGAGCGCAGTGGTGACACATTGAGTTCAGGGGCGCGGGACATGTGTATCAGTTATTTAATGTTTGATGCACTTAACAAATATGTTTCTAAAATATTGCTTTTAATTCCTTTTAAATTTGTTTACAGTACAAAGAAAGCAAAATATGGTGTTACAGTCAAATGCTTTGGGACGTGTACAAAGTGTATATTTATGTAAAGAACATGACCTTGTAACATCAGTGTCAGTACATGAAATGACTCTGTAAAAGCATGAAAAAACATCTGTTCTTCATTGTCAAACCCGAGGTCTTAAATACAAGTTTATATTCTCTGATAGGCCAAGGCAATGGATTAAACAACATCTTTCTTTTTTTAATTTCAAAAGTCAAACAAAGAAAATATGACTGCTAATTTTATCAATCAAGACAATAAGATAGTGTGGAAAGTTAGCTGACAGAGGATTAGCATCTTAAGAAAGAAACAACAAAGTAAGAGGAAGGAAAGAGGACAGGGTGGGGAATGTAGGTGAAGGGTAGCTGAGGAAGGACATGAGGAGAAAAAGTTGTGGTTGTGGGGAGCTGAGGAGATTATCATTCATTGAAAGGCATCATGAATGTATGGAGTCCAGACTTTAATACAAATATCTAATATTTGTCGGGAGGGGACTTGACCATATGCCAGAAGGGGCATATTGCAGGGAATTCCTAGTAAATATGGCATAATCTTTTTACATGGGCTGAGCACCTCCACTGAAGGTGGCTAGGATCATTGGGTTGATCATATGGAGAAATTCAGGAGTGCATAAAAATGTTTTACTGCATTACTGCAAATCTTCTCCCATTCTTCAAGATCCTGTCTACTACCCTGGACGCTTTCCCATTTGAGTATATTTGTTTGTTTGGGGAATGCATTGGTAGTGTTGGTGTTTAAATGTGTTTAAATGTTAAAAGATATCAGATATTAGGTATTTACAGGAGGGTCATCTAAGCATAGTTTTCACAATAGAGGAGGTGTAGTGATAACTGAAAAATAAATGGATGGTAGATTAAATGGCAATTGTAGGTCTGGGAAGGGCAAAAGAGTCTGGTCTACTTTGTGAATAATATCTTTGAATCTGAATAGTGAATTGCCTAGAAAGTTATGTGCAGTGCACTGGTTGAGGCTGACAGGTGCGGATGGTAAATAGAGAAAGTATGATATTTGAAAAGGTGTGGAAGATTGGTGAAATTGTGTATTGTGGCTTGTATGTGAGCCATGGGGGACAGTAGATCAAGCCAAAAATTTGGAGTGGCTGGTCCTTATGTAGAGTTAAGATAAGCTAGTAAAATCCAAAACCTATCTCAGACTATCTGTATGGATGTGGTAGGTTGACCATGAGGTCAGGTGGCATAGGTGAGCTGGTAGGTAATACTTGATGATGGCAGGAAACCCCAGTCCTCCCTGCGATTTTAAGGCATGAAGAGTGTAAATCATCTTGGGTTGGTTTACTAAAGGCAAATAAGCCATTCACTTTGCAAGGGAGCTTTTACTTTGCATGGAAGTTTTCCCTTAGATTAATAGTGGTAAATGTACTTTGCCACAATATACATACAATATAAGTTTATTATTGTGTATTGCTCTACAATAATTAAAGAGACCATATTACCATTCCTATTCAGGGCAAAGTGACAAGGTCTCTTTAAAGTCCAGCCCCAACCCAGTTATACTCATCTTCATGGTGCTCCACTGCAGCTTCTCTGTATGGGGGACAATGTGATCACCTCCTGTGATACAGTGCTGGGGCCTAGTGGCCAATCTCTAGACCTAAACACTGTCACGTGATGTTAGGGGTAATGTTATACAGTATCTCACAAAAGTGTGTACACCCCTCACATTTTTGGTAAATACTTTATTATATCTTTTCATGTGACAACACTGAAGAAATGACACTTTGCTACATTGTAAAGTAGTGAGTGTACAGTTTGTATAACAGTGTAAATTTGTAGTCCCCTCAAAATAACTCAACACACAGCCATTAATGTCTAAACCGCTGGCAACAAAAGTGCGTACACCCCTAAGTGAAAAGTCCAAATTGGGCCCAATTAGCCATTTTCCCTCCCTGGTGTCATGCAACTCATTAGTGTTACAAGGTCTCAGGTGTGAATGAGGAGCAGGTGTGTTAAATTTGGTGTTACCTCTCCCACTCTCTCATACTGGACACTGGAAGTTCAACATGGCACCTCATGGTAAAGAACTCTCTGAGGATCTGAAAAACAATTGTTGCTCTACATAAAGATGGCCTAGGCTATAAGAATATTGCCAAGACCCTGAAACTGAGCTGCAGCACGGTGGCCAAGACCATACAGCGGTTTAATAGGACAGTTCTATTCAGAACAGGCGTCACCATGGTCGACCAAAGAAGTTGAGTGCACATGCTCAGCGTCATATCCAGAGGTTGTCTTTGGGAAATAGATGTATGAGTGCTGCCAGCATTGCTGCAGAGGTTGAAGGGGTGGAAGGGTCAGCCTGTCAGTGATCAGACCATATGCCACACACTGCATCAAATTGGTCTGCATGGCTTTCGTTCCAGAAGGAAGCCTCTCCTAAAGATGATGCACAAGAAAGCCCGAAAACAGTTTGCTGAAGACAAGCGGACTAAGGACATGGATTACTGGAACCATGTCCTGTGGTCTGATGAGACCAAGATAAACTTATTTTGTTCAGATGGTGACAAGCGTGCGTGGTGGCAACCAGGTGAGGAGTACAAAGACAAGTGTGTCTTGCCTACAGTCAAGCATGGTGGTGGGAGTGTCATGGTCTGGGGCTGCATGAGTGCTGCCGTCACTGGGAGCTACAGTTCATTGAGGGAACCATGAATGAAAACATGTGTCATAGTACTGTGACATACTGAAGCAGAGCATGATGCCCTCTCTTCAGAGACTGGGCCGCAGTGCAGTATTCCGACATGATAACGACCCCAAGCACACCTCCATGATGACCACTTCCTTGCTAAAGAGGCTAAAGGTGATGGACTGGTCAAGCATGTCTCCAGACCTAAACCCTATTGAGCATCTGTGGGACATCCTCAAATGGAAGGTGAAGGAGTGCAAGGTCTCTAACATCCACCAGCTCCGTGATGTCATCATAAAGGAGTGGAAGAGGACTCCAGTGGCAACCTGTGAAGCTCTGGTGAACTCCATGCCCAAGAGGGTTAAGGCGGTGCTGAAATATAAAAGTTAAAGGTGGCCACACAAAATATTGACACTTTGGGCCCAATTTGGACATTTTCACTTAGGGGTGTACTCACTTTTGTTGCCAGCGGTTTAGAAATTAATGGCTGTGTGTTGAGTTATTTTGAGAGGACAGCAAATTTACACTGTTATACAAGCTGTACACTCACTACTTTACATTGTAGCTAAGTGTAATTTCTTCAGTGTTGTCACATGAAAAGATACAGTAAGATATTTACAAAAATGTGAGGGGTGTACTCACTTTTGTGAGATACTGTAGTTCCCTATATGCTGGCACCAGGTATTTTGAGGCAGCTGCAACAGAGGAAAGAATGAAGATATTTGACATGAAGTAAACATTCATGGGTCGCAATATAACTACATACATTGCAATGCCAAGCTCATTAATAAAAAAAGATTAAATCGGTATATGTAATGTTTAAGGTTGCAAGGTTAGTGAGCTATTAGAGTGTAGCTGTACCTTTATTAAAAATGTATCTTTTCTTTAGATAGCATCATCAGATCCCAGGTTCAGTGTGGTCCCCAACCCTCTTCTTCCATTTATCTGTAAGCATGTATAAGTGCCTGCCCACTGGAATACAGGTGCTTGAATAAAAACATATAGTAAAAACTGCCCAGCAGAGTCAAAACTCAAACACTGTGGAGGGTGTCACTGCTGCATCTGAGGTGTGTTATTTGTATAATATCTAAGGGATGGAGGTATGCATAGAAAGATTTTTATATAAGGGTACAGATGTCATTTAACATGAATGATTGGAATAATCAAAATAAAATTATTTTGAGTTTTCTTCATTTTGGGTAGGTTCCTTTGGAGTCCATCTGAGCACACAAAGTTTAATATGACCAGAATACCTTGGCTTGTGTTGGGTCCTCCTTTGGCCTGGGTAACTGAATTACCTGACATATGAAAGGAGCAAATAATACATAGAAATGATGAATCTCCAGAGCGTAGACACAGAGTGCAAAAATTCACAGACTGCAAATTACAAATACATTTAATTACCTATAGGCCATGGGTTGTTTGTAGTATAATACGCTTATAGCCTGGTTTGGTATAGATGATTTGCTTTGAACAGCAAAGCAGAACACAGGGAGCAAGACTACCAGGTGCTACGTGCAGCCATTCAGTTAAAGAAGAACTAAAGGCAAAACATTTTTAAAATTTTTGGATAAAGTAAGGGAGGGTTATAACCCTTCTTGGTCCAAATGTTGCCATCTGTGCCCCATTAGGGAGATTTACCTTTACTTCCTGTTCCAATGTGTTATCTGGCTCTGTGCACATAGGATTCTACTGCTGTATTTTCAGTTAAGTGTTATTTATGCAAGGTCGAACACAATATTATACAACGTTAAAAGAGATACTGGAAAAGCAAACAGACAGTTTTACTGTAAATCTAGGATGCTCAATGAACAGTTTTGGTCTTCGTGCTAGAGATAAGACATAGTGGTCAAAGAAAAACCAGAAGAGGGAAAACAGATTGATAAAACAAATTAAGTCAAAAAGCCAATGTCATAAAATACATTACATAGCCCAAATAAGGATCTCTGATAGCAAAGGAGTTCCTTGTTACTGAATACCATTACTGTGTGTAAATGTATACAATATCAATAGAAACTGTCAAGGGATTTTCATCTCAAGTGCTAAGTACAGTAATTAGCACAAAGTCATTTTTAAACATTACAAGAAAAGAACCAACAAACCTGCTATTTACTGTAAAGTCATTAAGATCGTCTAATGTTGTGCCCTTGGAGGAAAAATACAGATACATTACATATTCTTGCAAGGAGATGATATGGCTTTATAAATTGGATTCATAACTAAGGGTTAATCAATTTTTAGATTATATGTCCATTATTGGCACACTCTTCACCTTCACCAGCCTCTTTTCAAAAAAGCTTTCTATGCTTGTTTCTTACTGGGGAATTAATGTGAACAATGTGGTTGATACAAACAGGAGCTTGCAAAGGACAGTCTAGACTGACTGAGGTCAAAACAGAGAAGACTGAACTAACCTGAAATGCTAACGTCAGTTTAGGTTAACCGCTTCAGCCCCAGAAGATTTTACCCCCTTCCTGACCAGAGCGTTTTTTGTGATTCGGCACTGCGCCGCTTTAACTGACAATTGCGCGGTCGTGCGACGTGTCTCCCAAACAAACTTTCTTTTGGTAGTATTTGATCGCCTCTGCGATTTTTATTTTTTGCGCTATGAACAAAATAAGAGCGACAATTTTGAAAAAAAAAAAAACGCATTATTTTTTACATTTTGCTATAATAAATATCCCCCAAAAATATATAAAAAAATATTCTTTTTCCTCAGTTTAGGCCGATCGTATTCTTCTACATATTTTTGGTAAAAAAAATCGCAATAAGCGTTTATTGATTGGTTTGTGGAAAAGTTATAGCGTTTACAAAATAGGGGATAGTTTTATGGCATTTTTATTAATTTTTTTTTTTACTAGTAATGGCGGCGATCAGCGATTTTTATTGTGACTGCAACATTATGACAGACATGTCGGACATTTTTGACACATTTTTGGGACCATTGTCATTTATACAGTGATCAGTGCGATTAAAAATGCACTGATTACTGTGTAAATGACACTGGCAGTAAAGGGGTTAACCACTAGGGGGCGGGGAGGGGTTAAGTATGTCCTAGGGGAGTGATTACTAACTGTAGGGATGGGCTAGCAGTGTCCTTACTCTGATCACTGCTCCCGATGACAGGGAGCTGTGATCAGTGACACTTGTCACTAGGTAGAACGGGGAGATGCTGTTTACATCAGCATCTCCCCGTTTGTCCTCTCCATGAGGCGATCACGGGTAAACTGGCAGGGATCGAGTCTGTGGGACCCGCGACCCGACTCATGGAGCTCCCGGCCAGCGCGCATGCAATGCACGGGGAATTCAAATGGACAGCGGGGAATTCAATTGGACGTACCTGTAAGTCCATTTGCCCAGCCGTGCCATTCTGCCGATGTACATCGGCGTGAGCCGGTCGGGAAGGGGTTAAAGATAAAGTCAAACTAACTAGGCAAATAGGATACTAAGGAGAAATCAGAATAATATTTTGGAACAAGGCAGGGGTCAAAAAAGTAGATAACTAGCAGTTTCAGACATCTCTGTTCAACAGTCATATCTGGGTGAAAACAAATCCAACATACTGGGACACTAGTTTTCCCGAGAGCTGCCTGCTCTGGTGTCTGCATTGGTCTACTATTACCCACAGAAATGAGAATTTTCTCTAGCTTGAGCACTGACTGTCTCATGTTTAGGATAAATGTACACAGAAATGGATATTTTTTATCTTACATCTGCTTAAAATAATACATTGACATTTTAATCCAGTTTTCACTTTTCTAAGCGCACATTGAGCTACATGTGGGTGAGCTTGGTTGGGAGGATGGTTACTGGTTACTATTTAATTATTGTCTTCACTGAAGGGAACTATAGTAGGATCTGAGGAGAACTTAAGGTACTGGCCTTGATTAACCACTTTATTTCCTGAACCTGTATATCCATCATGAACCAGAGCAATTTAACATTTTCTATGGATTTGACAATCATTTTTTCATTGCTTACGAATGATATCCAAACATTACCTATATCATTTTTTTAGGATAGACATTGCTTTCTTTTGGCTACATTGTCTTGCACAAATAAACAAAAAACAAAAATACACTAAACATTTTTTTCTAGTTTGATCAGTGTTGGTTTTAAAACACCTGTGGGACTATTTGTTAAAAAAAAATTCAGTGTGGATGTCTTTAGACTGTGTTTCGGAAATCCTTTGTGAATATTGGTGATGTGTTCACCAATACATGTTGATAATGAAATTCATAACTTGCAGTTCGAAGAATGTAGCCTATGTTTTGGAATGTACCTGCGGATACCAATACGTGGTATGAACATCCAGAGAATTATCAACATGTATTGGTGAACTCATCACCGATATTCGCAAAGGATTTCTGAAACACAGTGTGTCCAACCATTTCAGGATGGCACACAATAGAGATCCAACACATTTGTCATTTTATGCAATAGACATGATCAAGGTATATTTGAGGGGCTCCAATCTAATCAGACAAATATCACAAAATGAAACGTGGGTATATGAGCTCCAAACTTTGATGCCAGCAGGGTTGAATATAGAAATAGACCTTAATTGTTTTATTTCTGGAAAAAACAAACAATGTCAGCGCTCAGTGGGTAACATTAGGTGGACGTAGTGCTGGCAGAAACCATTAATGGCCAGCAATGGGTTAATAAAAATATTCTTTTTGGGTGGTGTTGGTGAACCAAAGGCAAGTTTAATTGATATACATCATAACATTAAAACCAAGACTCCTTGTACATGTAATGTATTAAAAAAGAGGGTAAGATTAAATCAGCCTACAGTGTCACTGGAGGTTCCCGGAGCAATTAGGAGCTTACAATGTCCAACGATGAAACAGTGCAGCTAGGGGGGCACCAGTAATCCTTCTGCACTGAAGAGTCCTGACTCGAACGGTAGACCCGCTCACCTGCGTGGTCTGGAAAGGCTGGCATGCTGATGGGGGAAGGCGGTGACTGCAGCGGCAGTCAGAGAACTGAACCGCTCTCCACAAGGCAGCTCACTATGCAGGCTGGCATGCAGATGAATTTGGAGGGGAACCCCACGGAGTTTCGGCACTGGAGAGTCACTCTACCTAGATGGATCCACTCCGTTTGGTGTGACAGGGATGTGAAGTGAAGTGGGGAGCTGCTGCATTCTCAAGCCAGAAGCTGGGGAAAGCTGGTGAGGGATTGTACAGATGCCCTGGTCAGGATAGTGGTGGCCAGAATTCGGAAGTCCTCAGGAACCAGCATGAGGCGCAGGCTGGATGGTTGCCGTGATGATGCGTTTTGCGCGCATGCGCTTTCTCAAAGTCACTGGAACAGGTAAACAGTTTGTTTAAATACCTGATGGCAGGTGGAAGAATGGCAAAGCAGTATTGATGTTAACTCATCATTGTTCAGGGTGATACTATACATCAATAAAGAAGAATAAAAAGTCCATGAACATATTATAAACCATACAATTATATACTCTCATAGATGGCTAAAACCACATTAAAAACAAAAAACAAATAAAAACCCAAAAATAAAATAAAAATAAATATAAAATAAAAACCTAATTACCAAAAATAAAGATAAAAATCAAATTACCAAAAATAAAGATTAAAATAAAAATGAATATAAAAATGAAAATAAAACTACAAAAACACAGAGAAAACAAAAAAACACAGAAAAACAACCAAAGTGACAGTAATGATAAACCATAGATATTGAAAAATCTATTGGTGATGTGTTGGTATCTCAATAGACAATGTACACGATTATTGGTGATGTGGGGAAAAGGAACTGGATAACCATATATGTATACACATATGAGTACATATAGTCTTATATGCAGAGAGCAGAAAGTGGACCCATGAGATGATGTGTCACAACACATGTGTCCACTTATCTGCCCTCTACAAAGGGAGGAAATGGATACATAGGGCTGAATGCTACATGGACTAAATAAAACTACATGTCTCCAGTTCCTCGTTTAACCCTTTCAGAGCGAGGGAATCAAGCATATAGATCCAGAAAACTTCTCTTCTACATAGGAGTGAGAATCTCTCCTTGGGGATGGTCTCTATAGCAAAAACTTCTAGGCATTTTATATCATCACTATGCACATGGTGAATGTAACATATTTGATAGAGTTTGTTATTTATATCCTGCTTTGTCCCAGTGGCCTCTTGTACGTGGGACACACTATACGCGCCCTGCACGCAAGAGTGGGGATCACCGCAGGTTCAAGGATGTGTTGAACACAGTGTACCATGGCATTTTCACCGTGTGCATAGTGACAATATAAAATGGATAGAAGTTTTTGCTATAGAGACCATCCCCAAGGGGACTTTGACAGCAAACAAGAGATTCTCACTCCTATGTAGAAGAGACGTTTTCTGGATCTATATGCTTGATTCCCTCACTCCGAAAGGGCTAAACGAGGAACTAGAGACATGTAGTTTTATTTAGTCCATGTAGCATTCAGCAATATGTATCCAGTTCCTCCCTTTGCAGATGGCCGATAAGTGGACACATGTGTTGTGACACATCACCTCATGGATCCACTCTGCATATAGGTATGCATATACATATATGGTTATACAGTTCCTTTTCCCCACATCACCAATAATCATGTACATTATTTATTGAGATACCAACACATCACCAGTAGATTTTTCAATATCTATGGCCTATCATTACTGTCACTTTGGTTTTTTTCTGTTTTTTTGCTTTCTCTATGTTCTTGTATTTTTATTTTCATTTTTAGATTTATTTTTATTTTATCTTAATTTTTGGTAATTTTATTTTTATTTTTATATTTGTTTTAATTAATTTTTTGCAGCTTTTATTTGTTTTTTTAATGTGGTTTTAACCATCTATGAGAGTATATAATTGTATGGTTTATAATATGTTCCCTTTGAGCAATGATGAGTTCATGGCAATAGTTCCACCCCACTGCTTTGCCATTCTTCCACCCTCCATCGGGTATTTAAACAAACTGGTTGCCTGTTTCCGTGACCTTGAAAAAGCACATGCACGCAAAACGCGTCATCAACCCTCCAGCCTGCGCCTCACGCTGGTTCCCGAGGACTTCCAACTTCCGAATTCTGGCCACCACCATCCTGACCAGGGCGTTACGTCATCCGTAAGATCCCTCCCCGGGATTTCCCCGGCTTCTGGCTTGAGAATGCAGCTGCTCCCGGCTTCACTTCACATCCCTGTTACACCAAACGGAGTGGATCCATCTAGGTGGAGTGACTCACCAGTGCCGACGGTCTGCAGCGTTCCTCTCCACATGCATCTGCATGGCAGCCTGTATAGCGAGCTACCTTGTAGAGAGCGGTTCGGTTCTCTGACTGCCACCGCAGTCACCGCCTTCCTCCATCAGCATGCCAGCCTTTGTAAACCATGCTGGCGAGCGGGTCTACCGTTTGGGTCAGGACTCTTTAGTGCAGAGGGAATACTAGTGCCCCCCAAGCTGTGATGTTTCATCATTGTACACCGTAAGCTCCTCATTAATTTGTGAAGATCCAGTGACACTGTAGGCTGATTTAATCTTACCTTCTTTTTTTAATACATTACATGTATGAGGATTCTTGGTTTTAATGTTATGATGAATATCAATTAAACTTGCTTTTGGTTCACCAACACCACCCAAAAAGAATATTTTTATTAGCCCATTGCCTGCCATTAATGGTTTCTGCCAGTGCTACGTCCACCTAATGTTACCAACTGAGCACTGACATTGTTTGTTTTTTCTTGCCTGCCTATCCATAATCTCCAGTTATGGTTATTGTTCAGCTGCACTGGGGATAACTGATATTTAACTCATTATTTTAATCCTATTTCTACATTTCTTCACATGGTCTACATTTGAGTGCTGTTAAAACTTTTGTTACTTATCACTTGTTTTAATTCTGATTATTAGTGGGCTTGTGTCTTTTGATCATGTCATATTTTAGTTTTACCAAGGTCTTTCTATTTTTTCGCACTATACTTTCCAGCATTCCCTGTTTTTAGCATATAATTTTAAATTTTAGTTTACAGCATCCCCTTATTTTAGCATAATATTTTAACTACCATTAAAGTTAGATGTACTATAGAGTGGACTAAATTCAGCAGAACCTATATATATTACCTATTTAATGCATTAGAAATTAGGATGCAATACGCATTGAGAATTAGGTACACCAAATAAAGCATGAAATAGCGTTATTATTTTTATTTCAATACATTTTTGTTGAGAATATCAAATGAACAAAAATATAAACCAAGCTAGGCATACTATACAAAGATCCATAAACAGCATAAAAGCCCTTCTGGGGGCAAGAAAGATTGTTACAAACCATCTTGGGCCAAAACATCTTGAGCACACATTAATATCTTACTGAAAAAAGGGGAGTAGTAAACATCAGCCGTACAAAGAAAACGGTTCCAACATTGTAAAGAACAGAGTGTGCAAACCGGGTGCATCTGATAATCTCAGAATTGCACAGATTAAATTATCAAAATTGGAATATAATACCTATAATTCTGAGTGATCTGGTAAAGTGAACATAATAACCTCGAAATGCTTAATTATTAGCAGTAAACCAAAATTGAAAAGATAAACACTGAATACATGGCCGGAAATTGGCGAGCATTATTATTTTAAATTTCTTTTATTTACATGTAATACTTGTGGTTCAGGTTTCCTGATACCCAATGTGTGCAGGAAGTATAACCATTATTTATGTAAATTTGGCTAAATGGATTAGTGCCCGAAAGGGTATAAATACCAACATTAAAGATGGCAGAATTAAAGCTTCCTGATGAGGACCCACTGATTGGTCGAAACGTGTTGAGGCTTGATCGTGTCATCGCAACACATTTCCACTTACATCACTTCCAGGCACCGACCTGATTTGCATTACAATTCCAACATTGGATGCCTGGCCGGAAAACCACAAACGATTGATTGAGTGTAAATTGATTACCCTCTTTTTACAAATGCATTTTATATTGACAGTTTTACGCTATGAGTCCTTCCTCTCTGTGTCTTCTCCCATAAACCACTTTCTGAGGAAACAAGACCGCAGGGTCCCATATGTATTGACACCATCAAGAGGAATATCCCTCTAAAAGCATAGCTTACCACACTAGTTACAGGTGGTCATACAGTGCGGTGAGTGTATATCTATGTGGGGCTCCTTGAGCACAGTTGGAGTCAAGCACTGGAATATTGTTCATAGAGTATGAGCACTTTACCATGGAATTGAACTACAGTATTTATTGAATCCAGTTGATTTTAAATGGACTGTGATGCAACATTTTGATTTGTGAAATACTGAGCACAGTGTATTTTTTCTGTATTCATAATCTGTATTCCTAATGCAGCTATTACTATATATTTGGGTTCACGTATATTTTTGTCACTATTTTTTTTTTGGCACAAAGTTTGTTGTTTTTTTTAATAAAGCCTGCAAATTGTTAATACATTGTGGCATTTTTTTAAATACTGTAGTTTTTAAACCTCTTTGAAATTGTAGAGCAATAAAACCACAGAGTTTACGTTTAATGCAGCTGAAAAAACCTGTTTACATTTATTTATGTTGTAGCATGTTTGATGTGCAGGTTAAGGATACCCGCTGAGCACAGCCATAAAATTATTTCCACTTTGTATTTATTTATAGATGTTACAATTCATATCAAATAGTCAAACTTTTAATGGTATGTGTGTACTGAACAGGCTTCTGTCTGTGAATAATCTGATAAATTTCCAAACCATTAGAGCAATATATGTACCGATCATTTTGATCCTGCAGACTCAAGTGTTTTCCTTTATGTGCTTTTATAAAAGATTATGTATATCAGTGTTCCCCATACTTTAGTCATTTGTGTACTGCCAACATAACATCTGACTTGATCTAAACACAGTCAGTAAATATAAAAGCTAATATTTTCCTTAAAATATTTTCCACTTTACCACTGCCAAATTAAAAATTGAAGAAATAGGTTTATATTTTTCCATTTTTAGCATTGTGGTGAGCTTGTTGTTCACTTTTTGCACATGGCCATATCGGTGTCAAATTAGGATGCTGCTATCTTCAAATTACAGCCAACACTTTGAATTGCTGCTTCTATCAATTAAACTTCTTTTTCTACTAGACAGACTATAGTTACTGATGCTTTGAGCTAACCGGACTAGCATTTCTATTCTGTAAGCTGCGGCTACATTCAGTATGTAAGCTCTAACCAGTGATATAGTTTCCACACTTTTGGAAACATTGATCTATATTTAACTTTCAAAAGCTTGCTGTCACATACCTGGTCAGAGGTCAAAGTTCTGAGAGGGCTTCTCTTGCGGCTGAGTGCAGGGCACCCCTGAAGGTGGTGACAGGGAGTGCAATGCCCAAAGAAGCAGGGGTTTCCAGCTGTGACAGGCTGAAGTGGTAAGGAGATGTCTGCTGGATGGGCAGGATGTACTGCTGGGCAGGAGTCCCTCAGATGTACCAAGTGAGAGTTGGGAGAAGGCAGGGTCAGGAATAAGCCAGGGTTAAACACTGGTAATCAGGCAGCAGCAAAGTCCAAAGAACAAGCCAAAGATCTGTTACCCGTCTACTATATTTGAGATTTAATATCTCTCAGATATGATTTGGGTTAAATTAGAGTTCTTTGACCATGAGTGAAAGCTTTAACACAATAACAAAAATGTATTGGTATATAGTAAAGTGGCCTAGACTAATATACACACTCTATCTATTTGTAAAGGGAAAAGGGTAAAAATCATGGATTACATGAAGGAATAAAGAGTATATTCCTTAAAACATTAATCTACAAACAGTAGGACATAAAAGACACAAGACAAACATATTTAGTTATAAGTACAAGGCAGACATTTCCTAGTTACCAGGCTATGGCCCATAAAGGTTCCAATTCAGGTGTCTGCTCTCCCATAGAGTGTGTGTTTCCCTCCCATCTAGTCTGTGTATATAATTACAGGCTGATGCCTCATTGGTTGGCATGGCATGGCTCTGATTGGTGGGCTTCCCTATTCCCTGTTCAGGATTGGCTACATCTCCAATAATAATAAAAATAATGTATAAGCCAACCCTCTTTAATGCAAATCTTTGGCACCGCCTATTTTGAGTGGGAGACCTAACTTGTAGGTACATGACCTTCAGGAAAGTTAAGTATTGGTTATGGGCTGACCCTCGTTGCATATATAAACATGGAATACTTTGAAGTGAATATGTGTAGAATAATGAGGTTTGGAGTCCCATTGTTTGGATACACAAGCTTAGGCACCGAATTGTCTGTCTAACAGACACTTCTGTGAAGCTAATTTACACGCCCTACATAGATACAAGCTAAATGAAATATATTTATAATTACAATATTTTACAGCTATTAATGGAGATTTCACATAAACTCAAAAGGCAACAGGTCATACATGGATCAGCAGACAGATACAGTGACAATGGAGCAAGCTGAGGGTCAAAGCAAGGAATGGAGACAAAACAGGTCAAAGGCAAGCCGGGTCAGTAACAGGAAATCCAATAATATCAGAAGCGGGAACTCAGGAACACATGGGGGAGCTGAAGATCATCCAGCAGCTAGTGGATCATGCTGCTGGCTTTAAATAAGCCACTGGGCGCCAGAATCTGTCATGCATTGCGTACACCAACCATGAGCACATGCGCATTTGCATTGGCGAATGCCTAGATGCCCACAATCTGCGCTTCAGTTGGGCATTAGCAGATGTGCCAGTTCTTCTGCAAACCATTCTCTGCCACTTGCTCACTGAAATATTATACCAGCGGCCTGCTGGATTGCTATTTAAATGCACAATTTCACTGACGTTTTGCTTTTTTTGATTTTCAAACTCACTTGTATGTAAATGTAATAAAATAATTCACTATAACAAATTCAGATGACTCTCAGACTGTAACTAAACCAAACCAGTACAATATTTTTGAGTTATCAATATGTCGTTATTACATACTGTATAATCATACATTTCAAACCACGTGTTTTTATAACAATTATTATATAAAATGAAGGATGTTCCATCAGGAATACATATCCATAAGTTATTATACATTATAGAGTGTTCCTAAACACATATATGTCATAACTAAACTTTCAGAAGGTATTTTTTTACATTCTGTGATACATATCAAACCGATTATCTAATACAGATTACACTGATGATTTTCACAGACTGACGGCAGCTGTTGTAACGCATTTCACAGATAATCTTTGCTTCCATTGCTGTCTGAGGAAGCAAAAATTATCTAAGAAACGTGCTTAATAGATAAACGCGTTACAGCATCAGCTGTCTGTGATTATCATCAGTGTAATCTGCGGTAGATAATTGGTTTGATATGTATCACAGAATGTAACCCACCCTCAGACAATTTGGTTGTGGAAAAAATAAGCTTTAGTTGCACTTTCACGTTTTATAGTATTAAATGTTTGATTATTGGCAATAACAACATAGACAAGCTCAAAAATCCCTTTTATTGTATTGGTTTGGTTATATCATTCAGATGAGATGTGCTGGTTAGACATTTGGGGAGAAAACATCTTCATCCCAGACTTTTCTTGTTACTTAGTAAGGCTATAAGGTTTTTATGAGTTAAACTGAATATGGATATTTTCACTTACAAAAGTCCTTATCTCTTTGGACTGCCTTAAATTTAAGAAGGCAATAATTAGGTTTACAACATAATCTTACTTAGCTTACACTGGTAAATGAGTACCACTTAGGGTTGAGTATCACCAATATCACTTAAATTAACACTTTGACACTCAAACGTCTACTTCATATTTTACATGATGGTAATCTGTTTACAGATTCTTACTTAGCTCCAAACAAAAATAAAGAATGTCCAAAAATAAACCTACCATCTGTATGCATGCATGAAATGTATTCAGTATTGGCCCATTGTGCCTAAATCATAAGCATACATGTATTTCTGAACTTGCATTTTCTCTTAAATCAAAATACAGATAAATGGAGGGGCGCATGCGCAGACTGCTCCAAGATGGCCGCTTAAGCCAGGAGCTCCGCTGTGCCTCAACCACCCGGCACACATAGTGGGGGATCCATGGCCCCAGGGGCCGCTAGACCCACCACATACTCTGGCGGAATAGCTGGGGCACAGACCCATGTCTGCGGGATCGTTCAGGAGAGACCTGGAGCTTCAATTTAGAGCCTCGGTGGAGCGGGCCGAATCCAAGATGGCGGGCGCCATGCTGACTAGCACACAGAACACTGAGGAGAGCCGTGGAGATAAGCTGTCCTATGCCGCAGTGACCCGCATCCACCCTCCTGGGACCCCAGTGAGTAACTTCATGCCTATAGCACACTCCCCAGCATCCACAGAATCTCTTATTGAGCAGTCAATGTAGGACCTCCTGCGCTCTCCCATGAGGCCTGAATCTCCTCACAATGCTACAGGTCCTGTGCTGACAGACATACCTTCCCACACACTGCTCTCAGCACCTGATCTCTTCTCCCAACTGTCAGCCTTATTAGACAGAGGCTTAGCTCAAACTGCAGCCAAAATTACAGGAGATATCAGGGAAGCTTTCCAAATCCTTGGCTCAAGGATGGAAGCCATTGAAGATAAACTTGACCAAACCATTTCTAAAACCAGACAGAACTCTGCCCACATTCAGGTATTACAAGATCAACTGGACATTGCTCTATCTCGTATCGAGGATCTTGAAAATAGATCTAGAAGGGAGAACTTTAGAATCAGGGGGCTCCCAGAATCGATCACGGACACCACATCTGTAGTTCAAGATTTTCTCAGGCAGATTATCCCTGACATTCCATCGCATATGTTGGAGATAGACCGAGCTCACAGAACCTTGGGTCCCCCGAGGAAAGATGGCCTGCCTAGGGACATAGTGGTTAAACCCCACTACTTCTCGGTGAAGGAAGAGGTGATGAAAAAGTGCAGATATCAACACCCCCTCACGTGCAGAGGACACACCATACAAGTGTTTGTTGACATATCACCGACCACAATACAAAAAAGGAGATCCCTGAAGCCCCTACTTACTATTTTGTCTCAACGTGACATTAAGTATAAATGGGCTTTCCCTTTTGCACTAAAGTTCGACTATAGGGGCAAGATGCATTCCTTCCACAGCCTACAAGAAGGTGAACGTATCCTTCTAGATCTTCGCCTCATCTCACAAGAGTCAGTGATGGATCTCACCAACTCTTCTGCAGGTTCCACCAAACGCCCTTCTCCAGCGAGCCCTCTACACCCTGTTTGGGACAAACCTAAATACAAACGCACCAAAGAAGCCAGACCTCCTTGATACCATGAGTCAAGATTTTTTCTTGTTGGTAACCTTCTAACTGGACTCTCTCCTTAGTCTCCAATCTGTGTTCCGGGAGACACTGGGGTAGACGAACTCCTGTAATTTTTTTTCTTAATTTTTATCTTCTTTCATCCGCAATCTCACAACGCGCAATAACCCTTTTTGTTTGTTTTATGCGCCAGTTTTTTGACAACTTTTCCAATTGATTCTTATATAGGTCCACCTACCAGGAGCTATTAGCATGGTTATAATGTCAATGTAGGACTTCCTGGGATTTGATCAGAATTCACTGTTAGTCCCCCGTTTTTCACTTATCTCCTTTATGGTTCTAGGTATAAGTTTACAGAAGCTATTTTCAGTATCCTATTGTTCTCTCGCATTCACTGTTGAAGTGCAATATAAGTGGGTCCGGTCCTGTCCTCCTGAGGCTGGTTCCTGGGGAGTCGGAACCCCCCTCCCGTCTTTTTTCATCACATATCACATCACAGACTCCACATATCAGAATTATACTGTTTTCTAGTTTTGTAGTTTGCTCAAAGGTGCGCCGAGGTTGGGGCAGTTATGCCGCGCCTCCTCCTACCCCACGGATTGGGTTATTCCTCCTCCCTGGGTTAGGAGTCCACCCTGTAAGCAGGAAACAAAATAAGTGTAGCGCTAACATCAAAAATGAATAAAAATAATAATCTAGGATGACCATTACATCATCAAATTAAACTCCAAAACAGATTGTTCGCAAAAACATAATTCATCCAACAAAAATAAAAAGTCCTCAGTGAAAATGTGATTCATATGAATAAGTGACAATCATCAATGCAAATGTGACTTCTTGGATGTGATTTGATGTGCACGTGACATCTATGATGAAAGGGACACCACCACCGATACTGAAGAGGCTTACCGGAACGTTTGGACCGAAAAGAGCATACGCTCAATCGGGTCAAACAGGCTGGGATGGAAGGCAGATAGTGGATTTCCGTATGGACTGTGGAAAAATCCTGGGGTGGTCTTATGCCTTCCTCAGTATCCCTTTGTAGGTTTAGGCACCAGTAGTCACATAATCCACACAAAAACTGTTCCAACAGTCAGACCCAAAATATACAACAGCTGAACGAGCCACACAAGGTTTTCTTGGCCGACATCGGCTCCCCCGGAATCCCACTTTGTCGGGCCGATGTCGGCCAAGAAAACCTTGTGCGGCTCATTCAGCTGTTGTATATTTTGGGTCTGACTGTTGGAACAGTTTTTGTGTGGATTATGTGACTTGTGTGGCATCCTGGTTTGGATGGCGGTCATGATCAAGCAGGTATGTTATTGTCGTTAGACCTACAAAAGGCTTTCGACTTTCATGGACCTATCTGTTCTCCATTCTAGAAAGGTGGGGCTTTGGTCCCCACTTCTCTGGGCTACTTAAATCACTATACTCTAACCCTGAGGCTAGGATCAAATTGCAAGGTCAGTTTTCAGACCCCATCAAAATAGTGAGAGGGATCCACCAGGGGTGCCCACTATCGCCACTTATTTTTGCAATAGCAATTGAATCGCTGGCAATTGCTATACGCACCAACCCAGACATAGCGGGGGTCAGATGTGGGCCTAAAATTCACAAATGCGGCTTATTTGCTGATGATCTCATTCTATACATCACCTCCCCGGTCATATAAATACCTGTCTTATGTAAGCTCCTAAATGACTTTGCTAAGATTTCAGGATTACATGTTAACTACACTAAGTCCCAGGCACTCAATATGTCGCTCCAACCATCTCTGGTGACCCAGTTAAAGGAATCTGCTTTTAATGGAGTGAGTCTTCTCTACGATATCTAGTTATAAATCTTACACCTAAATTTGAACAACTATATCAAGCTAACTACCTCCCATCTACAAAAAATTAGAATTAGATCTTAAACAATGGTCTCCTCACCAACTATCCTGGCTGGGCAAGATAAACTCCATCAAAATGACCCTCTTCCCGAGACTTTTATACATCTTTTGCTCGCTCCCGATCGCCATAAGAAAAGATCACCATCAAAGTAAATCTGGTCATCCATTAGTGAAACAGTCCTTATATAGCCTGAAAAATCAGAGGGATTGGGTCTTCCTAATTTTTTCTGGTACTACCAAGCAGCTAGACTTGCTCAGCTCTCCACGGTTTATTCTAAATCAGCCAGACCAAATTGGGTAGATATGGAGAGGCAGGCAGTTCCCTCCTTCAATTTAGATTTTCTCCTCTGGTGTCCCCCAAAGACTAGGCCTCCCATCTTATCGCCTTCCTTTTCACATGCCTTGAGGACTTGGGACACTCTCAGGAAGTCTCCTTCTTTGGTTTCTCAAAGCAAGCCTTTAACACATAAATTCCGTAACCCAGATTTTCGTCCGGGCATGGACATCAAAGCATTTCAGTGGTGGCTAGATAGGAGGATGTACCGGATCGGGAACTACTTTACCTCAGCTGGACCTATTTCCCTCGACCACTGCATTAAACACCTGGACCTCCCCAATTCAGATAGGTTTAGATTTCAGCAACTGTCACACTTTCTTCATTCAATTTGGGATTCGAAACCTGAGCCACCTCAATTTACCCCCTATGAACTATGGTGTGGACAACTCCTGGAGCAGAGGGGGGGGGATCTCCATAATCAACTCATCGCTTGCTACGAGTAGCCGGAAAGCACTGTTCATGCTGGAGTGGGAGAGGGACACACAGGAATCCAGGGATCTGGAATCCTGGCACAAAAATTTCTTTAAATCCTTCAAGGGTATCCTCAATATTTCACTAATAGAAGCCAGCCTGAAGGTCATCACCAGATGGTACATGACCCCTTCTTGGCTCTCCCTCATGTATCCTTCAGTTCCTCCTTTATGCTTCTGCGGGTGCCATATGAGGGGCACCATGACACACATTTGGTGGGATTGCCCCAAAATCAAAGGCTTTTGGAACAAAATTTTTCATATCATATCTAAAGTTACAGCTTTGTCCATTCCCAAGTCTCCCCTGATGGCTCTACTCAATCAACTAATTCCCGGGGCACCAAAATACTCACAAAACTTAATATTTTTTATATTACTTGGTGCCAAACTCCCCTTAGCCAAAGCTTGGAAGCTTCCTAAGGTCTCTGTTACAGCAGCTGAACGCAAAATTTCTTGGATAATGGCCCAAGAGAAGATGGTGAGCTCCATATTAGACACCTCAGTCCAGTTTGGGAAGACTTGGGAGCCTTGGACCAAATACATAGGGGTAGATGCCTCCTCAACCTCACACTCATCGTTATATCTCTACGGAGGGTCTGACTGGCAGACGGCTTACTCTCTTTTTCTCTACCTCTCTCTTTTTTCTCTTCACCCCCCCACCCTCCTTCTCTTTCCTTACCCCTTCCTATTTTAGTTTGGGCCTTGACCCGGTGTATTACTGTCCTGTAGATGGACATCTGTAGTAAAAATTTTGGGGAATATCCCCTCCATTTTTCTCTTTTTTTAGCATTAATATCATTATTAAATACCATGCAAGGTCACTCATAGAGTGGCTTCATCAACCAGTTTCGATGGTAAAGTGGATAGACAGTCCTCTTCAGAAACCTGGAGGGTTTTTTCTTTTATTTATTTGATCCCTATTGGGGTGTAGGGAGAGGAGATAGCAATATCTGCTACCTAACATAACTTGGTCCAAGGCGGCTTCAACACTTTCTTATCCAATCCCCCAGAAAATAGTATGAATCCTTGAAGATTGTCCACCCTATGAATAGGTTCTGGCCGTGTAGATCTATACTATTGTTTAATGTCTCTGTTTACTGATTGCCATAAAAAAATACAGATAAATGAAGATTTAGCACACTTTACTTTTAGGGATGTATTTTTGTGTCAGAAACACAATGGCAAAGCATGTTTGCAGGACACAATATATTTGTGGTGCCAGACGTATTTACAGTTTGCAAATAATATTCTGGAGCAGAATACAAATTAAATCTGGTGCCAAAATAATTTTGTGGCAATGAAATATTAGAGAGGAGTGCTAGAAGCAATTTGTGCTTGACTCTACTGGACTGTGATAGCATGGCTGGCAGGCTTTGTAGCTTGTTAAATTGTGGTTTTACAGTTCAGTGTACATGGCTTTTGGAATGTCTTGTTTTTACTGACAAATCTATGTCCTAGGCTGCCAAAATAATATGTATCCAGTGCATAATAATTTAATATTACATTAGTCACATCTAAGTCTGTTTTAACTATGCCACTTCTTAACTTACCAGGAATGGTTTATAGCACAATATAGAAGTCACTTAAAATAACAATGATATTGTAAAACTAAAATAATGCATAGTAATGAACAGAGATAGTAAGCATTAATAAAACAAAACCAAAAAGCATCAGGAAAACCTGTATTGAAAAAATAGTTATGCTATTATATAAGCCTAACTCCAGGCTCCAGTCTCTGCCTGCAACATCAATTAACCTGAAAGACTGAGGACAATTTGTGGCAGAGAAGAGGTACACTGGAGACAAGGTAAATACTACAGGCCGAGCTTCTTTTTATTTTTAACACTGGCTAAAGTTATTTTTATTATATAATATATTTATATATATATATATATATATATAGCGAAGACGTCTTTAGGATCATTAAACAACATTGGCCTTTATTTAAACGTGCGTACCCACAGATAGAAAACTTACAGCAGATACCTTTGAAAGCATATCGGAGAAATAAGACATTAAGAGATGCATTGGTACGGGCAGAGTTTAGGGCAAACAAACATGAAAGGTAATTGACATTTTTGGATAAGAAAAGAAAAGGATGCTTTCCTTGTCTCCATTGCATACAATGCAATTTGATGATGAAGGGTGACAAGTATGTACATCCCAACAGCAGTGGCGGCTGGTGCTCAAAATTTTTAGGGGGGCGCAAACAAACTGAAAAAAAAAAACCATCAATTGCAGCCTCACTGTGTCCATCAAACGCAGCTACTGTGCCCATCAATTGCCGCCACTGTGCCCACCAAACGCAGCCACTGTGCCCATCAAACGCAGCCACTGTGCCATCAAACACAGCCACTGTGCCATCAAACGAAGCCACTGTGCCCATCAAACACAGCCACTGTACCTATTAAATGCTGCCACTGTGCAATCAAGCGCAGCCACTGTGCCCATCAAGCACAGACAATGTGCCATCAAACGCAGCCACTGCACCCATAAATTGCCGCCACTGTGCCATCAAACACAGCCAATGCAACCATCAATTGCTGCCAGTGTGCCCCATCAATTGCTGCCAGTGTGCCCTACCAACTGCTGCCAGTGTGCCCCATCAATTGCCCCCAGTTTGCCCCATCCAATTCCACCAGTTTGCCCCATCAATTGCCACCAGTTTGCCCCATCAATTGCTGCCAGTGTGCCTCCCCACCTGGCACTTACCTGTCTCAGGTCAGCGCTGTCCTCCACGCTCCCTCCGAGTCCTCGATGTCTTCTCCCGTCCTCTTCTGCTATGATTGGATGCCTGGCGTCCAATCACAGTGCCTGTCACTTCAGTCAATCAGGTGACAGGTAACCAGACCCGGTGCACCTGATTGGCTGAGAGGCGGGTGAGTGTTAGGGAAGCAATTTATTGGATTCCCTAACACAGCACTATGTAAGCAGTGAACGCACAGCAGTGCGCCCGCTGTTTACCAATTTGGAAGCCTATTAGAGCCCACGGCTCTAATTAGGAAGCCTATTAGAGCCGACGGCTCTAGTCAGGCACTTCCAAAATACCCCCGCCGCTGTAATTCAGATGCCTGGTGCCCGACAAGGGACCGGACACCTGAATAGGGGGCATCAGCGGCAACAATAGATAGATTCATGCAATGCATGAATCTATCTATTGGAGATTGACGGGTGCAGGAGAGAGGGGGCGGCGCTCTATGGACGCACTGCCACTGCCCAACAGTGGTCAGAAATTTATGGTGAAAGGCTTTTACACATGCCAGTCCACTTATGTAATTTACATTCTAACATGCCCCTGCAAGTTGATTGATGTGGGAGAAACTACACATAAAATTAAAGACAGGATTGCCCAGCACCGCAGCACCATTAGGAATAAACATGGATTACCAGTATCAAAGCATTTTTTTAGAGCAGGGACATAAAGAATTAGATCTGCGCTTTATGGTTCTGGAAGAAGTATATAGAGATAAGAGAGGGGGTGACTGGATTTTAAACCTGAAACAAAGAGAGGTATGGTGGATTAACAGATTACAGTCCCTGCATCCTGATGGGATGAAAAGGGACTATGATCTATACTTGTTCTTATGATGAATATGAGGATTGAGTCTATGCTCTTTTCTAGGTTGAACAGAGAGATACAGGATAAAAGAAATCAAATGTTCTTTGGAGTCATGAAAAGATATAATGTTTAAAGCAAGTCTGCATTTGATGAATTGTAAATGTAAATATATGTGTCATTGTTTTTTTGTTTTTGTGGGTATTAGTCTACAGAGATTTGTGTATATACAGCACAGAGAGCATTAATTTAGACTAGGAGGAGTCATATGGGATACACATGTGTGGCCACACCTTGTGGTGTTGGTATATAGGTACGATGTTTGTTTCAGTTTGTTGCACACAGCCTGATGAAGAGCATGGTATGCTAGTAACTGTATAGTAGCTGCCACATTATATATGTCTTGAAGATTTTTCAGTAAAAAACATTTGCATTGGAGATCGTGTCCCATCGTCTTTTTCTACTGAATATTGGTGGATCATTGGGAGCCCACTGTGACACTGCTCCAGGAATGCACAGGGATAAAAAAAGAAGTAACTCACCCCATTATTTGATATATATATATATATATATATATATATATATATATATATATATATATATATATATATATATATATATATATAATGGGCTTTAAGTTATTAAGTTATTCTTTTGAAAATGTGAGTTGTTTTGTGTTACAGTGGCTTTAGTACTTTAAATCACACAGAATATAGCAGATTTGGTGTTTAGTCTAGCTTGACTCGCTGCATGGTGGCTATGGGTCTGATATCCTCTGCTTTACAACCCAGAGACAGTCAGGTGTGAACAGGGAGGCTTAGCTTTTCTAGATTTATATCAATACTTTTTAGCCACTCAGCTGGTTACGGCCGTATGGTGTCTAAGCCCAGTTTGATATAACTCCTCTACTCGGCTAGAAGCAGCAGTGGTAGGTTCTATAGAAGCTCTTAAGGTACTTTTATTTAGGAGCTGTAGGGCACCCTACGAGTTGACTGCTTTAATGCTTAATACTATTAAGGCTTGGGAGGCAGGTCTTAGATGCGAGCATTATCCAAAGGGTGCAATTTCTCTTAATGCCCCTCTATGGTTTAATCCTACTCTCCCTCAATTTTTTAAAGTACCAGAGCCTATAGCATGCACTAAATATAATATTAAACTACTTTCTCAAGTGGTCACTGATCGGAAATTATCTACCTTCCTTACACTTATCTCAATCTTTAACTTACCTAGTTCTTATCTATTTAGATATTTCCAGCTTCTCCATATTTTTCATTTACAATTTCCACAGGACAGTCTAATGATTATACAATTCTCTTTAGAATTGGTACTCAGGGTTGAGTGCCTGGATAAGCCCACCTCAAGACTATATTCTCATCTTACGTTAATTTCTGTTTCGCCACTGGAAGGTCTCAGAGCTAGGTGGATGTGAGATATACCAGATTTGGATATGAAGGACTGGTGGGGTGTGTGGGATTTCCCTCTGTGATCTATGGTATCCCTGAGAGACAGCATGATTTCATTTAAATTGGTACATAGAGCATATATTATGTCTTATAGACTTCAAAAGATAAATTCTGTGTGCTCTTCTAAGTGTTGGTGGTGTTTAGCATCTCAGGGTGATTTCACACACATTTTTTGGACTTGCCCATATATAGTTATTTTTTGGGGGAAGTGGTGGATTTATTGAATACTATTACCTCTGCTCCTTTACCTGTCTCAATGTCTGTTTGCCTGCTGGGTCTGGTAAAGGCTATTCTTCCCACAGTATCTGAGCGAGTTTTCACTAACACAACGTTATTCTATGCAAGAAAAGCCATTGCTATGCATTGGAAGAAACCTTGCTCTCCGACACTTTTATACTGGAGACAATTGATAAATAATAATCTCCCATTGTATAGAGACACCTATATCAATAGGGGTTGCCCTAGTAAATACGATAAAGTCTGGGCAAAGTGGCTGGACAAACCCCATAATGGCATCTAATGCTGATGGGGGTCATTAATCATAATATGAGTGTTTCTTTATAAGGGAGGATTCTTGGTGCCATTGGTGATAGAAGGGATTAATATTTTCTCTTTCTGCTCCCTCTTTTTTTTTCCCTTTTATATATGGGGTGAGGTTTGACATTTGAGTTGACAAATGGGAAGGCCTAGATTTAGGCCAAGATAAAATACCTCTTGTTAATTATTAAATTCCTTCAAGTTGTTGCTTTGCTATTTTGAAACTTTATTTTGAATTGATAGTTGCTATGCAAAATGATTGGATATTGACATTGTATCAATATATCTTAGGTTCAATGTGTATGATGTTTTGTTTTGTTGTGCCTTGTTTTGTCTGTTTGTCTGTTAAGGAAATTAAATAAAAAGATTTACTAGGGACAGCCAGGCATTCAGCATTTTTAGAATGAGGTCATAATAGTAATAGCAATTAAGAAGGTAAATTAAACAAATAACAAATGTGAATGTATTGTTAGAAAAACTGCCTAAATTGGTGTTGACTGATGGTTATTAGTGCTTCTGCTATCAAAAACTAAAAAAGAAACTATGCTTTTTATTAGCACTTTTCCTGGCAGCAAAAACATGTTGACTAATTTTGATGGGCTATAGCCATACAATCAGATTATCAGCATGCCATTTTAAGACCTGTTGACATCCATTGCAAGAATTTTTGTACCATGTGCATTGCCTATAGAATAATTCCATCAGAAATGAAGGTATCTCCTTGTTTCATGGTAGTTATAAGCACATTCTGCTATAGCTACTATGACATTTTGTATGGGCTATTATAAAAATATGTATATATCAGGGGTAAAGGTTTAGTACTTGTATGCTAGTGCATAACATTGTATAGGCTGTAATATGTATATACTGTATACAGGGCTTGATTTACCATTAAGCACAATAGGTACATGCTATTAGGTGGCAGAGGCAAAGACGCAACTGTTTCCTATTTACTTATCAGTCACACATGTTCTTTACCGTTAACTGTAGAAATACGAGGTATGTCTATTAAATAACAAGACTGTGATCCCACCTAGTAAACAAAGCAGTCAAAACAAAGCAGTTATAACTGCAGGCGTGGTGACCTTGAACATGTTGTGACCTGCATGACAAGCAGCAACAGTCTATGACATTCAGTTGATTGTGAGTTGCCAATTAATGTGTTTGTGTTTTCTGTAGTGTGCCGAAAAAATGCTAAGTTTAAAAGTTGAACAATGTGTCAATTTAAAATTCTTTGTAAAATTGCACAAAACACCAACAGAATGTTTTCAAATGCTTACTACAGCTTATGGGAATGATGGCCTAGCTCGTGTGCATGTGTTGAGTGGCACAAGAGATTCAGCGAGGGACGGGAGAATGAATTCCCAAAAGTTAAATCATTGCTTAAAGGGACACGTTTTGAGTTAGCTGATACTGTAAAGAAGAAAACGGTGGATGTGTAAACAGCTGACAGAAATGTATTTTCTCCATGCATTTGACCAGTGAAAAACAAGACTGCAGCAATGTATTAATGCAAATGGGGAATATATTGAAGGGGACAGGCATTAAATTTGTAATACATATAAATAAAGGTGAGTTATTTAATCAGTCTAGTTATTTAATAGACAAACCTTCTATAATTATCTCATATATGGTTATTTTCATAATATCACAATATTCTAAACCAGGTTAAAGGCTAAGAAAACAAAGTAATGTTGTAGGTCTTAAAGGGTGAGCCTAAAAAAGGTGATGTTACTAATGCTGGCCATACACTATACAAAAAATTGGCTGAAATTCTTTCATTTTTCGGCTAGTTAATGGGCACAAAATCCATAATCGACATTTTTGAGCCAAAAAAAGGAAGGACGAGTTTGGAAATTTTCTGCCGAACGAACGATAAATTGAAAGGTTAATGTGTTTCCCGTTCGAACTGTCTGCACTAGGTATATGTAAAAAAACAAACAAAAATGCATTACTTTATGTCCACTGAATGATTTACCGATCATTACATGATGGCACTATAGTTTGCGCTCACGGCCGAACAGTGTATGGCCATTAGTGTGCCAAAACTTGGGCCTACAGGCTCCAGTGAGAAAAGTCTAGTTTTGTACATAAAAGCACACATACTGTTGCCATGACATCAAATGCCAAGCTAAATATGCTTTTGTAATGAATTAATTCAGTTTGACGTCGCAGAACAACAAATCTACCATTGCAGTGCAGTAACATATCTTGGTTACAATACAGACAGTGGCATTTGCTAGGAAGAGGATAGTATACAGGGGTGTTGCTAGAACTGTTCTTGCATAAAATGTGCCATGGTTGTATATAAAAAAGGCATCATTGATGGTGGAAATATATTTTTTATGGGAAATAAATAATATGATGACATATCCTACTTTTTGTGTTTTATTCAGTATATACAGTATCAGGATTTTTGCAGCTCATTTATTATGCTTTTTTCTTGCAATGCAGTACTTGAATCTTGCATCTAGAATCCACAATCCACAATCCATCATTCTCCACTTTCCCACTGTCTATATATCTGATATATATCTCATTCTTTCATTGCCTCATCTGCTTCTGTTGTGTGTTAACACATGCATTGTAAATATTGGTATTTATATCCAACAACGTAGACCTTATCTATGATTATAGATGAGCACGAAGTAACTTGAAGCATTGCATTAAGTTGTTTGGAGGTTGAAACAAAGTAACTTGAAGCATTGCATTAAGTTGTTTGGAGGTTGAAACAGCTGTGAGAACAGAAATTGCTGAAAGGAACTACATACGGTCCATCTATCCCTAGACATGGAGTTTACATTTCTGCAGATAAAAAGTTTATTAGAAAATAATTGGTTACATTGTGGGTCTGTAGAGTATTTATTGTATTATGTAGTTAAGTGGGCTGAGTTAAAAATGTGTCATTTACTTTTTTTTTTCCTTTGATTTATTTTTTATATTTTGCACTTTTTATTTATGGATATGGAGGAAAGGGGTTAGAACTTCTATCATGTTTTTATTATTCATTTATTCTTTACTGAGTGTTTTAAAGGCATAATGGATATAATACATCTCATAGTTATGACCCATGAATACATGCTAGGTTTTTACAATAGGCTATAGGCCAGGGGTCTCAAACTGGTAGCCCTCCAGCTGTTGCAAAACTACAAGTCCCATCATGCCTCTGCCTGTGGGAGTCATGCTTGTAACTGTCAGCCTTGCAATGTCTCATGGGACTTGTAGTTTTGCAACAGCTGGAGGGCCGTCAGTTTGAGACCCCTGCTATAGGTAATACCATGTTTTTATTAATATTTGTGTCCCTGTTTAGCTTGATATCCCTTTACTTCCTGTACAAGTGAAGACACTGGAAATGAGGAAAATACAATACAAAAAGCGTTGGTCCTAAAAATTTCCCACTCTATAAAATAAGTGCTTTTTCTGCATCTGTGTCTTTCTTAGAAATATTCCTCTTATTTCTTGTACAGATAACAGCACCAGAAATAGTGAAAGTCATCTCAGCGAGGTCATAGCTAAGTCAAAGACAGTTTGTAACCCTTCCCTTCTTTACTCAAGACAAAACAAAATAATTTGGCTTAAGTATCAACACCAAAAAAGAATAGCTGTAATTCTGCTTTAAAGCTGTTACCCCACAGAATGCAAATTGCTCCCATGGCGGTTTGTTAGAGGGGCTTCATTTATATATAGATGGGGTTTAATATATACACTCTTTTCACTCTTTTTTATATTGCAGCCATTTGCTAAAATCATTTAAGTTCATTTTTTTCCTCATTAATGGACACACAGAACCCCATATTGACAGAAAAACACAGAATTGTTGACATTTTTGCAGATTTATTAAAAAAGAAAAACTGAAATATCACATGGTCCTAAGTATTCAGACCCTTTGCTGTGACACTCATATATTTAACTCAGATGCTGTCCATTTCTTCTGATCATCCTTGAGATGGTTGTACACCTTCATTTGAGTCCAGCTGTGTTTGATCATACTGATTGGACTTGATTAGGAAAGCCACACACCTGTCTGTATAAGACCTTACAGCTCACAGTGCATGTCAGAGCAAATGAGAATCATAAGGTCAAAGGAACTGCCTAAGGAGCTCAGAGACAAAATTGTGGCAAGGCACAGATCTGGCCAAGGTTACAAAAAAATTGCTGCTGCACTTAAGGTTCCTAAGAGCACAGTGGCCTCCATAATCCATAAATGGAAGACGTTTGGGACGACCAGATCCCTTCCTAGAGCTGGCCATCCGGCCAAACTGAGCTATCGGGGGAGAAGAGCATGGTGAGAGAGGTAAAGAAGAACCTAAAGATCACTGTGGCTGAGCTCCAGAGATGCAGTCGGGAGATGGGAGAAAGTTGTAGAAAGTCAACCATCACTCCAGCCCTCCACCAGTCGGGGTTCTATGGCAGAGTGGCTCGACAGAAGCCTCTCCTCAGTGCAAGACACATGAAAGCCCGCATGGAGTTTGATAAAAAACACGTGAAGGACTCCAAGATGGTGAGAAATAAGATTCTTTGGTCTGATGAGACCAAGATAGAACTTTTTGGCCTTAATTCTAAGCAGTATGTGTGGAGAAGACCAGGCACTGCTCATTACCTGTCCAATACAGTCCCAACAGTGAAGCATGGTGGTGGCAGCATCATGCTGTGGGGATGTTTTTCAGCTGCAGGGACAGGACGACTGGTTGCAATTGAGGGAAAGATGAATGCAGCCAAGTACAGGGATATCCTGGACAAAAACCTTCTCCAGAGTACTCAGGACCTCAGACTGGGCCAAAGGTTTACCTTCCAACAAGACAATGACCCTACGCACACAGCTAAAATAATGAAGGAGTGGCTCCACAACAACTCTGTGACTGTTCTTGAATGGCCTAGCCAAAGCCCTGACTTAAATCCAATTGAGCATCTCTGGAGAGACCTAAAAATGGCTGTCCACCAACGTTTACCATCCAACCTGACAGAACTGGAGAGGATCTGCAAGGAGGAATGGCAGAGGATCCCCAAATCCAGGTGTGAAAAACTTGTTGCATCTTTCCCAAAAAGACTCATGGCTGTATTAGATCAAAAGGGTGCTTCTACTAAATACTAAGCAAAGGGTCTAAATACTTAGGACCATGTGATATTTCAGTTTTTCTTTTTAAATAAATCTGCAAAAATGTAAGTGTTTTTCTGTCAATATGGGGTACTGTGTGTACATTGAGGAAAAAAAAGAACTTAAATGATTTTATCAAATGGCTGCAATATGACAAAGAGTGAAAAATTTAAGGGCGTCTGAATACTTTCCGTCCCCACTGTATGTTCTGCAGATTAGGTGTCAGGAGTAGAGCTTTAAAGGACTCCACTCACCAAACTTACAATTAAGAACTTTCCACCTAAGTTTATTTAAAGGCTAAGTTCACCTTTTTTTTCTTATAAAATACAGCACCTCTATGTACTAATATACCATTAATGTAGCTTAGTTGCAGAAAAATAAATTCCCCGGGGCCATATGCAGCCCATGGGACAACCCTGATGTAGTGCAAGGTCCTGCCTGATTGGATACAGATTGATTGGATAGGTGATGTGTCCTCCTATTATATAGCTTTGGTAAATCTAATGGAGATTGTACAGAGATTGTACATTCATTTCGTATAGTGTATGGCCACATTTATACACCTAAAATTACCTAGTTGTGCTTTCAGTGTCATTAATTGTTAACGGCACACCAAACACAGAAGCAAACACACATTTGACCACATGAAAAAATGGGTGACAAATGCAGCAAAATGCGCAGTAAAAAACGTGTAACTCGCACCATACCAAAATGTCCCATGAGCTACTTTGTCACGTGTAGCACAGACCATTGACATCAACTGGCTACCCTATAGTTGTCACTGGAAAAATGAGCCAAAAAACATGCGCTTCCGCTACTCTAGGTGTGAATGGAGCCTGAAAGTGAAATTGGTGCCTTTACACAAGATCAATGAGGCTCCATTTACATCTGTGATTTTCCCACCATCACAGCATTATACCAGAATTCAGCCTCCTGGCTGTATGTTCATGCTTAGACCCTCCATAGAATGCATTAGGATAAAAAACGTATGCCTTTACAACTCCTTTAAACATGCAGGGACACGTCAGAAGTCCAGCACAGTTGAATTGCAGCTGAAAACCTCCAGCGTGTCCCTACAGTTGCTATTTATGTTTTAATTGTTGCCTTTGGTGCGCGGATATACTGGAGGTCTTCAGCTGCTATTTAACTGTGTTGGGCTTCTGATGTGTCCTTGTACCTTTAAGGAGCAATGGGTTACCTCCAGGCATACGTGCCCTAATTTTATAATTTTGCTATATATATCCCAAGATGGGACCTCTGTCAGACTAGAGCCAGGGACCACACTTTAGAGCAGTGTTTCTCAACTCCAGTCCTCAAGGCACCCCCAACAGTTCATGTTTTCAGAATTTCCCTCAGATGAAACAGCTGTGGTAATTACTAAGGCAGTGAAACTGATCAAATCACCTGTGCAAAATAATGGAGAGCCTGAAAACAGGACCTGTCGGGGTGCCTTGCAGACTGGAGTTGAGAAACACTGCTTTAGAGAGAGGCCATAACTAGAATGGGTTTTTACTGCTGTCTGTGTCCCTGCATTGGAGCTTTAGTGTATCAGCCTAAGTATTGGGCATATTGGTCCTAGTGACCTCTCTAGTACAGCAAGTGATGGAAAATTCAAACTTTTTTAACCTGACACCTTTTCTAGTGACAGTTATCTAACATAATATATGCCTTTTTTTAAAAATAACTCCTCTCACTTTCTGATGTATCTCTGATACAGGAACTGAAGGCAAATCCCCTGGACAGAAGTCATAACCAAAACCTGCTCTATATAAAAAATGTGGCTTTAGATACAGATTTTTGTTGAAATGGATGATCTGCCAACAGGATCTCCTTAAATTGTGATTAAGATCTAAACAGAACAATATTTTATAGTGTTTAATGGTAAGATTATTCAACCTATAAAAACTATTACGATTCTGACTCTGAAACTAAGAGGGCTACTAATATGCAAATAAACGGAGTTCATTGCTCAATCATTCAAAAGCTGACTTACGACCATTAGGGTTTGTATTGAATAGGGAATTCCTTTTCTATTGCATACTAGTCTATAGGAATGCAAAACCTGCTTGAAACAGGTCAGTGCAGGTTAGAAGGTCAATAGCACCTGCAAAGAATTCTGAATGATCTCAGAAGCATCTCAAACTGATGTTAAAAGCAAGCTGCATTTCGCATAAAAAAAATCCAAAGCCCATCAACAGAGGCCCTTAGGAGTTGGTGGGAGACAAGCCGTATCTCTGTGTCCTCACAAATCATTGACAGCTATGACATTTTGGTAAATTTTTCACATCTAAGTGATGTTGAATGACATACAAACATTACCATTGTTTTTCATTTCCAAGATTTGCATTTAGGTTTTGTCACATGGTTATTTTAAATGCAAGAAGTGCTTAAGGGAGTTCTCTTTCATGCTTACGGGCTTTAGGCTCTGAAACATTTGACAGACATCACCATGTACCTTGAGAAGTTACACTCTGCACATCTTAAACTGGTACTGAGATTTAAAAAAACTGCAATAAATTGCAGATCGAGTGTGGATAATTCCTTTTTACTCTCACATATTTTTTAAAAGAAGTGATATATAATTTCTCCTGAATTTCTTTGATGTCTCCAAGCACTCAGCTCAGCATCACACATTTCTAGACAGATGCAAAAACTTTCCTTTCAGATGAACACTAAAAGTTTCTTATAATTTATGTAAAATATTTATTAAACTGCATGCAGTTGATTTTTTTAACCATTGTGGTGTTTTGAATTGTACATATTACAACATAGATACAAATCTATTTAATGCTAATGAGAATAACATATAGCTTGATCATTCTAGAAAAAATTGCTTATATTTACTCAAGCAAGATGATGTATCCTCTTTTCCAATGTTCTTATAGCAATGAGGAAGTCCACTAACGATTGCTGACATGATATCAAACATACAGAGTTTTAAAAGTATTATTTGCCAACATGTCAAAGCAATGTTGTGGGTCATATACTCTATACAGAGATACCTGTCACATTGTAGATTAGTTAGGCTTCATGTACACTGCTACTGGTAAACTGATGTTAAGGCTTCATGCACACGGGACCTTTCTCAACCTCTCCTGAACTCTGGAACGTCACAGCTAGTAATCCACATTTAAAAATGTGTGTTTAGCAGCGCTTACAAGCCACGTTTGCGTTCAGGAGCGTTCACTAAGGATAACCTCAGGAGACCCTCCCAAATGATGTTCAGCTGCGTAATTACCTAGAGATATTTTTTACTTTTACATGCATGTCAATTGCCACCTTTGACATTCTCTTGGAAATGGTTAGACCCCGTCTAGTTCGCATGGACACCAACATGAGGAAAAGCGTGCCACAACAGGAACGTCTGTTGGTGACTCTCAACTTCAGCGTCAAGTAATGCAAGTCGTGTACTGTACAGCATAATTGGCTGATGAGAGGAATATCACATGGTATATCAAGCTTGCATACAGTGATAATTAAATTTTTGGTGTGTTTTTAGCATTTTCCAGGCTCAAAATTAATAAATAAAATGTTTCCCTTTAAAAACGCTTCTAGACGAAAACGCGCCTAAACGCGAGTAGCTGCATTTAGCCACGTTTAACCATGTTTGACATTTGAAATACCTCTAAACACAGCTTCTGAATGCATTTTTTTGGCTTCCAAAAAAAGCCTCTAAATGCAACTGCCTAGAAATGACTATAAACGACAACATTTTTTGTAAAGCAAAAAAAATGCGTTTAGAATGGATGTTCAGAGGCATTTGAAATGCCAAACGCCTGTAACAGCTTGTAAACGCGTGTAAATGTGGCAACTGGCATTTAGCCACATTTCGTTTACAGGCATTTTTAATTTTTGACTATTTAAAAAGAAAACAATGCTTCTAAGAGCAAACGCAGCTAAACGCGGCAGGTAAATGCAGCAAAATAGACATTTTTAAACATTGGTTACTATCTGTCAAGTTAATGGAAGGTTGTAAAATGTCCCATGTACATAAGCTTAAAAAAAACCTGTGGATTGAGGGTAAAGCCTAAGTTGTCTTTTTTTTTAACCCCTTTGACAAATATGTTTGAACGATAGACATTGGTGGTCATCCTGTTTTGCTTTTCAAAACAGAGGTCTTAGTTGCAACCATGGTAGCTCCATAGCCTTGTTCAGGCTTCTGGGTAACATGTAGTCCAAATTTAACCACTTGCTTATTGGGCACTTAAACCCCCCTCCTGCCCAGACCAATTTTCATCTTTCAGTGCTTTCATTCTTTTAAAGCGGAGGTACATCCAATTTTATACGTTTTGCTCAATTAAATTGCATAAATGTATTCATTCTTAAACTGAACTTTTTTTTGTGTCGAGTGTACCTGTGTATTTCTGCTTTTCATCTTAGTTACCGGTATATCACCCCTGCAGCTATGGGCAGGTATTTTGCGGGTATATACGTAATGTCCTGTGCGCACTGTTTCCTGGGAGCTCGTGTCATTGTTCCCAGGGGTCATTGCGGAGGCCCGCTGTGAGTTCTTGCGGGATTTGGAAAGATGAACTTCCTACGACACCACCCGTTGTGAAAGCAACCAGGAAGTTTACGGTGCTCTGCGCCGTTACAACTGAGCATGCACGGGAACGAGCAAGGAATGCTGGTAGCTCAGCATCACTGGAACCAGGAAGTTAAAGCTTGTGGGCTTCAAATGCCCACAAGCAAGATGAAAATGGCCGTCCACATGTTTTATTTTTTAACTTCTTCTTTACAATGAAACCAGACATCGAGGGAGATAATTCGCCAAAACAGTGAGTGTGCCATTGCCAATATGTGATGGTGTTAACGTTTGAAAAAAAAAAAACGTCAGTGAACCTCCGCTTTAAAGACAATTGTGCGGTCATACAACACTGTACCCAAATTAAATTTTCATAATTTTTTTCCCACAAACAGAGCATTCTTTTGGTGGTATTTGATCATCTCTGGGTTTTTTATTTTTTGAAAATGAGAGACTGAACATTTTGAAAAAGAATACAAGACAGTTTTATATTTTGCTATAAAATTTTGCAAACGGGTAATTTTTCTCCTTCATTGATGTACGCTGATGAGGCTGCATTGATGGGCACTGATGGGGTGCACTGATGGGCACTGATAGGCTGCATTGATGGGCACTGATAAGGTGGCACTGGTGGGCACTGATGAGGTGGCACTGGTGGGCACTATTGAGGTGACACTGGTGGGCATTGAGAGGTGGCACTGAGAGGTGGCACTGATGGGCACTGATGGACAGCACTGAAGGGCGGCACTGAAGGACATTGATAGGTGGCACTGAAGGGCACTAATAGGTGGCACTGATAGCTGGCACTGATAGCTGGTACTGATGGGCACTGATAGGTGGCAGTGATGGGCACTGGTAGGTGACACTAATAGGCAGCACTGCAAGCACTGAGGCATTGATTGGCACCACTGGTGGGCATTGATAGTTGTCATTCGTGGCATTGATGGGTGGCACTGTTATACACTGGTGGGCACTGATTGGTGGGTACTGATATACCCTGTGGGCACTGGCAGGTGGCACTGGCAGGCAGCACTGGTGGTCACAGATGAGGTGGCTGTTCCTCTTCCTCTTTGGGACTGATGTCCCTTACACAGAAGCCGGTGATCTGCTTTTTTTTCTACTCACACTGTCAGCATGAGGAGAAAAAAAAGATTGCCGATCTTCTGTTTACATCACGTGATCAGCTGTCAGCTGATCACGTGGTAAGGGGCCAGGATTGGCCCCTTACTCCAATCTGTTATCATCCGAGTCTCATTGACTTGGGAATCACAGAGCGTGCTGCACACGCCCTGCAGGGGGCACGCAGGGAGCGTGAAAAGGGGAGAACGTCTATTGACATCCTCCCATCAATGTAGGTCCACGCTGTAGCCATCATTCGGCTGTAATGGGACAGGAAGAGGTCAAATAATACGTTTACACAAAGAGACACAGTAAGTATGAATTAATTGAAAACAAGCTTATCTTGGTGTTACCAAAATGCTCCCAACAGTGCATGCAACATAAAAATCCCTCTCTTGTAAAACACAGTTGCAGACTTAAGCTCCAGCAAGTCAGGTTTAAAGCCTATCTGAACCCTAAGGCTATGTTTAGATGTGTGGCTGTTATTGCCACATCTCTGAAAAGTGTTTGCTTTTCAGAGCCACTTGACAGGTGGTGAAGAGTATATAAGTCAGCTCCTCTCCACTTGTTTTTGCCCTGTAAATTCCACACCACCGTGCTGCAACAGCTTGAATGGGTCACACTCCGTACTGCCAGTCAAATGAGAATGGGGGTATAAACTTTGCCGTGGCCAGGGAACAAGGCATTGGTGATGCAGCATGTGAACAACCCCCCTCCCCAACTACAAGTCTAAATGAGCCCTAACAAGAAGTAACCACTCCTATTTGCCCTTTTTTGTTCTTCCAATTAGAGCATTGAAAGTGTTTTGGTATATCTAAGTTCACAAAAAAATATCTGTTGATGTGTGATGCGTGTGCTTTTTCCTGTGCTGACAATTGTCTATTACATTGTTTTGAGTTTGCTCTGAGGGCTACAGAAATATGCCTCTCTACATAATGGAAGGAAGGAGAAGGGCGGGTTCTGTGGTCCTATCTTGTTTTGTTGTTCTGATACAGAAGGGTGAATAAAGTGCCATCCCAAGACTGGAAGTGTATTAATAGCAGAATCACTAGGGGAAACTAAAAATTGCTGAAAATAGAAAAAAAAAATCCCTGAAAATAGAAAACAAATTCAATCACCACATCTTTGGACTTGTTAGCTGCCATATATAAATTTTTAGCTATTGGGTTTAGGTATGCTTGAAGTCGTGAATCCAACTTTACTTTAACCAAACTGCATACTAACAATTGCAGTTATCACATAAATCATAATTCAAAGATGTTAACCTCCAACATGTCAAAGTAATGCTGTGAGCTACATTGGGTTCTGGATGTATTTGTAATATGGTTTAGGAATGTGTCACCAACATGCTAATTTAGCACGTACACAGCCTTTCTTTTGTAGGTATGTGCTAACCCTCTCATAGACCTGATCCATACCACAGGGCTGTCCTACCAAAATCTGATCCATCGCAGAATTCCTAGCTATCTCTCCTAGAGCAGGACTCTAGTGTGATAAACATTCAGGACAGCATGGACATGTATAAGTGACTTCATTTAAATTTAATGTGCACTGGCACATAACTATGAGGACTGTAAGGTCATATTGTGGGTAATGCACCACTGAAACAGTTCAAACACAGAAAAGCATAATGTGCATGAATCCTATCATTTTATTTCACTCCTATGGGCGTACTCTTTTAAATCTTTTCACAGGCAAAGTTTATTTGAAATCAGTTTGTAACTTGCATTTCGGTCCTCTTTCCTACATCAATTTATTAAAATATTATATAACAACATTGCTTTAAAAAAATACTGTTCATCTTGATTGCACAGTGAATTTTTATCTTAACATTATGTATATTTTACCTTTACAACAAATGCAGATAATTATGCAAAATAATCACACTCATAGGGATTATTTTTATGTTAATTTTCTTTGAATGTGTTTGCATTAGCTCATTAATATGACTTGTGTTCTTATTGCTATCATGCTTGTAACACCCTGGGACGCATTCTGTAATATATAAGGAAAAAAAAAACTGTCATGCACAGTAAAGTTATGTACTGGCCTTTCAATAGTAGTAAAGATGTATTAGAGCATTGATTATTACATATATTTTATATATGTACTGTACAGTGAGCTTATTTATTGGTATTATTGCACAGTGCACAGGGGCTTATTATAGCACAGCATACCAATATAATGGTATTATAGCACAATGCACAGAGAGAGATATATTGCAGTACAGCACACTCATACAGTATAATGATCTCATGGCACGGTGCACAGGACATGTCATAGCTCAGTGCACTCATATATATGTGGGCAGGTTGAAACAGTTATTTAGGTGCTGTCCTGGCTGGGAGGGTGAGAGTTGATTCCATGACTTTTTGATAGGTTCCTGTCTGGATCTGGCCCACTTGTCTTGTGTTATATGAATTGGCTCAGTTGTCTGGCTCAGAGAGGTTGAGGAGTTGAGGAAAATAGGCGAGTGAGTCCAGAGAGTTTCAGCGCAGTTATGGGTTGTGATACCCATAAGGGATTGAGACGGCAGATGAGACCTGGAGTAGCAGAAGGATTCCATGAGTTACTGTCCACATTTTTCACTTTTAACTTGGAGTTCACTCTGAAGAAATCAGTACTGGAGCATGTCTCCGAAGGACTTCCACTTGCGTGAGAGAGCCTATGAAGTACCATCATTACTGAAATACACTTCTGCAGGTATGCCAGGGCAGCACTCAAGCCTGTCGTTAGAGCTTGGGGAATAGGAAGGAATAATGCTTTGCCTGTTGGACTGTGAAATATTTATTTTACACTTTTCCAAGTAGAGAATTGAAACTTTGACCTTGCCTGGTCTGAAGTTACTAGAGAGGTGTATCAAGAGGCAAGTAACCGGTACACACACAGTGTGCCTTCAGAACATTGGGCTATGAAGGTTTTTGTGTGGAATTAAGTAATGTAAAGACCTAGTGGTTACCTAGAGTAAGGGAAGTATAAGCCACCTGTCAATAACATGTACCTGTTATAGGTAGCACAGCCTTTAGCAGCGAGGGAGAGGTTGTCAGCACTCCTTCTGCCAGTGGTCTGTCTCCCATGGAAATAGGAATGGATGGCACTGCATAGGTTCCCCATTCTGTATAGAGGTATGGAAGTTTAAACCTTAAGTTGAGTGCGTTAAGTCAATGTGTGGAGCCCTTGCACAGTGGGGCCCACTCTGCTACTGTGGAGTAGTAGTGGAAATGAGTGGACAGGTGGGTGTGGACATTGGCTCAGCATGTTCCTCCAAAAATACAAGTAATGGTGAAGGTGTACATTGTCACTGGGAACCAAGAGTTAACTGGAGAACAGTTACAGTGCCAGTGTACATGGTATATGTTCATCTCTAAGAGTAGGGGCCCACCTTAAGGTTGAGCATTCCCCCAACAAAGCCTCAGCCTTGCCTCAGGGCATTGGTGAAGACAACACATATAGTGTTTTTACAGCACAAAGCACAGAGTGAGATTTATTATATCAAAGTGTACTGATATGCTGGTATTACAGCACAGCGCAAAGGGGCATATTATAGAACAGTGTGTTGTAATACTGGTAGTGTGCAGAGGTGTACAGGGGCACATTGCACTGATATACTGGTATTACAGAACAATACACAGGGCATATTATAACACAGTGCACAGACAATGTAATACCACTAGTTTACATGGGCATATTATAGTACAGTATACTGATATAATGATACAATGTATTACAGCTCAGTGTACAGGGACATTTTATAATAGTCATTATATACATCTGTTATAGCACAGTGTACTGATATATTGATATGACAGCACACTGAAATACTGGTATTACAGCAAAGTGCACAAGACTATTATAGCACAGTGCACCGTTATAATGGTATTACAACACAGTGCACAAAGAGAGGTATATTACAGCACAGTACACTGATGTAATTGTTTTACAGCATGCTGCACAAGGGTGTATTATTAGAGAGGTGTATTATATGACAGCACAGTGCTCTGCTATAGGTAGATCATGGTAAGATTAGGAATGTTAGGGTCAGGGTCAGTGCTTTCACCCTGGTCAGGAATCCCTTTCGCCAGCTCATTTTCCCTTGCTGGAGCTCTCCAAACAAAGGGGGAAATAAACATGATATCACTGCCTAGAAGCACATGAATTTTCCATCTGCGGGAGGGCAAGGCCAGGTTCAATATCATATCCTATCAAAAGTGCAGCCTGTAAACCCTGCTGACCCAATGGGGCTAGGCCAAGTACAGGAGGGCTGTCTGTATCATCTATCTATATATGTATAGAGAGAGGGAGGGAGAAGGGACAGTTTACTTGTTTTAGGGATTCCATAGTCATATATATACAGGGATAACAAAAACATTGTCAGCTATGTGAGTAGCTTTATTCTCAGAGACTCACCTCACTTTCCTTAGAACAGAAACTTCTTGTTTCCCCCCAAAAAACGTGTGGCTATCCAGCCTAGTAAAACCTAATGGCTACTAAACCCAACTCTTTTCACTCTAGCCGGGGATTCTATCTGTCTCTTCGCATTATCTTGTATGTCACCATTTTTTAAACTAAGATTTAGTGTATAAAAAGCTCTGATGAAACTTGTACATATTATTTTAATTGTTTTTCTCTTCCCGTAAGCCAACACATATTTTATTTTCAAACATGTACTAAACATTTTTTTTGTCAAAGATTAATGGAACAAGCTGAAGTTAGAAGCTGATTGGCTACCTTGCACAGCTGCACCACATTTTGCACCCTCAAGTTTTTGTAAGTCAACCCCACAGAGCTTCTTTGTGTAATAAAATCCTAACTGCTAGAATGTTATAAGACAACCATAGTTCTTTAAGCATTAAATATAATGGATTTTGTAGTAGTTGAAACTATTGGGCATTGGATGAATGATATCAGGGTATAAAGGCAGAAGTTATTCCACCTTTTTGAGAAAGTGACCCCCAATTAAAAAAGGTTTTCCTACATCTGTTATTCATATCTGATGCATACTCATGTAGTTCTCTAAAAAAATATCACTACATAAATGTACATTCCTATGTTAAAAGAAGTATCAAATAAGCAATGTGACACGATGTACAGTAATTCTCCTAATAGAATAGGTTATGCTGAGCTGCATTAGCTCAACATTCATTTACACAGAGATTTCTCTCCCAAGTCACACAAGCAAGCGGGATGGTTCATTCTCCCTTATAAGCATATTACAGGGGATGAGAAAAGGCACTGCTCATATGCTGAGCACCTTTCTTAAGGGTAAAACTCTTTTCACATTTCTATATAATAAAAAAAAAGCAAACTAAAAAAAACCCCCAAAAAGAACAAAGTTTGTTTGGATGCTCAACTAGTGTTTTCCTAAATATTTTGTTTGACATGGTCTAGAAATCATAATTTGGCAGTGAGTATAACATGGTACTTGCTGGTGAATGTGACTCTTTATGACAGTGTTTTCAATACAGATACAAATTATACATGTTTCTTAGATTATTTTTGTGGCGTTCAGATTTTTGTGATTAACACAGTTTTTTTCAGAATTTTAGAAAAAAAAAATGAATAATTGAGAAATATCCACACAGTAAATGTGGAGATAATAGAATCAGCATTTCCACAGCCTACAAATAAACCATGAATCAGGAGATCAAACAGGAATCTATGACAAGCAGTCCCATGGAATGGTACAAAGTAATGCTGTAACTGGTTAACAGTATCTTCCTTTTATTCTGCAGGGCATCCTATTCTTATTTTGTCTCAGCAATACAGAGAGTCAGTAAGCCTTCAGGCAAAAGCTGTGAAACTGCATTTGCTGTGAACAGATGACCTCTATTACTTACCGAGCAGGGGGCCTATGTACAGTTATCTGAAACATTAATAAGCCATCATGCACCAGTCTGTAGACATAAGGCCCAGAGAAAGCACCTTCAGTCTGAAGAAAACTTTAATTTGACTATGTACACAATATTTAATAAAACTACATGCTATTTAAATTACACAATAATCAATAAGTGGAGACTTAAAGTTAAAGTGTCTGTACTGGAAATATGTATTTACTTGCTTCAAAGAATCATTTCTTTTTTTAACACGCACATGAAAATAATGCAAAAAATTCATACATTGTAATGGCTGGATATCCAAAGTAACCCTGACTTTGTGACATGTCTCTCAAGACTCAACATGAGCTGTAGTATCTTGTAGTATTAATATTAATTTAGGAAACTCTTTAACTGCTAGGTTTAGTAGTGGCACCATCTCTTACAACACCTCTATCTGCTCTCTTAGCAAACAAAATATGCTAGAAATGCTATGAATTCCAGTGTGCCTATTGCTATTGTGGCAGCCTTGCTTAAGTAAGGGAAACTACTAAATTCTAATGCTGGGTGTTATTGCTGGCTTGGGGTTATTTTGCTGGGAGTTATTGTGTGAGAGTTATTGCTGGCTGAGGGTACTGTGCTGGGGGTTACTGAGCTTGAGATTTTTTGCTGGAGGTTATTGATTGCCCTAAGATTTGCTGGGGGCTATTGCTAAGGGTAATCCTTGCTGGCCCTAATACTTCCTGGAGGTTATTGCGGGGTATATCATTGCTTGCCCTTACACCTGCTGTGGATTATTAATGTTGGCCCTGACGCATGCTAGGGTTTATTTTTGCTGGCCCTGACACTTTTTGGGGGTTATTGCTGGGGAATATTTTGTTGAAACTATAGTAAAGCTAAAAAGGGAAACGTGGCTTACTGAAAGCCATGTACTATGAAGCAATTCCCATTTTTTTGATCATTCTCAATTTTTGGTCTTGCCCACAAATGCACAACAAGCAATGCGCTGTGCAGTGTTCTTCTCAATCCCTGCAAGGCACTGGCAGATTGTCCATATAGTGTACCACATTCTTCTTCTTAATTCCTTCAATCGCTTGTCGACCGTATCACTTATAGGTATGGCGGCAAGGCGGCTGTGCTGCACCAGATCGCTTACTAGGTATGTGATCTGGCACACAGTACACTAAAACACTGGTTAGGCACACATTTAATCTTTTGATTGCCCTAGATGTTTAACCCCTTCCCAGCCAGTGCCATTAGTACAGTGACAGTGAATAATTTTTGCACTAATCATTATATTAGTGTCACTGGTTCCCAAAAAGTGTCAAAAGTGTCAGTTAGTGTCTGTTTGTTCGCCGCAATATCGTAGTCCTGCTATAATTCATGGATCGTTGCCATTACTAGTAAAAAAAAAAATTCCAGTATATATACCATAGTTTGTAGACGCTATAGGCTTTGTGCAAACCAATCAATATACGCTTATTGGGATTTAGATTTTTTTTTTTAATTATTGTATATGCCTTATAGCAGAAAGTAAAAAATATTTTTTTTTTTCAAAACTGTCGGTCTTTTTTTATTTATAAAAAAACGATGTGATGATCAAATACCACCAACAGAAAGCTCAATTTGTGGGGAAAAAAGGATATACATTTCATTTATGTACAGGGTTGCATGACCTCGCAATTGTCAGTTAAACTATCGCAGTGCCATATTGCAAAAAATGGCCTGGTCATGAAGGGGGTAAATCTTCTCGAGGTCAAGTGGTTAAGGCGTCACTCGTAATTCTTTTCAAATGTTGACAACCATAGTTTATTTTTACTCCCGCTGACACCAAATATGGAACAAATTTTTGCACTTGCTGATCAGCATTGTGAGGGACACTTGTTACATACTTCTGACCACTGCACACTGTACACTTCAATGTGTTTAAAAAGGACTGCATTCTATATGCTCATTATTAATGATGGACTCAGGCGTGTTCGGATTGTACCCACCAGGAAGCCATCCCTGCACAACGCCAATCATAGGCAGTGTGTGCATTTATACTGTGGCAGGTTGGCATGGCTGCGCAAATCGCCGTAGCTGTACGTCGCTCCTTTAGGAAGTCATAGCAGGCACAGATCGCTGCCATTACTATTAAAGAAAAAAAAATTAAATTAAAAATGCCATAAACCTATCCCCTATTTTGTAGACGCTATAAACAAATCAATATACGCTTATTGCGATTTTATTACCAAAAATATATAGAAGAATATACATTGGCCTAAACTGATGAAGACATTTTTTTTTTATTTTTTTTTTTTTGCATATTTATCATAGAAAAAGTACAAAATATTGTGTTTTTTTTCAAAATTGTCGCCCTTTTTTTGTTTATAGAGCAAAAAATTAAAACCGCAAAGGTGATCAAATACCACCAAAAGAAAGCTCTATTTATGGGGAAAAAAGGACATAAATTTTGTTTGGGTACAACGTTGCACGACCGCGCAATTGTCAGTAAAAGCAACGCAGTGCTGTATTCCAAAAAAATGGCCTGGTCAGAAAGGGGGCAAATCCTTCCAAGGCTGAAGTGGTTAAAGAGAAGTATTTTTATTGTATTTTTCTAGTGTTTTTTTTAGCAAGGTAGAAACACAGCAAAAAAACAAAAGAGAAAAGGAACTTTGAAGCAAGGTTACAGCAGCTGAACTGAATTAGACAAATTCCTCACAAGTCCAGTAATAAAATGAGTAAATAAATTTCAATCAGTACTCACAAAACTGCATTCAGCTCAGGATCACACTGAGCTGCGGGAATGAAGCCTGAACTCGCATGATTTCACTCCCGCGTGTCAGTCCCGATTTCGGCTGCGATTTCAGAGACATCTGTGTAGGTTTATGCACAGATGTCAATGTAAATCGCAGCCCGAAATCGCAAAAAGTAGTACAGAAACTATGTATGTCAAAACGTTCCAGTGTGAACCAGGGCTAAAGTAACTAACCATCCCAAAGGCATAATATATACATCCATACTATTGTAGTAATGCATGTACATGATTGTTAAAACACAGTAGCCACTGCAACAGTTGCAAAAGTATCTGGTAGTGCTGCACAGGAATAAATGCATACCTCCCAACTTTTTGAGATGGGAATGAGGGACACCTATCAGCAAAAGTATCCAGGCATAGGACATACCCCCTGCCACACCCCCTTAAAGGAGAATGGTACAAAAAAACAAGATTGGTTAAACCCTTAAGTTCTTTTGAAATTTACAAATGCCACATATTAGAAATCAGATGAAAGGTTTAGCATTTGGAAACACTTTTTGATGAATAAAAAGTGCATTTTATTTACATCTATATAGGTCAGACGAAAATGAGGGACAAATGAGGAGGAATGAGGGACAGAGGGACATTGCTCCAAATCAGGGACGGTCCCTCCAAATCAGGGACAGTTGGGAGCTATGTAAATGTAATAAATGCACTCATGATCAAATAGTATCCAATTTTAAAGCTGACTAGACAATGGTATTAGTAATCATTCTAGCACAAGTAGAATTAATTTAGGTTATTTCAGGGTTGAACCTTGTCCTGTGTTTAGAGGAAATATAATTTTGTGTGTACAGGTGCAGATTAGGTACTTTGAACATGTCTAAATATATAAATGTACATAAACACACATGGATGCGTGTAAGCATATGTAAACACAGGTAGATTAAACACAGGAGAAATTCATCTGGGAAACAAATTTTTTTTATACTTCCCAGATAATCTCACCTGTGTTTAAATAATTAAAAGGAGCCTTAGGCCTCATGTACACTACAGCTGCTAAAATGACGTTTAGGAGCAGTTGGGCGTTTTTTTCAGCAGCCCCTGAACTCTCCTCTATCTTATCCTATGTGTACATGTACACTCAGTCGTTTATAGTAGTTTAGAGGCAGTTGAGGTTACATGCATTTTTTTGAAAGCAGAAAAATCGCATTTGGGACTGTATTTCAAGCTTGTAACTGCTTGTAACCACGGTATTATGAGTGTTTGTGTTTATAATGCCGCATACACACGAGCGGACTTTACGGCAGACTTGGTCCGGCGGACTTTTCGACTGACTTTCCGAATTAACGGACTTGCCTACATGCAATCAACCAAAGTCCGACGGATTCGTACGTGATGACATACGACCGGACTAAAACAAGGAAGTTCATAGCCAGTAGCCAATAGCTGCCCTAGCATCGGTTTTTGTCTGTCGGACTAGCATACAGACAGGCTGACTTTTCGACCGTCGGAAAGATTTGAAACATGTTTCATTTCTAGGTCCGTCGAACTTTTGGGAAAAAAAAGTCAGCTGGAGCCCACACACGATCGAATTATCCGACTGACTCCGGTTCGCCGGACCAAGTCTGCTGTAAAGTCCGCTCGTGTGTACGCGGCATTAGCGTTTTAAAAAGGGAAAACATTTTTGATCATTTTTGAACATATAAAATTGTTGAAAGAACACAAATTTCACCACATGCTGTTGCCTGCATCAATGGATGAGTTTAGTAGCAACGAACTCTGGTCCTACCATGCAATTTTCTATGTGTTCAGAGCCTCAGCAACAGTAATATCAGGAGCAGTTCCTCACACATGCTCATGACCGGATCCATAGTGAAAACACAAAAAATAAGACAGTTATCTACAAGCACACTGCTCTCTCTGCTGCTCTCTCTTTTCTCACAGAATGGCTGAAATAGTTAATATGTTTTTCATAGATTGTGGGCATTTGGGAGGATCTCCTGAGGTTATCTTTACAAAACGCTTCTAACCTCAAAAGCTCATAAATGCTGCTAAACTCGCATAAAAGCCGTACGTAAAAGCAGTAAGGCTTAATGTACACGGGAAGTTCTACAACCTTTGCTGAATGATCTAACTTGACAGATAGTAACCACCGTTTAAAAATGTCACTTTTGCTGCGTTTAGCCGCATTTTTTTCAAATGGTCAAAAAATGTAAAACGCCTGTAAACGAAACGTGGCTAAATGCGAGTTACTGCATTTACAAACTGTTACAGGAATTTGGTGTTTCAAATGCCTCTGAACATCCGTCCTGAACACATTCTTTTGCTTTCCAAAAAATGCTTATAAACTCAACTGCCTAGAAACGACTATAAACCGCCCTGTGTACATGTACTGATAACATAACATAGAGGTGAGTTCAGGGGCAGCTGAAAAAAATGCCCAACTGCTCTTAAACATCCGTTTACCAGCAGCAGTGTACATGAAGCCTAAGGCCTCATTTACACTGCAGCTGATAAACGGACATTTAGGAGCAGTTGGGTGTCTTTCTCAGCAGCCCCTGAACTCTCCTCTGTTATCTTATCTGTCCATGCACACTGATTAGTTTACAGTCATTTAGAGGCAGTTTTATCTGTCCATGTACACTGATTAGTTTACAGTCATTTAGAGGCAGTTTTATCTGTCCATGTACACTGATTAGTTTACAGTCATTTAGAGGCAGTTTTGAACGCAAAATCTTGCCTTTAGGATGGAAGTTTACTAGCATTTAGAGGTAATACTGTATTATGTATGTTATGGATACACCCAAACCTGTATCTCTGGTTTTATATGTTAAAACAATCCAGAAAATAAGGTTGCAACATTTTATGTTGAACTAAATGGTTAACATACAGCAACATTGTCTTATGTTTTTTTTCTTCTTCCAATTTACTGAAAATGGCAGCAAAGCAGTGGATTAATTTAGACCAACTCTGCTGCATCAGTAAGGCCAATTAAAGGCCAAATCTGCATAAGATCTTTTATAATAGGCTTCCAAATGGAGTTGGATTTTGGAACATAAAATCTGCTTTACTGTGCTTGAAGGGTTTTTATATGTTTTGTTTTATTTATTATCAAAATAGCAGTGGATATAGAGTTCTACAAGATTGTATCAAAGTGTAATGTTTTCATGGCTTTCTTGTGAATGAGCTGCATTATATACTGTGAGCTGTACATGTATATTAAAGAAGATTGAACATTCTTATACTGTAGTTTTATTGCTGTAGAGCATTGTATCTCTACATTTTTATTTTAGTCTCAGACATCTTTTTGAACAAATGGCCATTTTATTGTGTTATTTATTTATTTTTAATCCTGTAACGTAAATCAAAGTAAATTACATGACTAAAGTTTACATGGACATTGCCAAAACAAATTTCACAGCATTTTTAGCATGAAGTTGTTTACAACAGAGCAGTTTTACTTTAGAAAGTGAATGTTTAGTTTAAATGTTTACTTGAGTTTCATTTTTTTTAACAAGGTGAAACTGCAATCATTCTGTCATATACAAGCAAAACAAGCAATTTTTTTTTCAAAATCCTTTGCACATGATTGGATACTCAAAATTAACATAGTTCTACCCTATTTATGTACTAACATTATCTTGGAACAGGGTAAATTTTATTGCATTTTGTGACCGTTGCAAGTTGTATTATATGTAACAATTTGGCTAATGACTAGACTAGAATGAGGATTAATTTTTCACCTTAAAAATGAACAAGTGAAGTATTTACAAAATCAGCATGAGATTCAGTGTTGACTTTAAAAGGAGGAGTTGTTTTTAACGCAATGCCTGAATTTTTAAAGGCGGGTTTTAATTTTCCATCAAATCCCAAGTATAACAGTATTACAGACTTTAGTGTATTATCTCAAATTATTATGCCATAGCTTGCAGTTTATTAATGAGAAAAAAAAACCTTTGTGATCGTTTAAGTGAGTTTAGGTCAAATGTCTCCAACCTTTTTCAGCTTGTGAGCAATATTGAAGTATCAAAAGTAGTGGAGAGCTGCGGAAGGTTACAAAAAAAATTCTGAAAAATATGACTCTCAGAAAACTTAAATGTAAAATATTATGATGAATAATGTAATTTATATCTAAATAATATAAATATAAATTAAACAACCTCTGCCTTCATTCTCATGGGACCTGTATAATGCATGTTGCTTTCATCCTATAAAACTCAAACAATGATCCAAAGGGCTAATGCATATTTGAGTAGGCAACATGTTGCTATAATATTTCATTTTGAATAATAAGCTGCTTGTTCTGACCTCATTATCTAAAATGTCACCAACTCTTTTGTTGAACTCAAACTAAGTTGATACATTATCCAACTGAGTTTCAGAGACATATTCTCTAAAGTTTGAATATCTATTATGCCAGCACAACTTTTATTTCCATAACTATGCACAATGCATTGAAGTGACAAATTGATATATAAGTATAGAGTATGTGTTCCACAAGAAGTAAAACTATTCAGCCTACATTTAGTCTAGATGCCCGGAAATTTGGTTGTTAAATACTAAATAGTAGTACACAAACTGCCAAAGCAGCATCATTGGCTGCTGCAGCCTAGAATGCCCACAGTGATAATTTTAGTTTGGCCCTTCCTAACCAAAAACACTGTTGATGTTTGTAACAGTACAAGCAGGTAGCATCCGTGTTGGTATTACTGCCTTAATCAGTTCCAATACAAACTAGAGCGTAAAGGGTGTTTTCAGACCTGATTGAACCAACTTGCTTGAAGCAGACATCTGGGGACCATAGGAGAAGAGTCTGCTGACATTTCACTCACTGGTGAACTTTGCTGTGCCTCCCCCCATGCTGCCTTTCATGAATTGACTTTACATCTATGTTTAAATATGTGTATGTAATGTAATGTTTGTGTATATAATATACACAAAACTACAAAATCCCCTAAATGTCTTCCACTTACCATATTCAGTACAATACAATTATGCAATACAATTAGGCAAGTATATATTTGTAATATATAAGTATATAGTTGCAATCGTCTAATGGAATAGCATCCATTTAATCAGGATAAATATTTAGAATGAATGTGCTTGTCCTATATCCTACTAAGAAAGGTTTTTGGAAGTTTCAGATTGATCACCTTTTCCCTCAGCCATATAGGCAGGTCTTGTCATGAGACAAAACCCTACCAGAAAATCATTATAGAAACGTGTTTTCCATTTTCTGAGTATTGCAGCTGAACACTTTTTTTCTGTGCTTTTCTTTCAGTCAATCTCAGAGCACTTGGAATTGCTCTTACTGCATATGCTAATTGCAGTAGGACACAACTTGTTAATAATACATTTTACTTCTTTTCACTCAGTGTATTATAAGTAGACAGAGGGATGTTGTTTCATTACATACAATGCACCAAAAAGCAGCAGAAGTTAGATAAGTTTGTTTTAGACTGTAAGTGATTGAGCATTAGAGATAGTTAGCTAAGTTATTGTTACTAAATTAGTGCTAGTTTTCTGCTACTGCTGTGGTAAAACAACCATGTGAACATTTGCTGTAGTTTAACGTTGGACCAATTTTCTATTTTTCTTTTTTATTATTATTATTTTTATTGATATTTTTCTGTTCTGAGCTGCAGAACATAATCAAAAAACATTTTTTTGAGATGCAAAATGTGTTTCATAGCAATTTCTTGTTATTGTTGGCCAAGAAATACTAATACCCCTTTCACGCAGGTTGGACTCAAATTGATATCAGCAGGGGACCTGTCCACTGATCAAATTCTGAGCAGAGCAGAGCTGGCGGATGACACATCTGTGTCTGCTCAGTTTATGTGGAGCAGACACAGACAGAGCCTGCTCTGCTCTACGGGCAGCTGGGAGTAAACGGAATCTGCTATTCATTTACAACTGACTGCCCTCATATCCGATCTGCCTAGATGGAGGAGAATGGATCCCCTTTGTTTTTTAAGCAGATGGATCAGACCAAAGGTAGGCAGATGTAATCAGATATGGAAAAGGGATTACTTGTGCGCTACTGTGTGTGAAAAGTAAGGCAATATGAAGAAAATGTGTATAGCTGCCGAACTCCTAAAGTGTCACCAACACCAGTGTAAATATTGCTATAATCAAAATGGAGCAGCGCTAATTGCATATACCATTAAAATAATAAAGATGAAATAAACTATAATATTTCCTCAAAAACAGCTCATTAAAGTACATAAAAATCATCAAAATGCAAAATTCATATATGTGCACAAAAAACATCAAAGTGCAAGTGCAAAATACATATCTAATAATATATTCAATTGATTCAGTGCCAAAAATTTGTTAATGATGAATAAAGTGCAAATGCAATAAAGTGAACTCAAAAAACAATATTCAATAAATTCAGTGTGGAAATACACAGTATAATAAAAAATAAATCAAAAATAGTCTCTCAAAAAAGTGCAAAAAGGAAAAGAAGAGGATGAATAAAAAAGTGTCCAGGTATAAAAAGATTTAAAACGTGACATTGTCCGAATAGTGGACCCCTTTGATAATCCTTAACCAGTGTGCTCCAGCCTCTCACCTCAAATCAAGACCACAATATGTCTAGTCTTGCATCCAAATACTCCTTAATAGCAATATCCAGTCGCCTTCTTCTCCATTTTGGAGGTGACACAGTGGAACAGGGAGACAGTAGTTGTTATAAGATAAGATAATTTCCTGTGTAATCCACTTTTTAAAAATTTCTTTCCAGATCACCACTGGGTAATAGGCATTATGTGGGAATAAAGGAAACCTCCATTATGTAGTAGTCAAGTAAAAGATCAATTTATTTAAACATAGTAACCCGACGTGTTGCGTCTCTAAACACGTGACTTTTTCCAGGGTTTAAACCCTGGAAAAAGTCATGTGTTTAGTGATGCAACGCATCGGTAGGAGCCGATAACGTCACTTCCAGTCACGGCCGATACTGGAAGTATCTGATTTACATGCTGCTGATCATTGTAATTTTAAACTGTGAGTTACTATGTTTAAATGAATTGATCTTTTACTTGGCTCTGTTGCTACTTTGCAATGCGATTTTTGATGCAATGTCATGCGACTGGAGAGAACCATGGGATAACAAGCCGCACTGAAGTCAGAACAAAATCCTTTTTTGATTCACTGTGACTTGAGTCACACCAACTAGAATGGGGACCATTGAAATACATGGATTTTGACTTGTCACGCGACTTCACATGTGTCAAGTTGCACAACAACTTGCAGTGGTGGAAACAGCCAAAATCTCTATTGATCATGTATTTTGGGCTATCATATACAGTATAACTTTTATTTAATATTTTCTTTTTCAAAATTTATTTAATAGTTCCTTTTTGGGAATTATTTTCCCAAAACTCCAGCTAACGTTTTATTGATATGTGACCAAGAATATTTTTTGTTCATCAAATAAACAAACAACAAAGAAACAACAGTACAACCTCTTCAAAAGAAAAATAACCATATTATTATCGTTTAACCACTTGCCGACCGCCTCACGCATATATACGTGAGCAGAATGGCACGGGCAGGCAAAATCACGTACCCATACGTGATTGCCTTCCCGCAGGCGGGGGGTCCGATCGGACCCCCCCCGGTGCCAGCGGCGGTCTGGATTTGGCTAGGAGCAATGAGAGACGAGGGGGAGACCATCCGATCATGGCCCCCCCCTCGCGATCGCTCCCAGCCAATGAGGAACATCCCCTGCCTGTGTATAGTACACACAGGCAGAGGATGTGATGTCATCTCTCCTCGGCTCGGCAGTTTCCGTTCTAGCGCCGAGGAGAGAAGACATGTAAGTGCACCAACACACACACACACACAGTAGAACATGCCAGGCACACAAAACACCCCCGATCCCCCCGATCGCCCCCCGATCCCCCCCAATCACCCCTCCCCCCTCCCTGTAACACTGACACCAAGCAGTATTTTTTTTTTTTCTGATTACTGCAGGGTGTCAGTTAGTGACAGTTAGTGTGGTAGGACAGTGAGTGTTACCCCCCTTTAGGTCTAGGGTACCCCCCTAACCCCCCCTAATAAAGTTTTAACCCCTTGATCACCCCCTGTCACCAGTGTCACTAAGCGATAATTTTTCTGATCGCTGTATTAGTGTCGCTGGTGACGCTAGTTAGGGAGGTAAATATTGAGGTTAGCCGTCAGCATTTTATAGCGACAGGGACCCCCATATACTATCTAATAAATGTTTTAACCCCTTGATTGCCCCCTAGTTAACCCTTTCACCACTGATCACCGTATAACCGTTACGGTTGACGCTGGTTAGTTGGTTTATTTTTCATAGTGTCAGGGCACCCGCCGTTTATTACCGAATAAAGGTTTAGCCCTCTGATCGCCCGGCGGTGATATGCGTCGCCCCAGGCAGTGTCAGATTAGCGCCAGTACCGCTAACACCCATGCACGCAGCATACGCCTCCCTTAGTGGTATAGTATCTGAACGCATCAATATCTGATCCGATCAGATCTATACTAGCGTCCCCAGCAGTTTAGGGTTCCCAAAAATGCAGTGTTAGCGGGATCAGCCCAGATACCCGCTAGCACCTGCGTTTTGCCCCTCCGCCCGGCCCAGCCCAGCCCACCCAAGTGCAGTATCGATCGATCACTGTCACTTACAAAACGCTAAACGCATAACTGCAGCGTTCGCAGAGTCAGGCCTGATCCCTGCGATCGCTAACAGTTTTTTTGGTAGCGTTTTGGTGAACTAGCAAGCACCAGCCCCAGGCAGCGTCAGGTTAGCGCCAGTCGCGCTAACACCCAAGCACGCACCGTACACCTTCCTTAGTGGTATAGTATCTGAACGCATCAATATCTGATCCGATCAGATCTATAACAGCGTCCCCAGCAGTTTAGGGTTCCCAAAAACGCAGTGTTAGCGGGATCAGCCCAGATACCTGCTAGCACCTGCGTTTTGCCCCTCCGCCCAGCCCAGCCCACCCAAGTGCAGTATCGATCGATCACTGTCACTTACAAAACACTAAACACATAACTGCAGCGTTCGCAGAGTCAGGCCTGATCCCTGCGATCGCTAACAGTTTTTTTGGTAGCGTTTTGGTGAACTGGCAAGCACCAGCCCCAGGCAGCGTCAGGTTAGCGCCAGTAGCGCTAACACCCACGCACGCAGCGTACACCTCCCTTAGTGGTATAGTATCTGAACGGATCAATATCTGATCCGATCAGATCTATACTAGCGTCCCCAGCAGTTTAGGGTTCCCAAAAACGCAGTGTTAGTGGGATCAGACCAGATACCTGCTAGCACCTGCGTTTTGCCCCTCCGCCCAGCCCGGCCCAGCCCACCCAAGTGCAGTATCGATCGATCACTGTCACTTACAAAACACTAAACGCATAACTGCAGCGTTCGCAGAGTCAGGCCTGATCCCTGCGATCGCTAACAGTTTTTTTGGTAGCGTTTTGGTGAACTGGCAAGCACCAGCGGCCTAGTACACCCCGGTCATAGTCAAACCAGCACTGCAGTAACACTTGGTGACGTTTCGAGTCCCATAAATGCAGTTCAAGCTGGTGAGGTGGCAAGCACAAGTAGTGTCCCGCTGCCACCAAAAAGACAAACACAGGCCCGTCGTGCCCATAATGCCCTTCCTGCTGCATTCGCCAATCCTAATTGGGAACCCACCACTTCTGCAGCGCCCGTACTTCCCCCATTCACATCCCCAACCAAATGCAGTCGGCTGCATGAGAGGCATTTTCTTTATGTCCTCCCGAGTACCCCTACCCAACAAACCCCCCCAAAAAAGATGTTGTGTCTGCAGCAAGCGCGGATATAGGCGTGACACCCGCTATTATTGTCCCTCCTGTCCTGACAATCCTGGTCTTTGCATTGGTGAATGTTTTGAATGCTACCATTCACTAGTTGAGTATTAGCGTAGGGTACAGCACTGCACAGACTAGACACACTTTCAAAGGGTCTCCCAAGATGCCATCACATTTTGAGAGACCCGAACCTGGAACCGGTTACAGTTATAAAAGTTAGTTACAAAAAAAGTGTAAAAAAAAAAAACAAAAAAAAAAACCACATACAAAAATATAAAATAAAAAAAAATAGTTGTCGTTTTATTGTTCTCTCTCTCTCTATTCTCTCTCTATTGTTCTGCTCTTTTTTACTGTATTCTATTCTGCAATGTTTTATTGTTATTATGTTTTATCATGTTTGTTTTTCAGGTCTGCAATTTTTTATACTTTACCGTTTACTGTGCTTTATTGTTAACCATTTTTTAGTCTTCAGGTACGCCATTCACGACTTTGAGTGGTTATACCAGAATGATGCTTGCAGGTTTAGGTATCATCTTGGTATCATTCTTTTCAGCCAGCGGTCGGCTTTCATGTAAAAGCAATCCTAGCGGCTAATTAGCCTCTAGACTGCTTTTACAAGCCGTGGGAGGGAATGCCCCCCCCACCGTCTTCCGTGTTTTTCTCTGGCTCTCCTGTCTCAACAGGGAACCTGAGAATGCAGCCGGTGATTCAGCCAGCTGACCATAGAGCTGATCAGAGACCAGAGTGGCTCCAAACATCTCTATGGCCTAAGAAATCGGAAGCTACGAGCATTTTATGACTTAGATTTTGCCGGATGTAAACAGCGCCATTGGGAAATTGGGAAAGCATTTTATCACACCGATCTTGGTGTGGTCAGATGCTTTGAGGGCAGAGGAGAAATCTAGGGTCTAATAGACCCCAATTTTTTCAAAAAAAGAGTACCTGTCACCACCTATTGCTATGATAGGGGATATTTACATTCCCTGAGATAACAATAAAAATGATTTAAAAAAAAAATATGAAAGGAACAGTTTAAAAATAAGATAAAAAAGCAAAAAAAAATAAAGAAAAAAAAAAAGCACCCCTGTCCCCCCTGCTCTCGCGCTAAGGCGAACGCAAGCGTCGGTCTGGCGTCAAATGTAAACAGCAATGGCACCATGCATGTGAGGTATCACCGCGAAGGTCAGATCGAGTGCAGTAATTTTAGCAGTAGACCTCCTCTGTAAATCTAAAGTGGTAACCTGTAAAGGCTTTTAAAGGCTTTTAAAAATGTATTTAGTTTGTCGCCACTGCACATTTGTGCGCAATTTTAAAGCATGTCATGTTTGGTATCCATGTACTCGGCCTAAGATCATCTTTTTTATTTCATCAAACATTTGGGCAATATAGTGTGTTTTAGTGCATTACAATTTTAAAAAGTGTGTTTTTTCCCCAAAAAATGCGTTTGAAAAATCGCTGCGCAAATACTGTGTGAAAAAAAAAATGAAACACCCACCATTTTAATCTGTAGGGCATTTGCTTTAAAAAAATATATAATGTTTGGGGGTTCAAAGTAATTTTCTTGCAAAAAAAATAATTTTTTCATGTAATCAAAAAGTGTCAGAAAGGGCTTTGTATTCAAGTGGTTAGAAGAGTGGGTTATGTGTGACATAAGCTTCTAAATGTTGTGCATAAAATGCCAGGACAGTTCAAAACCCCCCCAAATGACCCCATTTTGGAAAGTAGACACCCCAAGCTATTTGCTGAGAGGCATGTCGAGTCCATGGAATATTTTATATTGTGACACAAGTTGCGGGAAAGAGACAATTTTTTTTTTTTTTTTGCACAAAGTTGTCACTAAATGATATATTGCTCAAACATGCCATGGGAATATGTAAAATTACACCCCAAAATACATTCTGTTGCTTCTCCTGAGTATGGGGATACCACATGTGTGGGACTTTTTGGGAGCCTAGCCGCGCTCGGGACCCCGAAAACCAAGCACCGCCTTCAGGCTTTCTAAGGGCGTAAATTTTTGATTTCACTCTTCACTGCCTATCACAGTTTCGGAGGCCATGAAATGCCCAGGTAGCAAAACCCCCCCCCCCAAATGACCCCATTTTGGAAAGTAGACATCCCAAGCTATTTGCTGAGAGGTATAGTGAGTATTTTGCAGACCTCACTTTTTGTCACAAAGTTTTGAAAATTGAAAAAAGAAAAAAAAAAATTTTTTTCTTGTCTTTCTTTATTTTCAAAAACAAATGAGAGCTGCAAAATACTCACCATGCCTCTCAGCAAATAGCTTGGGGTGTCTACTTTCCAAAATGGGGTCATTTGGGGGGGGTTTGTGCCACCTGGGCATTCCATGGCCTCCGAAACTGTGATAGGCAGTGAAGAGTGAAATCAAAAATTCACGCCCTTAGAAATCCTGAAGGCGGTGATTGGTTTTCGGGGCCCCGTACGCGGCTAGGCTCCTAAAAAGTCCCACACATGTGGTATCCCCATACTCAGGAGAAGCAGCTAAATGTATTTTGGGGTGCAATTCCACATATGCCCATGGCCTGTGTGAGTAATATATCATTAAGTGACAACTTTGTGCAAAAAAAAAAAAAAAAAATTGTCACTTTCCCGCAACTTGTGTCAAAATATAAAACATTCCATGGACTCAACATGCCTCAAAGCAAATAGCTTGGGGTGTCTACTTTCCAAAATGGGGTCATTTGGGGGGGGGTTTATGCCATCTGGGCATTTTATGGCATTCAAAACTGCGATAGGTAGTGAGGAGTAAAATCAAAAATGTACGCTCTTAGAAATCCTGAAGGCAGTGATTGGTTTTCGGGGCCCCGTACGCGGCTAGGTTCCCAAAAAGTCCCACACATGTGGTATCCCCATACTCAGGAGAAGCAGCTAAATGTATTTTGGGGTGCAATTCCACATATGCCCATGGCCTGTGTGAGCAATATATCATTTAGTGACAACTTTTTGTAATTTATTTTTTTTTTTGTCATTATTCAATCACTTGGGACAAAAAAAATTAATATTCAATGGGCTCAACATGCCTCTCAGCAATTTCCTTGGGGTGTCTACTTTCCAAAATGGGGTCATTTGTGGGGGTTTTGTACTGCCCTGCCATTTTAGCACCTCAAGAAACGACATAGGCAGTCATAAATGAAAGGCTGTGTAAATTCCAGAAAATGTACCCTAGTTTGTAGGCGCTATAACTTTTGCGCAAACCAATAAATATACACTTATTGACATTTTTTTTACCAAAGACATGTGGTCGAATACATTTTGGCCTAAATGTATGACTAAAATTGAGTTTATTGGATTTTTTTTAGAACAAAAAGTAGAAAATATCAATTTTTTTCAAAATTTTCTTTTTTTTTTGCGTGTATAGCGCAAAAAATAAAACCGGCAGAGGTGATCAAATACCATCAAAAGAAAGCTCTATTTGTGGGAAGAAAAGGACGCAAATTTCGTTTGGGTACAGCATTGCATGACCGCGCAATTAGCAGTTAAAGCGACGCAGTGCCAAATTGTAAAAAGTGCTCTGGTCAGGAAGGGGGTAAATCCTTCCGGGGCTGAAGTGGTTAAAAACAAAATCCACAACCTCCACAACGCAATATAAATCAACCATCAATTAGCTAAAGAATGTTGGATATAGTCAAAAACTATATTGGGTCCCATAAGTGACAAGGGCAAGGAACTCCTTGCAGATCTTCTTCTAGCATGAGACGATAAAAACGATCCATCTGGAATCGAGAAAGTGAGTCTGGAATAAATTGTGCTTTAATCCACATTTTTTTATGAAAGACACTTAAAAACGAAATATCTCAACAGTTTATTTACTGGAGGAGACTTGGACGAAAGGCAATTGATTGCATACACTACTCCTTTATTGTCAGTACTAACAATTACTGTTTTGAAAGCCATATTTCCACTGCTACTGTGATAGGGAATAATTCCAACAACACAATGTTTTTACAAAGTCCCCATACAATCCAATTGGAAGGACAATGGGAAGTACACCAGTGTGTCTTCCAAATGTCTGAAAAACCTGACGATCCCGCTGCATTTGTAGAAAGAGCAAAAGCATCTCTACAAATAAATTCAAATTGCCATATGGTCTTACCATTAAAATGTTGTAAAAAATGGAGCCAAATTAACAAGTCCTCTTTAATCTCACCTGATAATCTAACACGCGAGGAAGGATTGATTTTTTAATCCAGCAATAACAGAATAAAGGCATCTAGAAAAAATCCTGCCTATTGGAAGAATTCTAGTCGCAAAAGCTAACAACCCAAGCAAAGACTGCATTTCTTTTAAGGTTATCTTTTTTTCTCCTAATAAATTTAAGTAATAACTGAGAAATTTTAACAATTGTATCTAAAGGAAGTCTAAACTCCTTATCCGAAGAATTGATAGTCACACCTAAAAATTTTAAACACGCACACTAGACCCACAGTTTTTTCTACCGCTAAAAGAATATTAAAATATTTTCAAATATCAAAAAAGGTATTTAATAAATAACTGCATTTCCCAGAATCTCTGCTACCCATAAATAAAAATTAAGCTAAGTAATGTAATATTAAATCTGAATTTGTTTCTTTTTTAACCACTTCCATACCGGGCCTATTATGTTACTCCTCTCCTACATGTAAAAATCATAATCAAACTTTTTGGTGGAGCTAGAAAAAACTGCCACTGGCTCCAATTATCTCTCTGGCCTAAGAAACTAGAAGCTACGAGCATTTCATGACTTATATTTCGCCGGATGTAAACAGGAAATTGGAAAAGCATTTTATCACACAGATCTTGTTGTGGTCAGATGCTTTGAGGGCAGAGGAGAGATCTAGGGTCTAATAGACCACAATTTTTTCAGAAAATAGTACCTGTCACTACCTATTGTTGTCATAGGGGATATTTACATTCCCTGAGATAACAATAGAAATGATAAAAAAAATGAAAGGAACAGTTTAAAAATAAAATAAAAAAGCAAAATAAATAATAATAAAAAAAGCACCCCGTCCCCCCCGCTCTCGCACAAAGGTGAACGCAAGCATCGGTCTGGCGTCATATGTAAACAGCAATTGCACCATGCATGTGAGGTATCACTGCGAAGGTCAGATTGAGGGCAGTAGTTTTAGCAGTAGATCTCCTCTGTAAATCTAAAGTGGTAACCTGTAAAGGCTTTTAAAAGCTTTTAAAAATGTATGTAGTTTGTAGCCGCTGCACGTTTGTGCGCAATTTTAAAGCATGTCGTGTTTGGTATCCATGTACTCAGCCTGAGATCATCTTTTTTATACCATTAAACATTTGGGCAATATAGTGTGTTTTAGTGCATTAAAATTAAAAAAATTGTGTTTTTTCAAAAAAAAAATGCATTTGAAAAATCGCTGCGCAAATACTGTGTGAAAAAAAATGAAATACCCACCATTTTAATCTGTAGGGCCTTTGCTTTAAAAAATATATAATGTTTGGGGGTTCAAAGTGATTTTCTTGCAAAAAAATATATTTTTTCATGTAAACAAAAAGTGTCAGAAAGGGCTTTGTCTTCAAGTGGTTAGAAGAGTGGGTGATGTGTGACATAAGCTTGTAAATGTTGTGCATAAAATGCCAGGACAGTTCAAAACCCCCCCAAATGACCCCATTTTGGAAAGTAGACACCCCAAGCTATTTGCTGAGAGCCATGTCGAGTCCATGGAATATTTTATATTTTGCCACAAATTACGGGAAAATTACAAACTTTTTTTTTTTTCACAAAGTTGTCACTAAATGATATATTGCTTAAACATGCCGTGGACATATGTGAAATTACACCACAAAATACATTCTGTTGCTTCTCCTGAGTATGGGAATACCACATGTGTGAGACTTTTTGGGAACCTAGCCGCGTACGGGGACCCTGAAAACCAAGAACCGCCTTCAGGTTTTCTAAGGGTGTAAATTTTTGATTTCACTCTTCACTGCCTATCATAGTTTCAGAGGCCATGGAATGCCCAGATGGCGCAACCCACCCCAAATGACCCTATTTTGGAAAGTAGACACCCCAAGCTATTTGCTGAGAGGTATGGTGAGTATTTTGCAGACCTCACTTTTTGTCACAAAGTTTTGAAAATTGAAAAAAGGAAAAAAAATACAGTTTTCTTTTCTTTCTTCATTTTCAAAAACAAATGAGAGCTGCAAAATACTCACCATGCCTCTCAGCAAATAGCTTGGGGGTGTCTACTTTGCAAAATGGGGTCATTTGGGGGTTTTGTGCTATCTTGGCATGTTATGGCCTTCGAAGGCAGTGAGGAGTGAAATCAAAAATTTACACTTTTAGAAATCCTAAAGGCAGTGATTGGTTTTCGGGGCCCCGTACGCGGCTTGGCTCCCAAAAAGTCTCACACATGTGGTATCCCCATACTCAGGAGAAGCAGCAGAATGTATTTGGGGTGTAATTCCACATATGCCCATGGCATGTTTGAGCAATAAATTATTTAGTGTTGCAAGAATTGTCAGGGAAAACTTCAGTGGAGCAGTTATACATACAGCATAGTAAAGAAAACTAAATAGATTATGAACAGTGCAGTAACTGGTAAAGTTTCACTTTATGTAAGTCAAATGAGTGAAAATTAAAACAAATCTGGCTCTGCAATTTTCTAATTTATCATTTCAGTAGATTTAAAACAGTATTAAACTGAAAAAAAAGTATTATATTGTAACTTACCAATCATTAAATGTGGTGGCTGCATCAGTTTTCTTTTCTTTGCTTTGCTTTTTTCTCTCTGTTTTTGCCTGCTGATCTGACACCTTCTGTATTAGTGAGACACAACTCTGGGCAAAGGATACCGTGAGCACACGAGGCAGAGCAGACAGCAGCATTGTCAGTCAGGGGTGGTGTTTCCCGCAACTTGTGGCAAAATATAAAATATTCCATGGACTCATCATGTTTCTCAGCAAATAGCTTGGGGTGTCTACTTTCCAAAATAGGGTCATTTGAGAGGGGTTTGTGCCATCTTGGCATTTTATAGCCTTCAAAACTAGAAATCCTGAAGGCAGTGCTTGGTTTTCGGGCCCCCGTACGCAGCTAGGCTCCCAAAAAGTCCCACACATACAGTATCCCCGTACTCAGGAGAAGCAGCAAAATGTATTTTGGGGTGCAATTCTACATATAACCATGGCATGTGTGAGCAATATATCATTTAGTGACAACTTTTTGTAAAAAAATTTTTTTGTCATTATTCAATCACTTGGGACAAAAAATTAAATATTCAATGGGCTCAACATGCCTCTCAGCAATTTCCTTGGGGTGTCTACTTTTCAAAATGGGGTCATTTGGGGGGGTTTGTACTTCCCTGGCATTTTAGCACCTCAATAAATGAGATAGGCAGTCATAAACTAAAAGCTGTGTAAATTCCAGAAATTGTACCCTAGTTTGTAGACGCTATAACTTTTGCGCAAACCAATAAATATACGCTTATTGACATTTTTTTTTTACCAAAGACATGTGGTTGAATACATTTTGGCCTAAATGTATGACTTAAATTGAGTTTATTGGATTTTTCTTATAACAAAAGGTAGAAAATATCATTTTTTTCAAAATTTTTACTCTTTTTTCGCTTATATCGCAAAAAATAAAAATCACAGATGCAATCAAATACCATCAAAATAAAGCTCCTTTTGTGGGAAAAAAAGGACGCAAATTTTGTTTGGGTACAACATTGCATGACCGCACAATTACCAGTTGAAGCAGCACAGTGCCAAATTGTAAAATGTCCTCTGGTCTTTAGACAGCCAAATGGTCTGGAGCTTAAGTGGTTAAGAAGGACATTAACTCAGATGGTTTAACTGTTTCAGGTTTGCATGTTATCTTAATGTTGTTCTTTCTGGAATGGTCTTCGAGGTCAGTGACCTTTGTTTTGAGCCACAAAATGTCTTCCTCTTGCTCATTATGTGCATCTACCATGTTGTTGAAAGTGTCAGTGAATTCCTCATCTTGCTTTCTATGTGGGTTACCCTATCACTGACCTCCGCCACCTCTGACTTGCATTGTTTCATGAGTTGCAGCATGTCTGTGTGGATGGCACTTCTAAGGGACACTAGCATATCTTTTAGTGTGGAGTCCATAACAGGCTGATTATTTGTGGGGAAAGCAGCTATGGTCTCCTGGAATTCCAGTGTATCATCCAGTGTACTGCCTGTGTCCCTGTCTGCTGTGTCTACAGATGCATGCTGTACCATCCTCTGCTTTACCTTTACAGGGCTGCTTGCACTAGAAGAGGATTGAGAGTCTGTCTGCAATTGTTTTGGCCGGGTTATGTGATTGTTATCTGTGTCCCAGTTCAGATTGGTGTTCTGGCCCAGGGTATGGGGAGATCGCTGCATTCCGCCGTCGCTATCTTGGCGGCTCGGGTGGCCTTCATGAGCAAAGAAATCCATCATCATACCGGGAGTTTTACCCTCCTTCCTCCTCCTCGGCATGCTCTGTGGCTGTTCCCGATGGTCGGGCTGGAGAAACCGCCGTGATCTGTTGCCCTTTGTTGATGTAGTTTGGTCTAGAAGATCTGTGTGGCTATACTCCTTGTGCACCGGCTCTGCCCCCCCTTACTTTTTGTTCTTAAAATGTTTCGCTTCTTGAGGCAAAGTATTGCAAATCATAGCAAATGTGTGAAAGGCTGCAAGTCTTCTCACTCTCAGGGTACTCTGGATGAAAGACTATATTGAGTTTTAGAGGGGGATTTTATGAGAGAAGCTTGTGAGCCATGTGTTTAGGTAAATGAAAAGTTATACAGAGCAAGGCAAAACATTTTCTCCATAAAATTTACCTGTAGGAATTCTGCTCAGTGGGCAGTAAAGCTATCACTGCAAACCCATAGAAAGTTGCATCTCCATTTTGTTGCAGAGAGTCACGTTTGCAAACTTCCTCAGTGATTTTTTGCAGCTAAAGTATATCTTTCAAATCAATTATCACTGCATAGTCACATTCTGTTAGATTGCTTTCATAGATATGCTGCTATCACTTGGTACATCCATTATTGGACACCCACAGTGGTTTGCTCCAAAACTAATGCGATTTTGTTAAACCATTGTTATAGACTGATCACTAGATTGATGACAAGATTGCTAGATTCTGTCAAGACAAACATGTAATAACCAGCGTTCCCAAAGGACACTTTTTCAGGGTGCATTACAACATTTCTAAAGATGACTTTTTTAGTAGAAAGTTAAAGAGTTTAGGAAAAAGATGGTTCTACCTAAGAGCATTAAAGAACAGAATCTATCTAATTGTTTCATGCACCACAATTGACAACCTGACCAATTTGCTGCAAACTACAAGATATATGAAGTGCCAACATATATTTACAATATATGGAAATATTTAAAACATTATATTTTTACATTATGTGCAATCATTATAAGTTGATCTGCTTGGTTACTGATAAATCTTTTTCTCTTCATTGTTGGCCTTCTTGTATGGTTTATGGTGCTTCCTTTGGAAATCAGTGGTGCTATAAAATACCTCTCTATTTGTGTCTTCTTCTAGACTGCCTGGTCCAGGCTGTTGATGGTGATGGTGCTGCTTAATGACAAATCATTTTATCCCAATGCCTTTAGCAAAAGACTATTGCCATATAACATTTATATATGGAAACATTTATAGATGTGTTTTCAGGTCAGAGATGCAATGTGTGTGTGAGCTCGATAAGGAGCATTTTCCTTTCTGTATTTACTAGAGAGAAAAAAAACCTAACCCTAAAAAAGGGTTTAGTGGAACATGTGCAAATCTCAGTAGATATTCATAACAAAAACAGGGTTGCAAGAATTGTCAGGGAAAACTTCAGTGGAGCAGTCATACATACAGCATAGTAAAGAAAACTAAATAGATTATGATCAGTGCAGTAACTGGTAAAGTATTCACTTTATGTAAGTCAAATGAGTGAAAATTAAAACAAATCTGGCACTGCAATTTTCTCATTTATAATTTCAGTAGATTTAAAGCAGTATTAAACTGAAAAAAAGTATTATATTGTAACTTACCAATCATTAAATGTGGTGGCTGTATCAGTTTTCTTTTCTTTGCTTTTGCTTTTTTCTCTCTGTTTTTGCCTGCTGATCTGACACCTTCTGTATTAGTGAGACACAACTCTGGGCAAAGGACACAGTGAGCACACGAGGCAGAGCAGACAGCAGCATTGTCAGGCAGGGGTGGTGTTAAATGCATTAACAGATTTAGATACACTAAAAAAATGGAAGCCAAACTCCAGCTCATACCTTATATAGTTACAGCAATCGTTTTTTTCCCTTTTGCGCTTTGCACAAATAAATAAAAGATGATCATTTTAATCACCTCTGTCAGTGTTAAGTGATTTGTCTCATCCATGCAAACTGACACATTTTGAGGGACAGCTTGTGCTTTTGAAAAACAACAGATTTCTGGCTGGATTACTAGATGAAAATAGAAGAAAGAAAGACTAAAATGGTAAATTATTAAGCAAAATAGTAATGATCAGCTGCATTTCAGGCTGCAATGTCTCTATAACAAGTTTACAGACCTGTGCACCTGCATTTCTATTCAGCCCAATGTGTGACAGTTTGCAACATTCAAAGACAGATTTATTACTGAAGAAAAGGCAGATTTCCACTCTAAACACTTAATTAAGATCTGGTTAGGGTCAAGTTTTATTCAATTGCAAATGCAGACTTTAGAACAGCCATAGGATGCTCTTGATGTAACATTGTAATAAATCTGTCTCATGATGCATCACACTGCTCCTGTAAAGCATTGCTTTGCAACAGGAGTGATAAATGTCCCCTATTTACTCTATGTCCCCTATGCCAATATTATGGTTTTACTTCGGGAGTTCCAATTTCACTATTACTTCATTTATTGCATACTCCCTGAAGGTTAAAGCACTAAAGCCATAGAATCAGTATGAAAACCCTGCAACTAGCATTTTAAGCAGTGACAACCTTCTTATTTCACTCATGACTGGTTTCATTAATAGCAGTCAGATCTGTTACTGTGTAATTGAGGACAAGTAATTGGTGCAGAATAGGGTCAGTTGCAATAGTTATATAGTTTATGAGATTTAAGAGTATACTTTAGTCAAGCTAGCATATTGAACATAGGTCTATATGCAGGTGACAGAATCTACCTGTCTAACTGCGCTGATTTTTCATCTTAAAATTCTTAATAATGCCTTTTTACTATTCCATTATTCTATGTATTATATTCTTGCAATCAAAGTATCCTCATAGTATAACAACGTATCATGCAGATTTCATTTTAATCTCATTTTAAGATATAAAACATAAGAAATTGCCTTACTATAGTGGAACTATATGTTACTATATAAACTGTTATTAGACCAGCTGAGCTCTGCAAGAATGAGTGGTAAAATCATTTTAAATCTTCATTCTATTCAATTGGCATTGAAGCACAGACCCTTAAAACTAGTGCTACAATTAAAACAAATTTAGGAATTCAACATTTCATTATCTGGCTGCTTTGAACAGCTGTCAAGAGAAGCAGGGTGGCTAGCACACTTATAAAAGATGAATAGCCGGGGGGGGCGTGGCCTGAAGCGGACCGTAATGGAAGCTTGAAGCCAGAGCTAACGCCACTGACCAGATCTGAAGCAACGCAGGCGACATTCCGCCCCCTGATCCGGCTCCACTGAGGGGGACTATTTCCCCAACGTGGCCATGACCGAGGCCCAAGATTGTGCCGTCTCTGGGAACACAGCCACAGTAACATCCCACTCCATGGCAGCTGAGGCGCAACGTTTGGCTCCCCCGCAGGGGGAATACCTAGCCACGACACCCGGGGACAACAACAAGGAGGAGATGACACCCTACCCTTGCCAGACATCTCATTCTCACAGCACGGCACAGATTGAGGTAAGAGGCTGGCATCTTCCCCAGCCCTCTTCTCCAGCAAAGAACCCCATCCCAAGAAACGCCAGTGGGCTGATAGAGACACTGAGACTGCACATACCCCAGCTCTAGTGGCCATCCCTGCATCAGACAACCCTGTGACAGAGTCCATGCTCAAATCCACGCTCCTAACAAAAAGATCTGCACAGGGAATTACAACTCTCTGTCTCCCAAATACATGACAGGGTGGACTGCCTAGAGGGAAGAGAAAATGTGCTTGAGGAAATCATGCATGATCATGTCAGAGCACACAACAAATTGCTAGACGCACATGAGCATCATGCGTCTGAAATACACCACATAAAACTGAAATTGGCGGATTTAGAAGACCATTCTAGGAGGAACAATATACAATTTAGAGGCATCCCTGAGTCAATAAAACCAAATGAAATCACTCCTTACCTACAACAGCTGTTCTCACGACTACCACCCCGCTTAAATGCATGGGACATTACAAATGACCGGGCACACAGAATCGCCAAACCTGCACACCTCCCCCCTGACATCCCTAGGGATATTCTAGCGAGAGTGCATTATTTCCATATGAAAGAACAAATATTACAGGTGGCCAAATCCACTAAACCACTACCAGCACCGTACACAAATTTCCTCCTGTTCAGTGACCTCTCCAAAGACACTATGGAGATGAGAAGAGCCTTCACCCCCATCACCATGATATTACAAGAAAAGAAAATCACGTACAAGTGGGGCTTTCCAATCAAGCTCCTGGTCACATACCAACAACAAATGATTCCCATCCTCACTCCCAAAGATGGGTACAAAAAAATTGACCAACTGGGGATCTCTTCCTCTCCTCCCTACCACAACCAGATGCGTGGGCTCCCATTCGGATCCCAGAATCGGCTGCATGATAAAGGCGGAACCTACAACAACCCTAAGGCCTTCAGTCCTACGCATTAATAGGATCCTTTGTGGGCGCTGACATAGTGTCAAATCCATTCCCTCAGGTTATAGTGTGCCACGCACACTGATATTGTTGTTATTGCTGTTATTTTTTGCTTCTCTTCTTGATTTAACTGCCTACTGACACACCATGATATTACCTTTATAACATTAGTACAGTTCCAGAAGGTGTACCCAGTGACATACTTTGTGTACTTGTATATTTATTTACTTCCCTCATAAAACATAAGTTGTGTAATTTGTGAGTGTAGTCTCGCTCCCTTCGCCCCCATCCCAGGACACTCCTTGCTAAAATGGCCATCAAGATTACCTCACTCAATGTCAAAGGCTTGAATTCCCCCTTCAAGCGCAACCTCCTATGGAAAGAAGCGCTGTCCCCTCGCGCAGACGTATTCTGCATACAAGAAACGCAATTCACCAAAGACAACTCCCCAAAATGCACGTACAAACGCTATCCACACTGCTTCTTTGGCAGTGCCCCCACCGAAAAAAGAGGGGTAATGTTCACAATTAGCTCATCTGTCTCTTTTCAGTTACACCATTGTGTGGCTTACAAGGACGGTAGGTACTTGATTGTTTCCACAACGATAGAGAACTAACGCCTCACTTTAGTGAATCTTTATACACCTAACACTGGCCAAAAGAAATTTTACAATAACCTAATCTCTAAATTGGCCCCTTATAGGTCCAATCCAGTAGTGCTATGTGGAGATTTCAATGAAATCTTTGACAAGTCCCTAGATACAACTAACCCAACCAAAAGGAGACCATCTGCATTGTCCTCTCTCTTGCAAAAAGAGGACCTCTATGATCCCTGGAGATGCACACACAATACGGAGCAAGACTACGCTTTTTACTCCAACCCCCAGCAATCTTACTCTCGGATCGACATGTTCCTCACAGATAAATTCCTCCTCCAAACAATCACTGAAGCGTGCATAAGTACAATTACCTGGTCTGGCCACGTGCCAATATCAATCACATTATTTAATAGCAACAAATCTGCAAAACACACTATTTGGAGACTAAACACATCCCTACTCACCAATTCAGCATTTGAGGGAGAAATTCGGTCCGAGACTAAGAACTATTTTGAAAACAACCAGTATTCTGTTGATGACCAATCTATTATTTGGCATACGCACAAAGCTTTCTTACGTGGCCTTTTTATAAAATTAGGAGCACAGAAAAAAAATCAACATGTAGCTACTACTGAAAAACTATTAAAACAAATACGGGTGTTAGAACACGTCAATAAACAAACACCATCCAGCAACGTGTCCCCTTGATCTAAAAAATCTAAGGTACCAACTCAGTGAGCACCTACATAAAAAAATTTGATTACTGCATAAACCGCCTTTGGCTCCAATACTATTCCTCAGCCAACAAATCAGGTGCGTTCCTGGACAAGCAAATGAAAAAACACTGTGCCAACAAAAAGATCCAGTTCCTGACAAACTCCCAAGGTAAACGGTTAAATAACCCTTTAGATATAGCGAATGAGTTTAGTGCATTTTACGCCAAAGTCTACAACCTTAAAGACTCAGAACAAGCAACCCATCCTAAAAATTAAGATATTGAAGCATTCCTCTCGTTTATCCACCTTCCTTCTATATCTACCACACAACTAGAAAATGTATCTACACCCTTCTCTTCCATGGGAATTTTTAAAGCTATAAAGAAACTGCCCCTCCACAAGGCCCCAGGCCCTGATGGATTCCCAAACGAGTACTATAAACATTTCTCTGACTTGATCACCCCACATCTATGCAACACTTTTAATTACTATACCACTACAGGTAAAATCACTCTTAAATACTTACACCAAACTCTATGTGAAACTATTAGCTCAGATCCTATCTCTGATCATCCCCCAAATAATGCATCCTGATTAAGTTGGATTTGTACCCGACAAACCAGCTAATTACCACCCAATTTCACTCTTAAATACTTACAACAAACTCTATGTTAAACTATTAGCTCAGAGCCTATCTCTGATCATCCCCCAAATAATGCATCCTGATTAAGTTGGATTTGTACCCGACAAACCAGCTAATTACCATCCAATTTCACTCTTAAATACTGACACCAAACTCTTTGTGAAACTATTAGCTCAGAGCCTATCTCTGATCATCTCCCAAATAATACATCCTGATCAAGTCGGATTTGTACCCGGCAGGCAAGCCTCAGACGGAACTAGACGCCTCATTGATTTAATTTAATGTGTGGAACACAACCAAACGCCTTCTCTCTTCCTATCACTGTATGCAGAGAAGGCGTTTGATAGGGTGCATTGGAGGTAAATGGAAAAAGTCCTGTACAAATTTGGACTGTCAGGGAACATTCTAACAGCTATACTAAATCTATACTCTTCTCCAAGAGCCCGAGTCTGGACATCACGGATAACATCAGACCCGTTTGAAATCACTAATGGCACAAGACAAGGGTGCCCACTTTCCCCCTTGATTTTTGCCATGGTAATGGAACCACTTGTACAATCTATCAGGTCCACATCGGCAATATCGGGTATCAAAATAGGAGATGTTGAACACAAACTAGGTTTTTACGCGGATGATGTTATCATCACTCTAACGAACCCCAAATCGTCCCTTCCAAGTGTTCAAAAAAACTCTAGAACACTTCAGCTCAGTCTCCCTTTACAAAATAAACCATGGTAAATCCACTTTGCTAAGCTTAGGAATAGACCATCAGACCAAACAGATCTTAACAAAAGACACACCCTTCACATGGTCCAAGAGCTCATGACTCCCATATTTAGGAATTCACCTAACCTTCTCGAGGAAGTCATTGGTAAAAGTGAACTATACCGAGCTCCAAGAAAAGCTTCTGCGCATATCCAAAAACATGAGTAACTTCACTGTCTCTTGGGCTGGTAGAATAGCTCAAGTCAAAATGTTTCTGCTTCCCCATATTTTGTATATGTTACGTACAATCCCTTTACCCTTTCTACACAACCAAATAACAAAACTACAAGGAATAATCAATGCATTTATTTGGCAACAAAAAAAAACCCAGACTCAAGAAGAACATTCTCCTATTCTCCTAACATTCTCACCACAGCCTTCTACTAGGTCAGATCGTATTATCCTGTTGAACAACCACTTCCAACTGGAGTTCTCCTTCGGCAAAACTAACCTTGTCAAAAGAAGTTTATTGAGTATACAATGTTATAAAGATACATAAAGTAAGTTTACAAGGATCTATAAAGTAAGCTCATTGTTTTACAGTAGGGTTTATATAGGTAAATATCATGAAATTTCAAATATTAAACATTGGGTTCACGTAAACCTAAATTAAAGATATATATATCATTTCCTTAGTTACTTTTGTAGGTATTTAAATGATTTATACCTATTATACATATTGTTTACAAGTAGAGTGTATATAGGTCAAATAAATTCTGATAATGAGCTTTAATCGTAAGGTGGAGAAAAGGAAAGAGAAAGAAGAAAAAGGGTTGAAAGGTAGAGGTATGGTCCACAAGGTTGTCCCGCTCGTCAGTTTATTATTCTTTTTAGTTCTCTTTGAAGCCTTAGAATGGGTGTCTCTGTAAGTCATTTAATCTGTTACCATGGCAACAGGACAGAGTCATTGAAGTTTGACAGGAACTGTTGTTTTATCCAAGGATGCCAAAGTTTTTCAAATTTTGGAATTTGATTTTGATCGATGGCTACCATCTTAGCATGGGACATTGTATTATTCATTCTGTGAATTGTTTCTGCTAGTACCAATGTAGGAGATTTCCATGCCTTGGCCACTGTTTGTTTTGCAGCCGTTAGTAGTTGGATCATAAGTTTGAATTGAGAGAGTGTTAACCATTCCGGTTTTAGATTAAGTAAAGTTAAATATGGATCTGGTTGTATTATTTTTTTAAATATTTTAGATGCAATCACGAAGACTTCCTTCCAGAAGGTTTGGATTACTGGGCACGTCCACCATATGTGTAAATATGTGCCTATTTCTGGGCATCCTCGAAAACAAAGAGCTGAGGTATTAGGTGAATATTTTGCCACTCTAGCGGGTACAAGGTACCAGCGAGTTAGGACTTTATAATTTGTCTCCAGTGCTAAGATGTTGGGTGAAGATGACTTAGATGTGAGCCATATGTTAGACCAGTCCGTGTTTTCTAAAGTTCGTCCCAGGTCCTCCTCCCACCTCTGAACGTAAGAGGGTCTATTAAGATTTGCTACTCCATATAATTGATTATAAAGTGATGAAATTGTACCTTTAGCAAATGGATCTTTTGTACAGATTGATTCAAAAATGGATAATTGGGATAATGGTGTATCCCCCTTTAGGAATGGTGTATAGAAATTTTTGATTTGGAGATATCTAAATATCTCAGAGTTTGGTAGATCATATTTTTCTCTAAGCGATGGGAATGAAAGGAATGATTTAGATGCTATGAAGTCATTTAGTGTCTGAATGCCTTATGTTGTCCAAGCTTTAAAAGAGTTTGGGTAGATCCATGCCGGATAAAAGGCCGGATTTCTGATAAAAGAGAGGAGAGGATTGTGTGGAGATTGTAACTGATATTTGGTTTTTAGTTTATCCCAGAGAGATAAGAAGTGTTTAGTTATGGGATTATGAATTTTAAAGCGGTCTTTAGGATCAAGCCATAATAAATTTAATATTAATAGAGGGTCATTTTCTGAAGCCTCTATAAATACCCATAATGGGATTTCCTGTTTTGCATGGTATTTGGACAGACTGGCCAAATGTGCTGCTCTGTAGTAGTTAGTAAAATTAGGGTATCCCAGGCCTCCTTTATTTTTGGGAAGATGTAGTGTGTGTATAGGTATACGTGGTTTAGAAGAGCCCCATATAAACGAAGTTGCTCTTTTTTGTACTATTCTCAAAAAATAGGAAGGAATTGGAATAGGGAGGACTCTGAATAGATAAAGCAATTTGGGTAGAATAGTCATTTTGATTGCATTAATCTTCCCTATCCAGGATAAAGGAAGTTGCAACCATTGTTTTATTAGATTTGTGATCTGTCTTAATACAGGAGGATAATTGGTTGAGAATAAGTCAGAATGAGATGCTGTTAAATTAATTCCAAGATATAGGATTGATTTTTCTGCCCATGTGAATGGGAGTGCAGCCCTAGCCGGGATCAATTCCATGTTTGTGAGTGAAATATTAAGCACTAGGCATTTCTTAGGATTAATCATAAGGCCGGATAGGGCTGCAAATCCATCAAGAGCTGGTATTAAGTTAGGACCAGAGACCTGTGGTGATGATAGAAAAAGTAATATATCGTCTGCAAATATACATAATTTGTGTGTAATACCTCCTACTTCAATGCCAGTTATAGTTTGGTTTGTTCTGATGTATTGGGCCATGGGTTCGAGTATAAGGGCAAATAATAAGGGAGATAATGGGCAACCCTGTCGGGTACCTCTTTCGATATTAAAGGCTTCAGATTTGTATCCAGCATATTTTATATAGGCTTTGGGTTTATTATATAATGCTTTGATCCATGTTAAAAAGTGGGGTCCAAAACCCCATTTTTGTAATGAATATTACATATATTGCCAGGATACTGTGTCAAATGCCCTCGTAATATCGAGAGATAGAAAACATAAAGGGATTTTCCGTTTTTTAGCAATATGTGCCAATAACACTGCCCTGCGTATATTATCGCCTGCCTGTCTATTTGGCATGAAGCCTACTTGATCTCTATGTATTAATTTTCCTATAATGCTATTGAGGCGTTTTGCTATTATTTTTGCTAATAATTTAATATCAAGGTTTAACAGAGAGATAGGCCGATAATTCACACAGGAAGTATCATCAGAAAGGGGTTTTGGGATCATACAAACAATTGCCATTAGTGTTTCTTGCCGAAAAGAATGTCCATCTAGAAGTTTGTTAAAAGTTTCAGTGAGAATGGGAGAGAGTATTTCTGAGAATGTTTTATAGTATAAAGCCGAGTAGCCGTCTGGGCCTGGTCTTTTGTTAAGTTTTAGGTCTTTTATGGCGTTAGCAACTTCATCTATAGTTATAGGCTCATCCAAACTGCTTTTTTGATTCTGAGATAACTCAGGTAAGGTTATTTTTGAGAAGAAGGATTCAGCCTCTGTAGGATTAAATTCATTGTTTGTCTTGTATAAAGTTGCGAGATGTGAGTGAAATTTATGGACTATTTTAACTGGATTACAAGTGTAAACATTTTTTGATAATTTCAAGCGTATTGGTTTGAAAGATTTGTTAGTTGAATTTAATGCCCAAGCCAAATATGTACCTGGTTTGTTTGTATTCATGTAGAAATTGTGTTTGGAGCGTTTGAGGGATTTATCAACTGATTCAGTGAGAAATAGATCGTATTCCAATCTAGATTTTTCCAGATGAGATTTTGTACTCTGATATGGATTATCTTGAAATGATATGTAGGCTGCATTAAAATTGAGTTCTAGTTTTTTTGCTAGATTTTTGCGTTCCCGTTTAAATAGTGCCATTTGTCTTTGTATTGTACCACGCAAGACAGGCTTATGAGCTTCCCACAGTGTTATTGGGGAGATGTCTGTTGTATTATTAATTGATATGTATTCCTTTAAAGCTTGTTCAATGGCCATCTGATGTAGTGGGTGTTTGAGCATTATGTCCGGTAAGTACCACGTTGGGTCATGCGCTTTTGGTATGGCTGAGGCTATAGTAGTGTATACTGCATTATGGTCAGACCACGGAATCGGAATTATATCTGATGCAATAATTTCTGGTATCATTCCTATTGTTAGAAAAATATGATCTATTCTGGTGAAGGTTTGATGAGGGTGCGAGAAATAAGTGAATTTCTTTTTCATTGGGTTACTTTCTCTCCACGAATCTACCAGATTGTATTTGGAAAGAAGTTGAGAAAAAGGTAATCTAGAGGTTATTTTGGATGGTGTAAAAGGTGATTTATCTAGAAATGGGAGGAGGACCTGGTTCGAATCCCCACACATTATCACTGTTCCTATTTTGTGTGTATTAATCACTTGTAATATATGTGAGAGGAATGGTGTAGGTTGTTTGTTAGGAGCGTAGTAGGAAATCACCGTGATTGCTGTATCCATTATATAACCCATGAGTATCAGGTATCTACCTTCTGGGTCTTTAATTTCTGATGATAAGGTGAATGGTGTGGATCGGTGAAATGCAATTAGAGTTCCCCTTTGCTTGGTACAGGCAGAAGCCGTGTAAATTTGTTGATAAAAAGGAGAAATATATTTTGGTGTAGAATCTTTGGTGAAGTGTGTTTCTTGGAGGCATACTATGTGAGCCTTCTTGTTATGGAAAGTACGGAAAGCTTTGGTCCTTTTTTGAGGGACATTTATTCCCTGAACATTCAGGGAAAGTATATTCAGTGGTGCCATGGCAATAGATCAAATAGTTTTGACTTACTTTTTGTTATGCAGAGCTGACTGCGCAGATCAACCTGTGTGGACTGAAGAGATGAATAGATAGAAAAGAAACCAGTGAATTCTGGAGTAAAGAGTAAACAGAAAACATATGAGATTAGATGATACATTGTATAAATTATTTTTTGCAAGTAATCACAATTTACCCATGAAAGAGAATAAATATCTCTCTCAGGGGAATAAGTGCCTTCGTCACACTCCCACATAATATGGTTGGGAGAATGAGGAGGGCTAATGGGGGTACACGGATCTTCCGCTTACAGGAGAGAAGTGCTATGTCAAAAGACATCAAAATGATGTTTCATTAATTGGAGTGCAGAATATAGTTTTTGTTGAAATTATTTATTCCAGGGTGGTTGTATATGGTTAGTCTTGCCCTAGGCTAAATAATTCAGTTAGAAAGGTACTGTTAATAACTTTGGTATTGATGAAGATAGTTTGAATTATTTTGGGATTTTAACCCTTTTAGAGTAAACAATTACATATTTTATTCATATGTAACTGTTTAGATATGTTAACTCATAACATTGAGGTTGTATTGCTTCAGATTAGAATAAACAAAAACATAATTCTAGGAACTAGTTAGGTAATAATATATTTGTTTTAAGAAAAGAAAGAAAAAGCTTCCATTACTTCTGGATTATTGAACATATTTGTCCTAAAAAGTAATAAATCTATTGTTATTACCTGAAAATATATAACTGAACAAGAATTTCCTTATTTCACTTATATATTCTAAGGCTATATGAATCAGAAGTAATAAGAAATATAACTGGAATGTAACATGATCCCACACAGTGTGTGACTATCAGAATGCAGTTACATTCAGTTATAAATATAGGTTTTTTATAAATGAAGAGATATCAGGAATTAGGATGTCAGTCCATTGAATCTTCTTGGTCCATGGATGATGTGGCATAACGGCCTCTTTTGTGAGAATGATGATTCCCATTTTGTTCTGAAATTTTCTGGGTGCTGCCTGAAGGTGAAGATGATGCCATTCTTCTGCGTGTGGGAGTGTTGCTGCTTGTGGGTTCTGTCAGATTTAATTTTAAAAGGGTTTGTTGTAGTTCATCTGCTGATCTGCTTCTGTAAATTGTACCTTGGTAGTTAAATCTGACTGAAAAGGGGAAGCCCCATTGATACATAATGTTGTGGCGTTGCAGTTCCATTAGTTGGGGTTTCATGGATCGTCTTTTAGTAATAGTAAGTTGGGATAGGTCAGCAAAAATTTGATAATTGTGTCCTTGAAAATTAAGTTCCTTTTTTTCTCTTGCAGCAATTAGTATTTGTTCTTTCGTTCTGTAATAATGAAATTTTGTGATTATATCACGTGGGGGTCCATCTTTCTTTTTGGCTGTGAGGGCTCTGTGTACTCTGTCCAGTTCTAAACGTTCAATAGGGATATCTGGCTTTAGTTCTTGTAATAGAGCAGTAATAGTAGATTGCAGGTCTGTCACAGTTTCAGGTATTCCCCTTATGCGCAAGTTTGAACGTCTGGCTCTATTTTCGTAATCTTCAAGCTTAGTTTGAAGTATTAAATTCTCTTTTTTTAATTGTTCCAATTCTGTTATATTTTCTTGGGTTGTAATTTCAATTTCATCCATTTTTATTTCTAAGGCTGCGGTGCGGTTTCCCAGCTCTCTTATTTCTTTGGTTAGGCTTTTTGTTATTTGGTCTGAGGTTTGTTTTAAAGCCTTATGAAGCATCTTTTCAAATTGTAATAATATTACTGAGGATGCTGAGGAGGCTTGTGGAGAAGTTTGTGAGAAGATTTGTTCTGTATCTGACTCAAATGGAGAGTCTTGCTGTGACATTTTCTGTCTGTGAGAGCGCCCTGGTGCTGTATATTGTGAGGTGACTGGAGCTGCTTCAGCTGCAGTGAGTGCCTGTGAGCTCTTTGTGAGGTGATTTTTATTTCTGCCACGGTTTCCTCCCAGTACCATATTTCCTGCCCAAACTTTCACAGTTTGTTCCCTGGGGCAAAAAGGTTCAAATGGATACCTTTTGAGCCTGCGGGCTCCGCTTTGTCCTTCTCTTCTCTCCTCAGCGGTGTGGAGCTCTAACAATGCATGTCTGCTCCGCTAGGCTCCGCCTCCTGCCCCCCTGCCAAAACGAAACTAACTACCGCATCTTTCTTCCAAAACTGTGAACCCTGGACCGTTGATCCACAAAGCACAGCACTTTCAACCCGAGATGCTGTAACATCCCCCCAAATTGAGTGCACACCTACTTTATGCGCCCCTTAACTCTGCAAATGATATGTAATGGCACCCTTCTGCTTGGCGCACTTCAAGCGAGGAATTGTCACCTCAGAGTGTATACTTAGTAAGCAGGACTCTGAGTTTTCTTTGGTTATCATTTCTAAGTTATGCATTCATATGCTATTCTCTGTATTACATGTTACCTAAGTTTTAACAGTCGATCATTGGAGGGGCTGCCTCCCATCCCATGGCACAGCGAATTGGGGTGCTGGGGTGTGGAGACAGCACCAACACCAACAGAGAAACACCAGCGTCACACCTAGTTATTAAAGACTCAACACAACGCATCTTATATATATGTTACCTTTGATGTAAGTTGTTAACATATGCTATAATACTCAGTAAGAAATGTTGATATAATATCTCTCTCAACCTTCTGTACTGATGCTTTGTGAAAACTTCAATAAAAACTTTGTTTAAAAAAAGATGAATAGCCCATTCCCTTGACATAGGCAACCACTGAGAAAGATGGTGAATGTGTTATGCTTTGCTGTAAGTGGTCATGCTGGAATCACACAACAAAAATATAAAAAACAGCAGGCATTTAATTGATAGAGAGGACAACAGCAGATACAACTGGAGAGAAAGAGAATAGAGAAGGCAAGAGTCAGTTGGGAGGCAGAGAATGTAGCCAAACACAAGCTAGGTGTGAGCTCAGTAAAGAGGTTATCAGAGTATGACTGTGTGGAGACTTATAAAAGAATTCATATACACATACTGTACATACACATATAATTTAGCAAAATATTGTCAAAATTTTAAAAGAGAAATACAATCAGGTTGATTTACTAAAGAAGTAGAAACTCACTTTGCAAAATAAATGTTCACTTAGCATTATATATAAGGTGAATCAGATTTGAATACCCAATTATAGAAAAACAAGGGAACGGAAGAATTAAAAAAGAGAACAGAAGATTTCCCTTTACATGATTGGATGACTGAAATTAACAAAACTTCTCTTTATTTACAAAACTTAGTGAACATTCACTTCTCTAAGTGAGCAGTCTCTGCCCCTTTAGTAAATCAGCCTCAGTGCTAATGTTTAAGGGAAAAAAGAGAGGAAGTGAGAAAAAACAAGCAAATTGATTTGTAACTCAAGCAAACTGGTGATTTGGTATTTTTTTTTTATTTTTTTAGTTATTCATTTTTTATTATTCATGCAGTAATGGAACACAATTGAATGATATTTACATATTAGATAGATCTACATGCACATATTCAGGCAAATAATCATATGTGACTTGCTTATTCTACTGATTTGTATCATCACTAAAAAATAAAAAATACTTCCTTGCTGAATTGCTGAGAAATTCTGTTACTAGTTATTATATCTTTTGTGTTTGTATTTAATAAAATCACATTGGAACTGTAACAGAAAAAACTTCATCAAGTTGCTCAGAAAAAAATATAGCCACAAGAGGAGAAAATAAATAATTAAAACTAATCATGAAGTTGCTGGAGTATGTCTTATCTGTAAAATCAATAGTTTATTACCTAAAGTTGTACTGCCAGTAAAGTTTTTATGCAAAACTGAGTTTTAGGCAGGACAGAAAATTTAATCCAATCTGACCTAGCAATCGTTACATTGGACAACATATGCTTTTTTTTGTAAATGACTTTTTATTGAGATTTATAGTACAGGCATACAACATTAAACCACATATCGCGGCAACAAACAACCAGGTCACATTGAGTTGTAACCAATCTTCCAAAAAACAAAAACAACCACCCTCCCCACAACACGGTTAAAATATGCACAGTCTTTGAGCCTCCAGAAGGAAGCAGATATAAAGTCCGCTGAGTCAATGACGCCCCCGTCAACCAGAGGAGCTGATGCATGTATTAAATTTCAGAATCTCCCCACCCTCCACCTCCTCCGGAGAAGTAAGGACAATAAAACCTTCAGTAAATTTATACCTTTATAATGTATTCATTCCACAAACACCCACCACCTCAGGAACACAATCCTCCTGCTTATGTATCCATAACAAGGACCACCTGCCAAGTTGAATATGGGTCTAATCTGAAACCATGTCTGTGGATGCCATCCAGCCTCCCCACACCTTGTCAAATTTGGCCCCAACCCCCCTACTGAAATAAGTTGCCTTTTGACCAGGGACTTCCAAGTCGTGGGGGTAGTAGAGCTCTTCCATGACAGGATAATCAGTTTTTTGGCATAGAATAGCAGGAGGGTGAGAAGAGTTTGTATACCTAGCTGGAGTAAGATAGATTCTATGCAGAAATTTATACAGGATCAGACGATCTCTAGTAGAAACTAGACATTCAAATTGGGCCCCCCCAAATATCGTCCCTATCATCTCTATCCAAACCAGGAGTCACTGCCTCCCAGGCCAGCCTGCAAGTCCCTGTCAACAGGGCCATTTCGGGAAAAAAGCTCTTTGTACAAACTGGAGACTGGTTTAGACAAGGAATCACTGTGTGTCGGTAGTTCTAGGTCACTAGGTTTAAGGTCAAGAGGGTCTCTGCCAAATTGAGTGCAAAAAGCATGTCATAGTTTAATATATCTAAAGAGGTGCGAGTTTGGTAGGCCATAGAGCTCTTTCAGGCCATCGAAGGTCATCAGAGAGCCATTCAATACTATGTGGTGTAAGGTCCTAATACCGTATTTAGTCCAGACTACCGGGTCTGTGTAATCAAAAAAATGCGGTAGGTTTGGATTTCTTCATAGAGGTAGATTAGGGGAAAATCTGCCAGCCCCAGAAGGTCTAAACCCTTGGGCCATGGACCAAGCCTTAATAACTGAGCGCATGGAAGAGGTGAGTGAGTACGGAGCCTTTGATCCTCTGTATACCAAGAGGGATAGTGCTGCATATGATCCCACACAGGCAGCTTCCAGTGATACCGAGGCATCATCTGTGGGGGTAGTTAGCCAGTGGTGATCCACTGTCAATTGGCCAGCGAGGAAATATTTTTAAAAATTGGGCACCGCTAGGCCCCCTTCCCCCCATATGCTGTAATATGGCCAATTTAAGGTGGGGAATCCCTCCGTGCCATAAAAAGGAGGAGAGCATGCTATCGATTGATTTGAAAATTGATCTGGGGATCCACACTGGGGCGTTTCTTAAGATGTACAAGAATAAGGGAAAAATTGTCATCTTAAACACATGTATCTTCCCAATAAGTGACAAAGGGAGGTTTTTGCGTAATTTCCTTTTTAAAATATCCAGCAGCGGGGAGATGTTGAGATCTATGACGTCCATCAGCGAGTTGGTTATTATGAGTCCCAAATATTTAATTTGATTGCCCCAATGCAAGGGATTATTGGAGTCTGCCTGCCCAGACATGGGATGGGAAGGCAAAGGAAGTATTTTGGACTTGGTCCAGTTAACCTTGAGGCCAGAAACCTCTGTAAACTTGGCCGGGAGCGATAGTGCAGCCTGTAGGGAAGGTCCCGTTTCTTGACTAAATAGTACCAGGTCATCTGCATAAAAGGCCATCGTCTCAGTTGGAGTACCCACGCTGATCCCCTGAATTTGGGGGGATGAGCGCAACGCAATTGCCAGAGGTCCATAACCAGTGCGAATAGCCCTGGTGAAAGGGGGCACCCCTGTCTGGTGCCTCTGGACACTGGAAAGACATCCGACATCCCACCATGACCATGGAGAGCAGCTACTAGATGATCATAGAGCAGCAATATCCACTTAAGAACATGGGACCAAATCCCATGCGTTGTAACACAATTGTCAAGTACCTCCAATCAATGGTGTCGAATGCCTTTTCCAGGTCGAAAAACACCAGAGCTCCCCGGCAGTCAGTTGAGTATGAGTATTTTCCCTGTCCGTGGACTTTTTAGGCATGAACCCCATTTGATCTGGTGATATCAAGTGGTCCAATATTTTCATAAGCCTATTGGCGATCATTTTGGTAAGTTTTTTGAGGTCCATGTTGAGCAGTGCTATGGGACGGTATGAGGATCAGTAAAGAAGATCCTTATCCGGCTTGGGCAGTAACACAACATGAGCCTCATAAAAGGTTACCGGTAAATTCCCAGTGTCAAGACAATCCCCATAGAGTTGCAGAAGCCTGGGTGACAGGCGCTCCAGATACTCCTTATACCATTCTGCGGGGATCCAGGGATTTACCATTGAGAAAGGAAGCAACAGCAGTTGCCAACTCCTTTTTAGTAAAAGGGGCCTCCAGACTAGCAGCCACCTCATCTGGCAACACTGGGATCTGGAGGGAGTCCAGCAGATCAGTTAAAACCTGAAGGTCATATGGTGGGATGGATGAGTATAATCTGGAATAGTAGGAGACAAACTCCTGCTTGATACCCTCTCTATCTTTCACTAAAGTGCCTTCTGATGAGTAAATACAGGGTACCACTGTATGTGCTTGAGCGTCTGCCATTAAGATGGCTAACAGTTTCCCATTTTTGTCTCCTTTCTCAAACAATTCCTCAGCTTTATTTCTAAAAAGATATTGAATGAGGCCTTGGAAGTGAACCAGTAGTGCCCACCTAGACATCTGTAACTCAGCCAGAGTGAAAGGAGAGGGCGAATCAGCATGGGTCTGTGCACAGCTTAGTTCATGAACCTGAAGCTCCTCAGATTTGGCATTTTTTCCACCCTGGCAGCCTTTTTGGCAGACACGTACACCCCCCGTGTTGATGCCTTAAATGCATCCCACATGACGGGTGGGCCCGCTGAGCCCTCATTGAACTCCCAAAACTCCTTCAGGTGTGGTGAGACCAAGGCCTATATGGAAGACTCCTCCACCTATCCCAAGTGCAACTGCCAAACCCCGGTGCACCTTGCCTGCACTAGACTAATCATGACCTGTAAGGGGGTGTGATCAGAGATCCCTCCAGCCAGGTAGCTAACCCCTGAAACCAGGGGCAGCAGGGCTGGGTTGGAGAAGGCTATATCAATATGGGAGGAGGAGGTGCTGAGATGGGAAAGTCAGGAGAAACCTTTCTCCCCAGGGTGTTTCAAATGTACTTCTGTCCCAGCCATGCCGCAGCAAAGTACGTAATTTCCTCTTCTGCAGCAAGCCCTCCTCCTTCTCCTCCACTGCCTTCTGGGACCCGTGTGTGTCCAAGAAGACGAGGTGGCCATTCAGAAAGCGAACCGTGACTTACACATGTGCAGTAGGGAACTGGCTGTGAAGCCTGAAGGCTCCACTGCCTGTTTCCCTTAGTTGTAATGGCGGTGCCTGCACCCGAGCCGGTGGATGAATCAGCTTTGGAGGGCCAACATCGCAAGCTCCCTGGACAGGTAATTGTCCCTATTAAAAGTCAGCAGTTACAGTACTTGTAGCTGCTGACTTTAAAAAATACTTTTTTGAGGCTGGAACTCCACTTTAATCTATATATGCTTAGGATATACATCTATATTCAGATGGAAAGGGGGCAGATTCAGTTTGCCACTTGGAGTTTTAACTTATTTGTGATCATGTACAGCAGTAAAAAAAAATTGCTACATGTACTTACAATTAACCACCAAAAAGAAAATTGAAAGCTTCAGCTCATAAGAAAGAATGTGTATGTAACTCACGTTGCTACACAGTGACAGTGGTTATAAGCCAGCTATTTTAGACAGTTTTGGATTATGTGTTGAGCAAGCTCACTAGGATTGATGTTTGGTCAAAAATTTGATTTTTCATTTTTAAAAAAGGAATTACTGAAAAATAATTTGTTTTTCTGACCCAGGTCAAGTACTATTGTTTTTGATTAGGGAATAACTCAAGCTTATGAGTTAGTTTAGGACATATGGCAGCCAGTTATTATCAGTTATGGAGTATTTGGAGGATTTGAATGATGTTACCTTTATGTGCTGAATTTTAGCTTTAATTTTATTGTAAATTTTGCACTTGCAGTGCAATCAACTCTTTAGTGTCACTCACTTGTTCTGAACAAGCCTTATAAAAAGAGCCTGAGCTGATCAGTGAGCTATATTGACCTGAGTTACACACCTGTTTTCATGCAAAATGTATTTTCTTAAAACCTGATTCAGTAAAACTATCTAACCGAAGACATCAGATTTTTGTGTGCCTATGAATTTTAGTGAATATATTTTGCTGTTTATTCATGAAAGGATCTGACGTGCATCTGTTTTTTGAATAAAATTGAGACAACCCAGTGTTACCTTCTAAATGCAGGGTATATTTATAGAAATTTAGAAAGCATTTTATTGGCTGGATAATATATATATATATATATATATATATATATATATATATATACACACTGAGCAAAATTATAAACACAACATCATGAGCTGGACTCAAAGATCTATGACTTTTTCTATGTACACAAAAGGCTTATTTCTCTCAAATATTGTTCACAAATCTGTCTAAATCTGTTAGTGAGCACTTCTCCTTTGCCGAGATAATCCATCCATCTCACAGGTGTGACATGTCAAGATGCTGATTAGACAGCATGATTATTGCACAGGTGTGCCTTAGGCTGGCCACAATAAAAGGTCACTATAAAATGTGCAGTTTTACTGTATTGGGGGGTCGGGGGGGGGCAAAAACCAGTCAGTACCTGCAGTACAGCTATACACAAAATGTATGTAGGTTTGGAGCAACCTTGTCACTCTTCTTCTTGGCTCAGAACTTAAACCTGGAAAATGAATATAACAACCCAGAGATTTGTAGAATGTTAAACATAAACAGTGGTTGTGTCCAAAATAGCAGCTTTCTTCTAAATGTTACCTAAATAAAATCCACGCTTTGCAACAGTGCCCTACGTTTGGACTACAGAACCGTGTTGCCCACAAATCAATTAATTGATTACAACAATGCCACATGACATGTTACTGTGGTCAATATACTAGACTACACTGGCAGTTATCCTTCTGCTGTTGACAGTAGAGATTAGCTTGTCAACTGCCATTACTGCTAAAGCAAGAGGCACACTGGTAAATTTGTAACTCCCTGGAGCTAAGCATATTATCTTGAAGGGATGTTGCAGAGTGAAATAATCATGGCTGTCTGACATAGTTATTAAAGTATACCAGGTATTAAAGAAACATTTGAAGTATTATATTTCTTTTTCCAAAGAATAACAGAATGTTATTCGATAGAAATGCAATAAATACATTAGGTGAATGAGAATATGTATTTATATATGCAATTTAATTTAACGCGGTTCTTGATCACAACTAACAGCGTGGTAGAAAGGAATTAATGGAGAGTAAGACACAATTAATGACATCTTGTTAGTAATTCACTTTTGTTTATGGAAGAGAATAAATGTAGGGCATGCTGACTGGTCACATAGGCACTAGGAACATTAACTCCAATTGTTCACTTAGCAGGCTGTGTGCTATTTATATAGTCATAATTATTAATTTGCAATCTACTTATTTAAGCTACCTTAATCTTCCATAGGTTTAATACTCAGCCAAATTCATTCTTGATTACTTTTCTAAAACATTCATCCTTTTGTATATTAAAAAAACCCTTTACATTTATGTGTGGGTTTTTTTCTTATTGTTATATCAGAGTTTTAAAGAATCATTCAATTGCTAAAGAGTTAGAGCGGAATAATGAGACCTTTCATAGAATAGATTTGATGACATCAGTTCATGCTTTTTAAATGTATGCCTCCAAGCTACCACAATATTAGATATTTACTGGTTAGACATGCATAACAGAGCCACATTTACTAAAAACATTTACCAAAAACTGGAGGAAATGTCAGTCAATATTAGTGCTATATGGCCTAAAAAAAAGGGGAGCTTGGTATCAAAGTCGCCTTTCCATTCTTCTTACAATACATTGCAAGCCACTTTAGTAAAGTCCTGTTTAGGTGTTTTTAGAGCTAAAAGTGTCTCTAAAGGCAGAAGATTTTTTTCCTTAATGCATTCTATGCATTAAGGTAAAAAAAAACTCTCCACAGCCCCCCCTTAAGCTTACCCGAGCCTCAACTTGATCCAGCAATGTGCACAAGAGGAGCGGCTCTTCTGTAGCTCTCTCTCTCTGCATAGGCTCACACAGCAGTGGGTGCCATTGGATCCTGCTGCTGACAATCACAGCCAGCGAGCCAATGGGGAAAGAACGGGGAGGGCAGGGCCAAGCTATGCTCTGTGTGTGAATGGACTATGTCCATTAACAGGAGCATGGCTTGGGAGTGAGCATGTTCGAGCGCCCCATAGCAAAATACTGGCTTTTGGGGGCACTCAGCAGAGGGGAAAACCAGGACTGCCGGCAGGGGACCCAAAAAGAAGAGGATCAAGACTGCTCTGTGCAAAACTATTACACAGAGCAGGTAAGTATAACATGTTTGTTATTTTAAAAAAAATTACAACCTTTAAGATGACTTTAAAAGTTTTATTGAAAAAAAAAAATATATATATATATATATACATATATATATATATTTATATATACACTATATTTTCAAAAATATTGGGTGCCTGCCTTTACACTCACATGAACATTAATGGCATCACAGTCTTAGTCCGTAGGGTTCAATATTGAGTTGGCTTATGAACTTAAATGATTTTAGCAAATGGCTGCAATACAACAAAGAGTGAAAAATGCAAGGGGGTCTGAATACTTTCCATCCCCACTGTGTATATATATATATATATATATATATATATATATATGTATGTTATAATTGTATATGTTATAACTTATGTTATTTACCTGGTGCATAGTATAATATAGTCCTACACTATTCATTATTTCTATTTGTTCCATGTGTAATTGTTTGCTAACTACCAATATTGTTAAAAAGAGTGTAGCAAAGCAATGACTGAAAGGGCCAATTCACACTAAAATGTGCATGTTGAAATACGTGCATTCCCGTTAGGGATGAGCTGAACACCCCCCTGTTCGGTTCGCACCAGAACATGCGAACAGGCAAAAAATTTGTTCGAACACGCGAACACCGTTAAAGTCTATGGGACTCGAACATGAATAATCAAAAGTGATAATTTTAAAGGCTTATATGCAAGTTATTGTCATAAAAAGTGTTTGGGGACCTGGGTCCTACCCCAGGGGACATGGATCAATGCATAAAAAAGTTTTAAAAACGGACGTTTTTTCAGGAGCAGTGACTTTAATAATGCTTAAAGTGAAACAATAAAAGTGTAATATTCCTTTAAATTTTGTACCTGGGGGGTGTCTATAGTATGCCTGTAAAGGGGCGCATGTTTCCCGTGTTTAGAACAGTCTGACAGCAAAATGACATTTCAAAGGAAAAAAAGTCATTTCAAACTACTCGCAGCTATTAATGAATTGTCGGTCCGACAATACACATAAAACTTCATTGATAAAAACGGCATGGGAATTCCCCACAGGGGAACCCCGAACCAAAATTTTTTAAAAAATGGCGTGGGGGTCCCCCTGAATTCCATACCAGGCCCTTCAGGTCTGGTATGGATATTAAGGGGAACCCCGGACAAAATTAAAAAAAAAAGGCGTGGGGTCCCCCCAAAAACCCATACCAGACCCTTATCCGAGCACGCAACCTGGCAGGCAGCAGGAAAAGAGGGGGGGACAAGAGAGTGCCCCCCTCCTGAACCATACCAGGCCCCATGCCCTCAACATTGGGAGGGTGCTTTGAGGTAGCCCCCAAAACACCTTGTCCCCATGTTGATGGGGACAAGGGCCTCATCCCCACAACCCTTGCCCGGTGGTTGTGGGGGTCTGCGGGTGGGGGCTTATCGGAATCTGGAAGCCCCCTTTAACAAGGGGACCCCCGATCCTGCCCCCCCTGTGTGAAATGGTAAGGGGGTACAAAAGTACCCCTACCATTTCACAAAAAAACTGTAAAAAATGTTAAAAATAACAAGAGACAGTTTTTTACTATTCCTTTTTTTAAAGTCTTCTTTTTTCCATTTTCTTTCTTCTGTCTTCTTTCTTCTATCTTCCTTCGGTTCCTTCCTTCATCTTCTTCTTCTTCTGGTTCTTCTGGTTTTTCCTCCGGTGTTCTTGTCCGGCATCTTCCTCCGCGGCGTCTTCTTCCCTTCTTCTTGTTCTTGGGCCGCTCCGCATCCATGATGGGAGGCTCCCGCTTTGTGGCGCTTCTCGTCTTCTGACGGTTCTTAAATGTCCCCTCTGACGCACGGGGACTGGACGGGGACTTCCCTGTGGCATTCCCCGTGATGTCAGAGGGGGGCAGGGTAAAGCTTTTCTTATATACTGTATATATCAGTCAGATCATATTTAAATATGATGTAATTGTATTAGATAATGCAATTTGTGTTTTACAGAAAATAGCTGATCACTATTTGTATGAGTTGGTTTGCTACTAGATGCCCATGCAATGGCTATTTTCTACGAAACATATACAATATATTGAATTATGATTAAATCGGTTCCAAAAGTCAAAAGTTTATTTTTTTACCTTAAGGCATTCTGTGCCCTAAGGTAAAAAAAAATGTTCACTAGCTGTTCCAACCCCGCCATCCAAGCACTTACCTGAGTTCTACAATGATCAAGTTCTGTGCCCACCTGCAGCTTTTCTTTCCTCTCTCCCTGCTCTCGCAGCCTTCACATAAAACAGCATTTGCCATTGGCTGCTGTCAGTCAAATCCTGTGAGGAGGGTGTTGGGGCTGGGGACAAGCTGGGCTGTGTATGTCTATGGGCACACACAGTCCAGCTTGGTAGCATGTTCACATGTCTGCCCCCATAGCACATGGCTTGCTATGCAGAAGGGGAGGATCGGAGAGAGAGCCAGTGGGGGACACCAGAAGAGGTGGTAAGGGGCTGCTATGTGCCATACAATGGCACAGAGCAGGTAAGTATAAACCTCTTTTTTAATAAAAAACTTGTCTTTATAACTGCTTTAATGTTTCTGCCCCTTTTTTTAAACATGTATTCTATATTTGCAATAAGGCATGCCCCTTAATCAAATTAACCAGACACACACTCTGCCTTACCTCCCTGCAAATTAAAAAAAAAAAATACAGCTATCTTTGGGATGGGAGGTGAGAGGATATCTCTGCATGAGGATATCTGTGGTGGAGGGGATTTTCTTTCACTTTGAATAGATTTCCTCTCACTTCCAGTTGTGTCTCAGAGACCAAAAGTGAAGGCAAATCTCCCCATTGGTCACAGACAGCATACAATAAAACTGACAGGGTTACAACCATTCCCTCGTTTTTTTTCAAAACTAAAAAAGTTTTTGCTTTAGATTCGTCGAAGGACTCCATCCTATCTTTGAGGCTTTATCTATACTGCTTGATAGTTAGGCCTTCGCAAAGAACTAGGTCTGTATACTAGGTTTATGTCTATAAAATATTACAAAATGCTATTTTCTATAAACTCTAAATGTAAATATTTTATTTTAGGGTAGGGTATATAAACATTTATACAGTAGTCTAAGGCTGTGCTCACACTGGTGCGAACACAAACAGCAAGTGTGATTTGCACCGCATTGCTGTGCAGATCACATGCAATGTCTGTGCGATGTGAATTCAGCCATGCAAACTTTATGGCTGAAATCGCATCGCATTCGCACTAAAATAGTGAATGGCCCATTTTTTGGTCCACACTGGAATCGGATCGCATGAGTGTTCACATCCATGTGATCCAATTCCTGTACCATTTGACAGCTTGCACTATGATCTGAAAACTGATCTGGGGTGTCATTAACTTTCTATTGACACTCGCAGCGGTTCACAGAGGGCAGTGTAACAGATAAGATGCGATGTGGGAACCTGCACAGGAGTCATGCTGGTTCTCGCATCGCATATGTGTGAACCCAGCTTTAAAGTGATTGTAAAATCTCAGGGTTTTTTCTATAAAAATAACAAACATGTTATACTTACCTGCTCTGTTGTAATGGATTTCCACAGAGCAGCCCAGATCCTCCTCTTCTCTGGTGCCTCTTCTGTCCTCCTGGCCCCTCCCTCCTGCTGAGTGCCCCCACAATAAGCAGCTTGGTATGGGGGCACCCAAGCCAAGCTGCAGCTCTGTATGTCTATTCAGACACAGAGCTGTGGTTCGGCACCACCCCCTCTCTCTCTGGATTGGCTAACTCACTTTGATTGACAGCAGTGAGAGCCAATGGCGCTGCTGCTGTGTCTCAGCCAATCAGGAGGGAAAGTTCCAGATGGCCGAGACACTCTTGGACAACGCTGAACAGAGATGGGGCTCCGGTAAATATTAGGGGGGGCCAAGGGGAGCTGCGGCACACAGAAGGTGTTTTATCTTAATGCATTAAGATAAAACACCTTCTGACTTTACAACCAACAATGCATTAAGATGAAACCAACAATGCATTAAGATAAAAAAACTCCTGACTTTAGAACCCCTTTGTGGGGGGCACGCACTCCACCGGAGCGCTGCTCCCGCTGTGATTGGATACAGTGGTAGCCAATCAGCAGGTCTGGCAGCCGCGATGGCCGCCGCCGATTGTTCACAGGAGACACGAAGCAGTGGTGTGCCGATGTAAAAAAGGCACACCACTGATATGTCAGTGAGAAAAAGAGAGATCTTCTGTTTCAGCTAAGCTGAAACTCGATCTCTGATTTCCTGCAGTGTAACACCCCCCCTCCAAAATTAGAAAGCACCTCCCTAGGACACACTTAACCCCTGGATCGTCCCCTAGTGTTAACCCCTTCCCTGCCAGTGTCATTTATACAGGGTTTTTTTTTAACCAAAAATATGTAGCAGAAAACATAATGGCCTAAACTGATAATGAAATTTTATTTTTTATTTTTTTTTATTGGGAATGTTTTATAGCAGAAGGAAGGAATATTGTTTTTATTCAAAATTGCTGCACTTTTTTTGTTTATATAGCAAAAAATAAAAACCACAGAGGTTATTAAATACCACCAAAAGAAAGCTCTATTTGTGGGGAAAAAAAAGGACATCAATTTTATTTTGGTACAGCGTTGCAAGACCGCGCAATTGTCAGTTAAAATGGCCTGGTCAGGTAGTGGGTAAAACCTTCCAGGGCTAAAGTGGTTAAGTGTATTTGTAAATTAGTAAAGAAAGCTGACAACTAGATTGTAATGGCACACAGTAGTGGTAATAGGACAGACATTAATTAGGAACAGGAAAGCAAAGATCCTGATAAACACTGAAACAAGGATATGATCCCATAAGGGATTGAATGTTTCTTTGTGTAGATAATTTGGAAGACAGAGTCCCCTGATAAATATCCACAGACATATGGTCATTAGCACTTTTTGGATTTGTTCCCTCTGTAAGGCAGTGGGATTTGTGAAGGATTCTTCTTCTTAGAGATATGGCTAGCTCAGGTTCTTCTGTGGTCAGATAGCAAAACTGTATAGATTTTATATCTAGGGACAAGTGGTCTTTTATCATTTTATGTTTCTTATTTAGAGATGGTTGACATCAAAGCTTTTAGTGGTTAATGTCAAAGGGACAATATTATTACTGCCTCAGAAATTCTGAATTAAGCAATGGCATACTATAGCCTTTCCACATAGCCTTTGTGAGATGGTTTTTCTTGTGGGTTAGAAATATTATTTAAAATCAGATGTGGACGAAGTGTTGTCATATCATACAGTAGATACATTATTACACGATAGTATCTATCTATCTATCTATCTATCTATCTATCTATCTATCTATCTATATATATATATATATATATATATATATATATATATATATACCGTATTTATCAGCATATAACACGCACTTTTTTCCCCTTAATATCAGGGGAAAATTGTGGGTGCGTGTTATACGCCGATCCCTGCCGATCTCTGCTGATTGTGAGCGGAGCGATTGCTGCCGACATACACAAAGCCTAATTTACTCGGCTAGTCTCAGCTCCTCTCGTAGTCCCGCCCAGTCCCATGGTGGGACTGGGCATGACTGTGAGCGGAGCGGAGCGAGCACCGCCGACATACACAAAGCTGAGTGTACTCGGCTAGTCTCGGCTTCTCTCGGCTCGAGAGGAGCCGAGACTAGCCGAGTACACTCAGCTTTGTTTATGTCGGCGGAGCTCGCTCTGCTCCCAATCAGCGGAGATCGGCGCCAACTTTAAATTCCTGCAATGAGGCTGCAAAGAGACACAGGGCTACAAAGAGACACAGGGCTGCAAAGAGACACAGGGCTGCAAAGACACAGGGCTGCAAAAACACAAGGCTGCAAAGACACTGGGCAAGGCTACAGATGGACACTGGGCAAGGCTGCAGATGGACACTGGACAAGGCTGCATTGATGGGCATTTAAATGTAAGTTTTTCTTCCTTAAACTTCCCTCCTAAAAGTTTTTTTCTTTAAAATTCCCTCCTAAACTTGGGGTGCGTGTTATATATATATATATATATATATATATATATATATATATATATATATATAATTTATTTTTTAAATAGGTTATCACAATAAATTTTACCTTTGAAGAAAAGAAAGGCTGTTTAAGGTTCTGTGGCATGTTAGGTGTAAACAACAATAAGGTTTACTGCAGACTATGGAAGCACAGCATCATAACCATTCTGCTTTAGTGGATTGAGGGCTTTCACTGTGATTTCAGTGACTTAACTGATTGACAAGAAGCCTCAAAAACACTGAATATAACAGTATAGCAATGTAAAATAAAGAAAGTGTGTGCAAAACCAGGATTTGTCACTGTTGCTATTGATGTTTCCTTAAAGGGGTTGTAAAGGTATTTTTTTTTAAATAACAGACATGTTATACTTACCTCAATTGTGCAGCTCGTTTTGCACAGAGTGACCGCAAACCTGGTCTTCGGGGTCCCTCGGCGGCTGTCTTAGCTCCTCCCCGCAAGAACTAAATACCTTCATGCAAGCTCTCTCGCATGGTGTTTAGTTCTTGCGGGTGCGCTCCCGTGATACAGCCGGCGGCTATAGCAGCTGACTGTATCACTCGGCCCCGCCCCCCGGCGCTCCGCGTCATTGGATGTGATTGACAGCAGTGTGAGCCAATGGCTGCGCTGCTTTCAATCCATCCACTCTAGCCAATCAACGGCCACGCTGAGCGGCGAAGAGGATGTCGGGAACAAGCGCAGGACTTTTTAGGGGTTAGGTAAGTAAAATGGGGGGGGTTGGGGGGCCGGCATTGTCGGATGTTTTTTCACCTTAATGCATAGGATTCATTAAGGTGAAAAAATGTGAGCCTTTACAAACCCTTTAAATTGTATAAGCAAATATGCTCATGTTATCATATTAACTAAATGGTTTTTTCATTTAACCTTTCTATCACCATTTTATCCAAATAACTTATAGGGTTAAAGCATAAAGTGTATCTATTGCCAAAACATTTTTGTAGTGATGCACAGAGTAGAGACATAGAAGAACAGTTTTTAATCAGAGGCTTTGTTAGATAGATTCTCTCATTTTCTGTCTGGTAAAAAGGTTCCCCAAGGACAGGAAGTGAAGGAAAATCTCTCTAACATGAACACAGAAGTAAGTGTAACTGAAGGCAAAACTATTTTTTTTCATTTTGGATAGAGTAAGGGAGGATTATAATACCTGTCAGTTTTTTTTGTTTGCCATCTGTGTCCCTTGGGGGATATTTCACTACACTTCCTGTCCCATAGGCAAAACAGGAAGTGAGAGGAAAGCCCTCCAAAAGTAAGGGAATCCCGGAGTGTCACCAGGGTCAATAAAACTAGTGTTCCCATTGGAAGATTCCCCCTCTATTACTGTTCTGATGTCAACCCAAAACTTACGATTTCACTTGATAATAATGTTAAACAGGACAAATAAAGAGGGTGAATATTCCTAATGAGGACACACACAGCAGTGAAACCCAATAGGGGTTCTAATCCCTCTCCACACAATCCAAAATTAAAAAAAAAAAGTTTTGCCTTTAGTTACACTTATTATCTAAGTTATATATTGCAGCTTACCAATCATTAGATGTGCTGGATGCATTCATTTTCTTTTTTTAGGCTTTTTGCTCTCTGTTTTCACCCAAGGATCTGGCCAGTAATAAACCTCCTGTATTAGAGTGCCCCCACTCTGCATGAAGGAACAAATGGGAGCAGAATTGTTAACCGCGGGGGGAGGGAGTGTTAGATGGACTAGCAGATTTCAATACACTAACAAACTGAAGCCAAACTCCAGCTCACTTTGCAGTTACGCAAGCAGTTACAGCAACTTTTTTTTCCTTTTTGATAAGAGCTTTACATGAATAAACAAAAGTTGTCAGTGGTAAATGGTTTGTCTCTACACTCTTAAAGAATACGTTTATCTTTGGTAATATGCTACATGTTACCCCCATATCTAGGGTGTAACATTGTACCAAAGAGCACCTGCCCATGCCCCTTCAATCCTCTGCTGTGATAGCTCCACCCAGATGCCCATATCATTTATTCACAGCGATCTGGGAATAAATGAACTACAACTACTGTCTTTCCCCTCGGCAGATGGCTTGTAGTTCTCAATAAAATGTGAGAAAGCTGGTGAATTCTCTTGTAGTTAATTGATCTTCCTGCTCTCCAGTAACTGTCTGCCCATATGGGAGGTATGGGCACACAGTAATACTCAGATCCTGCAGGATCCTGTCACTGCACCTGCAATCGTTGGTGCAATGCTCTGTGAGCTCCAGTAAAAAATAATAAATGCACATTTTTTTACCTGCAAAAATATGTGCATTTATTTACATTTTTTGTAAGAGTGGAGGTAGCCTTTAACTGATACATTTGCAGGAAAGTTTGTTCTGTTGAAAAACAACAGACTTACCAGATCAACAGGTGAAAATGAAGTAAAGAAATCCTAAAAAAGAAAACAAATGTAGCAATCATATCTAAGAACTGGTAACCTGCACTATAATAAATGTTTGCTCTTGGGTTTAATATCAATTTTATTTAAAGCAGAGTCCCACCCTTCCTTTGGTAAAAAGCAGAGCTCCACCCAAAAGTGGAAGCTCTGCTTATCTGCCTCCTCTCCCCCTCCATTGCCACATTTGGCACCTTTTGGGGGGAGGGGGAGCGGGTACCTGTTTTTGACAGGTACCCATCCCCAATTCCTCCTCCCCCCTGCCCACCGGGCCATTCAGAAAGCACAGTGCACTTCACGCATGCGCAATAGGGAACGCAAGGCTTCCCTGCCAGTTTCCCTTACAGGCAATGGCAGCAGCTGCGCCTGAGAGCCAATTGAAACATCGGCTAGGGTGCCGACATCGCTGGACTCCAGGACAGGTAAGTGTCCTAATATTAAAAATCAGTAGCTACAGTATGTGTAGCTGTTGACTTAAATTTTTTTGCTGGGGGGGGGCAGGACTCCACCTTAAGTAGAAAAATGCTAGAACCTCTGCAAATTGTTATTATTTTCCTTTTACAGATTTTCCTGTTTTGTAAAAGGTTGTTGACAAAAGAGAAAGTGAGGGGAAATATCTCTTATGGTGTTCTGAATAGCAGTAAAACTTGCTTTGGGTACAGATACACAAAGGAGTCATGTATAAAATGATCACTCTGTGGAAATGACAAAATCTGCGCAATCAGAAGAAAATTGCTGTCCTTGCTCTAAATATTTTCTGCCCGAAGGCATACAGCAGCTGCAGGAGGAAAATGGAGGAAAACGGTCCCTTAATATGCCACCCCTCCTGTCCAGGTCCTGCTGTCCCTGGGCCCCTGTATGCTCTTCTGGCCCCCCTTGCCCGCAGCACTTCCCCCTTCCCCTCTCCCCCAAGCTGAGTGGGGAAGGGGCTGGTAAACATGTAATTTGCAGGCCCCCTTCTTTTCTGAATGGACAGAGTCAGTGATTGGTACCGATCACTGATTCTGTCTATTCATAACTGAAACATAGTAAACTGTCTTTACTATGCTTTGGTTTGTGAATGAATGGATACAGAGCTATTCCTGTCCATTCATTTTGTGCAGCTGAGGCTTCAGAGATGGAGATTGAAGGCTGTGTCCTAAATCTCCTTACTCTGTCTCAAAGGTGAAACATCAGAGGTCTCTTTAGAGCCTTGATATTTCACCAAAGCCCCCCAACAGGGCTCCTAAAAAATTGTAAAAAAAAAATAAAAAAAACAAACTTGTAAAACAAATAAAAAAAAAAATAAAATGGTCAAAAAATTATAGAAAAATAAAAATTTTAACTACGCCTCTGCTCTGCGGTTGTATAGAAGAGAGGACCAACATTTTGGGAATTTTGTCATGTACTCATGGTTTTTTTAATTGCCGATGCAATGTTAGCACAATTCCTTTGCTGAGATACTACTAATGTGATGTACATGCATCCTTAAAAAATGGACTTTGCTCCAAGAGACACATTGGTTGATTACTGAGTTTTGCAAAACATATGTACATTGCAAAATTATATTTATTATTATTACTATTATTATTATTATTATTATACAGGATTTATATAGCGCCAACAGTTTGCACAGCACTTTACAACATGAGGGCAGACAGTACACTTACAATACAAATCAATACAGGAGGGATCAGAAGGCCCTGCTCATTAGAGCTTACAATCTAGAAGGGAGGGTCAAGTGGAAACAAAAGGTAATAACTGTGGGGGATGAGCTGATGGAAAAAATTAAAATACAGTTGTTGTTAAGTGTGGGTAAGATAGGCTTCCCTGAAAAGAAGGGTTTTCAGAGATTGTCTAAAAGCTAAGAGAGTAGGCGATAAACGGATAGATTGGGGTAGGGCATTCCATAGCATTGGAGAGGCTTTGGAAAAGTCCTGGAGGCGAGCATGGGAGGAGGTGACGAGGGAGCTAGAGAGCAGGAGGTCTTGAGAGGAACAAAGAGAACGAGTAGGTTGGTATTTAGAGACTAAGCTAGTGATGTAGCTGGGGGCGAAATTGTGGATGACTTTGTACGTAGTTGTTAGAATTTTGAATTCAATTCTTTGGCCGAGCGGACGCCAGTGGAGGGATTGACAGAGAGGAGTGACCGACACCGAGCGATTGGTAAGGTGGATGAGTCTGGCAGCGGCATTCATGATGGATTGAAGAGGTGATAGACTATGTAGAGGTAAGCCAATGAGAAGGGAGTTGCAGTAGTCGAGAGATGACCAGCGAGTTAATTAAGAGCTTTGTTGTGTCATTGGTTAGAAAGGGGCGTATTTTGGTGATGTTGCAGAGGTTGAGGCGGCAGGATTTGGACAGTGATTGGATGTGTTGCTTGAAGGAGAGTTCAGAGTCTAGGACTACACCTAGAACCTTGGCATGTGGGGATGGGCTTATAGTTGTGCCATCGATTTTGACAGAGAGATCAGGGGAAGGGGCATATGGGGGAGGAAAAATTATAAGTTCGGTTTTGGATAGATTGAGTTTGAGGAAGTGGTGTGACATCCAGACTGATATATCTGATAGTAAATTAGTGATACGTGAGGAGACAGAGGGAGTGAGCTGAGGGGTAGAGAAATAGATTTGGGTGTTGTCAGCGTAGAGGTGGTATTGGAAGCCATGGGAGGCTATCAGTTGACCCAGGGAGGCGGTGTAGATTGAAAATAGGAGAGGTCCAAGAACAGAACCCTGGGGGACCCCATCAGAGAAAGGAAGAGGAGAGGAGGAAGTAGAGTTGTAAGAAACACTAAAGGTGCAGTTGGATAAGTAGGAAGAGAACCAGCGAAGTGTACAGTCACAGATATCAAAGGAGTGTAGTTTTTTGAAGAGGAGGGGGTGGTCAACCGTATCAAAGGCAGCAGAGAGGTCCAGGAGTAGGAGTACAGAATAGTGTCGATTGGTTTTGGCCATTAGTAGATCATTTGTTAGTTTTAGGAGAGCAGTTTCTGTGGAGTGTTGAGGACGAAATGCAGACTGAAGGGGATCAAGAAGGTTATTATCAGTGAGGTGGATGCTCAGTTGGTTGTAGACCAGACTTTCGAGGAGTTTGGATAAGAAGGGGAGCAAGGAGATGGGGCGTAGGTTGTTAAGATTGGATGGGTCCAGTGAGGGCTTTTTAAGTATGGGTCTGACGAGTGCATGTTTTAGAGAGTTGGGGAAGATGCCAGAAGAGAGGGAGAGATTGAAGATGTGGGTTAGAGAGTGTAGCATAGGGCCAGAGGGTGAACGTAGCATTTGTGAGGGAACAGGATCCAGAGGGCAGGTGGTAAGGTGGACATTAGCAAGTAGTTTAGCAACTTCGTCTGTAGTGGTGGGGTTGAAAGAGGGAAGTAATGATTGTGCCTGTGGGCATGAAGTGTAAAGCGTGGAGGGTATCGGAACAGTAGAGATCTCTGCGCGAATTGTGTCAGTCTTCTGTTTGAAGTGACTGGCGATCTCCTGGGCAGTGAGTGAGTTAGCGGGTGGAGGCGTGGAGGACAAAGTAGAGAGTTGAAGGTGGAGAAGAGTTGACGGGGACGGGATGATAAGTTGCTAATGAGAGTGGTAAAATAGGTCTGCTTGGCAGAGAGGAGGCTGGAATTATATTTTTGGAGGGCAGATTTATATTGGTTGAAATTTCTCTGAGACTTAGTCTTACGCCACAGGTGCTCAAGAGCACGACTACGTTTTTTTCAGACTTCTAGTATCATCTGTTTGCCAAGGTTGAAGGGTCGGGGCTTGGATATCTGGACAGGATATCGATCAGCTGTTTTAGCCTGGAGTACAGACCAGCTGGGGAAGGCAATGATAGACCTATTGTAGGTCTAAAATTGAGGTGAGCGAAGTGGTGAACAGGTGTTGGGGATTGTTGCACATGTATGCATCTTAAAAACCACACAGGGTGAAAAGTTTGAATGAAGGTTCACAATTAAGGAGAACTTTTTTATGAAGATTGAAGAATTGTCTTATTATCATTTATGAACTTTATTTTGAATCAATGGTCATTGGATGAACATTGCTTGTTTAAGTTTAACCCTTGAAGCTTCATTGTGATTCACCAACACACAATACCGTATTTACACTTTTTGAGTTGTGGGAACACAATTATTTGGTTGCAGTGGTCACACACTTAGAATTCGGGAACCTTTTGTTTGAGGTGGTAGCACTGGATAATACACTTATTTACTTTAATGCATAGAATGCATAAGAGTTAAAAAAAACCTTCTGCCTTTACAACCACTTTAACTTCAGATGTAGAATCTATGTAGAATATTGTGCAATGATTTAAATTGTGTATTGATAATTATTGATTTTTCCTTTCATGGTACAAATATCCTTCTTTTTGTTCTTTTGTCTTTTGTTGAATTATTTATGAGATATGGTGTGAGATGGTAAAATATTCCCTTTGACCACTACTTGCTTTTTCATTGCTTTGTTTAGATATAGCAGATACAGATGCATGATACACCCTAGAAAGAAAAAAAATTGTTTCTTTAAAGGGCATAGAGCTTCATCTAGGATGGGTTTTGCACTTGGCTTTACTAATATTATACTATTAATTCTTAAGATTGAATATATAGATAGGAGAATATCTGAGCATTTGTCATTGGTAATACAATTTACAAGCAACAATAGAAATCCTTATCTTTCTTGGAAATGAAATCCTTATTCCTTAAAATTGTTCCCAGAGACCCCTTCGACTCATTCTGACCTCAATGATTTTTGGAGTGGATTAACTCTACCACTTCCCCGTTGGTAGTCTGGAATGTTTTGAAAGCCTATGTCCGGAGGGTATTTGTGAAATAGATCCTAGCTGTAAAAGCAAATAGGAACGGGGGAAAAATCCAATGAGTGGAAGAGGGATATATTTATTATTCTTCTATTATTTATATGAAGCAGGTGAAACAGATGTGTTTTTTTCAAAGCAGCATTACTTTGAATAGGTAGATAAAGTGTCAGAGATTGGCGAAATGTTGCCACATCCCTGGTATGTAGAAAAAAAGGAAAACCCCCCTTAGTTGGGATTTTAAGGGCAACAACACCACTGGCAAGAGATAAAAAGTGTTTATTTATACATATAAAATTGGATCACACATACATGTGATGATCAGTTAAAAAACATGACATAACAAAAAACAGAACAAGAAAAAGCATAACGTGAGTACAAAGCAAGCATATAATTATTAAATTGAATTAATATTCTCCAAATTCTGAAAAATCTCGGGTACCCCAAAAGTACTGGTGATTTTTCAGAATTTGGAGAGTATTAACTCAATTTAACAATTGTATGCTTGCTATGTACTCACGTTATGCTTTTTGTTGTTCTTCTGTTTTTTATGTCATGTTTTTTAACTGCTCATCACATGTATGTGTGATCCAATTTTATATGTATAAATAAACGCTTTTTATCTATTACCAGTGGTGTTGTTGCCTTTAAAATCCCAACTAAGGCGGTTTTCCTTTTTTGAGGTAGATAAAGTAGGGCATTTAAAAGCAACTGTAAAATGGGCTCAGCAAACATTTGCATATATAGGGATAATAGTAAATGAAATGGGCATAGTAGAATCTTCTACCTCTGATATAGTAGATACATTTTATCAATTCTATAGTATTATATGGGCCTCTAAAATGGCATACTCAGATGAACACGATAACTATTTAGAACAGATAGATAACTATTTAGATGAGGTAATTATCAGCTTTAAAGTTGGGAGATATTGATTACTTATATTTTCTTTTTACTTTGGAAGAGCTGAAAAGACTTCATAATAATAAGTCCCCAGGGGGGTGAGCTCCCAGCAGAGGTATAGACCGATAAAGAAATTATATCTCCATCATTATAAGACACTATTAAGGCGTTTTTTAAACTGATGTTATTACCAACCTCAATGAATGGGGTGATACTGCTGGCTATGCTGAAACCGGGTAAGAATGCAATGCAGCCTGACATCCTTGCTTATAGTGGTTCCGAGCAAATTTCAGTAATACTTAACAAGAAAAATCCTGATAAAACAGGCTTTACGCCTAATAATTTCACAGTCCTTAATATTTAATATGTCTTTTTAAATGAACAAATACCTCAAGATAATATGGGAGGTAAAGCTATAAAATGTATGTATGTGACCAAAGTCTTTGCTAGTATTAAGTGACCTTATTTGTTTGGCAGTGAAAAAAAATAATTTCGGCCCCACGTTTATCAAATGGATTACATTTTCTTTAAGGATCCCTTTGTAAGAATTACAATAAAATACATTTTAGTTTCCTCCATTTAAATTACAGTGTGGCACTCATCAAGGATGCCCCCTATCCCCATTATTTGCAATGGCTGTTGAGCGATTGGTAGTGGTGATCAGACATTCCATTGACATCAATGGCTGTAAAGGATAAGTTCAGCATTTGGAGCATGTCACACATATTTAGTAACAATCTCCAGGACCTCCCCTTGCATCCCCAACCCCCCCTTGCAACAGCGGATAGGGATTCCTTTCCCAGCACCCAATGCTACATTAAAAATTGTTGTGGATGTGCAGGACTTTGCCTGCACAGCCTTATCATTCATTTGCAGAAATCTATGAATGAAAAAGCTACAAGTCCCATCTGCCACCATGTTCTAAAGCAACTGCAAGGACAATGATGAGCTCTCTCGTAGTCCATTGATACTTCCTTCAGCTTTCAAACAGAAAACCTGTACAGAGGTATGGGAAAGAAAGCTGGAGCACAATGTCTGTAGGAGCCTAAAATTGGACCCCTGATTCATGGATCATGGGTGCAATGTTTTGCAGGCTCCTAGGGAAAAAATAATAATAAATGCATATTTTTTTCTGCAAATATATGTGCATTTATTATTTTTTCCACAAAGACAAACTTAGCCTTTAACCCTTTTGCTGCCAGGTCCATACGGCGTAGGGACCTAAAACACTGCCCCTGGGTGGCCAATTCAGTACGCTGTATGGATCTCATTTCTCCTTCTGCTATAAGCTCATGGTCACTTCAGTGAACTTATCTTGAACTTGAACTTATACCATAATTGTTCAGCAGAGGCTGCTGAACAAACTGATAGCTCTGATCAGTGGCCTATAAGCCTCTGATCAGAGCAATTTAACTAAAATGTGACCCCTCTTTTCTGCCGCAGCGGCTCTGCCACTATGTCTCCCACCCCTCCACCTGCCTATGCTGACATGTAACATGCCCACCACCCTCACTCTAACGCTCCTTTACACTGCCTTACCCTTCCTGCTCTAATCCCCATCTCCTCCCCAGCACTGATCCCCCCTCGCAAACTCTGATCCCTCTGTGGCTGTCCTGCAGATATCAGATTCGCTCCCCTGCCCTCCAACCCGCTGTTTGTGTTGTAGGGCAGCCACATAGGTACAAACCAACCTACAAACCAACTGCAAAAATAGATACCCCCAGTGCTGTTCCAACCCCCCCTCCAGTGCCCCCCTACTTGCCTAATGCCCAGATGCTGCCTGCCCTGCAGCTGCTAGCCGGCTCTCCCACCTCCCCCGCCAGCTTTCTGTGCTGCAGGACAGGCACAGAGCGATCAGTTTTTTAGAAATTACCCCCCTGTGCTTCTCCAACCCCGTCCACCTCATCGATGTCTGGACACCCCCTCCATGCTGCTAGCCGGCTCTCCCCTCCTTCCCTCCCACCAGCTGCAGCCACTGACTGATCACGGTCAGCATAGAGGGGGGGTGTTGCGGGGATGGGGTTTTGGGGGGCTGGTAAACATGTGTTTTACCAGCCCCCTTCCTTTCCTGAAAGAATGCAGCCCAGTGATCATTACAGATTTATCCTGCATTCATTCATTACTGACAGATAGTAAACTGTAATATATGCCAATCCATAAATATATAATTGAACATCTCCTGATATGCAGAGAGTAATGATCTTGAGACATGGGCAATGCCAAAGAGGCTGAATGGTCAGAGATATTGAGTGCAATTCCTTCTGTCTCAATATCATCATGTCAGAGAGTAAATCAGTTATTTCTTTTCCATAGGGCTTATAGAACTTACTTAGAGTATGCCTTTAAGATAATGCTAATTGTGCTAGATGTGTACAGGCTCCAGCAGATTTCTTACATATTATTTGAAGATGTCCTAAGTTGGTTTATTATTAATACTGTTTTTAAAATAAACATGTTATGCCATCCAAATATTTCTTTGTTATTTTGGATCATTTTGAGGTTATGGATAACCAAGGATAACCTGAGATTAGGATTTAGTGAAACATTGGTTCTTGCTAGAAAATGGATTGCATAAAAGTGGATTTCACTACATTCACTGAAATTGGTGGAATATATATCAACAGTCAATTTAAATTTGAAGGGAGGGTTCATTGTATCCCTATGAATTTTTGGGAGATAGTATATTGTGGGCTCCTTGGAGATAAAGGTACCAAAAATGTTCACTCTTTTTCTCCTTTATTAAACAATTGTTTAAGTTCCTTTATACTCTTGAATCCCTTTTTCAATCCCAACATAATTTTTTCCTGTTTGTACATCAAACTTCCTTATATCATCATTAACCATAGGTTTAAAGACTTCCATAAATTGATTAGCACCCATTAAGGGAAAAATACCGATCAATTAGCAAACCCACTCCTGCTTCCTCTCTCCCTCTGTATGTTACATGTATGTTTTGCTCCCCTACCCAGTTTCCTGGTTTGTATCCCCTCTGTATATTGAGGTTCACAGGATCCCTTTGGGGGTGCCTCTGACAATCCTGTTTCCCACTATTATTTCTTGTGAAATTTACTTTATGCTGATGTCCTGGGTTCTCTAAAGGAACAAATATATTTCTAGTGGTGATCTGAAACACCGCACACCATTAAATTTGTTTTCAGTCATATGAGATTTTGTTTATCTCAAACCAAGTCATCCCTTTATCTCTATTCTTACTTTCTGCCATAACCCATGTTTCTTCCAATTTTTTGTACTTTGAAAGGATTCTCTCATTTCATCCTCCAAATTTACATCATATGTCTTTTCAGATGAGGATACCTTTGAGTCATATGCAGCAATTATCTCATCTTCCTGACATGTATACACCTGTGAATATTTGTAATCCATGATATTTCTATGATATTTCTTATTTTTAAAATCAATATTCAACTAAGTTAAACATTCTTGTAATTTGTCTGATAATCTGGTAGTTCTTTAATCGATAATGTTTTCTCTTTAAAGCTAAACTAAACTGTCCCACAAACTATGAGCACCACAAACTGAAAAAGCAATTCAATTGGTTTTTATAATCCAAAGCAAACTCAACCATCCATCCATGTCTCCATGCTTTATTTTGTTGAGAAATCACTTTAAACACAACCCCCCCCCCCCCAGCATTTATAGCTTCAACCATCTTGAGAAAGGGCAGGTGATTTATGTAGCAGTTACTTCCTGGAATCCATCTGTTCTTAGTTCAGGCATGCAGGTAGAATGGTGTACTTAGTTGAGAAAGACTCTCCTCCCCTCCTCCAGAAGAAAGAAAAAATGCCCATGAAGACTCCTGGGATGACATAATTTTGACCTATGCCAGAAACCAGGAAGCAACTGAGGAAATAATAATAAAATAAAAAAGTAATACAAAGTTTAAAACACGTAAATATAATATACCTATCTATCTATGTACTAATGCTAGCAACATAACAATGAAACATAATTAATGTTCTTTGAGAGAGTTTAGTTCCACTGTAATTTCTATAATTTTCTTTTTCCCTTCTGATTCAACAAACCAAGGAATTTTTTTTCATAGTGAATAACAAACAAACCATTCATCACTTGATTCTTTATCATTTAAACCATCATTTGGTGCAGTTCACTGCCCCTGTTTTTTAGGTGTGATCCCTTCTTTTGTGTATTTGTTAAGTGTAACCATATCTCACCATGTTCAAATCTATTTATCCATAATATATATCACATGGTTAAAAATACCCTAAAGGTCCTCTGCTTGATTACTAAGTAATTCTTTAAAAACCTCATCTATATTAATGTTCTTTTTTGTGGAAATCCCAAAACTTCCATAGCAGCAGATTTTTTTTTCTTTCAAAACTTTTATTAGTTTTACAGAATAAGGAAGAACATAAGCAAAAAAAAATACAAATCACATCAAGCTGGTGCATGACATTTCCCTGAGGGGGACTTGTATCTTAACAGTACAAAGTTTAATGGTTTATCAAACTACTATAACCAAAACTAGATCCTACTAAGCTGCTGCTATTCCTCGAAGAGAGTATAGGCCTCCTAGTTTAGTTATCTTAGCTTAGATTGGCCTACAGGAAACTCGCCGGAACCCCTAAAGGGATCTAACTGTGCGCGGGAGAATCTCTGTAAGCCACCTCGCCCTTATGTATACCGAGGGGCCTCAGGTTCATAGATAACTTTGTGCAAAAGCTGCAGCCTGGATATAAAACCTTCATGAGAAGGAAAAAATAGTAAAATTAGGAATAAACAAAAAAAAGGAATAAGACACTTGGGCTCCACAAACTAATAACCCCCTTACGGGAAATAAATTACACCATATTCGGGGGGGCAATTCCTAGTCCCCCTATAGTGGGTATGAGAAGAATAGTGAAAGATACGCAGAGAAGAAGACAGGGGGAAGAGAAGAGAGGGAGAAAGAGAAGCTAGCCTGTCATCGGGAGGGGCCCCCGTCCCTTATTAAATTCGCTCATAATTTTAAGGTTGGACACCGGGTATGAGGGAGATTCCAATAAACTGTGCCCAGGGCTCCCAGATAGCTTTGAATTGCGCTTTTTTTCATCTAGAATGCTCGAGAGTTTCTCTTGGGACATTATCCAGGAAACTTTGCGAATGGCTGCCTTAAAGGAAACCCTGGGCTGTTTCCAAGCTTTGGCAATGGTTAATTTGGCCCCTAGGAGGATAAAGTATATTAGTTTACGAGATTGTTTAGGAGTCTTGGGTAAGTTGTCGTTAAGTAGGGCTATGGCAGGGGTTATTGGGATTTGAATCTTCGTTATTTTACGGATCAGAGAGAATACCTTGCCTCAGAAGGGCCTCAGTCTGGGGCATTCCCACCATATGTGTGCCATGGAACCCAGGAGCTGGCACCCTCAGAAACACTGAGGATCCGCTGTTGGGTACATTTTAGATAATTTGGCGGGGGTGAGGTACCATCTTGTTATAACCTTGATACTGGATTCAATTAGGGAAATGTTCTTAATGCCCTTGAATGATCTATTAAATGAGCTTCTCCATTTATCAACTTCCCAGTTGAGGGCAAGATCAGTCTCCCACGCAAGCATGTAAGGAGTTTTTTGGGAGTAAAGGGCTAGTGACTGATAGATGACAGAGATTCCTCCCCTCTGTTCCAAGGAACGCCCACACCATAATTCATATGGTGTAAATGAATTAAGCGGAGATTTTCCTCCTCTCCAGAGGTGGCGAAGGAAATGTCTTATTTGGTGGAATCTATAACGCTCTGAGTTTGGCATTTCAAGATGATTGATACAGAACTCAAGGGAAATAGGGCCCTCATTGGTAAAATAGTGTCCGATCCGGTACAGTCCCTTGTCCAACCACCATCTAAAGGCTTTGATGTCCATCCCTGGGGTAAAGTCTGGGTTATTGAAGATGTGTGCTAGTGGGCGACCTCTAGAGATTAGAGTGTGGTTGTTTCTAAGATTGTCCCATAATTTAAACGCTTGTGATAGGGAAGGGGGAAGTATTGGGGGTCTCTGTCTTGGGGGAACCCAGAGGAGAAAGTCCAGGGTATAGGAAGGGGCGGCCCATCTCTCTATCTGAATCCAGTCTGGTTTTTCCGCCTTAGAATAGAGTGCTGAGAGTTGGGCTAACCTGGCAGCCTGGTAATACCAGAAGAGCTGTGGCGCTCCTAAAGCCCCCTGTGTTCTGGGAAGGAAAAGAATTTGTTGCTGGAGTCTGTGGCCTCCGCCCCCCCAAATAAATTTGGTTACTTTTCTTTGAAATTTGGTGAAGTGATCCTTATTAATGTTTATCGGGAGGGCCCTGAACAGGTAGAGGAGTCTAGGTAAAAGTGTCATCTTCACTGCGTGGATTCTCCCTAACCAGGAAACCTCCCCGTTCGACCATTTTTCCAAGTCAGATTCTAATTTGCGATATGTTTGCGGGAAGTTCATAGAATATAATTGTTCCGTTTTTTCCGTGAGTTTAATTCCTAAGTAATCGATATAGCGGTCGTTCCACTTAAATTCGAAGGCGCTTTGAAGTGTAGATATAGTGTCCGTTTTGAGGGAGATATTTAAAGCCGATGACTTGGAATAGTTAACCTTTAGGCCTGAGATGTTAGCGAACTCCTTCAGGAGTTTGCACAAGTTTGGGAGGGACGTGATGGGGGACGTAATAAAGAGAAGCATATCGTCCGCAAATAGCCCGCATTTGTGGACTTGATTTCCACAGGCTACCCCTTGGATGTTGGGATTCGATCTAATTGCTATCGCTAGTGTCTCTATCGCCATAGCGAAAATCAGAGGGGAGAGAGGACAAACCTGTCTTGTCCCTCTTGCTATTTGGAGGGGTTTGGAGTATTGGCCTTGTAATCTTATTACCGCTTTTGGGTTGGAGTAGAGAGATCTCAGAGTCCCTAAGAAACTAGTCCCATAGCCCCACCTTTCCAGTAGGGAGAATAAATACGGCCATTCGATAGAATCGAAGGCCTTATGTAAATCTAGGGATAAGAGCATTCCTTCTTGCTTGGGGCCCCCTTCCCAATTAGATTGGAGAATGGAGACAATGTCCACCGCTCTCCTAATTTGGTCTGGACCTTGCCTCCCTGGGATAAATCCCACCTGGTCCTTGTGGACATACTGCTTAATAAAGGAGGCAAGCCGGTTAGCGAGAATTTTGGTAAGAATTTTGAGATCGTTGTTAATTAATGAAATGGGCCTATAATTCTCTACTTCTTCATGATTCTTATTTGGTTTGGGGATGACAGAAATAAAGGCCGTGTTCAATTGTGGATCTAAGGGGGAACCTGATTTTTTAGAATTGAAAAATTTCGTCAAGTGGGGGGCCAATATGTCTCTGAATGTTTTATAGTAGGGAACTGATAAGCCATCTGGACCTGGAGCTGAGCCAGTCTTAAGATTTTTGATGACCTCTCTAATCTCCTCTGAGGAGAAGGGTTCATCCATTAGGTCTCTATGGTCCTTGGATATAGAGGGCAGTTGAAGGTTCGAGAAAAATGTGGTAATCAAAGAATCTCTATCTGTTTGTGTGGGTTTGTACAACTCAGAGTAAAATTCATGGAATGCAGTCATGATTTTATTTGGATTGGCTGTAGGTGGTTGGCCTGCTATACGTAGTTTGGGGAAAGAGTGGGTACGGAATCTGGGGGAGAGTTTAGTGGCTAGCATCATTCCAATTTTGTCCCTTTGACAGTAAAATTTAGGTCCGCTCCACCTAATATGTTTTTCGGCTTTAGCCGTTAATGCCAGATTGAGATCCAGTCTAATCGCGTCTAATTTCTCAGTGTGCACCTTAGATGGATCTTTTTTATGGTCGGTTTTCAAAGAGATAAAGGTTTGTTCCAGTTTGTGAATGTCCATCAGTCTTTCCTTTTTAACCTGAGACGCTAGCCTGATGAGCTCACCCCTAACTGTAGCCTTATGGGCTGCCCATAGAGTTTCTGGAGAGATGTTTTCAACATCGTTTAGACGGAAATATTCCCTAATACCATCTCCTATCATCTTAACGTTTACTGGGTCACCCAGAAGAGACTCGTTCAGTCTCCAGTAAGAGCCCCCGTTCCCCGTCAGGACGTTTCTCAATGTAAGGAGAACCAGAGAGTGGTCCGACCAAGCTATATCTATAATAGTAGCCTTGGAAGCCAGGGGGATAAGATTGGTCTGAATGAGAATGTGGTCAATCCTTGCGTAGGACTGATGGGGAGAGGAGTAATGTGTATAGTCCCTGCGTTTGGGGTTCAGTTCCCTCCAAATGTCAACCAAGTCTTGTGAGTGTATCGTTTTGGCTATTCTGGTGCTAAGTTTTGTAGGGCGCGTTAACCTGTCTTTAAAGGGTTTGGTTTTGTCTAGACCCTGGTCAAACGCCACATTGGAGTCTCCCCCCCATATGACCTAGTTGTAAAGAGGTTCTGAAAGAAAGTTGCTTGTCCCTTGTTGGGTGCATAGTATGAAAATATGGAGTACAGTACTCCCTCCAGAGTGCCCTTTACAAGGATAAACCTGCCCTCTGGATCTTTAAAATCCGAGATGTGGGTGAATTTGCTGCTCTTAGAGAAAAGTATTGCTACCTCTTTGGTTTTGTTAGGGGCATTGGCGAGGAAAAAGGATGGATAATGGGGGTGTAGGAACTTGGGACTGTACCGAATCAGAAAATGCGTCTCCTGCAGGAGCACTATGTCAATTTTGAGGGATTTGTAGTGGTCAAAGGCTAATCTCCTTTTCCTAGAAGAATTTAGCCCTTGAGCGTTATGAGAAGCCACCTTGAGATCTACTGCCTTCGCTATTGAATCAGGCATTGGAACAGAGGGAGAGGTGATCACTGGCTCTGCAGCCACTTACCTTGTGGTGAGGTGTATTCGCCGTGAGGGTGGTGTAGGGAAGAGCGCGTCCTAGTTCAGTTAGGGCGAGGACCTGGGGCGACTCCCGATGACCAGCTAGAAAAAGAAGAAAAAGAAGAGAAGGTGAGAGGGGAGAGATGGGAGGTAGGAACATAAAGAAACATAAGAACAAAAACAAGAGCAAGGATCTGCTAACCAGATCCGTGGAAGGCGGCGGTATATTAGACCGCCAAATTTCCACTATAAATTTTTGCTCGCCCTGTGGGGGCGAGCGGAGTCTCACTCGAAGAGAACCCATTCGGTCTACTAGGAGTGAGAGGAGGCGCAAGGGAACCACCCCGGACCCTTGCAGCTAAAAGTAACTGAATCATAAACTGTGCACAACTGATTCTAAGGTAACAGAGTGAGTGATTACAAGGACATAACAAAACCTTAGAACCATGAAAATAGAAAAAAAGGAAGAAAAGGATAACTAAAAAACAATCCATGGAGCTAAATAGCCTCTAGTAAACAAAGTCCAGGAACGTCGATCCAGTTAGGAAGGGAGGTGCTGGTTGCTGTATCGAAACAGAATTTTCGGGAGACTAACTCCCCCTGCAGAATCATGAGTCATCGTCCTCTTGCTCCTGAAAAAAAAAAAAAAAAAGGGAGACCTGAGGGCTGTATGCTGTAAGCAGCAGATTTTTAAACTTAAATTGAGAATTAAACAAAAGAAGAGGTATAAATAAAATCTGCACTACCATGACTAAAATCACATATTAAATGAGAATCTATCCTTTAAAGAATCACTCAAATCCATGTGGAAGAAGTTCATAAAAGTTCATAGAGTTAAGGAACCCCTCCATCAATCTTCACTCAAGTAAATATATGTTTGAGATTTATATTTAAGTAGTAATATCTAAATGACTGGGGTCTGTGATGAAAAAAAAAAAGAAACATCTTGTCTATTTGTGACAAGGAGTGGTTCCATTTTTTACTTTAACTTGATAGTGGATTTAGCAATGTATGAGTTGACTGCCCCGAATGAAGTCGTACTGTGAAGCAGAGCCAACATGCAGTAATGTCATCAAGTACAGAAAGGATGGGCAGATTCATTCAGCAATTTCTGGGAACAAGTAAGGTACAGCCTGTAGGAAAAAGACAGGTGTAGGATTTATTTACAAGTGCTTTTAGAACATGATATTTATTATATCTGGTAATTCTGTTTATATTGGGGTCACCACTGGTGGTGGAATTGAGTAAAAGAAGGAACCACATGTTTGTGCAGTATGATACCCTTGATTGTAAATAGATGGTGAAATTCCTTAACCCTTCTTTTTATGAACCTTTTTATGAGCATTTTCGAGGTGAATTGAAGAGATTCCTTTGAAGGACTTACACTTCGGGGTTCTAATACACTTGAAAGGATTATTGGTATTTGGAATAATTCATTTATTTGCCCTATTTTACTGTATATACTCACATGGGACACATTATGAGTTTTTTTATATAATATTTACACTAAGCTATTTATACTAAGCACTGTTTTTTTTCGTGTGTGTGTGTGTGTGTGTGTGTGTGTGTGTGTGTGTGTGTGTGTGTGTGTGGGGGGGTTACATTTACACTATATTTATATTTACACACCTGATAGTAAGTGATTTTAGGCAGGGTGGCACAGATTTTTATTCACACTGCTTTACAAACCTGCTATAATTTTTTTACCAGAGAGATGGGATAGAATAGTATGTGTAATGTTTTAAATGTGTAGGATTTAGTTTGATATTTTGGTTTTGTGGCTGTGGTTTGTTCTTTATGGTCATGTTTTTCTGTGGTTAATATGTTTGTTGGAAACATTTTTTTTTTCAATAATTAAAATATGAATCAAAAAATAAGTCAAAACAAGTCACTATTACTGCCGATAATACATGGAAAGAAATTGTAGAAATGTAGAATTTTGGCAATAATAAAGACATTGTTTTATTTTATTAAACTGCACTAGAAAATGACAGCTGAGAACTAATTGATGTAAGTGCAATACCAAGTGTTTACTCCATTTTCTAGTTTATTTGACTGATTGGCTTTGATAACATTGATAGTTGTAGTAAAATGCTCTGTTGGAGTTAAACATGTACGTGCATTTACAAGGGTTTTTCTTTTTCTTTTTAAAAATTTACAATTTTTATTAAGTTTGGTTCATTTCAATACAAAAATATAAGACACAAATACAGAAAGAGATAATAAAATAAAATGAAAAAAGGGGAAATGGAAAATAATGAGGAATCAACAGACTTCTGTGGGTAATTACAAGGGTTTTGCTCCTTGTACTGTATTTTTCACATGTGAAGTTTAAATGCCAAATTAGGTACAAATGTGTTAACAGTTCCTGAAATATCTTAGCAAAACAATATTGCTGAGAACTTTTGTTTTATAAGTACGATTTGCGTGATCTATTGTGAAGTTCAATTTATAACTTGCCACACCACATTGGAACACATATACATCACATTGCATATACCAAGAATTCTGAAAATGCTCTATTGGCACTTCTTAATCACACTGAAAAAAATATGCTGTAAACATACCTTAATTTACTACATGCAGCGTATGTTGTGACATTTATGAGAAATGATAGAGTACTGTAATCATACATGCCCTCTCAGGGTCATATTTTAAAGTAATGTTATGCTGGGAACCACATTAGAACACACATAATAATCACCGTATGTTTCGGCCAGCTTCCTGGAAAATCCTCTCAGTAATATACTATCAGCATTTTAAAGCAAGAAAATGTGGAACATTACCTCTCAATTATGTTTTTTTTTAATTGAGGCACAGAGGGATATTCGCTAATATCTTACAGTTGAATAACCAAGTATAACATTTTTGTATCTCAAAATAAACTTGAGATACCTGAGCACAGAATGAAAAATGCATATACATATAAAGTTTTTGTCACTGAAAACTGCATTCTAAAAGATCAAGATACTGTATAAACACAACTGAATCAAAATTCAATTCTCAACCTAATCTCTATTGGTCAGTTTGACTGCCCATCACATTAATGGACCGATAGGAAGGTTCAGGGTGAGCAGGTAAGCCACACTTGACTTTTACCAGAAAAGTAGAGACATGCATATTATTTCCACTTGCCTATATGTTTGGATCTGTTGAGACAGGAACGGTGGTATCACGATTATGGCTGCTGATGCAGCCATAATCTTGATATAATTTTTTTACAGCAGGCAATGGGCTTTCATGTAAACATGATCTGAGTGGCTGTACAGCCACCTGATCACTTTTACAAGCAACAGAAGGAGGTCCCCCTTCCTAACGCCACCTGCTGCCTTTACCGGGCTCTCCAGTCCCACTGACTATTGTTTTTCTTTTTTTTCTTTTTTAATGCAGAGATAAACATAGGGATTTATTTACTAAATGAAAAAAGTGTACATTTACTTGCCTTAGTTATATTCTCTTTGATATCAATTCATGTGCAAAATTGTACAGTTATGAACTCCTGGAATTATATCAAAGTTAAAACTTACTGTAGACCAGCTTGAATGAAACAGTTGGCCATATAATGATTTATGGTAAACTTTCTTGAATGTGTATTGACAACTAATGGTAAGACATTAGATGAAACTTTGTCCTCTTTATTCCCAGATGTGATTTGTGAATTAACTATTTATTAAATGTGTTTCATCATGGATAATGCCATATTAGGGAATTCAGACAAGCTTCTTTATACCCTCATTTGGGACTCTGGTACATCATACTAGCCCCTTTGGATCCTTTAAATCTAGGTACTCCAGTTGTTGCATGCACCAAGTTTGTGATGGCAATATTTAAATTGAATCTTTGACTATATATTTCTATAGAAAAAAGAGAGGGTGGGAGGAGGGACCACCCAAAGAGGGCCCTCTAATGTATGGACATAGGACACATTATCATTTGACAGAGAACTGGAACACAGAGGGGTTAATACCCTTTTCACCAACTGATCCATCACCCATGGATAATATTGACTGACCCCTAGAGCAGTACTTCTCAATGCCAGTCCTCAAGACACCCAACAGGTCATGTTTTCAGGATTTCCCTCTGATGAAATGGCTGTGGTAATTACTAAGGCAGTGAAACTGATCAAAATCACTAGGGATAAGCTGAACACCCCCCGTTCGATTTGCACCAGAACTTGCAACAGACAAAAAATTTGTGGGAACATGTGAACACAGTTAAAGCCTATGGGACACAAATGTGAAAAATCAAAAGTGATAATTTTAAAGGCTTATATGCAAGTTATTGCCATAAAAAGTGTTTGGGGACCCAGGTACTGCCCCAGGGGGACATGTGTCGATGTAAAAAAAAGTTTTTAAAATGGCCGTTATTTTCAGGAGCAGTGATTTTAAGAATACTTAAAATGAAACAATAAAAACGAAATATTTCTTTAAATATCATGCCGGGGGGGGGGGGTCCCCTTAGTCTGCCTGTAAAGTAGCGCATTTTTCCCATGTTTAGAAAAGTACAGCAGCAAAATTACATTTCTAAAGGAAAATGTCACTTAAAATTGCTCACGGCTGTAATGCATTGCCACATCCCGGTAATATACATAAAAAATCATTAAAAAAAACAGCGTGGGTTCCCCTCCCAGTGCATACCAGGCCCTTTGGGTCTGGTATGGATATTATGGTGAACTCCATGCCAAAAAAAAAAAAGGGGGCCTGGTATAGACTGCGGGGACCCATGCCATTTTTTTCCTAATTCTGTCATAGGGCTCTCCTTAAGCACTTCAATACACTATATTATATTAGATTATATATTGTACACTGCACTATATACCCAGCACTGTATTATATATACTACACCTAGTACACTATATACTCTGAACTGCAGTATATATACTATACAGACTGCGCTATATACTCTGAACTGCAGTATATATACTATACAGGCTGCACTATATACTCTGCTGAAAAATTGTGCCTTATGTGTTGGTGGTGGCAGAACACGGTAACCCCTCACAGTTACTCTTGTTGGGTGCAGGAACAGTCCCTGCTGTTAAGTAATATTTCAGAGGCTGCTTGCCCTCTTTTAGTGGCCTGTGAGCATCTACCTCTCCTTGGAGGCCTTCCGGACATGATGGGTATTTTTTTTTAACACCACACTACACTGTATTATATTTTGTGTATACCGCCTGAAGTGTATTTGAAACTGTACACACTGTATTATGTACTGTGTACACCGCCTGCACTGTATTAGAAACTGTATGCCGCCGAATGCACTGTATAAATAGGCTACACTGAATGCAGAGCAGTGGTGTAACTAGAACCTTCAGAGCCCTGATGCAAGAAACCATGAAGGGCCCCCTGACCCCCAGACAGGGCCTTTTCCTCTGAGCCTGGTGGCGGAACAACAGGGCCCAGTTGCAAGTGGTTGGCTGCATATAAAGGAACTGATGACTCCATTTCCCCTGCTTCTCCTCCTCTCCCTCTCGCAGGCATTCCGCGGCTGCAGGAGGAAAATGGAGAGTGATCAGTTCCTCTATGCCAGTGTTTCTCTTTTTGCAGTCAGGGCACCCTTGACGTATACCCCTAGGTGAATGGGGCTGCACTGCAACCACTCTGCAACCGTGTGCATTACATGCAGTTGCAGCATAGTGATTATGCATTTAAGGGGTTAAAACAGGCGTTCAGGAGGCAATATATTGCCTCTTTACTGGCTGTCAAATGACTCTGAAAAGTGATCTGAACAATGATCGCTTTTCAGAGGAACAGCATTTTTTTGCTGGTACTATGAACAAGGGAGGCAAAAAAATAAATTCTAAATGCACACATATGAGGGGTCAGGATTAAACACGCATACATAAAATGTGCACACCAACACACACAAATACATACACATATATAAACACACACACATAATACACACAAATAAAATATAACATACATGCACATACACACACACATACATGCACACACATACACACACACATATAAGCACACATACAGTAGATAGATAGCCTTTTGAAAATCGGCAGTGCTTTACCTTACCTCTTCCTGCAGGGTACTGCACTGTAGGGGGAGACAAAAAGCACAGCACACACTGTGCTTTCACTTTAGATCTAATCAATGTGACAAGCTCCCTGCACAGTGCCGATTACAGTTCGGCTGAGGATTGGGAAGCTCAGTCTCAGCCGCCCTTGCTGCTCCTCCTATCGAGGTATACAGGGCACCCTCAAGGGCCCCCTTTAGCATGGGGCCCGGTCACCATGGTAACCTCTATACTTCGCCACTGATGCAGCGTATATATATATATATATATATATATATATATATATATATATATATATATATATACACTATAAGACTATATATATATAAAATACACTGCCTGTACTGACTGAATATAGAGTTTACACTGTATATATAGGCTACGCTGAATGCAGAGTATATATATATATATATATATATATATATATATATATCAAACACACTGCCTGTACTGACTAAATATAGAGTTTACACTGTATATATGTGCTATGCTGAATGAAAAGTATATATATATATATATCAAATACACTACCACTAACTAACCTGCCTGCCTAATCTAGCTCAAGCTCTCTATCTCCATCCACTATAACACACTATACGGCGCTGTGTAAGCAGCCTTATATAGTGTGGGGCATGGATTTAGTCCCCCTGAGCCATGATTGGCCAAATGTATGTATGAAAAGATTGATATTTTTATTTTTACAAAAATAGCATGACATGATAATTAAAGGAATGAGCTCCAGTAGGAAGTTCTTTAAAACTTATTGAACCAAACATACATTTACAGACATAATTCCATAGCAACATTAAAGAAAAAATGTTGACAATATGAAGTGAAGTGATACTGACGCGTTTCAGCCCATATACGAAGGGTCTTCTTCAGAGGGTCAGTCTGCTAAAAGATATATAATATAGGTACACATGTCAAAATTATTTATGCACAATGAAAATAATATACGGTGCAGACATGTGATATAGTTACCCAATAATGTATGTCCAGCAAGAAAAGGCCTCCTACATGGAGATCCCTTCAAAAACTATTTTTTCTCTCTCCCTGATGGGTCCCAAAGCACCTTCACTGCTACAACACCAAAGTGGGGCAGTAATCCAGCAATGTGACTTACGAGAAGTCACACTTAAAATAACCCCCACCAAGATAGACAATCAGGCGGGGAGCGGGCCAAACCTGCGGTAAAGATCCAGAAACAGACTAAGTAACACGCCCATGATGTATATGAACAGTTAGAACTGAAATGTTTACTTCCTTCCCCCCCCCCTTTTCATTTGTTTTGAGCCTTTTTTCTTGCAGATTTATCAATGTATGCGATTGATGCTTTTTGCGTTTGTCTATGTCTCATGTATATATGAACCATGTGCGGTCTTCTAGTAGCATCGCTGTTGAGGTTCAATGATCATTACGTGCATTTACCAACCATGTAATTTTGAGTAATTATACCCACGCATGTTATGTATTACCCATTTATGCTTGTATATATGTTTTTTTTTATGTTTCAGATATCAAATGAATTTTCCCTTTTTTTCTTTTTTTTTCTCTCCCCAGGAGCCCGGCACTTCCGCTGTTGCTGCCTCCGGATCGGGGGGTTTCCAGTTGATGTGCCTTCCCGGCAAGGGGAGGAGGAGCCAGTAACCATCTAAGGGCTCCTCCCTGTCTTCCCCATCAGGCACCCGGGCTGGTACCGGCTGCCGTACTGGGATCTTTCCTCCTTGCCGGTGGCATTCCAGAACATTCCCGGATGTTCCTGGTCACTGCGCATGCGCGGGGCCCTGCGCGTGCGACGTGACATGGGAACGTCACGTAGTTACGACGGGAATGATGTAATTTTGGGGCCGGTCGCTCTTCCCAAACGCCGGGGAAGCCACACGAGGCTGTCCAAATGGCAGCCATACCCCCTGTGACGGTTGGGCTGGGGTGTTTTTTTGGGGGGCATGCACCTGTGGTGGATCTATGATGATTGGTACACGCCCCTAGTGAGTATATATATGGATGATAATGGCAATGGGCCTTTAGCTTTCTTTTGTCTGGTGGGTCAGAGGTATACGCAGCTCTTGCATAGTAAGTATATACTTCTGTAGTATGATCTTGCACCATTCCCGTTTAACATATTTGTGGTTTTTCAAAAAACCAACTATGCACTTCTGTTTATTTATAGTGATATCCTTATGTTTATTTATTTCAGACTGGTCGACTCTTATTGGACTTTGATCCACAGAGCCTGACAGTGCTTGCGGCCAATCCCGGGTTAGGCCACAAATCGCAGTCTGTTTATATAGGGCGGTATGGTGCAGTCTCATATCTGTCTTAATATCTTTTAAGGTAATTTTGGGTTTACTTTGTTTCTTTTATGCTTTTTCTTTATTTTGGTCACCTTTTGTGTATTGTTGTTGGTTTTTAACACTTGTGCTTGTCACTCAATTTACATGGTGTGCATTCTGGCGCACACTGCATGTGTCTTTCACCACTTTTTTTTCATTGTTTGTGTCTGCACTCACTCTCTCATTCTACTTTTTTCTTTAACCGGTTCAATACAGGGCAATTTCACCCCATTCCTTCCCAGGCCAATTTTTAGTTTTCAGCGCTGTCGCACTTTGAACGTCAATTGCGCGATCGTGCGACGTTGTACCCAAAAAAATTGACGTTCTTTTTTCCCCACAAATAGAGCTTTCTTTTGGTGGTATTTGATCGCCTCTGCGGTTTTTATTTTTTGTGCTATAAACAAAAGAAGAGCGACAATTTTGAAAAAAACACAATATTTTTTAGTTTTTGCTATAATAAATATCCCAATTTTTTTTTTAAAAAACACATTTTTTCCTCAGTTTCGGTCGATACGTATTCTTATATTTACATTTACTTACATATTTTTGGTAAAGAAAATCGCAATAAGCGTATATTGATTGGTTTGCGCAAAAGTTATAGTGTCTACAAAATACGGGATAGATTTATGGCATTTTTAAAAAAAAAATATTTATTTATTTTTTTAGCGGCGATCGCGATTTTTTTTAATGACTGCGACATTATGGCGGACACATCGGACACTTTTGACACATTTTTGGGACCATTCACATTTATACAGCGATCAATGCTATAAAATTGCATTGATTACTGTGTAAATGTGACAGGTAGTGAAGGGGTTAACCACTAGGGGGCGGGGAGGGGTTAATATGTTTCCTAGGGAATGTTTCTAACTGAAGGGGGAGGGGACGCTCAAGGGGAGGAGACCAATCAGTGTTCCTCCGTTCTGGGAACACAGATCGCTCTCCTCAGAGCTGACAGGCTGTGGATCTGTGTGTTTACACACACAGATCCATGGTCCGGCCCGGTTAACGGGCAATCGCGGGGGCCCGGCGGACATCGTGGCTGCCGGGCACACACACCGGGTCCCGAGCAACGCGGCGGGCGCGCGCCCCCTAGACGGCCGGGAATCCCAGGATGTCATATGACGTCCACCCAGGATGGGAGATCCCATCTGTGGACGTCATATGACTATGGCTGGGTAGGGAAGTGGTTAAACCACAATCTTTTTCTTTTTCTTTTTCTTATCTTTCTATTATATTACACACAACCCAATATTATCTTCACATAATATTATAGATAGAGCTGGTGTCTGCTATTAATCTGACCCTCCAATTAACCACTTTATTTAATTAAGTTCTCTTTATGCTATTTTACCTATTTTTACATACGTACCTCTGGAATATCTAGAGGTCTCTATCTGCATATATTGCATGCATGGAGATTTGTGCTTCCTGGCCATTTTTTGTGCTGATTGTTGGCCAATTTAATTGATTAATTTTCTAATTGTTCATATACATCATGGGCGTGTTACTCAGTCTGTTTCTGGATCTTTACCGCAGGTGTGGCCCGCTCCCCGCCTGATCGTCTATCTTGGTGGGGGGGTTATTTTAAGTGTGACTTCTCGTAAGTCACATTGCTGGATTACTGCCCCAGTTTGGTTGTTGTAGCAGTGGAGGTGATTTGGGACCCATCGGGGAGAGAGAAAAAATAGTTTTTAAAGGGATCTCCATGTAGGAGGCCTTTTCTTGCTGGACATACATTATTTGGTAACTATATCACGTCTGCACCGTATATTATTTTCATTGTGCGTAAATAATTTTGACATGTGTACCTATATTATATATCTCTTAGCAGACTGACCCTCTGAAGAAGACCCTTCGTATATGAGTTGAAAAGCGTCAGTATCACTTTTCAAATTGTCAACATTTTTTCTTTAATGTTGCTATGGAATTATGTCTGTAAATGTATGTTTGGTTCAATAAGTTTTAAAGAACTTCCTACTGGAGCTCATTCTTTTAATTATCATGTCATGCCATTTTTGTAAAGATAAAAATATCAATCTTTTCATACATCATTGACTCAATCTTTTCATCTTGCTGCCTAAAAACCCCACCTTGGGGGAACTCTTCTCCTTTCTTTTTACCCTTAGGGGTGAGCAGCACTTTTTCTTTTTGTGTCTTTCCTTTGCTAGGCACCCTGCCTTTGGTCAATTATGGCTCTCACTAAGGCGCGCGCTTTGATTGGACAAAGCATGCAGGTCAGGTGTATGCTTTGGCCAATCATCATACAGCAATGTACTGTGGTCCCGCAGTGCATTATGGGGCCCTCAAATTTGCCGTGAATGCCTCATAAAATTCGCTGTTCGGTGAACGGGCGAACACCGATGTTCGAGTCGAACTTACACTTGACTTGAACTCGAAGTTCATCCCTAAAAATCACCTGTGCAAAATAATTGTAAGCCTGAAATCATGACCTGTCAGGGTGCCTTGAGGATTGGAGTTGAGAAACACTGCTAGAGTTGCTATTTATTAGATCATTTGTCGTATTACTTTTGTTGGCAATTTAAGCCCTGATGACCTATAGGTGAGGCCCTTGGTGGACTACCCCATCAACTAAGGGAAGTGGCAACAGCTGGTCATAGAATGAATATTATTTGATAGTGTCTATGCTGATGTTTACATGTACTGAGAGCTTGACTGTAATTTGCTTTCCTGAAGAAGCGGGGAGTGACCCATGAAACGTAATTGCGTCGTAAGTCGCAGCAAGCTACTTCATCACCTGATCCCAATAGAGTTGATGATTTATTTCTATACTGTGTAGTATGACCACAACCCTGTATATGATATTATATGTCATGTTATATCTTTATGAAATGTTTCAATGATTTTGAACTTTATATAATACATTTTTGATACTTTTTAATTAATTAGTACCGTCAAAGTTCTTAAAATAGTCCATTGGGTCCTTTTGTATATATGTATATACCTTTTACAGTGGATGTTGTTTGATCTGGTTGTATACTGCCTATGTGAACTTACCGGCATATTAGACCACGTTCTCCTTGAAAAAATGTTTTATGACTATTTATTTATATTTGTGGCACAGTATCCAGTATGATGGTTATTAAAATCCCTTAAATGCACCATGGAACATTTGTACGTTGCCACCTGTCATCATATGTAAGTGATGTATATTGAACAAGATCATTATTTGTGAATTGATAAAATGTAGGAATGCACTGAAATTTCGACAGCCGAAACATTTCGGCTGAAAATTGCGCAGATTATTGTGCATGTGCAGTAGCGTTGGCAGCGCTGCCAGGTGCCTCCAATTGCATGGTGTCATCCTGGTGGCTCAAGGTCCTGACCTCCCGGTCCTATCCTCCCCTCCCTCCTCCAAGGCTGCATCTGACAGACTTTGGTGAGGCTAGATTTGATTGACACTAGCAAGGCTACATTGATCTCTTGTATCATGTCTGCAGTCTCTGACCATCTCCTGTATTATATATGCTAAAGGTGCACCAAATGAAAATTTTGCTAATATTATTAGCAGTGTGTTTAAGTTTAAGTAAGAGTTGCAGACATGATACAAGAGATGGTTAGAGACTGAGGAAATGATACAAGAGGTGGTTAGAGACTGCAGACATGATACTGGAGATGGTTAGAGACTGTGGATATGATACAAGACATGCTTAGAGACTGTGGGCATGATACAAAAGTGTTAGAGACTGTGGACATGATACAAGAGATGGTTAGAGACTGTAGACATGATACAAGAGATGGTTAGAGACTGTGAACATGATACAAGAGATGGTTAGAGACTATAGACATGATACAAGAGATGGTTAGAGACTGCAGACTGCATTTTTCTTGAGCTTTTCTTGCAGAAAAGGTGCCAAAAATGGCCAACAAAAAAATCATATTAATTTAAATTCATGATATTAAGTAAAAAGTTGAATATAATAAAATTATATATATATATAAATAAAAATATTTTTTAAAACTGTCATTTTTGGTTACGGTTTCAAAATTTCCATTCGGTGCACCACTAAAAAAATGTATATATGATCTATTTTTGTAATGTGTATATGTATTTTAATGTGTCATTTATAAAATCTTCAGATACATCTCCCATATGTTTCTGATGAAGCAGACCTAAGTGTCTGAGAAATGCATCAAAAGCTATCACCATTCCATTTGTGATTAGACCCACATTTTGGAAGATCCAAGCTACAGATGCTATAACATAGACATTGGTTGGGTAGATAGTAGTTCATATGAGCATACAATCTGTGATGTCTTTTTAGATTTAGATTTTAGATTTTTTTACATTTACAAATAAATGTGATTATTTTATAATAAAACTTGAGGGTCTATTCATAGCTTCTGTGTTTGTTTTAATAAAAGCAGCCATAAGTGTATTATTATGAAGGCAGAAGAAGGTTTGTTATACTGAAGGTAGCCATAATCTTTTTGCCTTGTTGCCACCCCCCCCCCCCCCCCCCAAACTATCCAAACACTCTATCTTCATGCAGTGTATTGTGTGCTCTTTCCTGCAAAATAAAACAACCATAATGTTTTTAGCAACCACAATCCAACTGATCTTAATTTAAGCTAGTCTGCTGGGAGCAGCTGTTTTTTATTCATGACATGGAAGAATGACTTTTCTACACAAAATAATAATGTGATTTGGTTATGCTAACATATGCTTTATTGATTTATGTGAAGCGTGAATTTTATTGGTGGGTCCACTTTAAGTGGTTGGCTGGTTTATTGATTCTAGAACAACACCTAATGGGCAAGGCTAAATTTTTAATTCTAAAGTTAGGAACAGACTTCATTGAACCTGAGAATTTCACTCAAATTGTGTTGTAAATAACTTAGTAGTTTGTAGTGTAGTCATGCAGTACTATGTGATTTATTATGTCATGTTTTTTTTTTTTTGCAATTAAATCTGTAAGCATAAAGTAGTAATGCATTATATCAAACTAGTCACATTCATTATAAGCTGGCATACACAGAACTACAATTTTAAAGGTGATATGTCCTCAAGCAACTACTGCTGTTAACATGGTCATAACTGGCATAAGGTCATGCTGCGTAAAACAACTAAATAACTTTACCTACCCTGTGTTGCTTGCAAAGTTTATACTCACTGTTTTCTTTGAAAAATACAGCACTACTGCACTGTGGTAATCCATAAGGCAATTCTAAAAAGGAAACTCCAGACAACCAGCTAAATATACATTTAAAATATTTATATCTTTATGGTTTTAACTAGCAAAGGGTTTATAATTCCATATCGCAAATCTTGTGAATACTCCACATTATATGAATGAATGAATGAATGAATGAATGAATGAAAAAATGTATAAAGCGCTGCAAATGCGAACTGAATCGCCTCAAGGTGATACTGTAATATCACTTTACCACCTTCTGGTTCTGTTCTGGATTTTTTACTTGCTAATTGGACACAGGTAATGATATTGACTCTTTGAGGTTGATTTACTTTCCAAGGGTAAAGTAAATTATTCTTTTTCTTGCACCTGATTGGGTATTCTTTGCAAAGTGAATTTTCATCACATTTGCTAAGTATAACAATACATTTCCTTGCAAAGTAAAAATTCCCTTGCAAAGTATACAGCCTTTTTGCCTTTAGTAAGTCAAGCCCACTGTTTAATGAACAGGCTGGAGGCCTAATTGTGACACCAAAGCTGTATTGTTGAACCAAGAAATAAATGTAATATTCGTCTTGCTATGCAGTCAAGTGGAGATGTTTCAATCACAAGATTAGCCAAACAGAGCTATAAAATTCTGTTAACCACTTGCCGGCCGCCATATAGCAGAATGGTGGTGGCAAAGTGGTTTCAATATCCTGACTGGGCGTCATATGATGTCCTCAGGATATTAAGCCGCTGCGCGCCCCCTGGGGTGCTCACTGCGGCGCTCACTGCGGCGCTCACTGCGGCAATCGTTGTTGCGGTGTGTCAGTCTGACACACCGCAACTCCGATCTAGGTAAAGATCACTTACGGCTGATCACAATGTAAATAGGAAGAGCAGGTGATCGGCTTTTCCTCACTCGCGTCTGACAGACACGAGTAGAGGAGAGCCGATCGGCTGCTCTCCTGACAGGGGTGGTCTGCGCTGATTGTTTATCAGCACAGCCCCCCTCGGATCCCACCCAGGACCACCATCATGCCACCCAGGACCACCAGGATGGCCATCCACACTAGACCACCAGGTATGCCCCCCTAGACCCCCAGGGAAATACCAATCTGTGCCCAGGCAGCTGCCAATCAATGCCCAGGTAGCTGCCAATCAGTGCCCATTCAAATGCCTACCACTGCCAGTGCCACCAGGGATGCCTATCAGTGCCGCGTATCAGTGCCCATCAGTGCCACGTATCAATGCCCATCAGTGCCGCCTATCATGTGCCTATCAGTGCCCAGTAGTGCCACCTATCAGTGCCCATCAGTGCCCAGCAGTGCCGCCTATCAGTGCCCATCAGTGCCCAGCAGTGCTGCCTATCAGTGCCACCCATAAGAACCCATCTTTGCAGCCTTTCAGTGCCCATCAGTGCCTACCAGTGCTACCCATGAGTGCCCATCAGTGCCGCCTATCAATGCCCATCAGTGCTGCATATCAGTGCCACCCATCAGTGCCGCCTACTAGTGCCCATTAGTGCCGCATATCAGTGCCCATCGTCAGTGCTCGTCAGTGCCCGCTCATTGGTACCACCTCATCGGTGCCTCCTTATCAGTGCCTGTCAGTGCCACCTTATCAGTGTCCATCAGTGAAAGAGAAAACTTACTTATTTCCAAAATTTTATAACAGAAACAAAAGCAAAACTTTTTTTTTCAAAATTTTCAGTCTTTTTTTATTTGTTTAGCAAAAAATAAAAACTGCAGAGGTGATCAAATACCACCAAAAGAAAGCTCTATTTGTGGGAACAAAATGATAAAAATGTAGTTTGGGTACAGTGTTGTATGTCTGCGCAATTGTCATTCAAACTGCGACAGCGCTGAAAGCTGAAAATTGGTCTGGGCAGGAAGGTGTCTAAGTGCCCGGTATTGAAGTGGTTAAGCAGGTGAAACAGAACACATTCTTGTATTTAGCAATATTGTAGCTGCCATTGAGGGCTTTGTTAAATGGTGTGTGCCCCGGCTACTATTGTTCTGTTCCCATCTGCCTCTAATGCCCCATTCACATGATCGGACTTTCTGACAACAAAACCGTGGATTTTTGTTTGAAGGGTGTTGGCTCCAACTTGTCTTGCATACACACGGTTACACAGATGTTGGCCAACAATTGCGAACATAGTGTCGTACAAGACGTACGTGATATCTCCATTACAAACGCTAGTTATATCTCCAGCTGATACTTGATTCTGAGCATGTGTGGAATTTTGTCCGATGGACTTGTGTAAACAAACATTTGTTGGAGGAAAATTTGAGAACCTGCTAGCCAACATTTGTTGGTGGAAAGTCCACCAACAAATGTTCGATGGAGCATACACACGGTCGGACTTTCCACCACAAGCTCACATCCAACATTTGTTGTCGGATCCTGTGTACGGGGCATTACACTTTAGGATTGGATTGTCCCTGTGATGGACGGCCTAATTTGCCAATATAAAGAGCAAAATGGAGAAGAGTTAGGACATGATCTTAAGCAAGGGAGCTGGCGACAATTTGCATACCAGAGCATCCTAGAAATCAGGACTCCTGGTAGTTCTCGGCTGGAAAGCTAAACTAGCATGGATGTATCTGTAGGCTTATGCTATGCCATACCAATATAATTTTACTAGCTTTTCTTGGCTTCAGGTTTACAATGATATATTAGATTGTTTATTTGAAATGTATTTTTTGTTTCAAGATACCATTCACAAGAATTCAATTTGGACTATATATTATATCCTGTTTTATTACATTGCAAAATGGTACACTTGCAGCTGAGAATTTTACCATTGGGAGCTACAGATTAGACTTATTAGACAAAAATAAGTCCCTGAAGCATTTTGTTTCCTTATTAGCTGCTTAATTTCATCATTGTGCATGCTTTTTGTTTCAGAAGAAATACACGCAGTTTACTTTTCTATTTTTTTGTCCATCCCTTTGTAGATAATGTATTATGTGAACATAATGAACTTACATAAGTTGTAGGTGACTATACCGCTTCACTTACTCTATGCTTTTTTCTTTTGAATGGGAAAATAATTACAATTTATTAGGTTAATTGGATACTGTGGTAAGCCATGGTGATCACCTGCAAAAGTGGTGAGGATGAACCAGGTCAAACAAAAATAGTACAATTAACCACTTGCCTACTGGACACTTTCACCCCCTTCCTGCCAAGGCCAATGTTCACCTTTCAGTGCTGTCACAATTTGAATGACATTTGCACGGTCATACTTCACTGTACCCAAATAAAATGTGTATTATTATTTTTTCATACAAATAAAGCTTTTTTTGGTGGTATTTAATCACCACTGGGTTTTTTTTTTTTTGCTAAATAAGCAAAAAAGATCGAAAATTTTGAAAAAAAAAAAAGATATGTCATAGTTTGTTATAAAACTTTGTAAACAGGTAATTTTTCTCTTTCCCTGATATGCGCTGATGAGGCTGCACTGATGGGCACTGATATTCTGCATTGATGGGCACTCATGGGCACTGATGAGGCAGCACTAATGAGGCTTCACTGATAAGTGGCCCTGATTGGCAGCACTGATGGGCCCTGATAGGTGGCACTGATGGGCACTGATAGGTGGCACTGGTGTGAGATTTTGTTTCCACTTGATTGAGCAAGCACTGTTTGTTCACAGAAATTTAAATTTTTTTGTGACACCACCATTCAATAGTAATCACATGATTTGAAACATCTGCTGTACTTAACACTTTAGGATATTGGTTTATAATGTTTACTACTCTAGGCACGAGTGTTTATTCATCACACTGATGGGCACTGATAGGCGGCACTGATAAGTGACACTGATGAGGAGGCATTGATGGGCACTGATTGGCAGAACTGATGAGCATTGATTGGCAGCACTGATGGGCACTTATTGGCAGCACTGGTGGGCACTGTTGGGACTGCACTGAAAATCAGGACACTGATAATCAGTGCCCTGATTATCAGTGTAGATGTCCCTTTCACACAAGCCGGTTATCGGCTCTTCTCTTCTCACACTGTCAACATTAAGAAAGGAATGCCAATAACCAGCTTGTGTTTATATTGTGATCAGCTGTCATTGGACACAGCTGATCACATGGTATAGGGCCTCTGTGAATGGCCAGTTACCATGATCTGTGATCAGCTGTGTCCTAAGGATGCAGTAATAACAGAGCATTCTGCCCACATGCAGCTTGGGGCGTGCGGGCAGCTCGATCATGGGAAGACATCCAGGGATGCCCTCCCGGCAAAGTAAGCCCACGCTGTAGCTGTCTTTTGGCTATAGCGTGGGTGGTAACTGGTTAAACATATCTGTCACAACACAAAATACCTCTCTCTAAAAAAAGGTGGCATTTCCCGATTTAAAAATTGTTTATTAATTCTAAGGAATTTACTCACCGTGCATTTGGATAGGATCCCAATTACACTTCTTGAGTTACAGCCTGAATGTTTGTGAACAACTGCTCCCATTAGAGGATTCTCAGGCAAGTTTCTGCTTAGCAACAAATCCCCTCTGGGCCAGTTACCCATCTTATGCTTATTTAGTACAATACATTTACAATGCCCATTGTTGCATGAGTTTTTATATACATTTACACATGCTAATGTATGCCTTTAACATGCTGTTTTATATTTTTATCACACACCTACATGTTTTCTCTGTGTGTGTGTGCATTTTTTTTTATTATTATTTACTTTGAAAAAAAGATATGTGTTCAGCATTTATGAAAAGCACATGATGATATGCAATATTTATGCATTAATATGTGCTACTATTCTTTTCTATGGGCTTGTGTAGTGAATGTTGCTATAGATGAAGATTACAGGAATGACAGTGCTGCTTGTTTTAAATTGTTTTACCTTCTTTATTACAGACTTATAACTGTAGAGGAGTTCAGCAGTGAAGTTCAGTAGTGTAAATCTGTTCTAGGAATGAATGAACCCAGAAACTACTTTTATGGTACATGATTGCAACTGGCTCTTGGGATATTACCCAGACTAAAACAGATCTCCTGTGCAGTCTGGAGATATCCCCTAAAGGACTTTCTCAGAAAGTTAGATAATTGGCATATTAATGAGCTTGGAGAGACAAAAAAGTTGAAGTTTATGTTTTATGCTCTTTCAGATTATAGCACATTTCTGAATCTTAGTTACAGGTACACTTTTAACTAAACCCAAAATGGCCAAGGGGTAACATTAAGTACAACTGCCATATACTTTCAGAATTTCTTAGTTCCAAATTACACATATGTTTTATTATTATTATCAAACATATTTCCTAGAATATTGCTGTAAAAAAATAATTTTCTTCATCAGATTTTTCATTGCCTGTTGGTCACTAGTGTGTTTTGTATTGCTGAACAATAAACAATTTTTGCCAAATATAGCAAAAAATGTATATTATTTATTTTTACTATTTTGGTATATTATGGTTAGAAGGAACATTTATAATGTTATTTTGGATAGTGGCCTTTGTTTCAATATGTTATTTAGAATCGGTAACTGACATTATGCACTAGGGGATTCTCAGATCTTCTAAAGGAAATTTGCAGTATTTCAGTTATGTTTTATATATATATGCAAATGAGGTAAGCTTGATGTAAATAATATTATAAGTGTGTGTTAATATTTTTTTCAAAAGTTTTTTTGTATATAGGTATTAACTACTTGACCTCTGGAAGGTTTTGCCTCTTTCATGACCAGGACATTTTTTGCTATTTAGCCCTGTGCTACTTTAACTGGCAATTGCTCTGTCATGCAACACTGTACTCAAATTAAATTTAAATATTTTTTTTCACACAAATAGAGATTTATTTTAGTGGTATTTAATCACCACTGTTTTTTTATTTTTTATTTTTTGCTATATAAGTATATTTAAAAAATGATCAGTTCTGATGTACTGATGGCCTATCTCATTTCTTGAAGCCCTAAAATGCCAGGACACTACAAAACCCTCCTAAAATAACCCATTTTTTTGGAAAGTATACACTCCAAGGTATTTAGTAAGAGGAGTGGTCAGTTTTTTAAGTTGGATTTTATTAGCACAATTTGTGGAAGAATTAAGAAATTAAATAATTTTTTTCACTTTTTTTTTTTACATACTGTCACCAGTGCAGTATAGTGTCATCATATGAGGGGTGTGGTGATGATCAGGGTGACTGGTAACAGTATGTTAAAAAAAATCATTTTTTTATTATTAAATTTTTAAACTTTTTTTTTTTACTGTTTTTTTTACATTCTTTTTGCTTATAACAGTGTTGATCACTGTTATAAGCAATAGTTCTAGCTGTCTTGAATGGCTTTCATTCATGACAGCTAGCTTACTAGTGTGCTCTATGATTGGCTACAGCTAATCACATTGTTCAGGGTGCTGTGATTGGCCCAGGTACCATGTGATAACCATGGGCCTATCACGGCACCACAATAATAAGCAAAACAGTCATGAATAATAGCCATTCATGACTGTTTTGTCTACCACATGTTACTTTGGTTACTCACAGTGGCTTGGTACTGATTATCATGATCCGCTGTGTCCGGGGGGGACACCAGTGTGGATATGCTCAGCAACATACCAGTATAATTATAATTAGTATGGTTAATTATTAGTATGGTTAATTATAGGGCGGCACAGTGGTGTAGTGGGTAGCACTCTCACCTAGCAGTAAGAAGGGTCACTGGTTCGAATCCCAACCACGACACTACCTGCCTGGAGTTTGCATGTTCTCCCTGTGCCTGCGTGGGTTTCCTCCGGGTACTCTGGTTTCCTCCCACACTCCAAAGACATGCTGGTAGGTTAATTGGATCCTGTCTAAATTGTCCCTAGTATGTATGAATGTGAGTTAGGGACCTTAGATTGTAAGCTCCTTGAGGGTAGGGACTGATGTGAATGTACAATGTATATGTAAAGCGCTGCGTAAATTGACGGCGCTATATAAGTACCTGAAATAAATAAATAAATAAATTTATGTTTATGGAGGCAGCCATATTTACCCATTACATGCCATTGTACATGGGCTATGTTTTACACATTGCAATGCTACACAATGGTTGTCATTAACTGCTTTCTAGTTCAATACAAGTTCAATACAATTATAGAAAGTTAAATTAGTAAAATAGTTAAGACTTTTCACTCAACAAAGTGAGCATTTACATGGCAAAGTTAATGTTCAATAAGTTTGGTAAAGATTTTGAAGCTGTTTCACATTCATCAACCAATATTATACTAGTAAATATCCCTCCTGCATGATTAGGTATTCAGAGTGAATGGTTCACCTTATTTAGCAATGCTTATTTTAGAAGAGGACATGCACTGCAAATTGAACAAATTGCAAATTCTTCGCTATAGCTCTGATGAAGAGGGTCCTCCCTCGTAACGCGTAAGCTGCTTTGCGATGCCGTCTGGTCCTTCATAACATCCAGTCCAGGTTGTAGATTTTAGAGACATGGTTCTACTTATTGTTGTACTGACAAGCATTTTTTTCATGATTGTATGTGAGCATGACCATTGCTGTTACCCTTTAATAAATGTTATCTTTGGTAATGCACAAGGTCGGTGCACCCTCCTTTCTTTTCTATATGTTTCAGCTTCAAGGATACCCATTGTTCTGAGAAGGGCAGCAAGATTTGTGACATTCCATTTAAAACCAGAGTTAACTGCACCACACTTTCATAGACCAAGCCCCCAAGCGCAGGAGATTGTGTTGTCTGCAAATTGAACAGCCTTTTTTTTCTTTTGATAAATCAGTCCAATGAGCCAACTGATTGAAGACAATTTAATCCCTGTATGGATAATATCTTAACAGATATTAATCATGGAGGAAGAGTCTTTTCCCTAGTGGTAAATTAAAAAATCTTTATAATTAATAAATTAATAATTAAAAGTGAACACATGTAAAATTGTGAAAGTGACATAAAAAATTACATAAGCTAGACACTGCAAAAATAACTCAAAGTATGTACTTACTGGGTATGAGAAACCAAGCAACGTTTTGCCTCTTTCAAGGCTAATTGACAAGCAATTGTTAAAAAAAGGGGGCCTCAGTAGATAGGCACTGCCATAGGGGGCATATACCTCAAGCAGATTAAAGTGTAAAATATACTGATCAATGGGAAAGGATGTCTTAAAACTGCACATTATGTTACAGAAGAGTACAATGTATTCTTTTTAAAGTAACATTTACAATTCCTCCATAAAATTCTTTCCAGAACTGTATCCAGGCATACAGCCTCATTGGCTGGAGAGAGAGGACAGCAAGCATGTCATCCCCTCCCTCCTGTAAAATACCAGGATACATGTCTTTCAACATTGTGGGGGTGCCTTGCAAGGGTACTGTCAAAGCCTCTCCCATGTAAGGAACCTTGTCCCAGTGTTGAGGGACAAGGGCCTATTCCCCACATCCATCCCCTAAGATGATGTGGGCTTTGGGGGGGACTTATGGAAATCTGTAAGCTTCTTCTATAATATTAGAGCCTCCAGATAGCCACCATCTCAGGGGAATAAGTAAGGCATACACCAATATCCCCTTTTACCCTTTTACTCATTCCCAAAATAAAGTACTTAACACACTGGGGTTGATTTACTAAAACTGGAGAGTGCAAAAATCTGGTGCAGCTTTGCATAGAAACCAGTTTCCAGGGTTTTTTTTGTCAAAGCTTAATTGAACAAGCTGAAGTTAGAAACTGATTGGCTACTATGCACAGCTGCACCAAATTTTGCACGTTCCAGTTTTAGTAAATCAACCACTATGACAAACAGCTAGGCCCCTGAACTAACGTTCAACCAGAACTATACTTTCTATGGTAAATGTGAATCAAATTGGTAATGCTATCCAGCAAACACTGCTAGTCCTATCCAGCAAGCTCTGCTTAAAGCAGACAGTTCTCATAATTTGGGTTGAGTCCTTTGTAATCCACTGCAACCCAAAATCAGATTAAAATTTCCAGGCAGGTCCTGGTGCTGACAGATACAGTACTTTAGACTTTCAGTAATTGTGAGGTCTTTGTATTGGGTGTGTTACAAAATAGGCAAGCAAAAGGAGATTAATGGAAAATGGCATCAGAGTGGACTGGCAAACTACAGCTATGCCTGGATGAAAATAGGAAATTCTGATCAGGCAGGCAGTGTTAAATATAAGCATGGTAAATCATGGTAAAATCATTTAACCCCTTTCCTACTTGAACCTGTTTGTATTTTGTTCACACATGCTTTAAAATTAATATTTTATGTCTGAATATTAGTTAAACCCCCCAAATATTATTTATCTTCTGATAGCCTTGATTCTGATGAGGATATTGCATATTTTTATATTGTATGACATTAGTGCAGCAGCTTAGTTTTTTCTATTAACAGATTTTTTTTTGTAAAATACAAAAGATAAGGTTGTGTCGAGTAGAGAGTTACCCAAAATTTCAAACCTTAAAATGCATGTTTGTGACATGGTAACAAACTTACATTTTTTTTCAATAATTTTTTATTTGTATTTCAGTACAAAACAAAGAATTTGCAATATGAATATGAAATGCATGTCATCGGGTATAACCAGGGCCGCCAACAGGGGGTACAGCTTATATAAGTGTAAGGGGCCCGCACGTCCTGAGGAGCCCGGTGTCCCCGGGGGGCTGGTCCCCAAGTTGGCATCTCCACTTTGCTCTTTCCCTCCCCCTACAGAATTCCCGACTCTTGTTGGTGCCACCCGCTGCACTGGCTTCTGTCTCCCTGCCAGTGGGATAGCATGCTGGGGTGGAGTTTCAGTTGGTGAGCTTAACGGGCACAGAAACTAGTGTTTTCGCCTCCCCTGGAAAACCTGTGGTTCAATCCACCTGCACCTCTCTTCCCCCTCCTTTGATGGCCGCTGAGCCACTCCATCCCTGGGCTCAGTGTGCAGTGACAGGCAGATCGGGAGGTGCGGCTGTCCTGGAAGGAGGGGATCCTCATGCTGCTCCATCCCCTCCAGCATACCTAAGCAGCATGACAGACATCCCCTCTCCCGCCCCTCTCTCTCTGCTTGTATGCTGCTGTATCTGTGATGGGGGTAGGGGCAGGAACATTAAGGAGCCGTCAGCCACTTTGAGAGAAGCCGCTGATTGAGAGCCCCCAGGGACCATCCACGTGAGAGCACTGTGACCAGACCCTGCCCCTCTTTCTCCATGACCCCCTTCTTTTTCCCTGACCCCCTCTCTCCCTGATACCCCTCTCTCCCTGACCCCCCTCACTCCCTGACCTCCTTCTCTCTCTCCCTGACCACCTCCTCTCTCTCCCCCTGACCTCCTTCTCACTCTCTCCCTGACCCCCTCTCTCTCCGCTCCTCTCTCTCCCTGCTCTCTCTTCCTGCTCTCTCTCTCCCTGCTCTCTCTCTCTCAGCCCCCTCTCTCTCCCTGCTCTCTCACTCCCTGCTCTCTCTCTGCTCTCTCTCTCTGTCCCATTTATCTCCCTGCTCTCTCGCTCTCTGCCCCTCTCTCTTCCTGCTCTCTCTCTGCCCTCTCTCTCCCTGCTCTCTCTCTCAGTCCCTCTCTCTCCCTGCTCTCTCTCTGTCCCCTCTCTCTCCCTGCTCTATCTCTCAGTCCCCTCTCTCTCCCTGCTCTCTCTGTCCCCTCTCACTCCCTGCTCTCTCTCTCCACCCCCTCTCTCTCCCTGCTGTTTCTCTCAGCCCCCCTCTCTCTCCCTGCTCTCTCTCTCTCTCAGCCCCCCTCTCTCTCCCTGCTCTCTCTCTCAACCCCCTCTCTCTCTGTGCTCTCTCTCTGTGCTCTCTCTCTGTGCTCTCTCTTTTCCCTCTCTCTCTCAGCCCCCCTCTTCTCCCACTCTCTCTCTCTCAGCCCCCATTTCCCTGCTCTCTCTCCCCACCCCCTCTCTCTCTCCATGTGCTCTCCCTCTCACTCCACCCCGCTCTCTCTCCTCCCCTTTCTCCCTCACTCTCCCTGCCCTCTCTCTCTCTCTCTTGCTCTCCCTGCCCTCTCTCTCTCTCTGCCCTCTTCCTCCATTTAACACTGGCAGAGGTGCTTACAATGATCAGTTTCTATTCTAGAAAATAAGTTTCTATTCTAGAAAAGAAAAAGCCTAAAAAAAATGCAGCCACCACATCTAAGTATTGGTAAGCTGTAAATTGTATTCCTCTCCATTTACAATGGATTCTGTGAGACTGCCAGTGAATGGACCCTGGGGAATGTTGGTGGTCAGGCCCCGGGGACCCAATCCTAAAGCTATGTATGGAGCCCCAAAATTTCTGATGGCTGCCCTGGGTATAACAGTAGATAACTAGAAAAATAAAATACAAAAATATATAAGAAAGAGAGAAGGAAGGAAATAAGGTACACATTGCCAATATAACTACATTCAGTACCTAGTTTGGTTACAGAGTGATGGGGGGGAATGAACCCAGAATTGATGATGGTTCTAACACTTTTATAGTAAAGCAAAATCAGAGTAGTAGTAATGTAGCACACATGTTTTGTATATATTTCAGAAGGGCTTAGATGGAGGTTTTAGGTCATAAATCCAATTTTTTGGTAAAAGTGTAGCCCGTAAGAGAGATTAACCACTTAGTGCAAATCGCCATCATTGTACGTCAGTACTTTGACGCTAAATACCATTGTTATGGCAGCAGTAAGCTGCCATAACCCCGGTATTTTTAACAGAAAACATCTGTCTTTCAGATAAAAGTGGTCTCCATGGCGGATTCGCCAAGAGATCACTTTTATCAGGTCGGGAGAGCTATCGGTAGCAGCGGAACGACCGGGTCCTCTCGCCTCACAGGCTGGATGCTGTGTAACTGTTAGATCTGAGGTCTTTTTGAGCCCAGATCTCACATTTAAGAGGTCCTGCCATGCTTTTTTTCTATTACAAGGGATGTTTACATTCCTTGTAATAGGAATAAAAGTGACCCAAAAATATTTTTTAAAGGACAGTGTAAAAATAAAAAATTAAAAGTAAAACAAATAAGAAAAAAAATTAAAAATTTCAAGCGCCCCATCCTGCCGAGTTTGCGTTCAGAAGCAAACACATATGAAAGTCACGATTGCATATGAAAACCGTGTTCAAACTACACATGTGATGTATCACCATGATCTTTAGAGCGAGAGCAATAATTCTACCACTAGACTTCCTCTGTAACTCTAAACATATAACCTGTAGAAATTTTTAAACGTCGCCTATGGAGATTTTTAAGGGTAAAAGTTTGTTGCCAATCCACGAGCGGGCGCAATTTTTAAGCATGCCATGTTGGGTATCAGTTTACTCGGCATAACATTATCTTTCACAATATAAAAAAAAATTGGGCTAACTTTACTGTTGTCTTATTTTTAAGTCAAAAAAGTGTATTTTTTCCAAAAAAATTGCGCAAATATGATGTGACATAAAATATTGCAACAACCTCCATTTTATTCTCTAGGGTGTCTGAAAAAAAATATAATGTTTTGGGAGTTCTAAGTAATTTTCTAGCAAAAAGAACCTGATTTTAACTTAATGTAAACAAAAATAGCCTCGGTCCTTAAGTGGTTAACCTCCCTGGCGGTATTCCCGAGTCTGGCTCGGGGTGGAATTTCAGAACCAAAAGCAGTAACCCCGAACCAAACTCAGGATTGCATCGCAGGATCCAGGAAGAGCTTACTTACCTTGTCCCCTGGATCCTGCGATGTCTCCCTGCAGTGTGAGCAGCTCGTCCTCCGCCCGATTCATCACGGAGCTGAGCTTCATTTCCTGCGAGTGTTGCGACACATGGGGACAGAGAACGGCGCCAAATTCAAAAAGTTAAACACACACTATACATGCAGTACACTGTAATCTTACAGATTACATTACTGTATGAAATTATTTCACCTCCCTTTTGTCCCTAGTGGTTTCTCCAGTGCCCTGCATGCAGTTTTATATTTTAAAAAACTGTTCTTTCTGCCTGGAAACTGGAGATTGTCCATAGCAACCAAAACCGTCCCTTTACATCAAAAGTGGTTTTAGACCAGCTAGAAAACAGCGATAATACATTAAAATCACTTGCATAATTGAGCGAAAGTGATTTGTGGTGAGATCCGTCATCAAACACTGAAAAGTAATGACAGTGACAATTCTGCAACTGAGCAAATTTCAGTGTTTTTGATTTGATTACATTATTAAATAATTTTTATTATTATTATTATATTATTATTTGATATAATTATTTATAGTTATTTATTATATTATAATTTATGATTTAGTGTTTCAAAATTTATCATACCCGAGATGTCTACTAGACTCTGGTTTGGACAGATTTAACCTACCTGGCGGTATGATTATTTCGGATTTTAGGTGCTGAAAGCGGTACAATTATTTTGCATGGAAATTTGGCGTTTTATATTGTAGGTCTGTAAATCTTAACAATAACACACTTAAATCTGTCCAAACCAGAGTCTAGTAGATATCCCGGGTATGATAAAGTTTGAAACACAAAAACATAAATTATAATATAATAAATAAAAATAAATAATAAAAAAAAAAAAAAAATAGTTATAAAATAAATTTCCCCACAATTCACTATCGCTCAATTCTGCAAGTGTTCTAATTTACTATCGCTGTTTTCTAGCTGGTCTAAAGCCACTTTTGACGTAAAGGGACACTTTTTGGTTGCTATGGACAATCTCCAGTTTCCAGGCAGAAAGAACAGTGTATATCATGTAAAACTGCATGCAGGGCATGGGCCAAAGCACTGGGGACAAAAGGGATGTGAAATCATTTCATACAGTACTGTAATCTGTAAGATTACAGTACTGTATGTGTTATGATTTTTACTTTTTTTTTAATTTGCCGCCGCTCGCAGGGAACGGAGCCTGGCACGGAGAGGCTTCGGAGGAGGACGGAGTCCTCAGACACTGCGGGTGACATCGCAGGATCCCGGGGACAAGGTAAGTAAAGCCGCCCCAGGATCCTGCAATGCGATCCCGAGTGTGGCTCGGGGTTACCGCTAATGGTACTGAATTTTAACCCCGAGCCACACTCGGGAATACCGCCAGGGAGGCTACGTGAGTTATTCCTAAGAATTACAAGCCTTCAATATAAAACGCCAAATTTCCATAAAAAATAATGGTACTGCTTTCAGCATCAAAAATATGAAATAATCATTCCGCCAGGGAGGTTAAAGATAGGAGATGTTCATAAGTGTCATTTTGTTGGACCAAAGATAACAGTGACATTTTGGGAGGAATCAGATCTCCATTTCTGAAGCACTATCTGACGGGCCGCCAACATTATATGGGTGACCACAGTTCTGGATGAAGATGGGTATATTTCAATCCCAATATTGAGGAGTGCTAGGCTAGGGCATGGGGAGCTCAGAACTTACTTTTTTTTTATTGGATGTTTTATAGCATGAAACATACATAGCATGTTTAGAGCATAAAGTAAAAAAAATTGTTTTTTTTTTTTTTTTTCAAAATTGTCTGTGTTTCTTTGCTTATAGCGCAAAAAATAAAAACACAGAGGTGATCAAATACCACCAAAAGAAAGTGTTATTTGTGGGAAAAAAAGGGCATAATTTTTTTTGGGGTACAGTGTCGCACGACTCCGCAATTGTCAGTTAAAGTAACACAGTGCGGTATTGCAAAAAATGGCCTGGTCAGGAAGGAGGGTAAATCTTCTGAAGATGAAGTAAATATTGTCCATAACTGCAAGGGACCAAAATCATTATTTATTATGCCCACATTCAGCTTTTGCTTCCAGCGGCTGTTCTTTTACATTGCCTGTCCTCCAACTAGTTGTGTCTCTGGGAGCTACAATATCACCCTTTATATAAGGCCTTTAATTACCGGCCGCTCCTGAAGACAGTGGTCCCATAAGTCAAGTTTTGTCATCTTACGTTAGCAGATGTACTAGCAGATGCAGATACACTAACAGTGAACTAAAAGTGAAGAAAAACTCCAGCTCACAATTTTTAAGCAGTTATGGTATTTGTTATTTTGGGATAATGGTTTTTACATTGATTAACAAAAACTGATCATTGTAAGCACCCCTCTCAGTGGTAAATTGTTTGTCTCAACCCTGAACTTGCTACATCTGCAGGGCAGCTTGTTCAGTTGAAAAACTACAGACTTACTAGCTGCATCACCAGGTGAAAATAAAGGAGAGAACGTGTAAAAAAAAAGAAAAAGAATGTAGAGACCACATATATCAATCAGTAAGTTGCGATATATTTAAAATTTGCTTTTGGGTTTAATACCACGTTAAATGTTTCCGGACCACCTGCAGTAAATTTACTGCAGGTGGGCGGCACAGGCAGGCTGGATCACACACCAGTCATCCAGCCTGTTCCAGGTTAGAGCACCGCTGCTGAGACCACTGTATCCACTGCGCACAGCGAATTACAATTGCTGATAACCGGGTACCGGGTATCATGTGACTGCTATAATTGGTCATAGCGATCACAGGATTACAATGTAAACAAACTGTCATGAATGGATTTCCATTCATAAAAAGCTTGCTTACAGTTGTGATCTGTGATTGGTCCAAAGCAATCACGTGGTAATGTTAACCCATTCATGACAGCTAAAACTAACAGTGTAGGAAAAAAAAATCCCTGATCACCCCTCTGAGTAGTTCAGTGACACTGGACTACTCTGATGTCAAGATGTCCGAAAAGAATTGGAAAAAAAAGTAAAAAATGGTAAAAAAAAGCCAATTTTTAAAATAAAAATGAATTTATTTATTCATTTTTACATACTATGTAAGTCAGTATCCCTGATCACTGTCACACCAGCCATAAGATGACGCTATACTGCACTGGTGACAGTATGTAAAAAAAATTGTAAAAAACAATTTTGATTTGATTTCTTCATTTTCCAAACAATTGTGAAAAAAATGCAATGTTAAAAAACTTGCCATGCCTTTTACTAAATATCTCACACTGTCTACTTTGCAAAAAAAGGGCATTTGGGTGGTGTTTGTACTGTCCTGGCAATATAAAAAATGAAATAGACCTGTACATGAGGATTGGTAAATTTTCAAATATACTGTATGTCTCATAGTTTGTAGATGCTATAATTTTCACACAAACCAATTAATATACACTTATTGTCATTTTTTTAACCAAAGAAATGTAGCAGAATACAATTTGCTCTAAATTTATGAAGAATTTAGATTTTATTGCATATGTTTTAAAACAGTAGGTAATTTTTTTTTGTTTTTTTTTTTAAATATTCAGTCTGTTTTCATTTATATAGCAAAAAAAAATAAAAACCCAGTTATGATCAAATACCATCAGAAGAAAGCTCTATTTGTGTGAAAAAAAATATATAAATTAAATTTGGGTACAGTGCATGACTGCGCAATTACCAGTTAAAGTAGCATAGTGCTGAATAGCAAAAAAAAGCTTTCTTCATGAAGGGGGAAAATCTTTCAGGAATCAGTTGGTTAAGGACTCAAAAAAAAAAAAAAAATGTTTGTAATGTGGAAACCTTGCAAGAAGATCTGAACAAATTAATGGGGTGCGCAACTACTTGGCAAATGAGGTTTAATGTAGAAAAAATGTAAAATAATGCATTTGGGTGGCAAAAATATGAATGTAATCTATACACTGGGGGGAGAACCTCTGGGGGAATCTGGATGGAAAAGGACCTGGGGGGTCCTAGTAGATGATAGGCTCAGCAATGGCATGCAATGCCAAGCTGCTGCTAACAAAGCAAACAGAATATTGGCATGCATTAAAAAAGGGATTAACTCCAGAGATAAAGCGATAATCCTCCCACTCTACAAGACTCTGGTCCGGCCGCACCTGGAGTATGGTGTCCAGTTCTGGGCACCAGTCCTCAGGAAGGATATACTGGAAATGGAGCGAGTACAAAGAAGGGCAACAAAGCTAATAAAGGGTCTGGAGGATATTAGTTATGAAGAAAGGTTGCGAGCACTGAACTTATTCTCTCTGGAGAAGAGACGCTTGAGAGGAGATATGATTTAAATTTACAAATACCATACTGGTGACCCTACAATAGGGATAAAACTTTTTTGCGGAAGGGAGTTTAACAAGACACGTGGCCACTCATTAAAATTAGAAGAAAAGAGGTTTATCCTTAAACTACATAGAGGGTTCTTTACTGTAAGAGCGGCAGGTATGTGTAATTCCCTTCCACAGGTGGTGGTCTCAGTGGGGAGCATCAATAGTTTCAAGAAACTATTAGATAAGCACCTGAACGACCACAACATACAGGGATATACAATGTAATACTGACATAAAATCACACACATAGGTTGGACTTGATGTACTTGTGTCTTTTTTCAACCTCACCTACTATGTAACTATGTAACTATATGTGTGAAGGTTCACTTCAATTGTCTAGTTATTTGTTTATTAATTTAATCTGCACATGACGGGGTATTCAAAGGGATGACAGATACAATGTATTGAGAGAAGAGCCTTTTCAATAAATCAGCTTTAAACAATCTTATTATTCTTTTTCTTCTTCTACTCAAAAGAGGGGGATACCCTAACTGAACAACATTTATGATTTTGTGTTTTTAATAAAATACCTGTTTTCACTACTTTTTTCTTTTATTGCTTCTCTGTACTTCCGATCTACAGCAGTCTATTTGCAGCCAATCCCTGTTTACATACATGTACTCCAATGATGGTATTTCTCAGAGCAAATCTCCAGATGGTGAGAACAGTAACCTATACCTGCTTAATGTTTCCTGAAATGACCACATAAAGTCTCAATTGGGAAAGTATGTGACAGGGTGACCAGAAAGCATCACAACTGGGGAACAAAGGGGTTAATTTACTAAAATTGGAGAGTGCAAAATCTGGCGCAGCTCTAAAAAGAAACCAATCAGCTTCCAGGTTTTTTGGCAAAGCCTAATTGGACAAGCTGAAGTTAGAAGCTGATTGGCTACCATGCACAGCTGCGCCAGATTTTGCACTCTCCAGTTTAGTAAATCAAGCCCAAAGTGCTGTTAGAATACAACATAAAGTGCATGAACAAGGACCTTAAGGACAGGATCACCAGCTATATATTTAATCAAAGCTGTCGATTTAAAAATATTGTAAATTACTTTTAAAATTACATTAAGATATTAAAGTAGAACTATAGACAAAACTTTTTTTTTTAAATTTTGGATAGAGCAAGGGAGGGGCTATAACCCCTGTCAGATTTTTTTTCCACCATCTCTGTCCCAAAGCAGAGATTTCCCTTCAGTTCCTGTCCCACAGGCAAACAGGAAGTAAGAGGAAATCTTAGCAACTTAGAGGAATTCATTGGGACCCCCAGGGCACCAAAACTAGTGTCCCCATTGGAAGATTTCCTCTTTATTACTTTTCTGAGGACAATCCAAAATTTGGGGTTTTCTTTTACTTTCACTTTCAATGATAACAGTAGACAGGGCAAATAGAGATAATGAATCTCCCTAAGGGGGGCACAGACAGCAATAAAAACTGACAAGTGTTCTAATCCCTTTCCACTTTATCCAAAACTAAAAAAACATTTTTGCCATTAGTTATACTTATAAGCAGGTCTTTTCTTCTCAAACAGTAGGTGCTTGAAATTAACCACGGCCCCACAAAACCCCTCCCCCTACACACGCCCTCCAAATCACATCAAATAGTGGGTGTGTTCAGTCAAATTTCACGAAAACAGTAGGAGGGTCTTAAAGGGGCATTAAATACCAAGATTGCATTACATACAGAGTGCAGAGCTGTCACTTGTAAACACAGAAACCAGACTTCTGTGTTTACAAGTGATTGTGGTGAGCAGGCACCAATGGGTCTGAGCCAGAGGTGGTGGAACTGAGTTCCACCAAGTTCCCCCTGAAAAAAAGCCCTGCTTATAAGTTATACTTAGTTATAAATCAATAAATCTGGATTTTGGTTATTGGGTTTACAGATACTTAATCCAGTAAAGCAGTGAAAAGAAAAATATTGAAGTGGAAAATGTCATATTCCAGTTTTTTTTTTTTCAATTTTGAAAAGTTTATATATAGGAGTGGGCCAACATCTACCCTCAGTACTGCAGAGATCTAATCAATAGCTAAACTGGATGAGATTAATACCACTGAAAAAGGTAAAACTGTTTATTAAACATAAAGGTTTACATATCTTACAATCAATGTCCATGACTGTTTGCAGAGGCGGCTCTCTAATTAGGCGAAATAGGCGGTGGCCTCAGGCCTCGCAGTCATAGGGGCCTCGCACAGCTGGATTGTTTACCTAATCAGAGAGCCGTCTCATTCAGCAGCAGAGATCTCCGTCCCGAGTCCCCTCGCTCTGCTACAGGGAGAGATAACAGGCGGCAAGTGAGACCTGTGATCGGAGCTCACATACATCTCCGGATCACAGGGAGGGAGGGAGAGCCGCTCAGTAGAGCTCTGACAGATCTCCCCCTCCCCCTTCTGCCAGCACAGCCAGACAGAAAAGGAGAGAGAACTTCTGCTCCTCCTCCTCCCGCCCTCTCCTCCAGTGTCTGCCCCGCCCACTCTCCTCGGCAGTGTTCTCTGTTCTGCCTCACAGAAGGGGATGTGTGGGCGGGAAGATTCAAGCTGGAGCCCAGGAAAAGCAAAAGGACAAGGGGAGTCTGATCCATCCAGTCCCTACTGCCTCCCAGTAAGTACATTGATTGTAGGGGATGCTCTTCTTCCTTCCCTTCCATCTCCACCCCCTTCTCTTTCTTTCCATTCTTTTTGTCTCTTTCCTTCTCTTTCCTTCTTTTTTCCCCATCCCCCTCTCTTTCTTTCTTTCTTTCTTTCTTTCTTTCTTTCTTTCTTTCTTTCTTTCTTTCTTTCTTTTTCTTTCTTTCTTTCCCCATCCCCCTCTCTTTCTTTCTTTCTTTCTTTCTTTCTTTCTTTCTTTCTTTCTTTCTTTCTTTCTTTCTTTCTTTCTTTCTTTCTTTCTTTCTTTCTTTCTTTCTTTCTTTCTTTCTTTCTTTCTTTCTTTCTTTTTCTTTCTTTCTTTCCCCATTCCCCTTCCTTTCTTTCCTTGTCAAAAGAAGTTTATTGAGTATACAATGTTATAAAGATACATAAAGTAAGTTTACAAGGATCTATAAAGTAAGCTCATTGTTTTACAGTAGGGTTTATATAGGTAAATATCATGAAATTTCAAATATTAAACATTGGGTTTACGTAAACCTAAATTAAAGATATATATCATTTCCTTAGTTACTTTTGTAGGTATTTAAATGATTTATACCTACATATTGTTTACAAGTAGAGTGTATATAGGTCAAATAAATTCTGATAATGAGCTTTAATCGTAAGGTGGAGAAAAGGAAAGAGAAAGAAGAAAAAGGGTTGAAAGGTAGAGGTATGGTCCACAAGGTTGTCCCGCTCGTCAGTTTATTATTCTTTTTAGTTCTCTTTGAAGCCTTAGAATGGGTGTCTCTGTAAGTCATTTAATCTGTTACCATGGCAACAGGACAGAGTCATTGAAGTTTGACAGGAACTGTTGTTTTATCCAAGGATGCCAAAGTTTTTCAAATTTTGGAATTTGATTTTGATCGATGGCTACCATCTTGGCATGGGACATTGTATTATTCATTCTGTGAATTGTTTCTGCTAGTACCAATGTAGGAGATTTCCATGCCTTGGCCACTGTCTGTTTTGCAGCCGTTATTAGTTGGATCATAAGTTTGAATTGAGAGAGTGTTAACCATTCTGGTTTTAGATTAAGTAAAGTTAAATATGGATCTGGTTGTATTATTTTTTTAAATATTTTAGATGCAATCACGAAGACTTCCTTCCAGAAGGTTTGGATTACTGGGCACGTCCACCATATGTGTAAATATGTGCCTATTTCTGGGCATCCTCGAAAACAAAGAGCTGAGGTATTAGGTGAATATTTTGCCACTCTAGCGGGTACAAGGTACCAGCGAGTTAGGACTTTATAATTTGTCTCCAGTGCTAAGATGTTGGGTGAAGATGACTTAGATGTGAGCCATATGTTAGACCAGTCCGTGTCTTCTAAAGTTCGTCCCAGGTCCTCCTCCCACCGCTGAACGTAAGAGGGTCTATTAAGATTTGCTACTCCATATAATTGATTATAAAGTGATGAAATTGTACCTTTAGCAAATGGATCTTTTGTACAGATTGATTCAAAAATGGATAATTGGGATAATGGTGTATCCCCCTTTAGGAATGGTGTATAGAAATTTTTGATTTGGAGATATCTAAATATCTCAGAGTTTGGTAGATCATATTTTTCTCTAAGCGATGGGAATGAAAGGAATGATTTAGATGCTATGAAGTCATTTAGTGTCTGAATGCCTGATGTTGTCCAAGCTTTAAAAGAATTTGGGTAGATCCATGCCGGATAAAAGGCCGGATTTCTGATAAAAGAAAGGAGAGGATTGTGTGGAGATTGTAACTGATATTTGGTTTTTAGTTTATCCCAGAGAGATAGGAAGTGTTTAGTTATGGGATTATGAATTTTAAAGCGGTCTTTAGGATCAAGCCATAATAAATTTGATATTAATAGAGGGTCATTTTCTGAAGCCTCTATAAATACCCATAATAGGATTTCCTGTTTTGCATGGTATTTGGACAGACTGGCCAAATGTGCTGCTCTGTAGTAGTTAGTAAAATTAGGGTATCCCAGGCCTCCTTTGTTTTTGGGAAGATGTAGTGTGTGTATAGGTATACGTGGTTTAGAAGAGCCCCATATAAACGAAGTTGCTCTTTTTTGTACTATTCTCAAAAAATAGGAAGGAATTGGAATAGGGAGGACTCTGAATAGATAAAGCAATTTGGGTAGAATAGTCATTTTGATTGCATTAATCTTCCCTATCCAGGATAAAGGAAGTTGCGACCATTGTTTTATTAGATTTGTGATCTGTCTTAATACAGGAGGATAATTGTTTGAGAATAAGTCAGAATGAGATGCTGTTAAATGAATTCCAAGATATGGGATTGATTTTTCTGCCTATGTGAATGGGAGTGCAGCCCTAGCCGGGATCAATTCCATGTTTGTGAGTGAAATATTAAGCACTAGGCATTTCTTAGGATTAATCATAAGGCCGGATAGGGCTGCAAATCCATCAAGAGCTGGTATTAAGTTAGGACCAGAGACCTGTGGTGATGATAGAAAAAGTAATATATCGTCTGCAAATATACATAATTTGTGTGTAATACCTCCTACTTCAATGCCAGTTATAGTTTGGTTTGTTCTGATGTATTGGGCCATGGGTTCGAGTATAAGGGCAAATAATAAGGGAGATAATGGGCAACCCTGTCGGGTACCTCTTTCGATATTAAAGGCTTCAGATTTGTATCCAGCATATTTTATATAGGCTTTGGGTTTATTATATAATGCTTTAATCCATGTTAAAAAGTGGGGTCCAAAACCCCATTTTTGTAATGAATATTGCATATATTGCCAGGATACTGTGTCAAATGCCCTCTTAATATCGAGAGATAGAAAACATAAAGGGATTTTCCGTTTTTTAGCAATATGTGCCAATAACACTGCCCTGCGTATATTATCGCCTGCCTGTCTATTTGGCATGAAGCCTACTTGATCTCTATGTATTAATTTTCCTATAATGCTATTGAGGCGTTTTGCTATTATTTTTGCTAATAATTTAATATTGAGGTTTAACAGAGAGATAGGCCGATAATTCACACAGGAAGTATCATCAGAAAAGGGTTTTGGGATCATACAAACAATTGCCATTAGTGTTTCTTGCCGAAAAGAATGTCCATCTAGAAGTTTGTTAAAAGTTTCAGTGAGAATGGGAGAGAGTATTTCTGAGAATGTTTTATAGTATAAAGCTGAGTAGCCGTCTGGGCCTGGTCTTTTGTTAAGTTTTAGGTCTTTTATGGCGTTAGCAACTTCATCTATAGTTATAGGCTCATCCAAACTGCTTTTTTGATTCTGAGATAACTCAGGTAAGGTTATTTTTGAGAAGAAGGATTCAGCCTCTGTAGGATTAAATTCATTGTTTGTCTTGTATAAAGTTGCGAGATGTGAGTGAAATTTATGGACTATTTTAACTGGATTACAAGTGTAAACATTTTTTGATAATTTCAAACGTATTGGTTTGAAAGATTTGTTAGTTGAATTTAATGCCCGAGCCAAATATGTACCTGGTTTGTTTGTATTCATGTAGAAATTGTGTTTGGAGCGTTTGAGGGATTTATCAACTGACTCAGTGAGAAATAGATCGTATTCCAATCTAGATTTTTCCAGATGAGATTTTGTACTCTGAGATGGATTATCTTGAAATGATATGTAGGCTGCATTAAAATTGAGTTCTAGTTTTTTTGCTAGATTTTTGCGTTCCCGTTTAAATAGTGCCATTTGTCTTTGTATTATACCACGCAAGACAGGCTTATGAGCTTCCCACAGTGTTATTGGGGAGATGTCTGTTGTATTATTAATTGATATGTATTCCTTTAAAGCTTGTTCAATGGCCATCTGATGTAGTGGGTGTTTGAGCATTATGTCCGGTAAGTACCACGTTGGGTCATGTGCTTTTGGTATGGCTGAGGCTATAGTAGTGTATACTGCATTATGGTCAGACCACGGAATCGGAATTATATCTGATGCAATCATTTCTGGTATCATTCCTATTGTTAGAAAAATATGATCTATTCTGGTGAAGGTTTGATGAGGGTGTGAGAAATAAGTGAATTTCTTTTTCATTGGGTTACTTTCTCTCCATGAATCTACCAGATTGTATTTGGAAAGAAGTTGAGAAAAAGGTAATCTAGAGGTTATTTTGGATGGTGTAAAAGGTGATTTATCTAGAAATGGGAGGAGGACCTGGTTCGAATCCCCGCACATTATCACTGTTCCTATTTTGTGTGTATTAATCACTTGTAATATATGTGAGAGGAATGGTGTAGGTTGTTTGTTAGGAGCGTAGTAGGAAATCACCGTGATTGCTGTATCCATTATATAACCCATGAGTATCAGGTATCTACCTTCTGGGTCTTTAATTTCTGATGATAAGGTGAATGGTGTGGATCGGTGAAATGCAATTAGAGTTCCCCTTTGCTTGGTACAGGCAGAAGCCGTGTAAATTTGTTGATAAAAAGGAGAAATATATTTTGGAGTAGAATCTTTGGTGAAGTGTGTTTCTTGGAGGCATACTATGTGAGCCTTCTTGTTATGGAAAGTACGGAAGGCTTTGGTCCTTTTTTGAGGGACATTTATTCCCTGAACATTCAGGGAAAGTATATTCAGTGGTGCCATGGCAATAGATCAAATAGTTTTGACTTACTTTTTGTTATGCAGAGCTGACTGCGCAGATCAACCTGTGTGGGCTGAAGAGATGAAAAGATAGAAAAGAAACCAGTGAATTCTGGAGTAAAGAGTAAACAAAAAACATATGAGATTAGATGATACATTGTATAAATTATTTTTTGCAAGTAATCACAATTTACCCGTGAAAGAGAATAAATATCTCTCTCAGGGGAATAAGTGCCTTCGTCACACTCCCACATAATATGGTTGGGAGAATGAGGAGGGCTAATGGGGGTACACGGATCTTCCGCTTACAGGAGAGAAGTGCTATGTCAAAAGACATCAAAATGATGTTTCATTAATTGGAGTGCAGAATATAGTTTTTGTTGAAATTATTTATTCCAGGGTGGTTGTATATGGTTAGTCTTGCCCTAGGCTAAATAATTCAGTTAGAAAGGTACTGTTAATAACTTTGGTATTGATGAAGATAGTTTGAATTATTTTGGGATTTTAACCCTTTTAGAGTAAACAATTACATATTTTATTCATATGTAACTGTTTAGATATGTTAACTCATAAAATTGAGGTTGTATTGCTTCAGATTAGAATAAACAAAAACATAATTCTAGGAACTAGTTAGGTAATAATATATTTGTTTTAAGAAAAGAAAGAAAAAGCTTCCATTACTTCTGGATTATTGAACATATTTGTCCTAAAAAGTAATAAATCTATTGTTATTACCTGATAATATATAACTGAACAAGAATTTCCTTATTTCACTTATATATTCTAAGGCTATATGAATCAGAAGTAATAAGAAATATAACTGGAATGTAACATGCAGTTACATTCAGTTATAAATATAGGTTTTTTATAGAGAACCATCTCTTAGTATAATAAATGAAGAGATATCAGGAATTAGGATGTCAGTCCATTGAATCTTCTTGGTCCATGGATGATGTGGCATAACGGCCTCTTTTGTGAGAATGATGATTCCCATTTTGTTCTGAAATTTTCTGGGTGCTGCCTGAAGGTGAAGATGATGCCATTCTTCTGCGTATGGGAGTGTTGCTGCTTGTGGGTTCTGTCAGATTTAATTTTAAAAGGGTTTGTTGTAGTTCATCTGCTGATCTGCTTCTGTAAATTGTACCTTGGTAGTTAAATCTGACTGAAAAGGGGAAGCCCCATTGATACATAATGTTGTGGCGTTGCAGTTCCATTAGTTGGGGTTTCATGGATCGTCTTTTAGTAATAGTAAGTTGGGATAGGTCAGCAAAAATTTGATAATTGTGTCCTTGAAAATTAAGTTCCTTTTTTTCTCTTGCAGCAATTAGTATTTGTTCTTTCGTTCTGTAATAATGAAATTTTGTGATTATATCACGTGGGGGTCCATCTTTCTTTTTGGCTGTGAGGGCTCTGTGTACTCTGTCCAGTTCTAAACGTTCAATAGGGATATCTGGCTTTAGTTCTTGTAATAGAGCAGTAATAGTAGATTGCAGGTCTGTCACAGTTTCAGGTATTCCCCTTATGCGCAAGTTTGAACGTCTGGCTCTATTTTCATAATCTTCGAGCTTAGTTTGAAGTATTAAATTCTCTTTTTTTAATTGTTCCAATTCTGTTATATTTTCTTGGGTTGTAATTTCAATTTCATCCATTTCATCCATTTTTATTTCTAAGGCTGCGGTGCGGTTTCCCAGCTCTCTTATTTCTTTGGTTAGGCTTTTTGTTATTTGGTCTGAGGTTTGTTTTAAAGCCTTATGAAGCATCTTTTCAAATTGTAATAATATTATTGGGGATACTGAGGAGGCTTGTGGAGAAGTTTGTGAGAGGATTTGTATCTGACTCAAATGGAGAGTCTTGCTGTGACATTTTCTGTCTGTGAGAGCGCCCTGATGCTGTATCTTGTGAGGTGACTGGAGCTGCTTCAGCTGCAGTGAGTGCCTGTGAGCTCTTTGTGAGGTGATTTTTATTTCTGCCACGGTTTCCTCCCAGTACCATATTTCCTGCCCAAACTTTCACAGTCTGTTCCCTGGGGCAAAAAGGTTCAAATGGATGCCTTTTGAGGCTGCAGGCTCAGCTTTGTCCTTCTCTTTTCTCCTCAGCGGTGTGGAGCTCTAACAATGCATGTCTGCTCCGCTAGGCTCCGCCTCCTGCCCCCCCTTCCTTTCTTTCTTTCTTTCTTTCTTTCTTTCTTTCTTTCTTTCTTTCTTTCTTTCTTTCTTTCTTTCTTTCTTTCTTTCTTTCTTTCTTTCTTTCTTTCTTTCTTTCTTTCTTTCCCTATCCCCCTCTCTTTCTTTCTTTCTTTCTTTCTTTCTTTCTTTCTTTCTTTCTTTCTTTCTTTCTTTCTTTCTTTCTTTCTTTCTTTCTTTCCCCATCCCCCCTCTTTCTTTCTTTCTTTCTTTCTTTCTTTCTTTCTTTCTTTCTTTCTTTCTTTCTTTCTTTCTTTCTTTCTTTCTTTCTTTCTTTCTTTCTTTCTTTCTTTCTTTCCCCACCCCCTCTCTTTCTTTCTTTCTTTCTTTCTGCTTGAGGAAAATATATCTTTATTATGCCTACTTACCCATCCCCTGTACTGTCCACTCCCCTATACTGTACCCTCTTAATACAGTGGGGCCTCATGTCTAAGTTTTGCCTAAGGCCTCACAAAGTCTAGAGCCCCCTCTGACTGTTTGAACCAACTTTTCAAAACAAATTGGAAAGATAGGGCAGCATAATATGGCTTGATTAAGGAAAGCATGATAAAAGTGGAATTTGCATTACAGTGTGCTGTTTTTTATACAAAAAATAATTTTCAGTGTACTAAAGGCAATGCCACATGGATAAGCTGAATTTATCACACAAGTTTTTTTAAGTTTGTAGGGTATTCTTGCTGTAACTATCAATTTATATAGATTATTGCATAATGTATTGCTTCTTAAAGTACATAAGTAATAGTTATGTTTGTGCAAAAAAGTATTTTAAGAGAAATTGATTTCAAGATGAAATGATGAACTGAGCATAATTTTTTTCCTAAAGTGCTATGAAACGCAAATATATATTATATTGCAGCTTACCAATTATTAGATGCAGCGGCTGCATTAGGTTTCTGTTTTAGACTTTCTTTCCTTTATTTTCATGTGGTGATCTTGCCAGCAAATCTGTTGTCTTTCAACAGAACAAGCTCTTCTGCAAATGTAGCAGTTAGAGAGTTGAGACAAACAATTTACCACTGACAGGGGTGCTTACAATGATTTGTTTTTATTTATTAATGTAAAATCCTTTATCCGAAAAGGAAAAAAAACTGTTACTGTATCTGCTTGTGTAATTGCAGCGTGAGTTGGAGTTTGGAATCATTTTGTTAGTGTATTCAAATCTGTTAGTATATCTAACATTCCCCCCTGACAATGCTGCTGTCCAAAGGTGCCCATGTGTTACTTCATCCAGAGTGTATTCCTTCATCCAGGAAGTGTGTTACTGCACAAATCACTCAGTAAAAACAGAGGGGAAACAAGAATAAAGACGTAAATTAATGCAGCCACCACATTTAATGATTGGTAAGCTGCAATATATTACATTTATGGTTTTGGGTTTAATAGAGTTCTAGAGTTAATTTAGAGACACTCCAATAAAGTTATATTGCAAAATATGATGATACCATTTATGTTGTAAAATGTATTTATTGCCTGTGAATCCCAAGGATTTGTACTTACCTCAGTCCAAAGTCATGGGAGCATCAACAGCTCTTTGTCTTGTAATAGACAAGCTGCTCTCTTTGCAGTCTTGTTGCTAGCTCTTGTGTCATTTTGTTATGACATCTGTGCTGGAATGAGTACAGGACTCTTTGATATAGTCTTTTTCAAGAATGTCTTCGGGATGCAACCTGGGCAATGCCAGAACTATGCTCCCACAATATAATGCTGAAGAGAAGAGACTTGCAATACTTGAATATAGACACAAAACTCCATGTTACAGTTCATATACCCTAGTATCTGACATCGCCCGCTATCATGTGGGTGGGGTGAAGTTTACGCCACATATCATAGAACTGCAAACTTTACAATTATGACATTGGTAGCTTATCCGTCCTAACAGAGATCAAAAATTGTGTATCCTTCACCATCCAAATTGCCTGCTCACCTCACAGATGAGTAAAAAAACTCATATAATGGTCACTCCTCTCCTCTCCTCCACGATCTCTCTCCTCCCTGCCACAACAGCTGATCCTCCTACACTCTCCAAGCAGTATGCTCATGCTGACAGCTTCACAGAGATTAAATCAAGGCAGTTTCTCCTTTGCTCACCGCTTGCAGCTCAGCTCTGCTTCTCTCTCCAATCAATCATTAATATGTAATCACCGCTAACTGCTCAGCTCCGCTTCTCTCCCAAATCGATCATTCACATGTAATAATAAACACAATCTCCATAGTGCTCTCTGCTTGTACCAAGTAGGCTTTGTATCCTCCAGACACGCCAGTGAGAACAGCAGACGAACCATTGACCTCATCGATATACTTGACAAGACCTCCTGCCCAGCCCTTATTTTATGTTTAGATGCCAAGAAAGCGTTTGATAGGCTTAGCTGGCCTTATATGTTTGCCATGTTTTCACGATATGGATTTACGAGTCCATTTATTGCGACTCTTCATGCTCTATATTCACATCCCACCTCCCAGGTACAGTTGTGCTCCATCTTGTCACCATCCTTCCCCCTTAGCAACGGTACCAGACCGGAATGCCCCCTATCTCCCTTACTCTTTATATTATGCTTGGAACCCTTAGCCGAAGCTATATGTACACATCCTGATATCTGTGGGGTTTCTTTACGACAAAGGGAGTACAAATTGTCCCCCTTTGCAGATGACATTCTCTTAACATTGATTAAACCTCACACATCCCTCCCTAATTTCCACACTTTTTTGACTACTTTTGGTATGCTCTCTGGTTATAAGGTCAACACTGTCAAGACAGAAGCTCTGCCCATATATATTCCCCCTGCACTCCTCGTCACACTGCAGAAAATTTTTCTTTATCACTGGTGTTCTTTCTCTCTTAAGTATTTAGGTATACACTTGATTGCATCATATTCCACCCTCTTATCAAGCCAACTACCCTTCCCTCATTGCAGAAATTGGATGTCTTTTATGACAATGGGAGATTGTCCTCTGTCTCTTCTGGGTAGGATAAATGTCCTCAAGATGTCTATACTCCCAAAACTTTTATACCTTTTTGAAACCTTACCTGTTACTGTCCCAATGGTGCAGCTTAAACACATTCAAAGGTCCTTTCTCAAATTTATTTGGCATAGCAAAGCCCACCGAATTGCTGGCATTGTAGTGCTTGCCCTTCACTCTTATGGAGGGCTAGGTGCCCCAGGCATTATTACATACTACTTTGCTACACACCTCAGAGCAGTCACCTCCTGGACAGCTTGTTTCGACCTCTAGCAGATGGTCAGAGATAGAATTGAGTGTAACCCATCCTGTGCTCCCTTGTTCACAGGGAAGTCCCGTCAATTCACCGTGCGTCAGAGGGGGGCAGGGTCACCGGGTGGCCCTGCCCCCGTTATTTAAGAACCGTCAGAAGAGGAGAAGCATCACACAGCGGGAGCCTCCCTCTATGCCATCATGGATACAGAGCCGCCCGAAAAGAAGATGAAGACAAGAAGATGAAGAGAAGAAGATGAAGAGAAGAAGATGAAGAGAACAGAAGGAGCCTCCCTCCATGTCATCATGGATGCGGAGCGGCCCGAGGAAAAGAAGGGAAGAAGACGCCACCGCCGCGGAGGAGATGCTGGACGAGAACACCGGAGGAAGAACCAGAAGAAGAAGAAGATGGAGGAAGAAACCAAAGGAAGATAGAAGAAAGAAGAAAGAAAAAAGAAGAAGCATTTAAATAAAGGAATTGTCAAAAACTGTCTCTTGTCATTTTTAACATTTTTTAGTTTTTTAGTTAAATGGTAGGAGTACTTTCGTACCCCCTTACCATTTCACACAGGGAGGAGGGTCGGGATCTGGGGGTCCCCTTGTTGAAGGGGGCTTCCAGATTCCGATAAGCCCCCCGCCCGCAGACCCCCACAACCACCGGCCAGGGTTGTGGGGATGAGGCCATTGTCCTCATCAACATGGGGACAAGGTGTTTTGGGGGCTACCCCAAAGCACCCTCCCAATGTTGAGGGCATGTGACCTGGTACGGTTCAGGAGGGGGGCCCTCTCTCATCCCCCCTCTTTTCCTGCGGCCTGCCAGGTTGCGTGCTTGGATAAGGGTCTGGTATGTATTTTTGGGGGGACCCCACGCCATTTTTTTTTTTAATTTTGGCGCGGGGTTACCCTTAAAATCCATACCAGACCTGAAGGGCCTGGTATGGAATTTAGAGGGACCCCCACATAATTTTTTTTTTTTAATTTTGGTTCGGGGTTCCCCTGTGGGGAATTCCCATGCCGTTTTTATCAATGAACTTTTATGTGTATTGTCGGACCGGCAATGCATTAATAGCCGCAAGTAGTTTTAAATGACTTTTTTTCCTTTGAAATGTCATTTTGCTGTCAGACTGTTCTAAACACGGGAAACATGAGCCCCTTTACAGGCATACTATAGACACCCCCCAGGTACGAAATTTAAAGGGATATTACACTTTTATTGTTTCACTTTAAGCATTATTAAAATCACTGCTCCTGAAAAAACATCCCTTTTAAAAACTTTTTTGCATTGATCCATGTCCCCTGGGGCAGGACCTAGGTCCCCAAACACTTTTTATGACAATACCATGCATATAAGCCTTTAAAATTAGCACTTTTGATTTCTCCCAAAGACTTTTAAAGGGTGTTCCGCGGCATTCGAATTTGCAGCGAACACCCCAAATTGTTCGCTGTTCGGCGAACTTGCAAACAGCCGATGTTCAAGTCGAACATGAGTTCGACTCGAACTCGAAGCTCATCCCTAATGCTCATTTTATGAATGTTTATACCCCATTGTATTGTGCTGTTACATGTATATCTTTATTTGATATAATATGCTTTTTCTACATGTTTCTTTGATCCTTTTCTTTGTATTGTTTTGCTAAACCCAATAAACATACAATTGCATACATGAATGGCTTTCTGTTGCCACAGGAGGTATATAAACATGGCCTAAATGTAATCTTTTAGCTTGCCTGCATCACCCAGAACTTAAAACTCATATATGTTCCTCTGCTTTTAGAAAATTGCAAATGGCACCCTAAAGAGCCACCTTAACTTATCCTTCTTTAATTCCATGGCATTTCACTAATTTGTAAAATTATGCTGAAATTATTTCTGTTTTGCACCTAAATAAAAATAATAAAAATAAAAAAAATTCTTAAATTTGCCCATCACTGCATGTTATGGCATCCATATTTGTTTATTGCCATTACTATTATAACTGAATTTAAAGAGGACCTTGCACTCCATGCAAGGTCTGCTTTTTTAGTGTGCCCCTCTCCCCCTTACTGACATGCTGCAATAATACAAAAAGGGGGAAAGCTATTTTCTCTACCCACTTTTTTGTGGTTATGGCATTGCCCTGCCGACAAGATCCTGTAAACTGCTAAGCACTCCAAATCTCAGGAGAAAACATTGCAGCACAATGCAGGATCATCATCTGATTAAGATTTGGGCTACTCAACATTCCCCAGAATCTCGCTGGAAGGAAGATAATGTTACCCTCACCTAGGTGTCACAATCAAAAGCCACGGAAAAGATAGGAATATTAACTAACTTTTTCTCCCACATTAGTGTTTTAGGTCAATACAGTGTTTTAGCAAGCAAGAAAAACTTGCTTGCTTCTTGCTTACACTTAATAAGCAGAACTAGAACATTTTATTACATAGTTCATACATTTTTTATGAGATTAAATAAGCTGATTAGGCAAGTTAAATGAAAGGAAGAGAGGAAAGATCCCTGGTGTCACACACCTCAACGTGTTTCACTCCGCCCTGGAGCTGATGTGCGGGGCCAGGGACCTTTCCTCTCTTCCCTTCAGTGACTACAGGAGCTGGGATGAGCTCCATCCCTTGCTGGCACTCCTACAGTGGACACAGCATCACCTACCCTACTAACCATAGTGATCGAGCCTGAGCGGCACACTAAACTAACCATAGGCAAGTTAAATGACAGTCAAAACCATGATCCCTTGGAAGATAAAATATACAGCCTTGTTTGTCAAACATTTAGAAAAGAAATGTGTGCAACTACACATACTTTGGGACGTTGTTATGAGGATGAATAGGAGAATAAAATTTAGTTGTTCCAAAATGTTTCTGTGAGAAAAAGTTAAGTGGTTTATTTTCATAGTTTGTTATGTATACTGCATTACACATGTTTTTATCTATGTATTTCTAATAAAATATATGATTATTTTCTTCTACTACACTGATTTGTGACATTTATCCAAGTGCCGTTAAAGTCCTACCCCACGGAGAACCCCTCTTTCTCTATTTTCATAGTTTGGTCATTTTTCTTTTTTATAATTAAAAAATACATAATGTATTAAGCATAGGGAAAAAAAAAACTAACAAAATGTGTTTACTTTGATATCTGAGGTAATTTATAAATTGTCTAGGTGTGAGCAAGTTCTTCTCAATGTGTAAATATTTAGCGATGGCCATAGCCGTGTAGGTTTTAACTATCAATGGACATTAGTTGTTAAATATAATGTTCAGAAACAGTGATATTTAAAAAAAATCTCTACAATTTTAAAATGACCTGTGTGGCTAGGATTACCACTAACTTAAAAATGTTTCTTTTCTACAGGCGTTAAGTGATAATCTGGAAATTGGTGTTACAGAAGACTCAACACATCTCACACATTGTAATTCAGAGATAATACCAAATTGGCAAAGCTTTTCAGTTGTTTAATACTAACTAAAATTGCATTTGCCGAAAATACTTTTTAATTATGATTCCCAGTAGGCAGATGATAGACTTGAAATATGCTTGGCTTTTATGCTTTTTGCATAATGAGCATAGTCAAAGCATTTAGCACAAATGGATTACAATTCCCAGTACCAAACTCAGATGCTTTAAACTTTTAGCATCCTTTTGTCTAGGTTAACATCCCAGTGTCCTCAGTGTTTTCCTAATCCTATTATTACTTCTTTTATACAGAAGTGCAGCATAGCCTCATTGCTTGAAAGAAAGGACAAACTGACAAGATCTGTTACTATATTACTCTTTGTTGATGTGCTGGTTAAATCCCATATTTGTAATGCAGATTGGTATTCTTATAGCTCTGGCCAAAGCTGATTACAGAACTTAGTGAAATTTTTGCAGCAAAGAAAAGCTTATCCATACTGAATACTGCTCATAGGGATTAGGAAAAATTAGTTAATGCCAATAAAGGAAGACATTATGGCCAAGAGCTACTAAGTACACTACAAAAGAAAAAATGGCTTGAATTGAACAAAAGCAATTTGCACATACATAAATACCATTTATTGTTTGTGAAAAATGCAACAGGTATTCACATTATTATTAGCTTTGCATATTATCGAATGCTAGATAATAATATATTGTGGGCAGGTAGTTACCTAAAGGTCTATAATAGTGGATCTCAATTTTTTTTTTATGTCAGTGCCTGTTTGGCAACAGGTCATAGAGGTTGCCTGTAACAGCAGTTAGATATGCCACCACTCATCAAATACATCAACCCTAAAAGAAAAGAGGTCAAACAAGCCTATAGTAAATTGTCATCTTCCCATGGAGATCCCTTTATCAGATAAAAAGAGCACTTACCAGATAAATATACAGTAATGCCCTGTACACACGGTCGGATTTCAGGCCGGAAAATGTGTGATAGGACCTTGTTGTCGGAAATTCCGACTGTGTGTGGGCTCCATCACACATTTTCCATCTGAATTTCCGACACACAAAGTTTGAGAGCAGGCTATAAAATTTTCCGACAACAAAATCTGTTGTCGGAAATTCCGATCGTGTGTACACAAATCTGATGCACAAAGTGCCACGCATGCTCAGAATAAATTAAGAGACAAAAGCTATTGGCTACTGCCCTGTTTATAGTCCCGACGTACGTGTTTTATGTCACCGCGTTTAGAGCGATCGGATTTTCCACCAACTTTGTGTGACCGTGTGTATGCAAGACAAGTTTGAGCCAACATCCTTTGGAAAAAATCTATGGATTTTGTTGTCGGAATGTCTGATCAATGTCCGACCGTGTGTACAGGGCATTATTCTTTATTACAGAGATGAGAAACACTTTATAATTATTAGCTAAGAAACAGGATCATTCCTGGGACAGAGAACTACTTTCCTTTGGCTGGATCATATCACGGACCCCCTTGATGGAAAAATCAATAATGAAGTGCATATGCAACAGAGTGGCCTGATCCTTCTGGGTGTCAGGAATAAGCTGTCCCCTAATGGAAGCCAGCTAAAAGTTGATTTGCACAAAATGCTTAAGATCATCCATGAGACAACAACATTTGGACATCAGTATATCAACCTCTGCCCAATCATTTAAAATGTCTTAGGATGAAATGCATTGATATACTGATGTTTTCACGCTGTTGTCTCATGGATAAGTGGTAGCTTTTTATGTAAGTCAACTTTTAGCCGGCTTGCATATTTGTTTTAATTGGATTTTAGTTTTAAATGTATAATATTAATAATGTATATAAGTGATCCACTGGAGAAGAGCTTGTTTCCTTTGCACCCAGAGAGAGTGCACCTTCCTGTTGCAGATGCACAGCATTCTGGATTTTTCCATTAAGGGTGTCCGTGATATGATCCAACCACCAGAGAGGCGCTGTTTGTCCCTGAAATGATCCTGCTACTTGATCATTAGATCTAAAACACTTTTACCATCTGTAATAGGTTGATGTATCTGGTGAGTAGAGGCATTTCTCACTGTCATTTTAGTCACATATCGATATAAGAATGCAGGGTAAATAAAAAAGTTATCTAAACATATCCTGCTTTCAATTTTCATTATCTGGTGTATTTTGTAATACATATAAATTAATAAAAACTATTGCAGTCATGAAAAAATCTATGTGGTAGAAGACAAAAATACTTTAAAACAGCCAATCTGAAACATGATCATGTATGAAAAGCAAAGTCCCTATATCAATACAAAAAAACTGCAGAAATGTGTAGACACCATGGGAGTAATAATGCACCAGTCCACTGTGCACTATTGTTTTAATGGGTGCATGGAGGACTTAGAAGTATGCAACACAACTTTTAGATAAACCACATAGAATTTTTATGTTTTCTGGCATGGTGATTCAAAATTGAACTATTTAGCTATTATGGAAGAGCTAAGGTTTAGGCAAAACTTAGTTTAGCCTGAACCAGTGGGAAACTACTGTCCCATTTACCTGCAGCCATAGAATTCCCTGCCATGAAGCCACTGAAAAGAAAAAGAAACCCTCTAGGTCAGATTTTGGAAGCAGATTTGAGCAATATAATGTCTTAAAAAATATAAGTTTATTGAACATATATATATATATATATATATATATATATATATATATATATATAGATATAAGCAATAAAAATTGATAAAACTGTATCGTCCATTGACAGCCACGCAATGGCCAGAAAAGATGGATGTTATATATACCCAAAGAACGAGATGATGTTTCAACAGTATGGCATCAAAACATGTGTGAGCCCCTGTGCGTCAATGCGTTTCGCTGGATCGCTTCCACAGGACACACATTGGTGGGTATAGAAACAGGTCTCACTGATCCGGGCATATGCCACTGTTTACATAGGACTTTCCCTGGATTGTCGCCATGGCACTAAAATAGCCAAACCCAGGATTTCTAACTAGGGATATATATCACAAATAGTGGTTCAGACTCTGAGGGCAAATGAAAGCTTGTATGGTACACTCATCATCTGATTTCCATAAAGTGATAGCTGTACAGAAGTCACATTCACAACGAATAGTGAATACAGCCCATTTAAAACTCATATATCCAACAGGAAGGCAGCACCTGTAACGTGTACCTGTATATCTTCCCTTGAAGCTTACAACTGCATAAATCCACAGGGGGGGAAGGAGGGGGGCCACACCTATAGCATGTGCCTATATCTCTTCCCCTGAAAGTACCATCCTTAGGATGGTTTCCTAGAGGGTTTCTTTTTCTTTTCAATTCATTTTACGGATGTGGCATATGAGTGGTTTACTTTAAACTACTGACATGAAGCCACATCTAACAAAGGGATGGGGTTGCTTGTGACATTATTGACCTAATATGGTCACATGGCCATATTTTAATTGACCAAATATAGCCATATGACCAAACCTTAGCTCAAGCTTAAAATTGCTAAGTATATTAGGGGAAAATTTCAAGAATTTAATAAAAATAACACTTTACCATCTGTTAAGTTTTGAATCTGAAAACCAGTGGCAAAAAAAAAAGATTCTGGTTTTGAAATGGCTATCATAAATAATAATTATGATCTGTGGGTAGAAAAAAGTGCATGCCAGAGAACCTAAGATGGTGTTGGTGGTTGAGGTGATGATTATAGCAAATCTATGGATAGATCTATGAATCTAGATAATGTTAGAGAGGGCATGGAGCACCTAATGACACAACTACAGCTTATGGCTTGGCTAAATGTGGGTTAGTTTACAAAGATGTAGCATCTGTGCCCCTGGTGGAGATGCTTGAACTAAAAAGGTTATGTTCAACTTACTTGACCATTCAATGGAGATTCCAACAGTTCAATCAAATGTCGATGTTTCTTTATTCAAAATAGCTGCTATTTGATTAATAAAGGAATGAGGAAGTCCCATAATCTTTCTGTTTAGTACTACTACAGTGTCTTTCTTGGAAATAATCTTTAGGTTGCTCTGAACCACCCACAGTACACACTAGGGGGATTTACTAAAACTGGTGCACACAGAATCTGGTGCAGCTGTGCATAGTATTCAATCAGCTTCTTACTTCAGCTTTTTTTATTCAAGCTTTGACAATAAAAACCTAGAAGTTGGTTATTATACACGGCTGCACCTGATTCTATGTGCACCCATTTTAGTAAATCTCCCCCACTGTGATAGGAATTTTAAAACAAAAAAAAAAGCCTAATTTGAGACTGTGAAGCCTAAAGCCTTAGGTCATCTTTGTTGATTTTTATATTTAAAAAAATAATTGTGAATAAAATAGGTAAGGTTCTTCTTATTTTGAATACAATTGTTTGAAAATTGGTGTTCATTTGTGTAAATGTAAACAAATTACATAATGTGGTAAAAGAGTAAAGCCGGCCATAGACAGTTCAAATCTCCGCTGGTTCAGCAGGGATCAATCAAGATTCAAACCGTGTATGAGCAGGCTGAATGTATCCAAGTTGATCGATCAATCAACCTGGGTACAACTAGCCTGTCAGATTTTACGTGTGATAATTGCTAGTGGCTATTATAGCTGTCATAATGCATTCCGTGGTTGAAGGAAATAATTTTTTTCTGTCTATGGCCAGATTAACAGGACCTCTTTACTAGCTAGTTAGAAGGGTAGCAATTTAGCAACCCTATGCTAGGCTTTTCTTTGGTCACTGGTGCTGTGCAATAAATGAATGTTTATCAAAAGTGATCTGGCATTTGAAGAAGATAGATCAATTTTTAAACAACCATTTGGTTCTGAAGGCTATATGTGTAAGTATAAGCTTCTTGGGGACAGCTATCATGCTAACAGTCATCCAGGTATAGCTATACTAGTCCATCTGCCTTTTTTGGGGGAAGGGGGCATTAAAAAAATAGTGCTAATAATGAATAATAGATGTTTCAAGAGGAACTTGTTTTTTTAGGCCAATTTTCAAGCTTTTGGTAAAAAGGGTATAGGTGCTTGGGTACTGCCTTGGGGTATAAATATCAATACGATAAATAATTATTAAAAAAAATACCATTTGGTGGAAAGTGGGCCTTTTAGTAAGGTTTAAAGGGCAATATTAAGAATACACAATTCCTCTCAATAAGGACACTTGGGAGATGCCTTAAACCTGCATGCAGGGCACCTGTAGGATATATTACAGCAAAAGTGACTTTTAGAAAAAAATGACTCACTAAATGACATTTTATTTTTTTGCCTGCTAATATTTGAAAGCTACCAGAGGATCCTGGGTGGTGTCATTGACCACATATAGTCATAATCATACACTATATGGTATGGTATGACATGAGCCATCATCACTTGATTTTTTTGACATTCAGCTGCAAGTCAGGGAGCTGCCATTTGCTGCGAGTGTCCAGTGGAAGGGTATCATTGGCATATCATTGTGTTTGTGTTTCTGGGTTGCTGGGGATCTACATCACTGGACAATGTGATTGACAATGGTTTTAGACAATGGTTTTAGACCTTGGGACCTTTTTTTTAATAAAATGAATGAGGTCCCCCCCCCAAGGGAAAGTAAGGGGCAGTGAGCATGCACAACCCCACCTAAATTGTGGCAGGCCACATGCGCTCCATGTGAACGAGTAAGGGTTATATTGTACCCTGTGTTACTTATTCACAAATAAAAAGGACAATGTAAATAAATATACCCACACTGTGATAAAGTCCCTTACTTAAAAAAGTCTCATGGATTAAATACATTATCAATCACGTCATCTAGCAATGTGAAATCATCATCAATTATGATAAAAAATGACCTGCCAACGCACAATGATTCAATCACAATTATCCTCTCCCACCAGACTCTCACCATGAATGACAGGTCCCTGAATGTCAACAAGCCAGCTGGGGATGTTGGCTGATGTCATTGACTAAATATGTGTTTGTCTATATTCCCATTGCACACTTTCCTAGAACAGGGCTCATCAGTGGTGGGTGCTGCAGCTACTACCAGCTGAATACTAGATACATCACAGATAAATGCCAGCACACCATGGATCTTCAAATATTGTCCAAAGCTTTTATTGCAGAAAGATCAGATCACAAAAAAACAAGTGCAATGTTTTGAAACCTCGCAAGAACCCTGCTTCAGGCATGTGATGGGATGCTGGCTGATGTCATTAATTAAATATGGTCATGATTAGAGATGTGAAGGCCCAGAAAAAAAACGGAAAAATTCAGAAAAAAAACATTTTTTTTCCGTTTTTTTCCTGAAGGCTTTTTTGTAATTTTCCAAAAAAAATTGGAAAAATTGAAAAAAGAAAAAAAAATTGTGGAATATTTTATTTTAACATGATGAATAAAATATTTTAAGACAGGGTGTTCACCTTAAGTTTTTAGAAGTTCCTAATTGTGATGAAGGACAAAAAAGAGTAGCTGCAGAAGCAGAGATGGATACTGACAATTTCAGCTCAGAAAATGATTCTGATTAAATGTCCATTGAAACTTAGTCCCACTCTCTTCTTAACACTTCCCCCATCTTCAGTTCTTTTTATGAGAATGGGGTTTTTATTTTTATTCAATACTGTGGAGAGGAAATATGAAAAATTGTTACTTTTGGTTTTGAAAATTGTTTTGTGGAGGCTTTTTGGCTGTTCCACATAAACTAGTAAGCAGTTCAGGAGCTTGTTGCTCCCTTTGTTACAAATAAATATTATAAAAAAGTCAATTCTGTTTGTGATAATTGTTTGGCTACACTATATTTTTAATATGCTAGTTGTGATAATTTTATGCCAACTCAAATTGTTCATAGTCATATTTTATATTCCTAAAGTAACAGAATGACTTTCAATCTTAAAAAGACAAAAAAGTGCTAATGTAGCATTTTTTTTCAATTTTTCCAAAAATTTCTGTTCCCCCCCCCCCCAAAAAAAAATGGGAAAAATTTTTTTTTTTCCGAGCTTCAAAATTTCCGGAAATTTTACATCTCTAGTCATGATTATATTTGGTCAATGATGTCACCCAAGATACCCCACAGCTTGTTTACTATGTGAAACAAGCTGACAGGTGTGCTGCGGAGTCATTTTTAGTGGGCATAGTGATACTTCCCCTAAATGAACTATTTGAGTTTTGGCCACATAAACAGGCCAAATCTGGCCATTTAGTTTCCCAGCAAACTTTAAACAGCTAGAGTTTGAGTTGAGCTTTCTGCTGACCCAGTGCTGAATTACATACCCACACAGGATTATAAATTTCCAGTAAACATCTATTGCCACTAGGTTTCATGATCATGTTCACTTTCATTCTGCTGTAATTATAGAAGTAGTCATACCTCAGAAATGAAAATAACAAAGCACTGGCTGGTTATGTACAACACTGGAAACAAATCGTGTTAATATCTCATTTCTCAGCTGTAATGTCTGTGCACTTACCCTGAAATAATTCATATGTCTTATTCCGCTTGGGTTCATTTCTTTTTCATGTGTTTTTAAACAATACATACAAGAACAATTTGTCTTCATTTGTCTACAGAACTTTTTGTTCAAATTATGTCTTTTTTAAAAGTATTTCAGCATATGTTTGCATCATTTTCCAATAGATAAGTGAAAGCATGAAGAAGCCATATGTTCAAGTTTAATTAATATAAAAACTGATCTGAAATATGTAAGTTACTTTTAAGGGACAATTGGGAGGATTTACTAAAACCGATGCACACAGAATCTGGTGCAGCCGTGCATAGTAACCAACCAGCTTCTAGGTTTTATTGCCAAAGCTTAATTGAACAAGCTGAAGTTAAAAGCTGACTGGTTAATATTCACAGCTGTACCAGATCCTGTGTGCACCAGATTTTTGTAAATCTCCCCCAATAACTTTAGGTTTAAGATTTCCCTTTATTTCCCATCTGGCCAACAATGTTGAACCTTTTGGTAGCCAGAGACCATTGGATTTTTTTTTTTTTAACACAAAGTTGTCACTTAAATGATATATTGCTCATGCGTGCCACACATGCCATGCAGTTTCCTGATGCAGATCCATTGGTCTCACAAATGCATTGACTAGTACCCTGACCACACTGGCTTAATCAGCATTCATTAAAAGGAAAGATCTTTATAATCATATATATTGGCCATGCTGAATTAGTGTTTTTTTAGGGTGTTCTTCTGTGGAAATTATTTATCAATATAGGTGCAATTTATGACACTACATTGTCTGTAGTGAATTCATAATTCCTCCCTGTTACTCCTCTTACATTTTTTTACCTCGGACCATTCAGAATAGAAAGGATTGAGCAGAAATTTAAGATTTACTAAAATAAAGGAGTAAGAGAAACATTGCTATGATACACCTAGATTGAGGGCACACATAAGATTGTTTACTTTAACAGTTTTTTTTCACAATATCCTTTAATATAATACAGTACTGTACACTTCATGCCATTTTTTCCTACAAGATGTATGTAAAATAGTTAACAGCGGTCAAATAGCCAGAAACCGCTATAGAATTTTTTTTTTTTTATTGTGGACCCACCACCATATAGCTGGTGTACATTGGACCATACAATTTATTGCAAAATGCACTTATTAGTAAATTCCTCATATGTACACTGGAGACTGTGCATGTCCACATGAATTACAGGTAAATAGAAAAATGCTTTAATCTCTTCAGCCCCGGGAGGTTTTATCCCTTTCATGACCAGGCCATTTTTTGCAATACGGCACTGCGATATTTTAACAGACAATTGCACGGTTGTGCGATGCTGTACCCAAATAAAATTGATGTCCTCTTTTTCCCACAGATAGAGCTTTCTTTTGGTGGTATTTGATCACTACTGTGGTTTTTATTTTTTGCGCTATAAACAAAAAAATACAATTTTGAAAAAAAAAAAAACAATATTTTTTACTTTCTGCTATAAAACATATCCAATAAAAAAATTAAAAAAATCAAATTCTTTATCAATTTAGGCCAATATGTATTCTGCTACATGTTTTTGGCAAAAAAAATCCCAATAAGCATATACTGACTGGTTTGTACAAAAGTTATAGCATCTACAAACTATAGGATATATTTATGGAATTTCTTTTTTGCTAGTAATGGTGGCGATCAGTGATTTTTAGCAGGACTGCGACATTGCGGCGAACAAAGCTGACACTAACTGATACTTTTTGGGGACCAGTGACACTAATACAGTGATCAGTGCTAAAAAAAAGCACTGTCACTGTACTAATGACACTGGCAGGGAAGGGGTAAACATCAAGGGCGATCAAAGGGTTAAATGTGTTTCCTGGGCATGCTTGCTAACCGTGTGGGGGATGCTTTGACTGGGGGAAGACAAAGATCAGTTTTCCTGCTTAGCAGAAACACAGGATCTCCAGCTTCCGCTCTGACAGAACGGCGATCTGCCTTGTTTACATAGGCAGACCGCCATTGTGCCTCTCTCAGGAATGATCGCCGGGTTCCGGCAAACATTGGGTCTGCCGGACCTGCTGACTGGTTACTGCTGTCTCCAATCACAGTGGGAGCGGGGTGTCGGCAATGTGCATGCACGCCCCAGACCCAGAAATCAAAATGACATATAGGTACATGATTTCATGCTGAAGGACCACCCTGCCGCAGTGCATGTACATGGGGAGGTCTGGAAGTGGTTAAAGTGGTATTAAACCTCAATGTTTTTTACATAAATACATCCAGATCACACAAATATACAGTGTCCATCATGTAATATCAAGCTTTAATATCACTTTACATTATCACATGATAAAACCTTTAATCTCCACTGAAAACAGATAGGAAAGTACATGTACATTTGTTCTGTGTGGAAAAAAGAAAAATGATTAAGGTACTTCCTGTGCTGATCACATGTTCTTCATTAATTTATAATTGATAAAACTGTGTTTGGCCACTAGGTACTAAGTATCATACAAATTTCCTATAATACAGGAATTAGGTCTGCTATAATGTCCAGGACCCCTACCCTGTAAAAATCACCTGTTGAAGGAAGGTGAAACATACCTGACTGCAGAGCCCAAGATAATGAGGGTAACCTCTTGCGCATTTCCCGTCTAAGCACCCCTGGTAGTGGAGGGAGGGACTGCTAGGGCAGTGGAGGGGTGCAGGTGCCAGGAAGCTGTAGTAGTGAGCTGTAGCTTGGAGACCATGGTGGTATGGAGTCTGGTCACAAGCCTTGTTTATCAGCAGCCAGGCAGACAGGTGCAGGGTCAGGATTAGGTTCAAGGTTGGGAACAGGCAGAAGTCGGTAATGTGCTGGTGATGGGGTACCAAATCAGGAAGCAGAGACGTAGTCAGAAATCCAAGCCAAGGTCGGAAACATAAGCGAGCAGCAGATATAACAGACAGGGGTGATCTAAGAGAGGTGTCAGATGTAGCCGTGTCAGGAACAAGGTTAGCAGACTTTCTAGAATAAGGAACACTGGAACCAGAGCTCAAGACAATCCAGTCAGGTAGACTTTCAGTTTAAATAGGCTGCTGGGCACCAGAATCTATGGATGCATGTGCATGCCTACATGTATGCGCCAATTTGCGTGTGCATCCTAGTCCATGCTCGTCTTGGGCTTCTATGCTCATGATTCTGCACATGCACATACGAATGAGCACTTGCTGCATGAGAATGTGCACCTGCTGCACAAGATCCCTAACAGAAGGTGTAAAATGGACAAGTAAGATTTTATACTTACCTTATTCCATCTTCCATACCCTGCATCTAGGCAAGGGTTATCTCATACTCCTTACAATGAGATCCTTGGAAATGCAGAGCAGCCCAGATCTCATGAGAAGACTGTATTGTAGTGGATTGGAGCATCTTCCCACAAAATATGGCCTGTGCTGCATTTGCCAGGAGTCTTTCTGGACATATGATGATGTTTTAACAATCAATGTAGATGGCAATAAGATAACACATACTTTGCACATACTTTAAGCAGGTGACTTTTACAGGGGGGGGAGGATTCCTGGACATATTACACCAAGGTCCACTTTAAATAGTCAAATTGTAAACAACTTTATAGAAAAAGCTGATCTCAATTCTTTGAGAACCACAGGGTATATGCCATTTAGGTGCTTAATTGACATTTACTTGTCTAATTGTTTCTGGATCATATCAATGTTAAGTCTCATTGACGCATTTGTGTCAATGCCATCCTCATGTTATACATTAATTACCACCATGTTCCATTCTATACACTGTGACACGGAAGATATTTAATAGGGTTGCTTCTATTTTCCAAATTGTCCAACTATCAGTTCTTACCAGATCTCATTTTTGGGGTGCATACACTCTCAAACTCAGACTTTTCTTATTAATATAATAATATACAGTTTGTTATATTTACTCTCTATAACAACCTACATTTAATTTTGACTATTGCACAGTCTGGTATCTTTATGCAGTCCTTCCTGTATGGTTTTTATGTCTATAATAATGAAAGTGCTACTTACAGTATTTTATTATTAATGTTTTTACCACTAGAAATAAGCCACTTTTTTAGTATTCTATATTTGCAGCCTAGAAGTATAGGTTGAGTTATTTGAGTGATTGCATAAACCAAAATGGCACCCCAATATGCCAATTTATTTATGGCTGACCTGGAGGACAAATTTCTGAACAGCATACAACAAAAGCCATACAGATATTATCGCTATATTGATGATATATTCATGATATGGACTGAAGGTGAAGAAAATCTAAACCAATTCTTTTCATTGATCAACACTTTTCACCCATCTATCAAACTAAAAATGGACTATTCGAACACACATGTCAACTTCCTGGACACTAAAGTATACATCAGGGATGACAAGCTACACACGTCAATATACAGAAAACCGACTGACCGATGCAGCTATCTTCATAGTTCCAGTTTTCACCCCCAACACACCAAACGGGCCATCATACACAGCCAGGCCATCAGATACCACCGAATTTGTTCAGACCCAGAAGACAGAGATAAACATCTCAGAACACTGGCAGACTCCTTCCATAAGAAAGGTTACAAAGACAAAACCATAAACAACAGCATAAACACAGCCTTGAAAACCCGAAGAGAAAATCTCCTCCAATACACAGAGAAAAAAACAAATAACCGAGTACCTCTAGTCACCACATACAACCCAGCACTTGAAGGGATCAAAAAGATAATTAAAGATTTACAACCCATTATAACAGAGGATGAAACTCTGAAAGGAATATTCCAACTACCCCCATTATTGGCTTTCAGACAACCACCCAACCTCAGACACAAACTAATCAGCAGGAAACTTCACTCTGATTATGAAGTCAAAAATAATGGTTGCAAACCCTGCAATAAAAAACGCTGCAAACTATGCAACCAGATAAATCTATCCAAAAGTGTTACACACACAAATGGGACCTTCTATATCATGGGATCTTACAGCTGTACCTCAAGTAATGTTGTGTACCTCATCCAATGCAAAAGGTGCAGCAAAGGATCTTATGTTGGTGAAACAGGACAGAAGTTGCAAGTGAGGATGAATTTGCACAGACATACCATCAAAGAACATAAAGAAGACAGTTTATGCACACCTGTGGGACATCATTTCTCACAATCGGACCACACTATAGAAGACCTCAATGTCTTAGTTCTTAAAGGGAATTTCAGAACTATCCAGGAAAGGAAAACATTTGAACTAAGAATGATACTTCTTTTTGACACAAAGAATAATGGCCTGAATTTAGACATTGGTTTCCTTACACATTATGCTAAAGTTTTACGACCGCTCTGTGATTAGTATTTCCCCCCCTTGCATTCCCTCCTAGCTCTCCCTCTGTCTTATCTCACTAACTCTGCTGCTATCTTTATTACCATTGATTTGTATGTGTTTTTTTTTTTTTTTTTTTTTCCTTTTTTTCTTTAACATTCTGCTTAAAAATGTGTGAATCAGTACTGCTTGGACCTTGAAGAAGGGGACATACCCCGAAAGCTTGTCCTGAAAAATTGTATGTTAGTGCAAATAAAAAAAGTATCACGGACAGTACTCAATTTTCTCTGTCACAATTGCACTAATACGGCTACAACAAATCAAGTACAATGCATAAACCAAAAACAATACTATTCATGTACTGTCTTTTGTTGACAATCTTTCCTCCCAATCTATGTGCTGGACAGCAATCCTCGGTAAAAATGGCTAATGATACACTTAAATGAAACCATGTCACTCTGTCCTATATATTAATTATATATTACTTATTTTGAACATTTTCCAAAAACAAATACAAATATTTGCAACAAATATAATACACATTCAGTAGACCACAGTTTATATGTGGGCCCCAATACACTAAAATTGTCCTGCAATTTACATTACATTATTTAGCTGTACCAGTAGTGGTATTATATGTATTAATTTGATGGTAGTTCCATATTACCACCACTGTTCCAGCCATTGCAGCTTTTTTTTATTTGTGTAAGGAGTTCACTACTCAGTCATTAATTTTACTGGGTCTTTAGTATATTCCAACAATTAACTAAATTATTATTAGCACCACTGCTCCTCCTATCGGCAAGATTATTATTCACTTTTAGATCCATTCATACATAGAGGATTTGTATGTGAGTGTGCTATAAGTGTATCACCTTCCTGCTAGGCTGCTAGGCAAATTTAGTTCTTGACTCTCCTGTAATCAGCAGAACAGAATTGATTGCTTTAGGCTGCTCTGGGTTCTGCAGGCTGCTAGTCTGGGCAGCTTCACCCTGTTTCTGGAGCTCTCCAGAATATAGCAGGTGGAAGAGTCAGATAGGCCACCTGAAAATTAATGAAAACCCAAGCTAATCCCTAGAGAGGTGTGTCCAAATGGTGGCTGGGGAGTCTATAAATAGTCTGGAGCCCAGAAGCCAGGGTTCTTGTCCAGGAGGAGAGGTTTCCAGCCAGGGAGGGCTGCTTGCCTCTCTGGCTGTCCTGCTGAAGGCCCAGCTTGCTCATCAGGAATACCAGCCTTGCTGAGAGAGCCAGCTCAGACACAAACCCTTTCAGGGATTCAAGAGGGGTGCCACTGAAGACCTGCCTTGGAAGTACACAGGGGGAGCATTTCTGCTGGGATCAGAGAGTAACATTCCAAGCTGGAAGAACACTAGGAGTACCGACCCAAAGGGGGAAGAATTTCAGTGACTCTGTTTATCATGGTGCACAAAGTACAAGACTTGCCTGGCCTGGGTCATTGCTATTGGTGCCCCAGTGTTGTCCACTTATTGTTCCACTGCTTAAGGAACTGTTCAGCAGAGCTGCTATAAGGAAGAGTGCCCTCATTGTTCCTTTTAGTAATGTGGAGTATCTCACAGCTCCCTGAACCCCATCCAAGTTACTACTGCAATACCATTTTAAAAAGGCAACCCTTATGGACTGTGATTTTTGGAATCAGAGTATGAAGTTGATGTTTGCCTGGCTGCTGACCTAGCGGGAACAGAACCTGGGGCATTAAATCAGTTGTCCTAGGCAAGAGTAGCGCTACATAAGAAAAACTCTCCTGATTTCACTGGTCACAATTAGCAGCTCACTATCTTTTTTTTTTCTTGAAATCTATCCATCCTTCTTATGATAGCTGTACATTCAAACCTGATCTGGTTTTAAAACTGGAATCAGGAGACTTTTACATATATAACAATAAAGGATTATCATCCTCCAATGGAAAAGCAAAAGCATCCTTATTGCTCATGTAAATGGGCATTGTTTTCCTTAAGGTGCATTAGCTGCAGGAGGGGCAATCCTATTGAGAGCAATATTAGGCTTCAGGCTCCTTCAGCTAATCACGGCCACTCACATGCAATTGCTCATGCAGTGATCACATGCAAGTGATTGGCCCTGGATGTATACTGCAGGTCTACATCTACCAGTATGAATGCACCTTTCAAACTCAAATCAAAAGCAGGTCAACAGATCCACACTGACTTTAAGGAAGTAATATAGATAACAGTTCAGATGCTGCATTTGACCTGCTAAGCAATGTCCTTATTCAGACACAGAATGCCCTTTTGAGGTGCATTTGCATTGTGTTCAAAGCTGGTCAAATACAACTATTTCTAGTAAACCACTGCATTCAAATGGAAAAGGTTGTGTTTGAATGTCCATTTAAGTGAGCTGTTAGTATGCAAAATGTTCAAGCATGTGTCATGTGGTAGCCCAGGATCACCACCAGCTGCTTGTAAAAATTGACAGTCTTTATTGGAGTGTGCAAACAGTCCAAAACAAAATAGCTTACTTCAGAAATAAGAACAAAAAACAGTCCATAACTTTGATTTAATGGCATAAAACAAAATAATGTTGCGCCACCACCATATAGGTCCCACACTAGGATTTTTGGGGTTTCCAATCTGCTCTAGGGTTCCCACAGAGGAGGCTTAGTTCACTCTGCTCATTCAGGTGTGTCCAACTCTCTCTCTCTCTCACTGCCAGGTGCTGACTGTTTCATCTGCCTTTTCTGTACATCTGGGTCAACCTCTTCAAGACCAAAGTCTCTGTTACTAGGGTTTGGAGGTTCTCCTCACCCAAAATCCTTTGCACCTTTGAAATTCTGGGTCCCTAAAAAGGACTTAGCAACCAGGAGTGCACTGAAAGTCAGTCCTCTCCTCTCTAGCCAGACTACCATGGAATCCCTCACCCTACATAGGTGAGAACCCCTGAGTACTCAACATACATGGAGAAATATACCTGCAGTTCACTATGTTAACCAAGGACCCAATGCTGGCATCCTTTTCTGAATGCTCATTATTGCTAATTTGTTGTTATAATTTATTTTTAGGAATGCTATACGTGATATTTGTAGCAAACAAGAAAAAAGCCATTTATACCAAGCCTTGGAGACTTGTCTCATTGGTTAACATAGTGGAGCATTGGAGCATTGTCTCCTTGGTTAACATAGTTACATAGTTACATAGAAGGTGAGGTTGAAAAAAGACACAAGTCCAACCTATGTGTGTGATTATATGTCAGTATTACATTGTATATCCCTGTATGTTGTGGTCATTCGGGTGCTTATCTAATAGTTTTTTTAAACTATTGATGCTCCCCGCTGAAACCACCACCTGTGGAAGGGAATTCCACATCCTTGTCAGTCTTACAGTAAAGAACCCTCTACGCAGTTTAAGGTTAAACCTCTTTTCTTCTAATTTTAATGAGTGGCCATGTGTCTAATTAAACACCCTTCCACGGAAAAGTTTTATCCCTATTGTGGGGTCACCACCAGTATGGTATTTTTAAATTGAAATCATATCCCCTCTCAAGCGTCTCTTCTCCAGAGAAAATAAGTTCAGTGCTTGTAACCTTTCTTCATAACTAATATCCTCCAGTCCCTTTATTAGCTTTGTTGCCCTTCTCTATACTCGCTCCATTTCACGATTCAAACATGATTGGTTAGTGGTCAGAACTGAAGTTTTTGCACTTTCTTCAAGGATTTTTGCATTCTGCCAAAGCAAGATTGGTCTTTTAAATTCTGTTGCTACACCCCAAAAATAATTCTAATGCTATATTATCAAACATACTGAAATATTCTTCTTTTTATTGGTCACATGAACTGGGGCTACATACTGTCACAAATTTGTAAAAAATCATTCTAAACCCCATCTTGCAATTTCTTCAAGCTGCTTAACTTTCAAAGTAAGACAGCTGCTAAACCTTAATTTAAAAGTCTCAAGGGGGACTGCATTGTTTTCAAATACTTGAAAAATCCATTACAACAATTTAGATCTTTAACGGTTTATCATCAAGGGACACAACAGTTTTTTTCTCTCAGACTTTCTTGTTGAATACTCATCACTGGAATTCTTTGCTTTGACCCTATTTTAGATTTGACTTTCTAAAACTGTTTGCCTTTTGTGTTCAGTTTCCTGTAAAGTAGAAAACATGTTTCATATGTATTTTTATTTGTTTGCTAAGCAGAATTGTGATCTGCATATTATTTTGATAGGAATTGTGTAATTCCAGTACTCCAAATTTTCCTTCAGAATACCTATGTTTTAGGAATGCAGAATTTAATATTGGGAGTTAGGTGCTAAATAATGGAAACTAGTAAAAATATACCCAATCAAAGATCCCAGTGAGAATGTGCAAAGTGTTATAATTTGTAGCAGCCAATCTGATTTTTAGTTAGTGAACTGAATTAAATTAATCAGAAAATTAAATTCTACTGCTACAGTATCTCACAAAAGTGAGTACACCCCTCACATTTTTGTAAATATTTTATTATATCTTTTTATGTGACAACACTGAAGAACTTTGCTAAAATGTAAAGTAGTGAGTGTACAGTTTGTATAACCGTGTAAATTTGCTGTCCCCTCAAAATAACTCAACACACAGCCATTAATGTCTAAACCGCTGGCAACAAAAAGTGAGTACACCCCAAGGTGAAAATTTCCAAATTGGGCCCAATTAGCCATTTTCCCTCCCCAGTGTCATGTGACTAGTTAGTGTTACAAGGTCTGAATAGGGAGCAGGTGTGTTACATTTGGTGTTATCACTCTCACTCTCTCATACTGGTCACTGGAAGTTCAACGTGGATTACTGGAACCATGTCCTGTGGTCTGATGAGACCAAGATAAGCTTATTTAGTTCAGATTGTGTCAAGTGTGTGGCAGCAACCAGGTGAGGAGTACAAGGAAAGTGTGTCTAGTCTACAGTCAAGCATGGTGGTGGGAGTATCATGGTCTGGGGCTGCATGAGTGCTACCAGCACTGGGGAGCTACAGTTCATAGAGGGAACCTTTAATGCCAACATGTACTGTGACATACTAAAGCAGAGCATGATCCCCTCCCTTCAGAGACTGGGCCACAGAGCAGTATTCCAACATGATAACGACCCCAAACACACCTCCACGATGATCACTGCCTTGCTAAAGAAGCTGAGGGTAAAGTTGATGCACTACCCGAGCATGTTTCCAGACCTAAACCCTATTGAGTATCTGTGGGGCATCATCAAATGGAAGGTGATGCACTGGCCGAGCATGACTCCGGCCCACAACCCTATTGAGCATCTGTGGGGCATCCTCAAATGGAAGGTGGAGGAGCGCGAGGTCTCTAACCTCCACCAGCTCCGTGATGTCACCATTGAGGAGCGGAAGAAGACCCAAGTGGCAACCTGTGAAGCTCTGGTGAACTCCATGCCCAAGAGGGTTAAGGCAGTGCTGGGAAATAATGGTGGCCACACAAAATATTGACACTTTGGGCCCAATTTGGACATTTTCACAGGGATGTACTCACTTTTGTTGGCTGCGGTTTAGACATTAATGGCTGTGTGTTGAGTTATTTTGAGGCGACAGCAAATTTACACTGTTATACAAGCTGTACACTCACTACTTTACATTGAAGCAGAGTGTAATTTCTTCAGTGTTGTCACACATTTGTGAGATACTGTATGTATTACTGATGTTTTATATTACTCTGAACTGGAAGTAGAGATTATAGAGAGGAGAAGCAGTAATATAAAGAGAAAAGGGTAGATGTACCTTTTTTTACATTTTGTCTCTGATTAGACTATAGATTCAATAGACTTAAGAAGGTGGCAGTCCTCAGAGCAACCTGCCTTATACAACCTTACATTTTTTGTCAATATTGAGAGAGTAGACACAGAGTTGGGCACAGAAGATCCAAATCTGTGGGACAGGTTTTTGTGACCAATTAAATGACCTAATCAGATATAAAATGGCAAATGGCTAGATATAGTGACTTTCACCTTTTGCCTATGGGTACTCTCTTGCCTAGGTGTAAGAACATATGCATTGTTGTAGAAACGCCCAGTTCCAGTTGCCTTGGAAGCTAAGCAAAAAAGGTGTTAAGTCTGTATATCTTATTGAATAAGGAGTGCAGGGATGGGATAGGAGGGTTGTTGCATTGCTCTTGTTAAAAAGGTTAGTTGCAGTAACAGTAGCACAAGAAAGGAAACTTCAAATACAGAAATAATTCTGCTGATGATAAAGGGACCAACCTATTTTTGTTTCTGATCCTAGATTTGCCCTAGAACTCAATAATACATAAAAGTGGGAAGGACAAGGAACATTCAGGCTGAAGGTTCCATTTTTTGGTCAAAACTTCACAGACAGCAGTGTAGCATAAAATCTCTTGACATTCCACAGTACAGCTTAATCATAATGCTTGAGCAGATCAGTGCAGAGGGACTGTCCATGAAAATAAACTGAAAAAATGTATAATAAAACACTAAAAATAACATTAAAAATGTACTTTTAAAAAAATGAAAAGATCAACTGTTTGTAATTCAACCCATTACAATTATTTATTCATATAAATACAGTATACATAAAAACACAGTATCTTAACCTCCCTGGCGGTATGATTCTATCTGATTTTAGGTGCTGAAAGCGGTACAATTATTTTGCATGGAAATTTGGCGTTTTATATTGTAGGCCTGTAATTCTTAACAATAACACACTTAAATCTGTCCAAACAAGAGTCTAGTAGATATCCCGGGTATGATAAAGTTTGAAACACAAAAACATAAATTATAATATAATAAAAAAAAAATAATAATTAAAAAAAATAAAAATAAATAGTAATAAAATACATTTCCCCACAATTCACTATCGCTCAATTCTGCAAGTGTTCTAATTTACTATCGCTGTTTTCTAGCTGGTCTAAAGCCATTTTTGACGTAAAGGGACACTTTTTGGTTGCTATGGACAATCTCCAGTTTCCAGGCAGAAAGAACAGTATATGCAATATAAAACTGCATGCAGGGCATGGGCCAGAGCACTGGGGACAAATGGGATGTGAAATGATTTCATACAGTACTGTAATCTGTAAGATTACAGTACTGTATGTGTTATGTTTTTTACATTTTTTTGAATTTGCCACCAGGCTCTGCCCCCGTGCGTCACGACGCTCGCAGGGAACGGAGCCTGGCACAGAGAGGCTTGGGAGGAGGATGGAGCCCACGGACACTGCGGGGGACATCGCAGGATCCCGGGGACAAGGTAAGTAAGGAGGCACCGGGATCCTGCGATGCAATCCCGAGTGTGGCTCGGGGTTACCGCTAATGGTCCTGAATTTTAACCCCGAGCCACACTCGGGAATACCGCCAGGGAGGCTACAGATATGTAATAGATAGATATGTAATATGCATGGAGAATATGCCAAGCTGCTCCCTTAAACATCATTCATTTTAAAGACAAGGCTGATTAATGACTCTACGGTATGTATTAATATAGTTCAGGTACTTCATTGTTCATTGTTAATAGTCTAGCTACTAATGTGAATCATGTACAGTGCCTTGAAAAAGTATTCACCGCCCTTGGTATTTTTTGTGCTTTGTTGCCTCACAATCTGGAATTAACATGGATTGTTTGAGGATTTGCATCATTTAATTTACAGAACATGCCCACAACTTTGAAGATTTTTTTTTAATTGTGAAGCAAACAACAAATAGGACAAAAATAACAGAAAAAGTCAATGTGCATAACTATTCACCCCCCTAAAATCAATACTTTGTAGAGTTACCTTTTGCCGCTATCACAGCTCCTAGTCACTTTGGATAAGTCTCTATGAGCTTGCCACATTTTACCACTGGGATTTTTGCCCATTCCTCCTTGCAAAACTGCTCCAGCTCCTTAACAGTATGTTGTCTACCAGGCGCTCGGGTTCGGCACATCACAGATCTTGTGGACAGATTACTGGGAGGGGCTGGGGAAGACCCGGCTGTCATGGTGCACGTTGGCACCAATGACAAAGTCAGAGGCAGATGGAGTGTCCTAAAGAACGATTTTAGGGACTTAGGTGCTAAATTGAGGAAAAGGACCTCCAAGGTAGTATTCTCAGGAATACTACCGGTACATCGAGCCACACCAGAAAGGCAGAGGGAGATTAGGGAAGTAAACAAGTGGCTGAAGAGCTGGTGTAGTAAGGAGGGGTTTGGGTTCCTGGAGGACTGGGCCGACTTCTCAGTCGGTAACCGGTACTATAGAAGGGACGGATTGCACCTAAATGAGGAGGGTGCCGATCTGCTGGGAATGAAGATGGCCAAAAAGTTGGAGGGGTTTTTAAACTAGGCGATGGGGGGGAGGGTCCAGAGATAGTGATAGCCAGCGCGGATGATATTCCAGAGGGTAGTATTGGGGGCATTAGTGGTAGGTTAACCAAAGCACAAAAACACAAGGTGAGTATAGTAGCAAGTCCTAGTTGCAATTTTGAAACACCCAATACGAGGACAATAAGCGACCAGTCTAAACTATGTGGCATGTTCACCAATGCCAGGAGCATGGCAGACAAGCTGGGTGAACTAGAGATACTGTTGTACAAGGAGGATTTGGATTTTGTGGGAATTTCAGAGACCTGGTTCAACAGGTCTCATGATTGGCTGGCAAACATTCAAGGGTATACCCTATACCACAAGGATAGAGAGGGTAAAAAAGGGGGAGGGGTATGCCTATATATCAAGAATAATGTACAAGCGAATGTGAGAGATGACATCACTGAGGGAGCTAGAGAGGAGGTGGAATCCTTATGGGTAGAGCTCCAAAGGGATGAAGCTAAGGGGAAAATAATACTGGGAGTATGCTATAGGCCCCCTAACTTGAAGGAGGAAGTGGAGACGGATCTCCTATCACAAATTGGATTAGCAGCAAGGATGGGAAGTGTTATCATAATGGGGGATTTTAATTATCCAGACATAGACTGGGCGGAGGGAACCGCACATTCATTTAAGGCTCACCAGTTCCTTAATGTCTTGCAGGACAATTTTATGGGTCAGATGGTAGACGCACCAACTAGAAATAAAACATTACTGGATCCACTGATTACCAACAATACAGACCTGATCACAGATGTGGAAATACGGGGCAATTTAGGTAACAGCGATCACAGGTCAATTAGTTTCAGTATAAATCACACAAATAGGAAACATAAAGGGAATACAAAGACACTGAATTTCAAAAGAGCCAACTTCCCTAAACTACAAACCTTGCTAAAAGGCATAAATTGGGATAAAATATTAGGAACAAAGAATACGGAGGAGAGATGGGTTTGCTTTAAGAGCATATTAAATAAGGGCATTAGCCAATGTATCCCATTGGGTAATAAATTTAAAAGAGCGAACAAAAATCCTGGATGGCTTAACTCCAATGTAAAAATGCATATAAAAGCAAAGGAGAAGGCCTTCAAAAAATACAAGGTTGAGGGATCATCCTCAGCATTCAGACTTTATAAAGAATGCAATAAGAAATGTAAGGGTGCAATTAGGACGGCTAAGATAGAACATGAAAGACACATAGCGGAGGAGAGCAAAAAAAATCCCAAGAAATTCTTTAAGTATGTAAACAGTAAAAAAGGGAGGACAGACCATATTGGCCCCATAAAGAACGAGGAAGGACATCTGGTTACAAAGGATGGGGAGATGGCAAAGGTATTGAATTTAATTTATTCTTCTCCTCAGTCTTCACGAGTGAATCGGGGGGCTTCAGTAACCAAAACTGCAGTGTTTATCCTCATGACACAACACAGGAAGCACCTCCATGGTTAACAGAGGATGGAATTAAAATTAGACTTGAGAAACTTAACATTAATAAATCACCGGGACCAGATGGCTTGCATCCGAGGGTACTTAGGGAACTCAGTCAGGTGATTGCCAGACCGTTGTTCCTAATTTTTACAGACAGTCTATTGACTGGAATGGTACCAGCTGATTGGAGAAAAGCCAATGTAGCACCAATATTTAAAAAGGGCCCAAAAAACATCCCTGGGAATTACAGACCAGTTAGCCTAACATCAATAGTATGTAAAATCTTGGAGGGGATGATAAGGGACTATATACAAGATTTTAGTAATAAGAACGATATCATTAGCAGTAATCAGCATGGATTCATGAAGAATCGTTCTTGCCAAACCAATCTATTAACCTTCTATGAGGAGGTGAGTTGCCATCTAGATAAAGGAAGGCCCGTAGATGTGGTGTATCTGGATTTTGCAAAAGCATTTGACACAGTTCTCCATAAACGTTTACTGTACAAAATAGGGTCCGTTGGCATGGACCATAGGGTGAGTACCTGGATTGAAAACTGGCTACAAGGGCGTGTTCAGAGGGTGGTGATAAATGGGGAGTACTCAGAATGGTCAGGGGTGGGTAGTGGGGTTCCCCAGGGTTCTGTGCTGGGACCAATCCTATTTAATTTGTTTATAAACGATCTGAAGGATGGGATAAACAGTTCAATCTCTGAATTTGCAGACGATACTAAGCTAAGCAGGGCAATAACTTCTCCGCAGGATGTGGAAACCTTGCAAAAAGACCTGAACAAATTAATGGGGTGGGCGACTACATGGCAAATGAGGTTCAATGTAGAAAAATGTAAAATAATGCATTTGGGTGGCAAAAATATGAATGCAATCTATACACTGGGGGGAGAACCTCTGGGGGAATCTAGGATGGAAAAGGACCTGGGGGTCCTAATAGATGATAGGCTCAGCAATGGCATGCAATGCCAAGCTGCTGCTAATAAGGCAAACAGAATATTGGCATGTATTAAAAGGGGGTTCAACTCCAGAGATAAAACGATAATTCTCCCGCTCTACAAGACTCTGGTCCGGCCGCACCTGGAGTATGCTGTCCAGTTCTGGGCACCAGTCCTCAGGAAGGATGTACTGGAAATGGAGCGAGTACAAAGAAGGGCAACAAAGCTAATAAAGGGTCTGGAGGATCTTAGTTATGAGGAAAGGTTGCGAGCGTTGAACTTATTCTCTCTGGAGAAGAGACGCTTGAGAGGGGATATGATTTCAATTTACAAATACTGTACTGGTGACCCCACAATAGGGATAAAACTTTTTCGCAGAAGAGAGTTTAATAAGACTCGGGGCCACTCATTACAATTAGAAGAAAAGAGGTTTAACCTTAAACTACGTAGAGGGTTCTTTACTGTAAGAGCGGTAAGGATGTGGAATTCCCTTCCACAGGCGGTGGTCTCAGCGGGGAGCATTGATAGCGTCAAGAAACTATTAGATAATCACCTGAATGACCTCAACATACAGGGATATGTAAGGTAATACTGACACATAATCACACACATAGGTTGGACTTGATGGACGTGTGTCTTTTTTCAACCTCATCTACTATGTAACTATGTTTGCACTTGTGAACAGTAATCTTTAAGTCTGACTACAGATTTTCTATTGGATTGAGGTCTGGGCTTTGACTGGTCATTCCAAAGCATTTACATGTTTCCCCTTAAACTACTCAAGTGTTGCTTTAGCAGTGTGTTTTGGAGTCATTGTCCTGCTGGAAGGTGAACCTCTGTCCTAGCCTCAAATCACACACAGAGTGGTACAGGTTTTGCTTAAGAATATCTCTGTATTTAGCACCATCCATCTTTCCCTCAACTCTGACCAGTTTCCCAGTCTCAACTACTGAAAAACATCCCCACAGCATGATGCTGCCACAACCATGTTTCACTGTGGGGATGGTGTTCTTTGGGTGATGTGATGTGTTGGGTTTGCGCCAGACATAGCATTTTCTTTGATGGCCAAAAAGTTACATTTTAGTCTCATCAAACCAGAGCACCTTCCTCCATACATTTTGTGAGTCTTCTACATGCCTTTTTACAAACTCAAAACGTGCCATTTTGTTTTTTGCTGAAAGTAATGGCTTTCTTCTGGCCGCTCTGCCATAAAGCCCAACTCTATGGAGCATACGGCTTATTGTTGTCCTAGTTACAGATACTCCAGTCTCTGCTGTGGAACTCTGAAGCTCCACCAGGGTTACCTTAGGTCTCTGTGCTGCCTCTCTGATTAATGCCTTCCTTGCCCGGTCCGTGAGTTTTGGTGCGTGACCGTCTCTTGGCAGGTTTGCTGTTGTGCCATGTTCTTTCCATTTGGTTATAATAGATGTGATGGTGCTCCTAGAGATCATCAAAGATTTGGATTTTTTTTATAACCTAACGCTGACTTGTACTCAACAACATTGTCCCTTACTTTGGGTCTTTGGTCTTCATGACAGTTCCTTGGTCTTCATGGCAGTGTTTGGTTAGTGGTGCCTCTTTCTTAGGTGTTGCAGCCTCTGGGGCCTTTCAAAAAGGTGTGTATATGTAATGATAGATCATGTGGCACTTAGATTGCACACAGGTGGACATCATTTCATTAATTGTGTGACTTCTGAAGGTAATTGGTTGCACCAAAGCTTTTCATGGGCTTCATAACAAGGGGGTGAATACATACGCACATGCCAATTATCAGTTTTTTATTTTTGAAAAATAGTTTTATGTATATATTTTTCTAATTTTATTTCACCAACTTAGACTATTGTGTTCTGATCCATTACATATAATTCAGATTAAAAAAACATTAAACTAAAGCCTGTAATGTAACAAAATAGGTAAAAAGCCAAGGGGGGTGAATACTTTTGCAAGGCACTGTATGTAATCTGGTGTAGTTCTCCAGCTAAGAATGGCTTAAACAGTTTTTAGTCACACTATAAGCTATTCTCTTAGATGATTAATGTATTATTTTTGATTTATGTTCTTCGTTACATCCTAGTTATGGCAGGAAATTCAGTTCAAAGAGTAAATCTGAAGACTACAACTCTTTCTGCTAATTTGCAAGGACAGATTTCACATAATAGGCTTAAAAATGATGGTGACTTGAAGTAAAAAGTGGTGATGACTCATGCATGTTTATATGCTAAAATAAATGTGGCAGAAACTTCCATCCATGTGCCTTTGATCTTCTGTACCTAATGCAATACTATCAATCTTTGATTTCCTTTATATCACTGTTAACACAGTTTATGGCTATAAAATATAATAATTTGCATCTTAAAATGCTTCCAGATTTTCTTTGGCATGTACACTATAAAAAGTCCTTTCCATTATGCATATTGTAAAGGTAAACTATAAAAAAAGATAAAAAATAAACTTCATGAAATACTGTTGAAACAATGTCTCACTGTATTTCCTCAACAATTATTCCTTGGGTTCTAAATACTTTGCACACTGTTTTGTCAGGGCCTTTTCACACTTGCCCATTTCACTGCAATAAAACACATTGGTTTTATTGTATGAAAATGCTTTTCAATTAAAAAAATCCATTCTTTTCTATGGAAACAGTTCACACCTATGCATTGCAGCTCAGTGTTTTTTTAAGGGGAGACTATAAGATCTCATTCAGACCTAGATGTGTGAGCTATCATTCAAGCATAGGTGTATATGGGCCATTTTCAATGTTTTTCAGCATAACTAGTGCAGCTTTTTTTTGTTCAATGCAGTTAGTGGCCCATCTTTAAAATATGTGTGGGATACCCACTGTCCCCCAGTTTGCTCTGGCCTTAGAACCACTGGCGACACTGGTTCGTGAATCTAGTCGTATTGTGGGACTGCGGGTTGGCCCTCTGGAGGAAAAGATATCCCTATACCCCGACGACTCCCTGCTGTATTTACAGGATGCAGATTCTTCGCTGCAGGTGGTCCTGGAAATTTATGATGAGTTCGGGAGATTCTCAGGGATCCGTATCAATTGGACTAAATCTGTACTCTTTCCCCTAGATGCCAGGGCCAGGGACCTAGCGACCCAACCTGTATTGAAGTGGGCGGAGGAATTCACATACCTAGGAATCAGAATATTGAGAGATCCTCGGTCCTTTCAGCGCCTTAATCTACAGCCTATAGTCTCACGCCTTAAAGACCACTGCTCCAAGTGGGCCAATCTTCCCCTCAATTTACTAGGGCGCATGAATGTATTGAAAATGATTTATTTACCTAAGTTTAATTATATCTTTCGGAACTGCCCTAGATGGATACCCCAGGCATTTTTTAAAGAAATAGACGGCTGCATTGGATCCTTTTTATGGCGGGGATCGTCCCCTCGGGTAGCCAGATCGACTCTTCAGCTCCCTGTCAGTTGTGGGGGCTTGGCCTTACCTAACCTGCTGGTGTATTATTGGGTGGCCATGCTAGTCACAGTTAGGTGGTGGTTTGAACAGTCTAGGGCCAATGCAGAGGTCTTTTGGAGGCGGCTATGGTGGGTTCCCTTAAAGAGCTCGGTAATCTGGTGTATCGTGGAGCCTCCTCCAGTCCTGCCCTCTCGGGTCCCACTAAGACTACTTTACGCATATGGGGGGTGGCTAGAAGACGATTTTTGTCTCCCAACAGGTGGTCCCCCTACTGTCCATTATGAGGAAATCCTACCCTCCCACTTTTTAGGACAATCCCTGACCCACAATTATGGGCCCGTTATGGAATTAAACTTCTGAAGGATGTTTTCCCCTCTGGAGCCATGGTTTCCTTTCAAGACCTGGTAGGGCGATGTGGCCTTCCTGCAGGGATGCTGTTTCGCTACTATCAGTTGCGGCACGCATTCCGTGCTCAGTTCCTGATACCTCCTGATCTTGAGAAGGATGTGGTCGAGGAATTATTAGCGCAGGAATCCCTGAATAAGCCCCTTTCGGTACTATATTTGACGTTACTTCGAACAGACTCAAAAAAATTGGATGTACTGTGGGACAAATGGAGGGCTGATATCCCATCCCTAGATAGAGAGACTTGGGAGGAATGTTTTGAGAATAGCTCCCAACTGGTGATATCCTCCAGGGATAATTAATACAAACCAAATTTCTGCATAGGATTTACTTCACGCCTCAGAGACTGCACAGAATTTACCCACAGAGGTCCTCGAACTGCCCGAGATGCCAATCTCCAGATAGCACCTATATACACATATTCTGGTTATGTCCTAGACTCTCCCGATATTGGGCCACTATCTTTGAATTTATTAATGTGCGTCTCCAGTTGGAGATACCCCTAATGGCAGAGTTGGCCCTACTGGGTATACAAGAGGATGACCAGAGACCTTGGTATACTAAACTTTTGCTTTCATTGCTGCTCTTTTATGCCAAAAAAGAGATCCTGCTTAAGTGGACTTCCCCCCTGCCACCTACGGTGAGGTCATTGGAAAATTCAATTAATGCTATTCTACCAATGTATAAACTAACCTATATGAGTAGAAGCTGTCCTCAGAAATTTGTGAAGGTCTGGCAGCCATGGACTGACCCCTTGTGATTTGTAATGTCCTTCTTGGTACCCTTGCCCTGTCCACTTGTGTTCACAAAATCCACATGCAAGCCACCATCAGCTGGGAGCAAGCTCCAGGGGAGTGTGTGTAGACACTTTTATACACCTGGGAACAATTAACCACTCCCCTTAATTAGCAGAAAAAAAAAAAAAAAAAAAAAAAGGGTGTTTAAAAAGTGTCAGAAAAAAAAAAAAAAAAAAAAAAAAAAAAAAAGTATTTTAAAAACTGATAGCAAAGGAAAAAAAATAAAAAAAAATAAAAACCCCTAAAACAACACTTGCAAGCAGAAGCAGTCAAAAGCACAGCTCCTGGTTATTAACTCTCCCACTTTAGTTCAAAAATTCCACTTGTGTTCACAAAATCCACATGCAAGCAGACTGGGCTCTGTGCTTCGGCATCCCCCCCCCCCCTTATGACACTAGATGATGGATAACTCCTTATGCTCCTGCCCTGTGTAATGTCTGTCTACAATGTCCTATTGTTATACTGCATGCTGAGTATTGCATATATATTGTTCTTCCATTGATGTATCCACTGCAATAATGTTATGTCTTATAATGTATTGTGATCAATTTTTTCAATAAAGACCAACCTTCAGGTAAAAAAAAAAATATGTGTAAAAGATTAGGATTTTGAAAATATAAATGAAAAATTAACCCAGATGAATGCTATCATTATTAATGCTACTATTATATCATATTTTTTTATCATTATCTCTGGTGAACCTATTTACATATTGAGAGTTGAATTAGGCAGCAAATATGAACAGAGGAAGTAATAAGAATAGCACTGTAAAGGATTGATAGTATGATCAAACCATCCAGTTTGACTACTATTCTGGCTTTGAGAGTTTGAGTTTGATCTCGATATCAGATTTGGCCACACACGCTTACACATCTGTAACATCCAGATATTCAATGTTTTTGATAGCCTGATTTAAACCTTTGATGGTAGCATAAATGGCATGATTTTCATCTTCATCAGATTTTTCCTTGTATATATTAAAGCATAATTTTACCCACAATGGTTTGGTAATAATGAATGCTCTTTAACAAAAGAACATACATTCCACATGGTGCGAATATTAGTGTGTGCTCTAAATTGCTTCCACCATTGCTCATGTTTCTTCTTGCTGGAGGCTGTCATTTTGTTGAAGCCCAGAGCAGTCACTTCCTTACTGGAAACATTCCCCCCCTCCTTGGTCTCAAAAACTATTTGCCACTTTCTGTAATTAAAATGTTTGCATTGTATGCCTTGATTGTATGTCTTGGTTCAACCAGAGATGAAGACTTACAGAAGCATTACAGTGCTCAGTCTCATGCTTTCACTACAGGGAGAAAAGAGAGAATATCAGGGAGATAAGATAACACACTATGGGGTAGATTTACTAAAATTGGTGTACTCAGAATCTGGTGCAAGGCAGCTAATCAGCCTCTAAGTTCAGCTTGTTCAATTAAGCTTTGATAATAAAACCTGGAATCTGATTGGTTTCTATGAAGAGTTACACCAGATTTTGCGCTCTCCAGTTTTAGTAAATTCTGTCACCTCTCCTGCTTTTAGGCTCCCTAATCTGTCCTTCCTGGACACAGTCTGTGTCATTCCTGTTGCAGTTTCTGTTGTAAATCTTGAGGCTGTGAGCAGATCGGCCTCTAGTGACTCACTGATTATTGAAATAGTGCCAAGAATACAGGACAACTGAGGATGAGCAGACCAGAATGAGACAGGGCAATACTGGATTTTAACCACCAGCTCCAGAAGGTTTATCCCCCTTAATGACCAGGCCATTTTTTGCGATACGGCACTGTGTTACTTTAAGTGACAATTGCGTGGTTGTATGACACTGTACCCAAACAAAATGTATGTTCCTTTTTCCCACATATAGAGCTTTCTTTTGGTGGTATTTGATCACCTCTGCAGTTTTTATTTTTTGCGCTATAAAAAAAAAGACAGACAATTGTGAAATAATAAACAATATTTCTTACTTTCTGCCATTAAACAAATACAATAAAAAAAAGGAAAAAAATCAAATTTCTTCATAAATTTAGGCCAATATGTATTTTGCTACATATTTTTGGTAAAAAAATACCAATAAGCATATATTGATTGTAAAATAATTATGGGGTATTCCTGCGCTATCGTGAACGGGGTTAGGGAGAAAGGAGGAGGGAAACCCAATCTCAATAAAACAAGGAAAAGCAGCCTACACCGAATGGGGTACAGCCTGTCCCCGGTTAAAAAGAAATGGAATAGAATGTGGTGCTGCGCTAATCCCAATGAGATAGGCGTATATTGGCTCTGTACTAGTGAGTATCTTATAGTACACCCAAATTTAATCTTTGCAACTGTAACAGAGCAGTGGAAAAATAACCTAATGTGACAGTTGTATAATTATGTGCTGATGGTGTATATGATCAAATAATCGTAATATAGATACACGATAAGTGCTAATAAATATAGCGTGCAAAGTGATCAGTGCTTGAACATCATGGTAGTAAACATAAATATATAAGTGAATAAATATAGCATAAATAAATATAGCAGCTGGCTCAAACTATCGCCAGTCGCCAACTGGCTTAATTAAATATAAATCAACACATTCACAAGTGCATATATAACCAAAGTGTTAAAAGTACATACAGTGAAGGTTAAATGTGGCTAAGTGCTTGAAAGTTCATTAATATGCATGCAAATCTTGCGTGCAAAGTATTATCAGGTGCAGTGCTTCGTACAGCAAAAAACAATTAATCAAAATCCATAAAACGTGTAATCACTTCCGTGCTGAACATGGGTGACAATGGTGGTTAATCTTCATGCAACAACGTGCACATTGGTGGGCAGTGGCCCCTTACCTGAGGGTAATGGGGTAATCACGTTTAGCCATTTAGAGGCATGGCAGCCTTTGTAGAGACCATGGGTTTTATACGTTGTATGTGAGTACAGAATTTTATATTGTAATAAAAGTGGTACGCTTCCATACAATACTACACTATTGTGGGCTTCCTTTCTTAATCTATCTGGGTGACCCCCGGACACTACTTGAAAGGACCAGACGCCCCTACAAGAGAAGTGATCAGGATAGGACCATATTTCTACCATCCTTCACAGCAGATTATACCCATGGTCTCTACAAAGGCTGCCATGCCTCTAAATGGCTAAACGTGATTACCCCATTACCCTCAGGTAAGGGGCCACTGCCCACCAATGTGCACGTTGTTGCATGAAGATTAACCACCATTGTCACCCATGTTCAGCACGGAAGTGATTACACGTTTTATGGACTTTGATTAATTGTTTTTTGCCGTACGAAGCACTGCACCTGATAATACTTTGCACGCAAGATTTGCATGCATATTAATGAACTTTCAAGCACTTAGCCACATTTAACCTTCACTGTATGCACTTTTAACACTTTGGTTATATATGCACTTGTGAATGTGTTGATTTATATTTAATTAAGCCAGTTGGCGACTGGCGATAGTTTGAGCCAGCTGCTATATTTATTTATGCTATATTTATTCACTTATATATTTATGTTTGCTACCATGATGTTCAAGCACTGATCACTTTGCATGCTATATTTCTTAGCACTTATCGTGTATCTATATTACGATTATTTGATCATACACACCATCAGCACATAATTATACAACTGTCACATTAGGTTATTTTTCCACTGCTCTGTTACAGTTGCAAAGATTAAATTTGGGTGTACTATAAGATACTCACTAGTACAGAGCCAATATACGCCTATCTCATTGGGATTAGCGCATCACCACATTCTATTCCATATATTGATTGGTTTGTGCAAAAGTTATATGGGACAGATTTACGGAATTTTTATTCATTTATTTAATGGCAGTGATCAGCAATTTATAGTGGGACTGCAACACCAATACAGTGATCAGTGCTAAAAATATGAACTGGAACTGTACTAATAACACTGACAGGGAAGGGGTTAAAATCAGGAGCGATCAAAGGGTTAAATGTGTTCCTAGGGAGTAATTACTAACTGTGGGGGATGTGCTTTTACTGTGAGAAGGTAGAGATCTGTGTTCCTGCTTAGCAGAAACACAGGATCTCTACCTCCCCTTCTCACAGAATGGTGATTTCCTTACTTACATCGGCAGACTGCTGTTCTGTCTCTCTCGGGAAGGATTGGTGGGTCTGGGTGGATATCGGGTCCACTAGAACCGCTGATTAGCTTCCGCTGTTTCCGATCACAGCGGGAGCGGGTCTCCAGCAGTGTGTTTGCGCGCTCCAGACCTGGAAGTGCATGATCACACCGTATATGTACAGTATGTGGTCGACAGGTGATTAAACAGTATAGGCACTTTTTTTTTTAATGTTTTACATAGCTGACATGCAAAAGGGGCCAGCATGAAATGATCTATCAGAACTTAATTTTCTGACTAAAGTTCCATTTCAATTACCCAAGCAGATAATGGCTGAGTGGGGATACTATTTATATCACCCCAGCTGATTATTTACTAGCAGATTACATAATAAGCACTCTAATGAGTCAGACTATTGGGCCATGTATATGTATCCAGGCCTTTTTTTGTGCCAGAAAGCATATCCGGTCACTGGTCCTGTACTTGGCTCTTCCTATTTTGCTGCAGTTACTAAGCATCCTATCAGTCACTTAGCAACTCTGGTACTCAGCGTGAAGCGCTGACTCAGCCCAGCAGGCTTCAGCTCTCCAAGCCAGTATGAAGAGGCCTGGCTCGCAGTCTCAACTCTAATTCATCCCGAAGGTGTTCTATCGGGTTGAGGTCAGGATTCTCGCTCTTCTATGTCTTTATGGACCTTGCTTTGTGGGGTTGTTTTTTAGGGGTTGGACTTGGCCCCTTAGTTCCAGTGAAGGGAACTCTTAAGGTGTCAGCATACCAAGACATTTTGGACAATTTCATGCTCCCAACTTTGTGGGAACAGTTTTGGGATGGCCCCTTCCTGTTCCAACATGACTGCGTACTAGTGCACAAAAAAGGTCCATAAAGACATGGATGAGCGAGTTTGGGGGTGGAGGAACTTGACTGGCCTGCACAGTCAAGTCCTGACCTCAACCTGATAGAACACCTTTTTAGATGAATTAGAGCGGAGACTGCGAGCCAGGCCATCTTGTCCACATCAGTGCCTGACATCACAAATGCGCTTCTAGAAGAATGGTCAAACATTCCCATAGACACACTCCTAAACCTTGTAGACAGCCTTCCCAGAAGAGCTGAAGCTGTTATAGATGCAAAGGGTGGGCCAACGCAATATTGAACTCTACGAGCGAAGACTGAGATGCCATTATAGTTCATGTGCTTTTAAAGGCAGACGTCCCAATAATTTTGGTAATATAGTGTACTGTACCTAAATAGAATAGAGACACCAGGATTTGTGCACTCATTGCAACCTTTTGTCTGTGTAAGGGAAATATTTTTTTTTGCTTTGGTACAATATATATGAATTGATCTAGTGTATAAGGTTGTGTTGAAACTGAAGATAAGTGGTTGGCTATATCCATTAGCAGTATTTTGCTTTCCGCCTCTTACATTAAAAGTCATTAAAGAGTGACAGGCTCGTGCTACATTGCCTAGTTAATATTAGTTGTTTTTATCATTGTAGCTAATTTGAACACTCAATCACCCAATGACCATTCAGGCTTGCCTAGCTATTTTATTGAAAAATAAAAGGCATCCTTTCTTTTGCAGTAATTAAAGTATATGTAAGTATCGTAGTATAAGTTACATAGTAAATGTAAAATAGGTTAATTTATTCTGCTATAGATAACATTAAAGGGTTGGTTTACCTTACTTATAAAATGCAATTTGCAGTCAAGAGTCACCACCAGTTGTTTAAAAAACAACACTGTGCAGCTAAGAAAATTGGGGCTTACTTTAAATGCCATACCTGCAGGCCACAAGCTGCTTCCCACAGCCTGGCCCAAAAAACTCTCTCTCTCTCTCCCCCTCTCTCTCCCATTCAGTTTAAAATAGAAATTAAAGGCAAAACATTTATATATACATATAAAAAAATATATAAATACTTATTTTCTCTCTTTCTTATAAGTGAGCACATACCCTCTGTTCTCAACTGCATAAGGAGCTCAGAGACATAGAAACAGCAACACACTGGTCTTCCCAGGAAATGGCTGTGTAGGGGGCAGGGTGTCAGCACAAGTTTAATCGTTGGAGGAGAGCACACTGGGATTCTAGCACAAGCAAAAAAAACTGACCACACTGTGCTCCCATGCCTAGTGTGGTCAATTTTTAATAGGAAAGTAGAGGAACTGGCAGGAACATCAGATATTTCACTCAAAGGAAAAAATACAAAGAGATTAGGATACTTTTTCATACAAGTACATCATACAAGTGACACATAGGAAGAATATGAATTTTGGGGGTAACAAATTCTGTAATTAATCAACTGAATATAATTAATATCGTTGGGGAAAGGGGAGCTAATAACTATTTGTTTTTTATATTTATTCTGTTTTTATTTGTATTTTATTTTACAGCAGCAGGTTTGTTCAATTGGAACTATGTACAGCAACAGTCATCCTTTTAAAGAGTCAGTATTTATGATCGATGATTTTTTATAATGTATCCCCATCAACCAATGAAGTCAGAGCATCATCCAGCTTCCCTCCACCCTACTTGAATTTTTCATATTATTTACTATCACAGTTGTATTAGCTTAGAGCTGAACAAACTGATTTCATTATATATGATGGTTTAGGTAAGCCTGGGCTGCTAAAGCTTGGCCAATTATTGTTGGTTATAAGGTGTTTGTTTTTTTCCTAATAGTATATTGGGTAACCCCTTTAATTAATAAAGACAATAAATAAAGTCTTTTTAAGCCCAGTAAACATTGTTATATGTTCTGCTAAGAGTTAGTTCACCTTTAATGGTCATTTTCAAAAAAATCCCCCATGCATTCCAACATCCCCAGCATATTACATACCACTCCGCCGCTGGTCAAATAGTTGTTTCTTTCCACCTCCGCATATATGGGCTGTGCAAAGCTTGTCTGAAAAAACTTCTTAGTAGCTGACCCTCTTGAGGCAGGCCAACCCACACAGTAGAAATATGCCCCCAGCAGTGCATTGGCTCATTCAAACATGCATGCCATGAATGCACAGTGCATTCTTTGAGCAGGTGTCAATGGTTAGGCTCAGCTGCAGCTGCTACAGAGGGAATGAACTGTGTGCCTGTGCTGTTTATCCTGTCAACTTGGAATAAATAATCATCATTATCCTGTTACGGAGTGCAAGCACTTTCTTCTTTCTCCTGGATTACTGCAGTAGCGAGCCAGGCTGCACCTGTCAGGAGTGATTGTTGGTGGATTTGGCTTCCAGGTATCACCTGCAGTGGTGTCCCTCTTCACATGATATCCAGTCCTCTAGGTGTCCCCTTGTGGGTTTCATTGGAGACTTATCTCTGTGATCCTATCTCAAAAAACAATTTCCTCTGGCTGAACTGCAAGGAATGAGGGTCAATGTCACGACGTTCCTTGAAAGTGTAAGATGACTTGAAAGTTAAAAATAAACAAATCTCCCCCCATACCCCCTGCTTTCTATATGGGTAATATCATCTTTCTGCTGGGTTTTATCTCTCCACTGGCATTTCATATAAGGAAAAGTGATGGCAGAAAAAAGATTGAGTGGTCTATTTTTTTTCCATTAATTTTTTTGTCTGAGTATACAGTAGATCTATGTTTGTCCCAAGCATGTATGAAGCCATTTACGGTTGACTGACTCACTACCTCTACTGGAAGTTTATTTCAAGCATCAACTACCCTTTCAATAACAATACTTTCTAAGGTTTGTTTTGAGCTTTCCTCCAGTTAGTTTGAGCCGTGCCCCTGTGTTCTTCATCTTGGTTTCATATTGAAAATATTGCCCTCCTAAACCTTACTCACCTCCTTGGTGTATTTAAAGGTTTCAATCATGTCTCCCCTTTCCCTTCTTTCCTCAAGTCTGTACATATTTAGTTCCTGAAGTTGCTTTTGATATTTTTTATCCCCCAGACCATTCACCATTGTTGTTATCCAACTCTGCACTCTATTTTATCAATATATTTTTGTAAGTGAGGTCTCCAGAACTGGACACAGTATTCTAAATGATAACTAAAGATCTATATAGGGACCTATTTCCTCCTACTGGTGATCCCTCCCGTGATGCATCCTAGAATTGTATTCGCTTTTCTCATTGCCTAGTCACGCTGTTTGCTCATTTTACAAACATCTGAAATAAGTAACCTCAAATCTTTTGTACTCTCTCAATGGATTATTTTTCCCTAGGTGTATTATTTTACATTTAGAAACATTGAACTGCAGTTTCCATTGCTTTGACCAATCTTCCAGCATTGCCAAATCATGTTCCATGTTACAGACACCTCCAGGGATATCAACCCTATAACACACCTTTGTATCATCAGCAAAAAGACATACCTTGCTCACCAACCCTTTAGTTATATCACTTACATATAGATTAAATAGAACAGGACCTAGTACAGAGACTTGTGGCACACCACTATTGACTGGTCTCTGTTCTGTGAAGCTCATTTACAACCACACTCTGGTATCTATCCTTTAGCCAACTGCATATCCACTGAACCACCCAAGGGTTAAGTCCTCGCTTGTACAACTTTTGTATTAGATAATTTTGTGTAACTGTATTAAATGCCTTGCTGAAATCAAGATATGCTATGTCTACAGCACCACCCTGATCCAACATTGGTGATATAGTAAAAAAATTCAGCCAGATTAGTCTGACATGATCTGCCCTCAGTAAAGCCATGCTACTTTGTGTTCAGCAAGTTGTTTGTCTAAATCCAGTTGCCTAAATCGGCGTCTTACACACGTCCATAAAAACCTCCTCCTCTGTACACAGGGCATCTCCTGTACGTCCTGCAGTTTCTTATCTCCTCATGTGCACAGCCCGTGAGACTCAGTGTCTGTAGAAAGATGAAGCCAGTCAGAAGCCTTCCTCATTGAATGATCATTCTTACAGCCAATCAGAGTGAGCATTTAGTGTAACATTTTAACTGCTTCCAGACCGCCCACCGTTAATCGGCGACGGAGGCAGAATGGCTCCCCTGCGCAAATCGCCTTAGCTGTATGGTGGCCGTCTTAAGAGGATTAGGGGGAGCACACACCACCAGGTCCCTGAGGAGCCCATGCATGTGCCCAGCAGCCGCGATGTCCCCTGGCGCACTCGCGATCGCTTCTGACAGAGCAGGAACGTGGATGTGTGTGTGTAAACACACACATCCACGTCCTGTCAGGGGAAAGATGACATAGTATATAGGAACACCGATCAGTTTCCTCCCCTAGTCAGTCCCATCCCCCTACAGTTAGAACACACACACAGGGAACACAGTTAACCCCTTGATCACCCCCTAGTGTTAACCCCTTACCTACCAATGACATTCATACAGTAATCAGTGGCTATTTAAAGCACTAATTGCTGTATAAATGTTAATGGTCCCAAAATAGTGTCAAAAGTGTCCGATCTGTCTGCCGCAATGTCGCAGTCCTGATAAAAATTGCAGATTTTTCAAAATTGTCACTTTTTTTGTTTATAGTGCAAAAAATAAAAACCGCAGAGATGATCAAATACCAACAAAAGAAAGCTCTATTTGTGGGAAAAAAAAGGACAAAAATGTTGTTTGGGGACAACGTCGCACATTTGTCAGTTAAAGCAACGCATTGCCGTATCTCAGAAAATGGCCTGGCCAGGAAGGGGGCAAATCCTTCTGGGGCTGAAGGGGTTAAACCAAAACAAAAGTAGCACAGTAGCTGTCTTATCTCCTCCATTCCCTGTCAGACAGATCTGTGAGTGAGAGAGCTGCAGCTGACAGAAGAATGTTTACTGTGTGCACAGGGAGTTAGTTAACTCTTAATTAACCGGGACATGATCTTATTTTACTACTTAACCCATTCTTTTTAACCTGTATAAGCACTATTTAACAATTTCTTCTCTTTTTCCATGTTTCTATTTTAAATTACTTGCAGGAAAAAAATATTATAAAGCACATATATACATTGTCATCTTTAAGGATTCACTGTTAAAAATATGTGCTTTAGGGTATATCTGTTTTATTTTAAATCAATAAGAATTTTAAATTACTGATGCATTATGACAAAAATTTAATCTATGCAAATGTTATTTCTTTTGTAAATAACTTTAACATGCTTTGTACCAAAAAGTAATTTTATTGTTGCGGTAAATAGAACAAACAGCAGAATAAAATGTATGATAAAAAAATGAAGGAAAATTGGGACTTTGTATGAGGCAATGTCTGAAGGGGTTCATATACCTCCATCCCTGTTACATGTTAAGAGGGAAGGGGGATTAGTGGGACTTTATATGAAGCACATAACTGAATGAACGAATAGGTATATGATGTATGTTTGATATTGTTTGATATTGCATACGAGTATACATATACCTTAATGACAGTAAAAAATATATATATAATAAATCTCAATAAATATCATCTAAATAATTCCTAGATATACACAAACAAGTGTTGCAAAATGATACATATTGTAATAGACTTTGGTATGTATACCCAGAAATCAATGATGGCATAATCACAAAAAAAAGATATTAATGTATAAGAACAGTTCATTAGTATAAAAAAAAATCTGGTATTTTACAAATAGTTTCTGTATAATATTACTGATCTACTTAAAGGGTAATACCACTTTCGTGGGGAAAAATAATAGCTAATAAAGAAAAAATAATATAGCTTGTAGTTTGTGATACAAGTCATGTTGTAATTGAATGTTATTAAAAATGACCTTTCCTTTTCAATCTGCAGCCGCTGTTATTTTCTATAAATGCAAAGCAATATGGCTACTAGGAGTTGTTCTGTACACAGAATGTGTACTGACCACTCCCCAGAATCATCATTTCCTGCTTGTGTGATTGGCTCACCAATTTTTCCAGAAGTCTGCCTAAGATACAAGTCAGATTTCAGGCATCCCCTGCAATAAAAATGTCATTTTTGGTGAGATATTTCCAATAGGAACACGTCTAAAGGGATGCAAGCTCAGCAGCTTTCCTCATTATTGCCCTGCAGCTGCCACAGCTAACTGATAATTATGAAACCACTCCCATTAGACCCACTTAGCCCAGAGGCACAGACAAACACACATGGATTTCTTCAGAATAACAAAAGGTAGGAATCTGCAACAACGTTTGTTATAATCCTAGCAATGTACATAAGTCACCCAGGGGGAAAGGTTTTTCCTCAACAAAAGTGGAGTTACGCTCCAAAAAAAAAAATATTTTTTTTGGCTTTTTTATTAATAATTTTTTTTATTAGTAATGGCAGCGATCAGAAATTTTTATCATGACTGCGACATTATGGCAGACAGATCGGACACTTTTGGCACGATTTTGGGACCATTCACATTTATACAGCAATCAGTGCAATTAAAAATGCATTACTGTGTAAATGTGACTGGCAGTGAAGGGGTTAACCACTAGGTGGCACTGTAGGGGTTAAGTGTGTCCTAGGAGGTGATTCTAACTGTGGGGGAAGGGGCTGTGTTTAACACAACACTGATCACCGCTCCCGATTACAGGGAGATGTGATCAGTGTCCTGTCACTTGGCAGAACAGGGAAATGCTTGTTTACATTAGCATTTCCCCATTCTTCCTCTCCGTGAGACAATCACAGGTATCCCCGTG